>NC_057391.1:65502197-66102197 GCF_019320065.1 Cervus canadensis | reverse complement strand
CAAACTCCGGGAGATGGTGAAGGATAGGGATGCCTGGCCTTCTGCAGTCCATGGGGTCGCAAGGATTCAGACCCAACTGAGTGACCTAACAATAAGTATTACTATACTCAGGACAATGCCTTTGCAAGCATTCAAGAAACTGCAGGTTGGTTGTAAATTGTTTTTTCATTAACACACTTTCTAACTAACTTAATCTCTGCTAAAAATAGTTTCACATTTACCAAAAAGCAAAAACAAGAGTTCTCTAGCCACTCTCCATTGACCTCCCCATTGCTGCCCTCACAGACACAAATGGAACTATAACTACAACCATGATTCATAATTAACCAGCTTGTATATTAAATCCAAAAATGTAAAAATGGAATTATGCTTGGATGCTCATCAGCATGCAAAATTAATTCTCTTCAGCTCATCTAAGCTTTATGCCTACTGTGTGCCAAACACAGTACTTGATAATAAAGGAACTAAATTTTCCTTCCTAATTTTAGTAAAGCACTAAAGAATAATGACTGGTCCTCTTTGCCAAATGCCACGCCCCTTTGTCCTCTGTCACTGTCTCATGCTATTCATTTATAGGCAAGTTTCTTGCTTTCTAGTTCTGAATTAGATTCCTTCTGGCTGGGTGGAGTCTATTATTGGGGCCTGTGTTATGTCATACACTGACAACTATATTTATATAGTTGAGAGGGGGGAAAAAGCTGAAACATGTTTTTACACACTACTAATAAATCTTGTTAAAGTAGACAGACAAGTCACTGTGTCTCCAAACCTCTATACCTCCCCACCCCCCTCCTCACCAAATGCCACTTTGAGCTGGCTCATTAGCCCAAAGCAAACCATTTGCCATAACAGCTTGTACATCTCCATGAAAAAGTGTTCCCAGCAAGTTTAAATATTAAAACTAATGTATTCAAATGGCTCCACCAATAAAATGGTCACAAATAGGAAAAGAGGTTATGCTTTCCAAAGTATCCATTACACATTAATAAATAATGCTGTTCATTCATGCGCCAATTAAAACAAACTCAGGCTGTCAAGTGAAGTTAGAAGCAAGGAGCTCAACACTGTAATTGTTTTTCCAGGAAAACTAATGTTGTCAGATTAAGTGTGCCTGGTTGGGTTGCCCCTATTCTCTTCTTAACCCAACAGCCTATTTTTCTCCTCTCCGATTTACTCTTTCTTCCTTAGGCTTTCTTTCCTCTTTGAGTCTTTGTTTCAGTTGCAGGTATTTGGGAAGCAGTTGAAGGTGATCACGCACTGTTTGCTGCTCCCTCGTGTCAATGACAGGATCTCACTTTGCCCTACTGTTCTGATTTTTCTTTCCTTTTCTTTTTAAAGCAAGTGCTGGTGCTTCTTCCTCCACCGGTGCTACTTTGTTATCTCTCTTTTCTAGTATTGCTCAGCTCTCTTTAGTTCTTTTGCTTTCCCTGGAGGCCTCTGTCTTCTCAGAAAGGCTGCTAAGCGACACTCAGAATGTGTGACATTAAAGACAGGGTGGATCTGCCACCCGGAGGATCTAGAGAGTAAGATAAAGTTGCCAGCATGAAAAGGAATCTTGACTGAATATATCACAGTCGTGTGGCTTACGCTTAAAGACATTTCCTGGGCAGAGCCAGGAAAGGTCCCTCAGATGACACAGTCTGACGCCTTGCCCTTGGGCAGAACAACTCCCAACAGCACCCCCACAAAGTCTGAGCATCATTGTACAAATGCCTTATCCAGCAGTGAACATTTTTTTGCAGCCCAGCAAAGTAAGGAGCATCAGTTGCACGTTTTGCTATAGAGCAATGCAACAAAATGATGCCTTCCAGCTTTTATGGCCAAACAAACACAAATGATGTAATTGGGAAAAGCTGTCTCCGAATAGGAGGGAAAAAAATAAAGGGCAGTCTTTTGAGTTGGGGTGATGACCACCATCCTAGGGACAGGGATCAAAGCTCCAGCCAGACATCAAAGCCCATTTGAGTCTAATGCCAGAAGAGCCACAGTGAATTAAACTTCATATATAAACTAATTATAGCTTGACCCCCACAATTAGGCTTCAGTGAGCACATAGAGGAAAGAAAGCAGACATTGAAACAAAAGATCAAGAGAAAAGAAAGTTGGTAGCAAAACTGGGCAACATCGTGGCCCTGACCACTTTACAAATCCTTTGAGGGCAGAGGGGAGCCAGGGAATGGCAGGGGGAAACAGCAACCTTGGACAATGCAGGTCTTGTCTGCAAGGCTATGAGACAGCGTCTGCTCTCACTGACTCGTGCACAACCAGAGGCATCCTTATTCCTGGAAGAAAAGGTTATCGTTTAGCTTTTTCAGCATTGTTAAAGTTCCCCTTCACCAGATTTCTCTTGAAGGAGTGAGCACAAGGTGATTCCATGAAGTCTGGGGGTGAATTCCCAACACATCTGTCTGGCAGTGCCTGGCATTCCCCACAGTCAATCACAGATGTCGACACCAACTTGGAACTTCAGTCCCTTAGCTCTGCCATGTCAGCTAGTCGTCTTTATAGGTGAAATGTGTAGCAGAGCAACTGTGCAAATTCCCTAGAACTACCTGCTCTGGTACTAAGACCATGAAATAAGACTACTTCATCCCCAGGCAAAATTTAAACGTGTTTCAGTTACAAGTAGCCTCTTTAAACAATTATATTGAGTAAATTTTACCCTTACTCTCATTTGTTGGGACCAATCACCAATTTTTTGAAAGTCTCAATTGTATGAACTGGTAAACCATTGCACACCTGATCTGACAATCCATAGACTATTTTCAGTCATATTTTTTTTTTTGTAGATAAACATTAGTGCTTTCTTAAAATCACAAAGTCCAAACTTATTACCTGAGTCTCTTGATTAAGAGAAAAAATTCAAAGCAGGCACTCTTATAAAAATAAATATATACCATCATTATTACATTACATCTCTTTGAGTGATTACTTATGTATTCAACAGATATTTGAGCAGCTAAGACATGTCTGGGTCTGGGCATACAATGGTAAACAAATTAGTTATGGTCCCTACCTTCTTGGAGCTTAAGGTCTAGGAGGAAAACTGGCACTAATTAAACAACTGCACACATTTGTGATATATATATATGTATCTATATACACACATATATGTATATATATCTCCAAATTGTGAAACAACTGCCAATTAGAGGGATGTGTAAATAATTTCATACTTTAAAAACAGAGGGAAAGGCATCAATATAAATTATCCTTGGATGCTAATACTTCTTTTAATCCTATCTAATTGTGTCATCTTAATGAGAAAATATAATTATTGATATTCTATTAAAATATGGCACCCAGACTCCATTTTTCTTTTTTAAATAATATTTTCAAAATAGATATAGTCTATGATTCTATCCAGAGGGTAATACTCAAATGAAATCAAATACACACACAATTGATCTTTATAAAAAATATTTTTACAGAGAAGAGAATTTTATATTTAACTTTGTATTATCTTTTAAAAAAATATTTGCTTAGAGCTACATTTGAAATGTCTATGGGGAGATACTTGTCCTATAGCAAAATAACTCAAAATTTTCATCTATCATCATTAAAAGGTAATTAATGCATGTAATTAAACTTTAAGACAACCAATTTCCTTACAGATCCATTTATTACCTTTTCCTCAGAATAATCTGAGGGAGGAGAAAGCATCACTCCAACGCATGGTGCGTGCGTGCCAAGTTGCTTCGGTCGTGTTCAACTCTTTGCGACCCCATGGACTGTAGCCCACCAGGCTCCTCTGTCCATGGGGTTCTCCAGGCAAAAATGTTGAAGTGGGTTGCCATGCCTTCCTCCAGAGGATCTTCCTAACCCAGGGAATCAAACCTGCATCTCCTGCATTGGCAGGCAGGTTCTTTACCAGTGAGCCACCAGGAAAGCCCTACTTTGAGCAATTTCCAGTTTGGTTTCAACCATTTCTACACCAGCAGAAGGAAATACCAGGTGATGCTCTGCGGGGACCACTCAGGGTTATTCAGGTGAACAAGGCTTTCGCTGTAGGATTTAGACAGTAGGCCCGGTTGTTTCATTTCCTTTGCTCCTATGAACTAGGTCCCTCTGAGACTAGGGAGAAACTGGACCAGAACTCACAACAAGAACCCTCTCTGAGTTCTGGGCCTGTGTTTGCCTCCAAGGCCCACAAAGCCACTTTAATTAAGATCCCTCGGTGGCCTGGGGACCCCTGTGGAAAAGCCCAGAATGCCATTATCGCCCCCTGAGCGGCTGAAAGTGCTGACTGTCGGTGCCGCCGGAGGCTTAGGTGGCCTCGCCCCACGGGGAGCCGTTTCCTCTAATCCCGCTGCACCTCCGTGGAGCGCCCACCGTGTGAAGAGTAGCACATCCACTTCAAACAGAAATCGGGCCTTGTCTGTTTGGGCTGAGGGGAAGGCTGGGGGTGGTGAGGAGCCGCAGATTCAAAGCGAAGTCAGCTGGGATGACAGGCAGTGGCTCCAGCCCCCAGAGACTAAAGCGGAGACAGGAGGCCTAGGGGCTTCCATCTCTCTCTGCACCCTGGGGGGCTCTCCCTCTGGGGGCCGGGACTCTTTGAAGTCGGGGAGGATGGTTTTGACAACAGATGGGATAATTCACTTCTGTTCAGTTTGGTCCATGAAGACCAAATAAATCCAAACAGAGTGGGGAAAGTTTTGCCTCATGACAAAGAAATGCTGCCATTTTGTTACACCCAACCCTTCCCCCTCCCAGGTCACATGGAGGAATTTGGTTGACCCTCTGTAGCCTTTAATAGATGGTGTTTGCACAGAAGAAAGCATCCAATTCTGCCATAGCACTTAACTATTGTGGTGAGAGGATGTTCACCGAGGACAGGACAGACCAGATTTGAACTCCAGCTGCACCACACTCCATGGCGTGGTAATGCTCAGCAACACTTGGTGTTGCCAGCTTGGACCTCTCAGCCTCCTTTTTCTCATCTGTAAAATGGGCCTTATATCTAACCTTAAAGAGAGGTTGTGAAATGTCTGGAAATAAATGTTGGTTACCCCAAAGTCCCAAATGTTATGCTTCCATGTTCACACCCACACAGCGAAGGGACATTTAAGGATATTCCTCCCAGAGACAAATTATCATTAACCATTGCTTTGCCAGTTTTCTCTTTCTTTGAAATGTTTCCTAAAGCATACATGTCATATTGTTTTTAGAACACTTTATCTGGTTTTGAACTAGGTCTGAGAGAGATTTTTGAAGTGTAGCACTATGATTTCACCCACTGGCACTTGGGGCTGCCAAGATTAAATACAGGGATCCTGTCCTTAGAAACCATATGGACCAGGAGAGCAAGATGGTATGCTGGAAAGAGCACGCATAAGCTTTGACCAGCATTCAACTCCTTAAAAAGTCCTTTAACCTCTCTGAGCCTCAATTGCCTCATTTGTAAAATACAATCACAGTTAGTTCACAGATAGTATGTGAAATGATTGGTTCATAGTAAATATTGAAGAAATGTTGACTTCTTTCTTAGCCTTCATCAATTGTCGGAGTTATTATTTAGGTAATGAAGTTTATTTGGCCCCTTCCTTTTTTTGCATGGCCTCTGATTATGAAAAATTTAAAGACACAAAAGTAGAGAGAATTAATGAATTCTCATGAAACCGTCACCCAGGTTAACAATTATAAAAAGATTATGAACAGGGCACATTTAGAAATTAACGTTTTGATAATTCGGGGGTCAACAGATATAAAATAGAGTTACAAATTAGAGCTATAGTCCCATCTTTAGGTTAATGCCAGGCATATAATAGGCACTCAACACATACTAGATATTATTATCACTGTTATCAATTACTTTTTTCTAAATGTACCCCAAAACTTTTTACAGACCTTATATAATACACCTTGCATCCAAAAAGCACAAAGAATTTCCCACAATCCTTACACTACACCTTGACATGGGGAGATGAAGTTACTCTGCAGAGGAGTGATTCTCCCAACCTCTCAACCCCAGTCACTGGTCCCGTGGTTCTTGTTCTTCTGCACCGATGACTTTTTCCCTCGTGCTCTGTCTCACCTGCTGAGCTTGGCAGTGAGCTTCTTGAGAGCTGGATTCATGCCTGATGCAGCTTTTCCTCTCCAGGGAAAGTGGCCGGACTGGGTGAGTGCTTAATGCTCATAGAGTCTGGAACGAAGTACTATTAGAAAAAGAACTAGTTAAGCCAAATTAGCTAAAGCATCCCCAATGTCTAGACTGAGTTTCCTTCATTTGGGTTAGAGAGCTCTTTTTCATGAACAACTAAATCTACTATATTGCATAGATTAAACTTAATGGACCCTTTTGGCCATTATACATAGAAACACTGAAGCCAAGAATGCAAATTCAAAAACTCAGAAGTAAATTCTTGGTTTAATTAATGTTGCCTCTTAATTCAATTTGACTTTAAACTCCTCAAGGGCAGGGACAAATCCTTCTTCCTTTCTAACTCCCCTAGAACAAAGTCAGATACAAAGCAGATACTCACCAAATGTTTGTTTAATTCAATTGCTTTTCAAGGTAGACTGAGATGGAATCCCCCATCTGTGACAGACTGTCTTTGGAAAATTCTATAAATAGTTATTTAGAAACAAAATTGGCTACTGTTTCAGTCGGCTTCACTTTCATCTTTTGTAAGTTTGCATCTTTTAGGCAAATATTGAAGAAACAGAAAAAAGAGAAACTATTCCATTTCTGAAAAGATAAGAATGAAGTCTGATAAAGACAAAAGGCATCTGGGGTCAGTAGAGTTAAAACAAACTCAGACTGCCCAGCCTGTTTGAAGTTGACAAGAAGCAGAGAATGACCCATTGGTCCATGATGGAGCACAAAGCAACTTAATCAGCATTTCATCAATGAGATGACACCATGGGGTAGCCCAGCTAGGACAAGTGGCGCTGTGTAAAAAGCTCTGGGTATTCTTACCCAAAGAGCATTTCTACCTGAGCACATCTTTGGGTGTTTGTATGTGTGTGTGTAAGGATAAGGAATGCCAGGGGCTATCACTAGTGTGGGGTCCATGCTTTCTCATTGCTTCCTTGTAATGGAATTCCTATGAAGATTCCTTAAAAAATCGTTTCACTTTACTTTGTCATTAATTCAAGTTTACTCTTTCATGTTAGTCTGCAGCACCTCACAGAGTCCTAAGGAGGAGTTTAATAAATGTTGAATTGGATAGGTGCAAGGGGTAGAAATCGCTAATGCAATATTAAACAAATGCATTTCCACTGAAGACATTCTTTGGTGAGGGCTCTTCTAACTGAAAATAGTTCCTTTCCTATGATATAGCTTATATGTGGAATCTAAAAAAAAATGACACAAATGATTTTATTTAAAAAACAGAACTAGACTCACAGACATAGAAAACCAACTTACGGTTACCAAATGGAGCAGGGGAGGGATAAATTAGGAGTTTGGGATTAAAATTTATACACTACCACACATAAAATAGTTAACCAACAAGGACCTACTGTATAGCACAGGAAACTCTACTCAATGTTTTGTAACCTAATTTGGAAGAGAATGTTATGTATGTATGTATATATAAATATATATACAAATATACATATAACTGAGTCATTTGCTATACACCTAAAACTAATGCAACACTGTAAGTCAACTATATTTCAATAAAAAATTTTTAAAAAGTGATTCCTTTCCAAGGGTGGCTGTATGTGAGCCCACTTAGCTGAGTGCAGAAAGTTTTACATTAAAAACTATTCCAGTACCCAGCCCTTCTGTCCCACTCAACCTGTAGCTGAAAAGATGCAAACTGATGCTGGGCTCTTCCCAGGATTCTTCCAAGACAGCCAGGATCTTAACTTGCCAACTGCTGTGGCTGCAGCTACTTCTGTCAACACAAAAGGAGGGAAACCTGGGTCTCTTGATGGGTGTCCCTTCAAGCATCAGGCCGCCCCCTGCACCTGGGGCATTTCACTGGTTCAGGAAAAGCAACACACACAAAAAGGCCCAGAGTTTACAAGTACAACTTTTCCTTTCCCATTTTAGTTCATTTCCACATCAAAGAATCACGTTTCTCTATTTTCAATAGAGCTGAGGCCATTTTAGAATTACAATGCATACCTCTCTCTTAACCTGTACCAATGGTGTCTTCAGACACTGTCCAAAAACCATGTCACCCTCTCTTTTCTCACTCCTTCCTTTTTAAATATCCCCTCTCCTCTGCAGACCCTAAATAAGCATCTTGGCAATGGAAGACAGTAGAAATTAAAGCAGCTCTTTGGCACATCATATCCTATTGAAGAAACACAGAAAACTGAGAGCTGTTTAGCATGTGACCCAAGTGGGGGCTTTGTTAATAATCCAAAAATGGAAGAATGCAGATAATGTTCCTACGCATCACTAGGTAATTGCTTAAATTCTCAGTCTTTACAAAAAGTTTGTCATCCCATCTAATTTGTCTTCTAAGAAAGAGAGAAATTAGTTCTTTACCTTTCCTCCCTCATCACAAAGAACAAAACCCCAAAGCTAGATAATGATGCTTCAAACCCCTGTATATCCTTTCTGCACTCTGTGTCCTGACTGGGAGCCTATCAGAAGAATGTGAATAATGAGGCTACATCTTCTACTGATCCAGTTGTTTATAAACAAAGGTCTTCCTTCTAGGAAAGGCAACAACATTTAAATTGCTGAAAATTATCAGCCTCAACTCACCTAAATTTCATCGCAGTGCTACTCATTCAGGAAATGGGAACCATGAGAAGTTTCCCTTTTTTAAAATTGCCTCCAGATGTGGCATACAAAGAATCTTTATTAAAACATCACACAGTAGCCAATACCCTACAATTTTTTTCTTCTGTCCCTTCAGTCAGAAGACAAGTAACAAACCACAGATCATAGAAAAAGAGCTCTAGGTGTTGTCTGGGAACACTTGAAAAGTTGCAAAGGCCCTCACCTGCCCCCAGAGCCTCCAGCCACTTTACCCTGCCTAATCATACACTTAACACGTTATTACACTATATACTTATTTATGATGTTCATTATTTATTGCTTCTCTCTTGCTAGAATGTATGCTCCATAAAAGCAAGAATCTTTGTTTTGTTCTCTGATACATCCCAAGGGCTTAGAACTGTGTCTGGCACACTGTGGTGGCTCAAATAAATATTTGCTGAGTGAATGAATGCATGAGTCCATATGTCAATTAAAAAATTTTTTGTAGGTTTTATTGGAGTATAATTGATTTATAGTGTTGTGTTTGGCAGTTCTTATTAGGTCAAAATCTCTAGGCCTCAATTGAAAAGTGGCACTAATTTCCTATTCCACACAACTATCAGAAGGATAATTCCAATCTTAATTCCAGATACACTTTGTTTCACTCTTGTTACCCTGCTTTTCTTCTGAGAATATCTATTTTTGTCAATGATCACACGATCTACTAGTCCTAACACTAAAATTCTTACTCTGTTACACTTCTCTCTTCTTCATCCCTCAGATCACTAAATCATCAGATTCCTGAAGATGCTTCCTTTCAAATCTCTCTCCAATTTGTCCCTTTCTCTCTACTCTCATTGCCCCTGTCTACACAATTATCACCTCAAATAGGTTCCTAATTGACCCCTTAGCCTCCAGTCTCTCCCCCCTACAGGTTCTTTTGCACATCATAAGCATCATTTTGATCACATCAGTCCTCTTCCAAAGCCAGCTGTGATCTGGCCAACCTAGCAAACCTGGCCTTTCTGAGTGGTCAAATGGTCAGGAGTTAAGTCTTGAAGAAATAGAAAGTGTTGCATAGGCAAATGAGCTATGATATGTAGGGGGAGGGGAGAGGATCACAACTGTCAGGCTACTGAACTTGAACTCCATCCTGGAGACTGACTGGAGACAGAATTCGTGGTCTATTGCAAGATATTTCTGACTATCAATTCAGACCAATTGTCTACTATAGCTCTGGCAGTGTTGAAGCTGCTGGGTATACACAAGGGAATTGTTTTTATTCGATTCTAGGGCAGGTTGAGAGAAAGCACCAAAGACCAGATACACTGTCCTTATAACAAAGCCCCAGCCTTCCTGATGCTGGGAAAGATTGAGGGCAAGAGGAGAAGGGGGCAAAGAGGATGAGATGGTTCGATGGTATCACTGACTCAATGGACATGTTTGGGCAAACTGCAGGCGATAGTGAAGGACAGGGAAGGTTGTGTGCTGCAATCCATGGGGTCTCAAAGAGTCAGACAGGACTTAGCAACTGAACAACAGACGATCTCAGATTTAAAATAAGCACGGTTAGCCAGCCTAGTCATCACTATGTCTACTCTCTTACTCAAAGCTGCTACTGCTGAAGACGTGGACCATAGGTTAGTGAGGAAAAAGAAAAGAAATGTTTCTTATAAGATCTGAGTCAACAAACTTTTTCTGTGAATAGCCAGATAGGAAATATTTTAACCTGTGGACCTTACGCTATTACAACAACTCAACTGTGACACAAAACCAGCCACAGACAACACTTAGACAACTGGGCATGCCTGTGTTCCAAAAAAAACTTTATCTACAAAATCAGATAGTAGGCAGATTTACTCAGTCAGTCACCATCTCTACTCTAAGATATTGGGATATTTCAAATCTAATGCTTTGTTTTAATTACAGAAGGTATCATGGAGGAATGTAAAGACAATGGGTTTTGGAGTTCAGAAAACTAGAATGGAACTCCAATTTTACAACAAAACTTGGGGCCTTAGGAAAATAAACAGCCGTTTCCTGATACATAAAATGAGAAGCCACATAACGTGGTGGCCTGTGGAGTCAATCTACTTGGGTTCAAACCCCAGCTCTTCCAATTTCTACTTTTGTGATCTCTGGCAAGTTCCTTAATCTCTCTGAGCTTCAGTCTCTTCAGCTGTTTTCATGGGGATGAAAAATCAAGCCCTCCTCATTTTGAGGATTAAGGGAGATCATGCATATTAAGTGCCTGGAACAGAGTAAGCACTTAATAACTGTTAGCTTTCATTATCGTTATTATTACTGTTATATTACTGTGACTTTCCTAAGGAGTGGCTATTGAGACATTACACATAAAAACATTTGTTTTCTTCTTTCAGAGACTAAAAACAGAAAGGAGTTTTTCTGCTCTTATACTTTGAACCTTTTTCACGCAACTACAGGAAAATGAAGTCACCTTGTAAACCAGCCCCTGCTTTTTCAGATGATTGCCTGTAAGTGGATTTCAAATTCTGAAGATTATCATGCATAATGTATTATGCTTATGTAAGGATTAAAATTTTTCCATTGATTTTTCTCTTGCCTCCATCAAGGGCTTTGTTGGACAGGACTTCGTCTCAAGAGGAGGATGCTTTCGCTTTCTCCAAATTGTGAGCACAAAGAATTTCTTTCAGGCTTTTAGTGTCTTTAAATCAACTAATGTGGTTTTTGTCTCCAATTACAGCCAAGTTTAAATTCTCCAGTACACACTAGACTCCCACTCCCGTGTTAGACATGAAAGTGTCCCAATCCATTCAGCACCATTAAGGAAAAACAGGACTGGATTTTGGGTGGCTCCCCCCAGAGCACCCTGTCCTCCTGCCAATTGGTGCCAGAGCCTTAGGGAATCTTTTATTCCAGGGTCCTGTGACCAGAGTTCAATTATAATGTATGAGTAATATTTCAAAGCACAAAAACTAGTAGATATTATATTCACATTGTATGGCACGCATCAAGAATAACACTGCTCTGAAGTCCTTAGCAAAGATGGTCTTACTTGAGTGAGAATCTGTAGAACCACTTTTATTGTCTATTGTCTTTATTAAAATGAATCTCAGGGGGACTACCTTGGTGGTCTAGTAATTAACACTCTGTGCTCCCAATCCAGGGGGGCCCAGTTCGATCCCTGGCCAGGGAACTAGGTCCTGAATGCTTCAGCTAAGACCTGGCACAACCAGATAAATTAAAAAAAAAAAAAAAGATTCTTAGAAATTAATGACTCTTCACATAAAGATCCCTTAAGGCAGGGGTGTGGACTGTTCCCTTCTTTTCATGTCACCAGTAGTAAGCATAGGGTCCTTCTCCAGTCTTGCTTAGAGTGACATGCTGCATTTCAGGTTGTCTCAGACAATCCAAGTCACCTTATAGTCTGCTCTTTGTTAGAAGTAATCAGCCACAGGGGCAGAGGCGGTAAACAGTAATTAATATGCAAATTTGCAAGTAACTTGCCTCTTGGTGCTGAGGCTTCTTTGTTTGTTTGCACAGCCGTGGACAAACTGGGGTTTGTCTTTGCCGTAATTAGCAGGATAAATATAAAATTATGACACTAATCGTTAGCTGGCTTTTTAAAAATGGTAGTATACGCCTGCTGTGCCTGAGATGCTGCAGCTCAGTAGGGGGTTCCTTCAAAAATGAATTTAAAAATGCCGAAATACCCATTTTAATTAAAAGGCAAACATTGAAATGAGTTTGTCACTTCAAAAATCATAGTACTGGGCAACAAATCATCAATGCATATATTAACAATTAGTATTTGTACATCAGTCGAACTAATCTCAATGTAAAAAGAAAATCACTCTTTTATAATAAAAATGAAGAGTAGTATTTATTAAGTGCTCTGCACCAGGCACTATGCTAAGCACTTTTCTTGTATTATTTCAATGAATCCTTGCAGCGGACAGACTGGGTGGTGCTATTAATATCTACATACGTGGAAGCCAATACTTTAAGATAGGTTTTCCTGAGTCTGCTCTCTAATTGTGGCGTCCTCAAGATTATATTTGCAGCTCTCATTTCTTTTTTTTTTTTTTTTCTGGTTCTCTCTACTCTGAGAATTTTTACCATTTGGCTGCTTTCAACTGATTCTTCACCACATACTGATGATGGCTTAAACCTGATCTTTAGCGCTAACCTGTCCCTCCTTCATTCTAGTCCTCATCATTCTTATGTCTGCTTCCAAGTAAAGCCCACATTTCTTAGCTTTACTGATATGGAAGACTTCCTACAATCTGGCCAGCTAATTTCCATCTTTTATTTCCCATTTTATTCTTGCATTGTTTAACTCGGCTCCCATTATTTAGTGCTAACTGGCAAAATTATTATACTTGTTCCTGGGGGTGAGGTGGGACAGGCAAGAGTGAAATTTTTAAAAAGCACCAGTTCTCAAGGAGGTTCTGGTAAGAGTTCAAAGGAAGCAATGATCAACTTCTAAACTAATATGTGATTGCCCTGATTGTGGAGAAGTGGATATAGGAACCCAGTGTTTCTCACTTTTGGTACCACAGCTCAGCGCCTTAGAGACCGTGTATGGCATGATGCCACAAAACCCTTGGCAATGGGTTTCTTCCAACTTGACACATATATCCCTGAAGTTCTTCCTTTCCAAGTCTCAGCTGTAGGTTTCCTCTCTCAAAAAGCCCTGCTTCTCCCAAGCAAATGAGGCATCCTTCTGTCTCATTCCCACTACCGCCTTCCTTTGACAATTATAATATGATATCACACCATAGTGTAATCTCGTGTTTGCCTGGCTGTCTACCCACTGAACCGTGGACACCTTGAGATTAGAAAAAGGATCTTTTTCCCTTTATGTCTCCCACTTCTAGAACAGTGCTGGCACCTAACTGGCACTGGTTGCTCTTTGCAAGCAGCCAGACAGTGTCAGACCTGCTAACAAAGTCAGAAAGTGCCTTCAGAGAGGAAATTAACAAGTCAAAGCAGAGCCCAGTGAGAAGGAACCTGGAGGAGTCACTGGGGAAAAGCTACCTCCAGGCTGGCCTGAGCAAATGATCTCCAAACCTCCAGCTTATTACTGAGGGCTGGGAATGGGAGAGGCTGCAAAAGAAAGACTTGGCAAAATGACTTTATAAACTGCTCCATTCCAAGACTTTCTGAAACAAAATACCCCAGGTACTGCCCTTTGAATCTGGCAACTTCAGGCAGGTTCTTTGGGAAGAGAAGTAGTAATATTTATTTTACTCTTTTAAGAGATGGTGAAATAATGGTGCCGCTGGAAGGCAACTTCCTGGATACTGCCACAGAGGTAGCCACTAGAGGTCTATAAAACTTGACCTTGGTGGATGCTCAGAGGGATCCACAGCCCGAGAACTGTGAGGCCTCTTTTTGGCATTGTCTGTGGCTCCAGACAGACATCATGAAGGGCCACAGACAGTCAAGGCAGGAGGCAAAATCAGGCGTTATGAGAAGGCAAGCATCCCTGGGTTTTCAATGTGCCTTCAACCTCCCACCATTCCCCTTATAAGACCCTCTCTCATCAGTCACAGAAGAGCACCACAGCATCAGTTATTCTCAAAGGATGGGAGAGTGTCCCCAAAACACACACCGCGGGGGTACAGACTGGAAAATCCTGAATTATTCTGACGACACTAATAGGACAATACCTCTAACCTCCCAGAAATGACGTAGACAAGTCAATCGTCCCATTTTCCGTGCTTCCACTCTAGCTCTTTCTAAAGCCTTTATGCAGGATGCTGGGTCTAATGGGCTAGGGACCCAGGAGGAGCAGAAACTCTTTGAAAGCAGGCAGTTATTGATCAGCTCCTGCTGTCCAGTAAGAGCAAACTGCAGGACAAGGCATTTTTTGGCACTCCACAAGAAAGCTCATTTTTTTGGTTTTGTTTTGTTCTTGGCTGTGCTGCACACAACACGTGGGATCTTAGTTCCATGACCGGGAATTGAACCTGCGCCCCCTGCACTGGGAACACAAAGTCTTAACCCCTGCACTGCCAGGGATGTCCCAAAGCTCGTTTTTAAAAAGAGGGAGGCTTCTATTGTTTACAAAGGAACATAAATAAATAAAAGAAGATTGGCTATAACCTCAGTCATGAGTCAGGCAGTCAAGTTTAGTGGCTTAGAGCAGGGATTCAGAATCAAATAACCAGGGCTGGATCCTGGGTTGGTTATTTACTTGCTGCACAATCTTGAGCAAGTAAATAAAAATTCCCAGCTAGCTCAAGTGGTTAAGAATCTGCCTGCAATGCAGGAGACCTGGGTTCAATTCCTGGGTCAAGAAGATCCCCTGGAGAAGGGTATGGCTACCCACTCTAGTGTTCTTGCCTGGAGAAGTCCATGGACAGAGAAGCCTGGTGGGCCTCAGTCCATTGGGTCACAAAGAGTCAGAGATGACTAAGCGACTAAAACATGACCTTGAGCAAGCTTCTTAATTTTTGTCCCCTGTTCCTTGGTCTCTTTACTTTTAACACATAATTAACGATCATACTGACCTCGAAGAATAATTGTGAGGATTCAATGAGCTAATGTATGTGCAGTGTCGAGGGCAGTATTAGGACACAGTAAGTGCTATGTATTTCCTTGTACTATTACTAGACTGTGGCCTCCGCGAGGATGAGAATTTTTGCTATTTTATTCATTTCTGCATCCCAAGTACCTAAACCAGCACATAGAAAGTACTCCGTGAATAATCGTTGAGTGGATCGAATGAATATATCTGGCTGACATTATTCCTTGCAGCTTTGAACACCACAAAGTAATATCACGTTTAACTGTCCCCTGGCCTTAACTCAGGTCCTCTGGTGTCCTGCAGCCTGTAAAGGTGGTGTGCAGCCTGGGAGAAGTAGCACTGCAAAGAAAAGGATGAGGCAAGTTCTGAGACCAGCTCTGTCCCTGCTATATCTGTGGTCTATGCGTCTCTGAACTATAAATGTGAGAGTTGGAACCAGAAGATCCGCATATATGTCTCAGACAGGAGACTGACCATGAAAGACAACTGACCACAGACTAGCAACAAAACTGG
This sequence comes from Cervus canadensis, assembly GCF_019320065.1. Taxonomy (NCBI): domain Eukaryota; kingdom Metazoa; phylum Chordata; class Mammalia; order Artiodactyla; family Cervidae; genus Cervus; species Cervus canadensis. The sequence goes on along the minus strand of NC_057391.1, from coordinate 66,086,502 downwards.
GTGGCTTAGCTGGTAAAACTAGGTAGGCTTACAGAGTCCTGCTCCCAGGAAATGAATGTTCAACCGTAAAAATGTTCCAAAGGGCCATCAAATATTATTCTAAAAATCTGTAATTCTTCTCTGGAATTATAGTATGCTGCTTCTCCATCACAAATGCTTGTATGTCTTATTATGATTTTCACTCTAAATGGGTGAAAAAAAGGGGTCAGTTCAGTCGCTCAGTCATGTCCGACTCTTTGCGACCCCATGAACTGCAGCATGCCAGGCCTCCCTGTCCATCACCAACTCCCGGAGTTTATCCAAACTCATGTCCATTGAGTCGGTGTTGCCATCCAACCACCTCATCCTCTGTCGTCCCCCTCTCCTCCTGCCCTCAATCTTTCCCAGCATCAGTGTCTTTTCCAATGAGTCAGCTCTTCATATCAGGTGGCCAAAGTACTGGAGTTTCAGCTTCAGCATCAGTCCTTCCAATGAACACCCAGGACTGATTTCCTTTAGGATGGACTGGTTGGATCTCCTTGCAGTCCAAGGGACTCTCAAGAGTCTTCTCCAACACCACAGTTCAAAAGCATCAATTCTTGGGTGCTCAGCTTTCTTTATAGTCCAACTCTCACATCCATACATGACTACTGGAAAAATCATAGCCTTGACTAGACGGACCTTTGTTGACAAAGTAATGTCTCTGCTTTTTTATATATGCTGTTCAGGTTGGTCATAACTTTCCTTCCAAGGAGTAAGCATCTTTTAATTTCATGGCTACAGTCACCATCTGCAGTGATTTTGGAGCCCCAAAATATAAAGTCAGCCACTGTTTCCACTGTTTCCCCATCTATTTGCCATGAAGTGGTGGGACCAGATGCCATGATCTGAGTTTTCTGAATGTTGAACTTTAAGCCAACTTTTTCACTCTCCTCTTTCACTTCCATCAAGAGGCTCTTTAGTTCTTCTTCACTTTCTGCCATAAGGGTGGTATCATCTGCATATCTGAGGTTATTGATATTTCTCCCGGCAATCTTGAACCTAGCTTGTGCTTCATCCAGCCCAGCGTTTCTCATGATGTACTCTGCATATAAGTTAAATAAGCAGGGTGACAATATATAGCCTTGATGTACTCCTTTTCCTATTACTGACCTGAAAATTGCTATGCTCCTCTGAAGACCGTGAAAACCTGTGGACTCTGTGTGGCCACAGAAGGGATGCTCATCACTGCCACCCCTCACCTGGGAAAGAAGCAGTTCTGTGGAACAGCACACTCAACATTCATTACTGTCAGCTCATGTATCAGCACCCAGATTAGATTGTTTACATAATGATAATTACTACAAGAGGGAAGACAGCATTGAAAGGTGCCTGTGCAGTGACACATATGACCAATGAGGAGCTCACACCACACACGGAGCACAGGTGAGCCTCTCACCAGGCATCACAAAGAAACTGAGGCAAGATCCAAGCTATCACTGGTGGTGTGGCAAGCATTAGTGAACACGGAGCTAATGGAACTCCTTGCTGGACAATCTCATGTTACTTAGGCTCAGTAAAGCATCCAATCTCCACTCTTCCCTTGTCACAAGCTAAACTTGACCTGTGGGATTAAGGTAATGACTTACTCCAAGAAAGCCTCAAATCATTTTTGAAATTTACACAGCTCTGCTCTGAGAGACAGGGAGTTTTCCTTGAGCCTAGCTAGAGCTGTTGGGTCTTTCCTCTAAGGTATGATGCTAATGCATCTCAGGACTTCAGCATGCACCCACTCAGCTCTTCATAAAACAAAGCTTCCTTCCTACCTGACACAATGTTGGCTCTCCAGATCCAAGGAAGTATCAGCAGTTTAAGTGGTTTATTCTCTGAACCCAGTGAGACCTTGTTTAGCATTTAAGCCTGGTCTAAACAGTCCTGAGTTTCCCTGTTGGCTCGGTGGTAAAGAATTCATCTGCAATACAGAAGGTGCAGGAGATGCAGGTTTGATCCCTGGCAGGAAGATTCCTTGGAGGAGGGCATGGCAACCCATTCCAGTATTCTTGCCAGGAAAATCCCATGGGGAGAAGATCCTGGGGGGCTACAGTTCATGAGGTCACAAAGAGTCAGTCATGGCTGAGCACGCACACAAACATTTCTGATCTAGGTTTCTCCCACATTTGTAGATTATCAGTCCTTTTCTTAAAAACAGACTTCAGTTATGAGCTCTGGTTTAAGAGGAAGTTTTTCTATTTGCCACCTGTTGGCTTTCTAGCCTCTTTCTGAACCTCTTACCATCTGCTCTGAATTCTATTTGGCAGCCTTTGAATATTCATTCTTTCATTTGGTGAACCATCACGGGGCACCTATTGAGTATACATTATATATGTATTATACATGACACTGAAAAATACAGCCACTGATGTCTTTCTGGTGGCCACTATCTCAGCAGCTGCTCCTTCATCTCAATCCTCCCTGACATTAGTAGTCCAATGTTTCCTTTACCTCCTCATTATTTGTATTACGTTAATAATACATACTCACCACAAAACAAATAAGAAATACAGAAAAGAAGAAAGGAAAAAAAGAACTGAAATTTGAAATCATTTGATTATTACTTTTCCTTTCCAGGTGAGCAGATATCATATCATAATACCAGATACAACATAAAAGGGGGGCAAATGTATTTTTGTTTCTTCATGTAACTTTTTGTTTGAAAGTAATTCTAAACTCACAGAAAGTGGCAAAAATAGTACCCTTCACTTGTTTTTCTCCAGTCATCATCCTATCTAACTATAGTACAATAAAACAAAAATAAACAATTTACCAAAGTGTTCAAAACATTGGCAACTACAGTGTGATATCAAAACCAGGAAACTGAACTCGTGTGTGTGTGTATTCTATGTAACCTTATCAGCTGTGTAGATTCATAGAATCACTATCACAATACACAAGATATACAACTGCTTCATCACCGTAAGGCACTTCCTCATGCTACTTCTTTATAGTTGCACTCACCCCTGTCTCTAACCCTTGGTTAATAGCAACATGTTTTACATACCTGTAATTTTGTCTTTTTGAGAACATGATAGAAATAGAATCATGCAGTATGTGACCTATTTAGATTCGCTTTTTAAATTCAGCATAATGCTCTTGAGGTCCATCCAAGTTGTTGCATGGATCCATACTTCATTCTTTTCTTTTGTGAGTGCTATTCCATGGTAAGGATGTACCACAGCTTGTTCAGTCATTGAAGGACATTGAGGTTGTTTCTGATTTTTATTTTTTACAAAGAAAACCTATATACACATCCATGTGTATGTCTTGATTTGACCATAAGTTTTTATTTCTCTGGGATAAGTGACAATTGCTGGGTTATATGATAAATGCATTTTTAGTTTGATAAGAAACTACCAAACTGTTTTCCAGAATGGCTGTATCAGAAATCTAGTTTCTCCACATTCTCACCAGCATTTGGTATTGTCACTATTTTTCTCTGCTCTAAGTAAATGTATTTTTATAATTTACAGTGTTGTCCCAATCACTGCTATACAGAGTAAAGGCATTTTTAATAGCAACAGAATCTCATAAAGCATGGAGATAAACACAATGAAACTTAACTTCCTAACTACTTTATTAAAAAAACACTAATTTCTAAAATACAAGATTTACTTGATGTTTGTATCAGATTCTACCTCTTTAAATATTGGAGTGGGTAGCCTTTCCTTTCTCCAGGGGATCTTCCCAACCCAAAGATTGAACTCAGATCTCCCACACTGCAGGCAGATTCTTTACAATCTGAGCCACAAGGGAAGCCCAAGAATATTAGAGTGGGTAGCCTATCCCTTCTCCAGCAGATCTTCCCAACACAGGAATCAAACCGGGGTCTCCTGCATTACAGGTGGATTCTTTACCAACTGAGCTATCAGGAAAGCTGATTTAAATATTTAAGTATTACTTTAAATATGTAAGCATTCATTTAAACATTACTTTAGCTTTTTTATCTAAAATGGTAACAGAAGAGCTCAGCCTGGCATGGAAAATTAAATCATAAAGTTTCACATTACAAGAACATGAAGAGTGTACAAGGTTTAAGGACAGATCCTATAATGATGAGCAGAGCTTGTGTTCCTCATCTGAAGGATGTCTCTATGTTTCATTTTGCTTGGGACTGTCATGGTTTATGCCTGTTGTCCAGTATCTGTGTGCTTTAGTATTTTTTTTTTTCAGAATTTTTCATTTTTAAGCAAAGTATAGTTAGCAATTGCTGCATTAAAATAAGCTGAAGTAGATTTAAGAGACCTGCGGCAGAGCCAGAGAGATGCTGGGGTTGGTGGAAACTTAAGACATAGAGGCATACTACTGTAACATACGTGAGAAGGTCTAGAAATTAAGTTCTTACATGGTAGTTTGGCCACTTATTGTAAATCTACAACTATTTATTTTATTGATAACATGTTTATACTGCAGTATTCATTGACAGCAATGAATTCAGTAGGACTGAAGGAGTATATTTAGTGGAAAAATTAAGTACTAAGCATCCAAGAAAGTTCATGAGGAACATGTTTCTTAGATGAAGCGTTTATTGACGTTTATCATTCTCCATGGGGGTCATAGTGATATCACTGACCACATAAGAGCCAGAAGACTAAATATACTGAGGAAGCATCAGTATCAATGTTTACTAGTTATTTTAAGAAGAATGCACTGGGAAAAAAAGTTAGCCACTAAAGCTTCAGAAGGTACATTTACACTCACTCACTATGTGAAGTATGTGTTTATATCATGTTTAAATCAAATGACGGTTCTTCTAAATACATTTTAATATGTTTTCAATTTCAAGTTTTCTTCTGTACATGGAAAAAGTAAAACCACCAGTTTTATGTTAGTGTCATCATTTACTTCAAATAGAGAAATATTTTAATTGCAACATTGGTTCAATGTTTTTGATCCAATTCATTTAATCAAAGTAGATGTTTTAGATGTCGATTCCTCCATTCCTGATATTATTGTTAATGATACTGAAAATTCTGTTTAAAACTTTGACATTTAAAATAAAAAATTTTGGTGACAATAATTTGAGTTTTGATGGAGTAGAACATCATGGTAAAGTGTTCTGTGATGAAACAGAAATGTGTAAGAATTAGTGTAGTGCTCATATAATTTATGCTGTGCTACCCTTAGTTTCTCAGTCATATCCGACTCTTGTGACCCCATGGACTGTAGCCCACCAGGCTCCTCTGTCCATGGGGATTCTCCAGGCAGGAATACTGGAGAGAGTTGCCATGCCCTCCTCCAGGAGATCTTCCCAACCCAGGGATTGAACCTGCATCTCCTGCATTGGCAGGTAGATTCTTTACCATCTGAGCCACCAGGGAAGCCCCATATAATTTATACTTGTATCCAAATAAAAGAATATTCAACTCACAAAACAGACAAATAAAATTACCTATACATAACATTGGGCTTCCATGGTGGCTCAGTGGTAAAGAATTCGCCTGCCAATGGAGGAAACAAGGGTTTGATCCCTGGGTCAGGAAGATTCCCCGGAGAAGGAAATGACAACCCACTCCAGTGTTCCTGCCTGGAAAATCCCATGGACAGAAGAGCCTGGTGGGTTATACACTCCACAGGGTTGCAAAGAGTCGGACATGACTTAATGTCTAAATAACAGCATATAGCGGTGCTGAGCTACACGCCTGATACTGAAGACTCTACATCATACCAGCATGCACGACATGCTTTCTCGCCTTCCTGTCTACATTTTTGTAAGCAAGTTTTTTTACATTTGGTCTCCAATTCATTGAAAATTAGTTGGAAATATTGATGTATTTATTGAATGGAATGCCAAATAGTTCAGATTCTGAAGTTTAATGAAATTGCAATTACTAAAAACAAAGCTGACAAATAAAAAGACATTAAAGTGTATCCTATACAGCCAAGTGAGGAAGTCAACAACCCAGAAAGGAGAGTTCAAATAATGCCCAGGTATGATTTGAAATTCTGTAATTGTATTTGGAAATATCTCATCTTGTAGGAGGTATATGTTGATAAAAATTCCTGTTTTTAACAGGATAAATTTATATTTACAGAATGGAAGGAAATTTGAGAAGGTCTACAGTTTAGTGGCATTTAAATTTGGCACTCTATTTGTAAATCAAGAAAACTTTAATGAGTTTTTACTTATAAAATTATTTGTTGAAATAAACTAAATAGTGACAAAAAGATAGTCTTTGTGAAAATATATGGGCTGAGATATTAAATTTTAAAATTTGAATTAAAATTTTAATTTATTTTACTTAGCAGAATTTGCTTGTTCTGAGCTTAACAAGCGCCTCAGCATTTGTAGAGAGAATTTTCTCAAACAAAAGCCAATTAAAGGTGTTAACAATTTTAAAATTTATTAACCTTAAAATGTAATCTTTAGGATGATTTTGACCATTTGTCTGTGGATATTTAATTTAATAAGACCGTTTTGAAAAAATATGCATCAGAAAAATACAATCAGCATGGTTATTAGACAGAATACTATGAAACTAATGAAAGCACATTAACATATACTAAGACTAATTACTAAGATTGTATCATTTTTAAAGTTCAAAAATAAAAATAAGTAACTATTTTTCTTAATGTACATTGATATATTATTTTTATTCTATAGAAATAATTTCTTTTTTGAAAATATTTTCTGAACAGACTTTATAGGTTTACCATAATAAAACTAATTGGTTGGTTAATGAATATACATTTGGGTGACAACTTATGTAATCAGTCTATTTATAAGGCAGCATTTCATACTGAAATTTAGCCCAAAAAGTGGACTGTAGCACATTCACACATACCCAGCTTAAATACACAGATGGTTTGATGGCTCATGTGGCTTTGAATTTGGTTATCCTAAGACTGAGTGATGGACTAACCACAGTATGTGGACCACAACAATGATGGACAGAATGCCTCCAAGGATGTCTGCCACACACTGGAGGGTTCTTCCTCCCTTGTGCAGAAAGAGGGAAATTCAGTAACAAGAGTGGCTCTGACAGTCCCAAGAGGATAGCTCTGTTTTTCACTGTACATAGACCATAAGGGAAATAATGATGGTCTCCAGTTCTATAAAGAGATGAAGAAAGGGGTCTTAAACAGTCCTTAAATCCCACATTACCCAGGAAAGGAAGAGGGACATAGTCTAACCTTCTTCCATGGTAGCCCTCTGGCTGACCTTGCTTCACATGATAATCTGACTACAACAGTCCGAACTGTTTGGTTCTAGTGGAGCCACTGAAAGATTTATACCAGACTGCACCCCATAGAGATAGGCTTGGCACATTCTGGGGCTAATTTGTAACTTCTCATAAACCCTTCCAGATTTAGAGAGTAGCAAGCACAGTGGAAGGAATGTAAGCGTTGAAGCCAGATATCATTTCACCCGCTTTGTTCTCTTGAGCATCAGAACTCCTTAACTGTAAAATGAGAATGATAATAATAGTAACATGCACAAAAAGAGAATAATTTGCTATCTAAAATACGACTATTTCTACTTCCATTCCTAGGGAAGGAGACAATTTCTCTTAGGAATAGGTCAAATTTTGCCCAGTAGAATGCCTTGATGAGCACCCTGGGTATGGGCCATGGTTTAGAAAGATATCAGGGGGAAAAAGAGGAAATTATAGATAAACTAAAGTTTAGTAGATATGGACAGAAATTTGAAGGAACTATTTATTCTGAGGTTCTCTCGCTGTGAGCTGCTGTGATCCCTAGATGCAATGCTCTTCTATTATTACCCTAGGCACTCTAAGAAATGTGTAGTTCACCTTACTGCTTTGTAGGGGTGGTACTTGCGGAAATTCTAGGACAGTACTACCTTCATGGACACATGACGTGTACAGTCATACCCCCAAGCTCAGAAGGGCCACATGCTTGGTTTAATGTTCTGTCACCATCTTGAAATTCTTAAATCTTTTTGACCAAGTGCCTCCTTATTTTCCTCTTGCACTGGATCTTACAAATTATGTAGCCAGTCCTGTTGGACCTATGTTCTCCTTGGGGGTCCATGGGTCTGTGGGACAGACAAGGGGAAAGCTCCAAAGGCCAGATATCAATGAGAGTGAGAATTCAGTAGGAACATGAAATCAGAGCTGGCAGTGACCAGAAGAATCTATCCCAATCTTGGTGAGAAAATTGGATTTCCACAGATAATTAGGACATGCAAATCAATCTTATGTAAATTTCAAATGTAGGGGAAGCCTGACATTATCTGCATTACATTAACAATATTAGATAAGCAATATTGCATGTAAGATGGCTAGAACATGATTATTCTCAATAACTGGCATTATTGTTATTTTAGGGTCATATTTGAAGAGCAATGAGAAAGTGTGAAAAGTGTGAATATACATGCATACATGTGCACACAGACATGTGAGTACTCCTCTAATTCTCTCTTCCAAATAGAACATCTCCAAATCGACAAATTTTAGAATCGTGAGTTCTACAAAATCTACTGACCCACATGTCACTTGCTCTTTGAATGACACTCTTTAGTCTACTTGACTAAGGATTGATTTTATCCCGAAACACCTTTGCTTTTCCATTTGAGGTGGAAGAAAAGTCCTGCTAATAAACTCAGCTTTCTTTGCTCCCTGATATCCGCCCCCTCTCTCTTTAGTCGCTAAGTCGTGTCTGACTCTTGTGACCCCATGGACTATAGCCTGCCAGGCTCCTCGGTCCATGGGATTCTCCAGGCAAGAATACTGGAGTGGGTTGCCATTTCCTTCTCCAGATAGCCCCTAGAAAGGAACAACTAAACATCCAAAACGACCACACCCACCTTTCACCTCCACTGGATCTAAAATCACATTAATGTCAAAGTTGCCCAATGAGGGAAAACCCTTAAACTCTCAAAATAGGGATCTTTGACTTTGAGATATGATTCAATGATGTAAATAGGTGACATAAGACATTTTCTTTAGTATTAACCTACATTAAAGTGCCCTGAATGCATGAAAGAGTGGCTACTGGGTGCTCATGAGCCTCATTTCTGTTCTTATCCAGAAAGTGAATGTGGTAGGAAGAATTTAAAATGACCCCCCATTGAACCACACCCTTGAGTGTCAGTGGGACTTGTAACGTGCTTCTAACCAGTGTAATATGGCAAAGGCAATGGGACAGCACTCCTATGGTTATTGTTATATGGCAAAAATGAAGCGATTTTTTTCAGATATAATCAGTGGACTTCAAACTAATCAAAAAGAGATTATCCTAGGTGGGCCTGACCAAACCAGGTGAGCTCCTTAAAAGACAGCCTAGAGTTTAGAGATGCTAGCTTTGCAGAAGCAAGTGGTCATGAATTCTATAGTTGCAAGAAAATGAACTTCCAATAATTGTATGTATCTGGAAGAGGACCCTAAGCTTCAGATGAGACCTTAACCTCAGAGGGCACCTTAATTTCAGCTTTGTGAAACTGAGCAGAGAAGTCAGCTAGGCAGTGCCTGTAAGATCCTAAATGTATGCTGTTTTAAGGCACTGAGTTTCTGGTAATTTGCCATACAGTGATAGATAACTTAATAGAGAGGGGTAGAAAATTAGGGGTGAGGACCAAATGGGGAACCCAACCTACCAAGGAAGTCACAAACTACATGATAATTAAAGCTAACTACAACTGCTCAGCTGCTAGGAGCCCCAGCATGGGACTGCCTACTTGACAGGGAAACATGAGCGAGAAAAGCAGTAATAAACTGCTTTTTAGATTTGAAATAAAAGCCACCACTCACTTGATTATCATCTGAATCTCATCCATAATCATCACTGGTTTGCTATTTGAGTCAAACTTCTTTTTGCAGAGCTAAAACAACAACAACAACAACAACAAAACAGAAACATAATCTCAAGGTTATTGATTATCCTCCAAAGTGCTGGGTGTGAACTAGTCAGTGATTCTGACTCTTTGGCTGTGTCTTTGAAAGATAACAGTATTTAGATCCTACTGTGCTCTCACTAACTCTTTAATTAGTTAGAAAATCATAAGATATTTTTTCAAAGAATGGTAAAAGAAAGCAGTGTGTGAGTTCTGGAATTATTGAGAGGTATTATCTGATGACTGACTTTCTATCACTCTGATACTCAATTTAGAAATGGAATGAAAGAAAACAGGAAGAGAATTGCGCTCCACTGATGTGTGGATGCCTAGAAAAACCTTTAGCCCTGTTTCACAGTGGAGCTTCTAGGTTAAAGGAAATATATGAATATATATGAAAGAATTTATTTGAAGCAGGTTGCTTTCTTTATGCATTCATTCTTAAAAAGCTTTGAATCAATTTTGTCATCAATTGAATCTCACTTTAAATGCATAAGGGAGCTCAGTATTTGAAGGAATGCTACAGTAAGTCTAAGTAAAGCAAATTTAGCTTTTAGTAGTATATGTAATTAGGCAAGCTAAGACTTCTGTTGTAGTGATAAGTACTTTTGTATACCAACACTTTTTTTTATAGTGAAGAACTGATTTTAAAAAACTACATTCAATTAGTTTTCATGGAGTGCAGTGCCCATAGAAACTACAAACTAAAGAATGTGGTTTTCCATCTGGTTCTACAAAATGAAGTCACTAGCTGCAGCAGTCCTGTCGCTGATCTTTACTTAACACATCTTGAAAAGAGTTAGGGTGGAAATCTGGCTGAGACACTCTGTCTTTGGGAAAAACTGGCAGAACAGGCCTTCAAATAGTCAGGAAAATTTTCATGCACCCAATTTCTTGTGTCTTGTATCTTATCCCTTGTTTGCTGTTGTTTAGTCGCTCAGTCATGCCAGACTCTTTGCGACTCCATGAACCATAGCCCGCCAGGTTCCTCTGTCCATGGGATTTCCCAGGCAAGGATACTGGAGTGGGTTGCCATTTCCTTGTCTCATCTTCTTATGCCTAGGAGAGCACTAAACTAATTAACAGAGACATTTGCTCCTCGTGACTAGCAGCAGACTTCTACTGAGATGTGTGCTAGATTATACTTACCCCCTTCACCAAAATCATATATTTGCTGACTTCACCTCCTGCCTATTTGAAGCAGTTCCTCAGAATTATCTGCGAGGTTTTCTCCTGGGCTATATTCCTCAGTAACTCCAAATAAGATTGAACTCACAGATTTCATATTGAATGGTTGTTTTTTCTTCAGAGAACAAAACTTTGGCTGATGGGGGGTAGTCTTAGATGTGCCTTGTTAAAAGGTAGAATGAACAGATTAAACTGGAGCATTGACAAAGAGAAGGCTGAAGTGGTGTCATCAGGAAGACTTTAGACCCCGGATGCTTCTAGATGAGATAAGGATAGACCTCTAAGCCAGGTGTTAAAGGAAGAAAACTCTAGGTCTTAGGAGACAAGCGTCTTACATTTTGCAGTGTGACTTCGTGGATTCAAGTCATAAAACCTCAGCCTACTAGCTGAAACACCAGTGAAGGCACTTAGTCACTCCCTGCCATCTCTTCCCTATACAATGGAAATAATAAAATTCCAATTTCAGAAGACTGCTGTGAGGATTAAATGCAATAACACAATAAAGAACCTGGTGCTTAGTCAGCTTTTAGCCACTGTTAACTGTTTCTATTTGGCACAACAGAGTTGTAGAGGCTCCAGTTATTTAAAAGACCAACAAAACCTCAAAAAAAAAAAAAAAAAAGTGCTGAAGGAATTAACACACCATAGGAAAAAAATGCTAGTTTCTCCAGCAAGAGAATGCCTCAGGCATTTACAGTTCAATGACTAGGTACTATTTCTAATCATTATCTCATTTAGAATTATAATGAAGAATGTTGGGAATAATTAACCCCATTCTGTAGTCCCAGGAGCCTGTCATTGCAGGTAGGAAGGATTAGGTACCAGCTCTGTCAGTCCTGGCATGCGAGTGCATTTATTTCCCCCAGTGATACCATGTCATCCTGCCTCTCTTTTCAGGCAGGTTCAAAAAGTCCCCCACCCCACCTACAGTGGCAAGGCACATTTGTCTCATGCTTGATAACACTTTTACAGTCAGAGAATAGCAGCAGCTCCTGAAACATCCAGCCCTTTTAAAAGCTTAGGAATGACAACAGCCACGAGTGAGCGTCCCTTTAGAGCCAGATGTGGTAAATCCTCTCTCTACTGAGCTGCCAGCCTGTACCTCCTTTGTTAGAAATTCTAGTCACAAAAACCTACAATAAAATGCTGCAGGCACATCAATAAAGGATATAATGAAATCAGATGAGTCTTGTTCCTTACATTTACATGCAAAGTATATCAAAGGAACATCCAGTTTGTTCCTGAGACCAATACAATGGATTCTTTTGTGTGGGAGGAGAGAAGATATATGAAGCTGAATGAGGAAGCAATTCCAATTAAAAGGGCTGTGTTTAAGGCTCCAAAGACAATGCAGCCTTTGCTAGACACTTAGCTATTAGAAGTGTCTGGCTGCCGAGGTGGTTTTATGGTAATTGGATGAGAGCTGGGTGGAGAGGAACACAGCAGCACCGCCACAGGGGCCCAAGTTCCAGGTCACACTGCTTCCCTTCCAGCTCATTCCTGTGTGACCTCAGGGCCAGAGGACCTGCCCTAAAGGGCTGCCATGAGGATTAAACAAAATAAAGCATATAAACCCTCTCTGGCAGTGCCAGGCACATGCTAAGCTTTCTATGATGTTTGCTATTATTGTTATGAGTTCCTCTGACTCAGCCCCACACAAAAGCTGGCAAAGGCTAGAATCACCCAGACGACAAGTGACTGGGACCCTGGAAGGGCCTGCCCTTGAGGCCACGTGCTATGTGGTGAAGGGCAAGTTGTCTCCTGGTACAAAGGCCTCTTGAAGTCAGCAAGTATTGGACAGCTCAGACATGCACCATTGGAATTAGCTTGCCTGTTTCCCACACACTTTTCATGTTTTATAGCTTTAGAATCAGACACTTGGGAGATGCCAACTTGGAGACAGATTATTCCCTCTGGCAGGCTGTCTGCAATTTTTCTCCAGAATCTCCATTTGTCTTAAATGGGAGCCACCTTCTTGAAAGTGAGTACTCAGGCTGCCTCGTGCAGGTCAGATCTGAGAGTGAAACAGAACCACCTATTTGTCTATGTGGGAGGACACATCTATGGGAATCAGGGGATTTAGCTTTTGGCTCTTTCCCCCTTGCTGTCACCAGAGTGCCTCTGGAATCTCCTTGAACGCAGAGGTCCCAGATATTCTTGGTTTTGTAACTTTCAGTGCCATTCTTCATTGACCTTATTAAAAGGGTGGTAATTTTCAGTTGGGAGACGACAGTAGCTCAGTCCCCACTGCAGTTGTTGAAGTAAAAAAGAGGAAAATCTTTTCTTTTTTCTCTTGCCCTTTTCTGAACATTTTTTACTTTAACTGTTCCTGATCTGTAGTCTAAAGACTAATAAAGATTAACCCGATATGATAATCATATCCCATGTTTGGTGCTCACCTTTCCAGCACTCTCTTTGCAGACCACCTGGCGCTTCCCAGGTGGCGCTAGTGGTAAAGAACCCAGCGGCCAATGCAGGAGACATTCTGTGGGTTGGGAAGATCCCTTGGAGGAGGAAATGACAACCTATTCCAGTATTCTTGCCTGGGGAATCCCATGGACAGAGGAGCCTGGCAGGCTACAGTCCACGGGGTCACAAAGAATCAGACACAACTGAAATGACTTAGCACACACACACACCTTGCAGTGCTTCTCCTTTCCTTTTATGTTACAGAACGGAGGCCACAGTACAGTTCAAGAAAGACAATGGACCTAACTACCAAGCTCCCTGATGCAAGTCTATGACTGTTTTTAAAACAATGTTAGAGGAAGAAGAAGATAAGATCCTTATATGTTTGCTCCTCATCACCAACCCCTGACTGCAAGCCCTCATCTATATATCCCCCGATTCCTCATGGAAGTGGGAGGCACAGTCTCCCCTCCGTTGGCTGATGATTAAAAGCCACCTTTTTATTTCCTCTAAACTCTGTCTCCGTATTTTTTATTTGGCTTTGGTGGACAGAGAAAGCCAAGGTTTTTGGTGACATCACAATGAGTCACTCTACAAAGCATAGATGTAGTTGTCACTCTACAAAGCACAGGATATGCACCTGGATACTCATTTCAAATATGGGCTTTGTTATTGGCAAGATGTAAATGGGCCTAAATCACAGTGCCTCTCAGTTGGGAAAGCCCTGAGGAATATAACACATGAAGCCATCACTCTTATAGTGACATTTTAAAATCAGTCATGAGGAAGAGTGAGACATTGGAAAGACAGGGCTGCAAAAGGGGCTTTCTTTCCATTTGTAATATTCAATTTCTGTAAGATAAAGGACCTAGAGCAATTATGGCAAAATGTAAATATTTGTTAAATCTGTGTGTTGAGGACAAGCATTTATGTCACTTGGCTCTGTATATTTTCAAGTATTTTTAATAATTGTGTATATTTTGAAGAAAAAGCAGTGGAGTTTTTGGCACCTAAAAAGAGAGGTGTCTCAACTCAGAACGGCACAAGGAAAAGCAAATAAAGTAAGTGAGGAGTTGCTCAAAGCTTTCATCAAGGTGGGTTTCAGAATGATGCTGGAGGGTGCAGCTCACGTGAAGAAGGCAGCCAATCTGTTTTAAGTTGTTGTTCATTTGCTCAGTCGTATTCAACTCTTTGCAACCCCACGGACAGCCAGGCTTCCCTGTACTTCACTATCTCCTGGAGCTTGCTCAGACTCATGTCGACTGAGTCGGTGAGGCCATCCAACCATTTCATCCTCTGTCGTCCCCTTCTCCTCATGCTTTTAAGTTAAAGGAGTAAAAAAGACATGGCAGGTAGCTTGGGTAAAGGGGAACCGCTGTTTAACTCACCAGCAGGGGCTCAATAAAAAAGTGCTTTCCTTTTTTCTCTGACTTCAGTGAGGGATGAAACATAAATTTAAATGATTTAACAAATAGGTAACAAAAACAACAACAAAATTGTTTGGATACTAGTCAGTTTAGACAAAATGGTGCTGAAATGGGCAGTGGCTTTGAAAACCCTCTTTGAAAACATAGGCTGGCAAAACCAAGACAAGTTGCCACCAGAATACAAATTCAGAATTGAATTGTTTTGTTTCTTCATGAAGGAAAAAAAAAAAACACAAAACATCAAAACAAAGAGGAAAAACACAAGTAGGGTGAATGAATTCAGTGTTTAACTAATTCATGAAACTGCCTCCCCAAATGGGCTCACTTAGCAAACATGAAGACTAAACACTCTCCATGGTCAAGTGGAAGATCAAAGGATTAATGTGCTCCCTGCATAGAAGTAGGCTGTTGTGAAGAAAATGAAATCTAAAAAGCCATAAAGTGTTGATTGTGGGGAATACAAGTCATAGAAGACCTTCATGTCATTTACCTGTGATAAAAATTTCAGGTTAAGTGGCAAGATAAAGAATAACACCACGAATCATCTTTATTCATGAAAAAGTCCTTAGACAAGGATTTCTCTGACACAGTAAAAAAGACTGTCTCAAATCAGACTTTCCTTCTGCCTAAAACTGATCATATAATAAAAAATAGTTGCATGAAACTCTCTCCCATGTGGACCTGCACACATCAGTTCCTAGTGTCTTTTCCATAGTCATGGCCCTAATATAAACTGTAAACTGATGCAAAAGGAAACTGTTTCTGTTTCAACCCACAAGTATTTTTAACCTTTGTTGTTGTTCAGTCACTCAACTGTGTCCAACTCTTTGTGACTCCATGGACTGCAGCACGCCAGGCTTCCCTGTCCTTCACTATCTCCCAAAGTTTGGTAAAACTCATATCTGTTCAGTCAATGATGCCATCCAACCATTTCATCCTCTGTCTCCTCCTTTTCCTCCTGATTGAAGAATCTTTCCCAGCATCAGGGTCTTTTCCAGTGAGTTGGCTCTTTGCATTAGGTGGCCAAAGTGTTAGCTTCAGCATCAGTCCTTCCAATGAATTCAGTGTTGATTTCCTTTAGGATTGACTGGTTTGATTTCCTTGCTGTCCAAGGGACTCTCTAGAGTCTACTCCAGCACCACGATTCGAAAACATCAGTTCTTTGGTGCTCAGCCTTCTTTATGGTCCAACTCTCACATCCATACGTGACTACTGGAAAGACCGTAGCTTTAACTATACAGACCTTTGTCAGCAAAGAGATGTCTCTGTTTTTCAATACACTATCTAGGTTTGTCATAGCTTTTACATAATTTCCAACATATTGTGACTGAGAAGACAAATTACTGGAGGCCAAAAGGATGAGATGGTTGAATGGCATCACCAACTCAATGGATATGAATTTAAGCAAACTCCAGGAGAAAGTGAAGGACAGGGAAGCCTAGGGTGCTGTAGTCCATGCATGCATGCTAAGTTGCTTCAGTCGTGTCCAACTCTTTTGTAACCCCACAGACCAGAGCCTTCCAGGCTCCTCTGACCATGGGATTCTCCAAGCAAGAACACTGGAGTGGTTTGCCATGCCCTCCTCCAGGGGGTCTTCCCAACTCAGGGATTGAACCCACATTTCTTATCTCTCTTATTATTATCCTTTATCTTAACTCTGCATTGGCAGCTGGGTTCTTTACCACTAGAACCCCCTGAGAAGTCTGTTCTGCAGTCCATGGGGGTCGCAAAGAATTGGAAAAGACTTAGTGACTGAACAACAACAAACCTCATGTACGTGTTTTCAGACCATAGAGATTAAACATGACTTACCCTTCCAAGACTACCAAAAGGACCCAGAGAGAGACCCATGGCAATTTTTTTTCGATAATTTAAAAGATCATGTTAAAACAAACATGGAGATTGTGTTTGTTAGGGTGTTTTGGGTTGCAGAAATCAATTTAAGATAGTGGATAGCCACCAAGAGAACATTTTATAATACAGGGAGACCCAAGGTTGAGAATACATGAGTCCTTGGAAGCAGCCATCACTCATCACTGTGTCTCTCTGAGAAATGGCTTCTTCTTGGAAGAAGAGTTTTCTTTGCTACTCAGTCCCCATGATGAACAGGAAAAAGGCATCAATAGCTTGCAAGCTGGCAAGTTTTAAAGTACCTGTCATTCCACAGCGCTGGCCTGTGCTCACACTCCCTCATCCTCACACACCCACTTCATCTTGGATTCCCTCACTTAACTCCAAATGTGTGGTTAAGGGATGTTCACTGGTCTAGCTTGAAGTACGAGTCTGTGGCCAGCACGTCAGATCACCCAGCTGCTGAGTGTGATGCCAGTAGGTCTCCAGAGAGGAGGATGTGGCAAACGGCCTAAGAATTTCACTACACATACGCTACAGAGCAGAATGCCTTCATGTAAAATATTTATTGAATGCCTCCTCTGTGCTTGATGCTTTCTGAGGTTCTGGGGGGACAACAGTGAACAAAAAAAAGACGAAGTTCCTCCTCTCAGGAAGCTTACATTCCACTGAGGAAGGAAACAATAAAGAAATATTCAATAAAATACCTAACATACCTGTTGGTTATAAGTACAGTGAACAGCAGTAATGGCAAACTCAGACATATTTAACAACCAACTCTCTGAAAGACATTTGACAATTTCTGTGGTATTTATACCACACTACAGTGACAGTCCATGGGGTCACAAAGAGTCAGACATGACTGAAGCCACTTAGCAGACACGCACGTTGACTTTCAAGCTCTCAGTGTGATATCCCTGACCACGGACTTGGGAGGAGATGAGCTGTAATGCACTATTGCAGAGTAGCCCCACCATAGACAGGCACAAGGGATATACCCTCAAAGCACAGATGAGAGTAAAACTTAGTAAAAGAACTAGGAAGTTGTGAGTTTTGAGGATCTATTACTTTTGTTTTTAATATAACTAATTTCATTGTAATTTGAATTATTTAATTTTTAGTGATGGCTTTGCTTAATAACTAGCTCACAGAACTCCTGAAAATTTTATCATCTGTTCTCACAAGCCAGTATGAGCCAGATCCAGGACACCACTGGAGGTAAGGAAAACAAAGCAGACTGAGGAGGGGTTGTGTTCCAGATAACTGGAATGCTGTGTAACAAACCACCTCAAGACTTAGTGGCTTGGAATAGGAACTGTTCTACTACTTCTCATAATTTTGCGGACTAGACAGGGCCCAGATGGGGGAACCTTCTAGCCAGTGACGTCACCTGGCAGATGGACTAGTCTTGAAGGTCCAGAGTGTCTGGGGTCTCAGTGGGGGTGACCAGAAGCCTGGGTCAAGCTGGAACTCTTGAGTGGAATGCCTCCACATTACTTCAGCATGGCAGCCTCAGGTAATCAAATCCAGGACTCTCAGAGAAACTGTTCTAAGAGGCAGGAAGTAGAAACTGTCAGTCTCCTAAGGCCTGGGCCTGGAAACTGTCCCAGCACCACATCTGCCATATTCTGTTGCTCAAAGAAACCACAGGACCTGCCTACATGTAAGTGACAGAGACCCTGTCTCTCCACAGGAGGGGGATCAAAGAACATGTGGCCATCCCTAATCCACCACAGGGAGGGAATAGTGGTGGTCACGGAGCTCTGATATTTTAAAGATGGTGGTTGGGGAAGACTTTTCTACTAAGGTGATTTTTTTTTTTCTCCTAAGAACCAAGCCATATGAACAAATGAAATGTGCATACGAGTTATTGAGTCCAGGTTTTGGCAGTAATTCTGACTAAGTCTTTAGACCCCGCTCTGCCATAAGTGGGGAATATCTGACAGTGACCACTTAAGAGCCACTTCTTACTACCCAGGTGAAAGACACCAAAGTTCAAAGAACCCAGGCACCTGTTCCCAGACACCAAGCAAGGCCTTGAATACTGGTCAGTAGCAGAACGTAACCTGAGCCCAGTGCTTCTACCCAGATCTTCTATTTAAAAGTTAAGTGCTTCTTTCTATGGGCTTCCACTATAGCTCAAATGGTAAAGAATCTGCCTATAATACAGGAGACCCAGGTTCGATCCCTGGGTCAGGAAGATCCCCTGGAGAAGAGAATGGCAATCCATTCTAGTATTCTTGCCTGGAGAATTCCATGGACAGAGGAGCCTGGTGGGCAACAGTCCACGGGGCACAAAACTTTTTTCTAATCAGTGTTAACATATGATTTAGCATTTGACACTTTCCTTTTATAAAATACACATATTTTATATCAATAAGAATGTAAATCCCTTAGGAGAGACTTACTTTTACACTGCTCCAGGGCTGCCGTGTACAGTAGTACAGTTGGTACACTGTGCAGGATATCACCAGGTTAAGAGTATGCACTCGGCCTGCCAGGCTTGTGCTGTGGGGCAGAACCACACTGTCCCAGAGGAATGGGCATCCTTTTCCGTTCCTACGAAAAAGCAGCAAGTGGTGGCCCTGTACTTCTCTTACAAAGGTGTACTTTGTGTAACATAGTGCTGGGCATGCCTAGAAGGACCCTGAGGTTGGGGAGGGGGGTAGAGCAAATGGGTTGTGCTGATTAACAGCATTCAGATTCCTCCAGAAGTGTGTCTTATGGACATGCTATGATTGACTATTGCTATATAATGAACCACCCCAAACCTAGTGGACGATATATATCTTCAACTGGAAACCTCCTTGGTTCCAACTCTGTGTAACCCTATGGACCGCAGCCGGCCAGGCTCCTCTGTCCTTGGGATCCAGGCAAGAATACCCAAATGGGTTGCCATTTCCTCCTCCCGGGCATCTTCCTGACCCAGGGATCAAACCCACATCTCTTTTTGTCTCCTGCATTGGCAGGTGGGTGCTTTACTACTAGCGCCACCTGGTAAGATCCTCATCAGTATAACAGCCATTTTATTGTGCTCACAGATGCTTGGGGTCAGGAGTTTGGATGGGGCAGAGTAGGGGTGTATTGTCTCTGTTTCATGATGTCTGGGGCCTCAGCTGCGAAACTCATTTGGGAGCTGGAATCATCTGCAGGCTTCCTTCCTTAGATGTCTGGGATCTAGCTGAAAGGACTCAAAGTCCAGCCTCCACTGGGACTGTCAATAGGAACACGTGCATGTGGCCTTCTTCTGTGACTGGGGATTCCCACAGTGTGACAGCTGGCTCTGAGATAGAACACCAAAGGAAGGATATCCGGAAAGCAAGCCTTCTGAGAAAGCTCAGGGGTAGCTGCATGACCTTCCAAGCCCAACCTCAGAAGTCACTATCTCCAAGACACATTACTGGCTGCAAGCATGTCACTGTGGCCAGCTTACACTCAAGAGCAAGGAAGTGAGAGACTCTGCCTCTTGATGAGGACTAGCATGTGGGATGAGAGATGTCGTTGTGGCCATCTTTGGAAAATGCAGCCTGCCACAGGGCACATCTCTTCAGCAACCCAGTACTGCCTGGGTTGGGAACATCCCCTGAAGGAGGGCATGCAACCCACTCCAGCATTCTTGCCTCGAACATCCCATGGACAGAAGAGCCCGGCAGGCTACAGTCCATGAGGTCACAGAGTCGGACAGGCCTGAGAGACTGAGCACACACATACTGCCAAAGAAATGGAGCTGTGATTGAGGGATGCAGCTTCCTAATCTCCCCCCTCCCCACGATGCTCATGCTGAAGGGCCCTCTGGGGCCAGGTACAGAGGAACCCCGTCCTGAGGCCAGCACCTGAGTCCCCAAAAGCCTCTCTCTTTCAAGTTTGCAGTCAGGATGTGAGCTCAGCACAGGCCATGCCCCAGCTTCTTTTCACTCTTGGGCTTGGTGGTTATGCCACCAGGAAATTCTACAGACGAGCCTGACAGGTTGAGGGTTTGCCTCTTTTTCTAATCTGTGGGCCACCAGCTAACTGTCAGAGTTATCAGGGCTCAGGCCAAAGCCAGATGTTCTTAACAGATGTGCAAAGTAGGCAGTTCCCTTATTACATCTTTTTAAGTTGTCTGATGGTATATGATGGCTTTTTTAGTCTAATTTAGGGTTGGACACCCCTGGCAAAGCAATTGTAGCCATTTCCTCTATTTTAGTTCACACAAAGTAACCCAGCCCTGATTTCAAACCTTTTTTCTTTTTAACTAATTGGGTGGCCTTCTGCAGCTGGGCTATGGAAACCAAGGGAAGTTTCAAATTGAAGATTATATATTATGTATATATATATATATATAGAGAGAGAGAGAGAGAGAGAGACAGTTGTGAAATGCATTCCTTCCAACCCACCCCTTGCCACTATTTCTCTCCATTAATCAAGATGCTCTTTTCTGGCATAAGTAAAAATGTAAGAAATCACCAGACATAACTGCAGGGCATCATAGTGCTCTCTTTCGGCCGCTACCCTATCAGTTCTACCTGGATTTCATACCTGGAGGCTTTGAGGAAAAGTGCAGTAAAGCTACTGCTTAGTGACAGAGTATCACCAAACAATAAATACCAAGTCCGCCCTTCCCCCGCGCCCTTCCTCTGATCTGGCTCTGCTCCTCCAGTTGTGTTGTCTGCAAAATGAGCTGTCACCAGATCAGACGTCTTCAGGTCAGAAGTGGGAGGGAGCTGTACACCCACAAATGAAATGCCCCTGTGAACACAGGATTTGTTTCCTCTATCAAGTGCTATTTATGTGCTTATAAACAAACTGCTTTTATTATTCGACTTATAAAACTCCACTGTTTAAAGTCTGCATTTAGCTACATTGCACACTAACATCTGTGACAATGAGGACGTGCACTAACACGCCCCGTTTCCCACCCTCCCATCACCACTACCCCCCCACCCCACTGCCAGTGTGACAACGTACATTCAAGGTTATAATGTGCTGAGACTGAAACCAGGTATGTATCGGAGAAGAAATACTTACGAGAGGATGTGAGAGTGACAATCAATGTTTGTTAGGGATGAGAATGAACTCTTGGTGGAGTTTGGTGAGCCTTGCCCTGTGCTAAGCCCCTGCCGGGGAGAGGTCTCGGTGAGTGAGCTGACAGAACCCGTGCGTGACTCTCAGCGGGCTCTGACTAGGCCTGTAGTGCCTTAGGACTCAGTAAGAAATAAAACATGGAAGTAAATGTCTTGTGACTAACACAAAGGCTGCATTCCAGGGTAACAAGGTGACCCCAGAACATCAAACATCCCTCCTGCCACCCGCACCTCCCCACCACACCAGCCAGAAAAGATGCAAAAGGCGAGCCAAGACTCAGGGCTCTTCTGATCTGGGAAGTTCCTCCAGGGCTGGTAGATTCACTGAACTTAACGTCCACTTCAGCCCATTAGAAACAGAGGCACAGAACTGCCAAAGCTGTTTGTAACTTTAATGTATGTGTAATGGCTGATTATGTGGATCAGTCTGGCTGGGTCAAAGTACTCAGTCAAGCACCAGTCTAGAGACTTCTGTCAAGGCCTTTTTTAGATGTGATTAACATTTAACTCAGTAGACTTTAAGTAAAGCAGATTACTCTCTATCAGTGGGGGGAGGTGGGGGGGGGCGGGAAATCTCATCCAATTAGTTGAAGGTCTTGGGAGAAAGGTTGAGGCTCCCTACCCCCAAGAAAGGATTCTGCCAGCAGACTGCCTTTGAACTCTGAGCTGCAACATCAGCTCTTCCCTGGGTCTCCAGCTGGGCCTCCATGCAGATTTCAGATTTGTCATCTTTCAAACTCATATGCGCCAGTTCCTTAAAATGAATCCTACTGGTTCTGTTTCTCTGGAGAACCCTGACTCTATGTTATGTCTATACACTTTGCACTGCTTACTGCTTGATTAATTTATGTAGCAGGGACTGCAAGCTACCTGTCTAATACCCATTTTTCTCTTCTTTCTTGGTGTCAGAATCCTAATTTTATTTAGGATGGTAATGTTCTAGCTAAAAGACTACATTTCCCAGTTTGCCTTACAGCCAGGGATGGCCCCATGATTTACCTCTGTCCAATGACAGGTAAGCATGCTGATTAGGATTTACAGGAAAGCTTCGTAAAAAGAAGAAAGGCTATTGGCATGTACCCTCTCTCCCTTTTTGGGTCTTCTGTCTGGAACTCTGATGGTGTTGGCCATCTTGAATCATGAAACCACCCACTAAAAATGGCAGAGCAGAAAAATACCTGGACTGCCTACTCCCTTTTACTTGAAGAAAAACTAAACCACTATCCTTTAAAAACCTAAAAAACTAGAATTCCAGTTTGTGAACAACAGTGTACTATAATTCCAAATTGATCAGATAATACACAGAAGTTACAATAATTCAAAGCAAACCTCAACAGTCCTCAAACCCAGACCATCATTTATGGCCTGGTCCAGCTTGTCCTATAAAATGGATAGTATTATTATTCCCATTTACAGAAGATGAAACTAAGGTACAAAGAAGCTAAGTAACATGCCGAGATCACATAATCAGCAAGTGACTGAGCTTTGAACTTAGATCTAGTCAATTCTGGAATTTTCACTTTTTTTTCTTTCTTAATAAAATATGGAATGCTTCATGAATTTGCGTGTCATCCTTGCCCAGGGGCCATGCTAATCCTCTCTGTATCTTGGAATCTGCACTCTTAACCACAGCGCCTTCCAATGGTAAAGCTAAGAATAATGGGTGGAAGTCATGGGACACAGATTCCAGTTCAATATAAGGAAGACTCTTCTAAAAGGGGGCTGTTCAATAACAGCATAACTAGGAATACGTAATTAAAGACTGAATAACCGCTTTTAGGGCTTTCCAGGTGGCACTAGTAGTAAAGAATCCACATGCCAATGCAGGAGATGCAAGAGACGCAGGTTCAATCCCTGAGTCAGGAAGATCCCCTGGAGTAGGAAGTGGCAACCTACTCCAGAATTATCCAGTATTAGTCTATTTCAGTTCACCCAAGTCTATATATGTGTTTTGACAGAATTAAACACTCCACACTAGGAATTTTAAAAAGAAAGGAAAGGGTAAATTTAATATTAATACTGGCGCTATTCTAGTTCTTGACTTCCCTGTAGCTCAAACAGTAAAGAATCTGCCTGTGATGCAGGAGATCAGGGTTCGACCCCTGGGTCGGGAAGGGAATAGCAATCCACTCCAATATTCTTGCCTGGAGAATTCCAAGGACAGAGAAGCCTGGGGGGGGGGGGGCACAGTCCATGGGGTCGCAAAGAGTCAGACATGACTGAGTGACTAACACACATACACATTCTAGTTCTTAATTGGGGTAGTGGGATGGAGGGTCTCCATTTTACTACTGTGTTTCATCACTTATGTATATGTTCCAATGTCTTTTAATATATATTAAACATGACATGCTTGGTGGGCTATAGTCCATGGGGTTGCAATGATTTGGACACAACTTAGCAACTAAACCAAACATGACATTCTAGGTGGCTTAGTGGTAAAGAATCTGCCTGCCAATGCAAGAGATGCAGGAGACCCAGATTGAAATCCTGGGTCAGGAAGATCCCCTGCGGGGGGAAATGGCGGCTGGTTCCAATCCATGGGTTGCAAAAGAGACACAAAAGAGCATGCATGCATGCAAACATGACACAGTGGTTTTCGTTAGAGAGAAGTTAAGCGGCCAACTTGGTTTGGGTGTTGTATGCACGGGGAGTGGTAGCCTGTGCCCATTCACTGTGCCCTCACCTCTGGGCTGAGACTGGAGCCTTTGTGGCCTCAGCACTCCTTCTTCTTGGAGGGAGCATCTCAGTGAGGGCTCTTGGACCATGGCTGAGTTGACAACCTGCCTCTCACCCATTCCTGGGCAGTTTGGAGCAGTAGAGCTGAGTCTCAGGGCACCGTCTAAAGAGGGTGAACATGACGGTAACAGAGGCATCCTGGCCAGAGTTCATGTCTTTTTAGTGTCTCCATCTTCTCTCCACTCCTGTTGTAGCCCTCTCTTCTGATTTCTTATTCCTTCCTCTTCTCTGAGACTTCACCTTTAAAGCAGGAAGCTTTCTTTCATTGAAATTTTTTCTTTTTAAAATTCATTCAGAGTTGTGAGGGGCCTTGAACTGATGTTTGATTGCTGTCTCTTATTCTGGGAACATGGGAAAAATTAGGAAAGCCAGACACTCTTCTGACAAGATGGATTTGACCAAAACAATGTTGTTTTTTTTTTTAAACATTCTAAGACATAATATACTTTCTACTTGAACACCAAAAATGTTAGAATGACATCTCTTTTAATTTTCCAAGGTGAGAAAAACTCAACAATACTAAACGGCAAACATCATCCCTATAGACAGGCTTATACTTACAGACACTTTTGGCCTCTAGTCCTTTGGTTAGATAACACAAAAAGAATGATAAAGGTCCTATAAAAAGACAGATTGCTGAGTTGGAAAGGAAGTTGCACACATGGTCTTCTCTCACTGATATCCCAAGAAGGTTTTTCTATCGAATTAGTGAGAGCTCTTCATTGGAAACCATTAGCAACTGGCCTTAGAAAAAGGAACTTATTGGAAAGGTACCAGGTGACTCACAGGACTAGAAGGCCAGAGAATCAGTCTGGGAAAATGGCCAGAACTCCAACTGGCCAGCAGGACCCAAAGTCAAAGCCACGTCATCAATGGGGCAGATTCTGAGGACACCCTGCTGACCCTGCAGGCTCTGTCACCAGCCTCTAAACTCAGCGCCACCAGCGTGACCTTAAATGGTTCTGTATGTTCACATCACCAGCTCAGGATTGAAAGACTTGAGAAGGTGCATCTGATTGCTAAGCGACAAAATGTCTGCACCTTAGTCTCAAGGGGCTGGCAGAGAGAAATTTGGTCTTTTGTTTTATTACCACTGAGTTATAAGAATTCTTTGTATGTATAGAGCATAAGTACTTTGTCTGTATATGTATTACAGTATCTAAAATGGCTCTTCACCACGTCATGTCTGCTAAAGCTGGAATATCCAAGATGGCTCCTTCATTCAAATGACTGGCACCCAAGCTGGGAAGGCTGGAACACCTGGGACTGGCAGGCATCTCTCTCTTCATCCCCTCTCCATTGTGGCTAGCTTAGGCTTCCTGAAAGCACAGTAATTTCAGAGTATTTAGTCCTTTTTAGTTTTTGTTTTTTTTCATCTATTTTTATTAGTTGGAGGCTAATTACTTTACAATATTGTAGTGGTTTTTGCCATACATTGACATGAATCAGCCATGGATTTACATGTGTTCCCCATCCCGATCCCCCCTCCCACCTCCCTCCCTATCCCATCCCTCTGGGTCTTCCCAGTTCACCAGCTCTGAGCACTTGTCTCATGTATCCAACCTGGGCTGATGATCTGTTTCACCCTTGATAGTATACTTGTTTCAATGCTGTTCTCTCAGAACATCCCACCCTCGCCCTCTCCCACAGAGTCCACAGAGATATAAGTCTGTTCTGTACATCTGTGTTTCTTTCTGTTTTGCATATAGGGTTATCGTTACCATCTTTTTAAATTCCACATATATGCGTTAGTATACTGTATTAGTCTTTATCTTTCTGGCTTACTTCACTCTGTATAATGGGCTCCAGTTTCATCCATCTCATTAGAACTGATTCAAATGAATTCTTTTTAATGGCTGAGTAATATTCCATGGTGTATATGTACCACAGCTTCCTTATCCATTCATCTGCTGATGGGCATCTAGGTTGTTTCCATGTCCTGGCTATTATAAACAGTGCTGCGATGAACATTGGGGTACTATTTAGTCCTTTTTAAAAATGGAGGTTGGATTCACTTAGAACAAATGTTCCAGGAGACCAAGGTATAAGCTATATAAGGCTTCTTATGACCTAGGCCTGGAAGTCAAAGAACACTACCTCCACTGCATTCCATAGGTCAAAATTCAAGTTGAAAAGAATTAGACATCTCCTTTCAATAGAAGCTATCACAAAGAATTTGTGGCCAATCTCTGAGACATGGTATAATTAGAGATCTCAACATTATTGTCATCTGTCAACTTATTCTCAATTGCTCAAACTCACTGAAATCATTAAATAACACTTATTAGCAAAAATGATAGTTTTCAAATTGCTTGCATATATTTTATCTTATGACATCCTCACAAGAACCTTATGAGTTAAGCAATTAGACATTAATATCCTCACTTACTGACACTGCTGAAGCCCAGTAATATTGGTGCCTTGTTCAACAGAAAAGTATCACAACTAGAATTCAGATCTTTGGCCTCTAGTGCAGTGTCTTCTCTTATATGCCTTGCCATTTCTGCTTAGGTATACAAATACTCCTAATTCAATATTCTCTTCTTTCGTAGGAAATCTAAGTTTGTGGTAGCCCTCAATTACTAATGAATTATTTATTCATGAATTATCAGACAGGAAGAGCTGTCTATTTAAATAATTAGGTACTATTCAGTGAAATTGTATTAGAACCAAAAGTTCTGTGGTTGTAAGGAATGAGAATGAATGAGTTGATTTAAAATTGCACCTTTGTTTAGTGACAGGATTATGCATATGATTAAAAACTAAAGAAGCCAAAATTTTATTTACTGACACAGAAATTCTAAGAGTCCATTGTAATTGAGAAAAACAAGTTGCAGAGCATTATGTGGATACACATGCAAGAATGCATACAAACATATATATTTTTCAGACATGCATTTGTTAGTACATGTACAAAAAAATCCTCTAAAGGTGATGCTAATAGTGTTATATCTTAAGGATTCTAGACTGCTTGAATTTGAGTATATATCATTCTTTAAATAGTAATTTATTAGTAAAGGATTTTATATCTCTTCAGTCCTTTCAGAATACATAATTATCTGATTCAAGCATCTTCACACCTTTTCTAGTCCCAAGTGGGGTACAAGAATAAACAAATGAACAAACAAAACTATTAGAGTGAGTTGCCATTTCCTTCTCCAGGGGATCTTCCCAACCCGGAGATCGAACCCGAGTCTCTTGTGTCTCCTGCACTGCAGGCGAATTCGTTACCACTGAGCCACCTGGGAACAAAACTACAGATGGTATCATATTAAGGAAAGAAATTCTATATTTGTTGATTCACGCCCCCAACAGAAGTTACTGGGATAGTATCTTTTTAGTACTCAGCATAGGGAAATGTGTTCTTAAACAAAATAATACAAAAGTATCCTTTGGGCTAAATATAATTGTCTTCCAGAAACTCACTGGTTTGGACCTCAAAAGAGATAGGCATTTCTTTGCAAACCAAGAAGTGACTGTTTTTCACAGATCTCAAAAGACAATCAAAGAAATAGCAAACCAACTTGGACCTGCATGTATATTAAACTTTACCTAAAAAGCATTCCAGTTTACATTAAATTATTTAGAAATTCCAAACCAAACTCTGGCCCTACTATGTCATAAATCAGGCAAAGGAGGACCTGGGAGATTGGCAAAGCTAGCTGGGCTAAAATAGAGTGAAACTCCTTTCCTGTATGTCTTCAATTTGGGAATAAAGCAGAGTTCAAAGAGCCAAAGGTCAGGGTGTGGACAGGAATACCATCTGTCGGATGGGTGCTCCAGACAGGAGCATCGTGGATCAAGCCAGGAGGGGGGTTATCCAAACTGGTTAGGATTGAGAACTAGAGCCTGTGGGGAGACATCAAACACAACCTAGATAGTGATAGTGACCTGCCGTTTGTTCAGGGACAGCCTGCTAGACCCTTTTCATACGTCATCTCACAGCCCGCAGTGTCCTCACAAACAGGGTCTTAACTTCCTCAGATGACGACACAGACTGAGAAGGGCTTACAGGGCATGCCCAAAGCCATGACGCTAGTGAGTGACAGAACCAAAATTCAAGCCCAGACCTTTCTCAAAGCCTATATTCTTTCCAACAGACCAAGCTGTGGTGATCTAAAGGACCCAGGAAAATTTTGTGAGAATAGTAAAGTCAGGAACCATGAGCCTCAGGGAGTGGGCTGACGTGCCAGTTCCATCAGGTCTACTTGTTCTGGACCTCTCCTGGAAACACAGGCTATTTTGGTGTATCCTTTCATATAATATCTGGGTATACCTGCCTAGTGGGTATCACATCGTCACAGAGTCATGGGGCAGATAAAGTGAAATGAATATGATGGTGTTCCAAAGGTAGCCAGGCTCCTCTGCCAAGCGTCAGGTTTGATGTAAAAGGTAGAGAGAAATGGAAGAGAGCGGGTGCCGGAGTCAATGACTGAATAATGAAGCATGAGCCCCAGGCTCTGTCTAGATGCTCATGAGGCTCCCTTTTCTAAGAGGAAGACCATGCACAAAGACGTGATGAAAAATTGTGGAACCTGACCGAGAAGGAAAACCAAGTGAGAAACGTGTTTTGAGAAGGATATCATTAGCACATCAAGTGCCAAAGGAAGAATAAACTAGAGGAGGACTGAGATAAAGCCCTAACTTGGACATGAGAAGGGCACAGATGACCTTTGGGAGGGGAGATCTGGGGTCTTTGGGAGGACACGTCAAAAAAACAGTGACCTAAAGTAGGGGTGGCAATGTTGAAATAAACCTGACTTTGTCAAGAACCATGAGCATCAGAAATAGATGGTGAACAAGTCAAGGGCAGGCGATCAGTCTTGGATTAGGGAAATTGTGAAAGGTGATACAGATGAGGGAGGAAGAGTCATGATTCAGAGATGTTAAGACAGAGGAATTAACTGGTGGAGTGTGGTCCCGGATGAATGGGGATGGTAAGGATTCTGCACACTGAATCTTTCCTTAAAGCAGATGGAAGAGAGAAATAAGACTGATGATCAAGTAGACATGTGAAGGGGTTTTTTAGGTATTTTTCATTGGTAGTAAATACATTTTTTTTTTTTTTTTACTATTACTATACCAGAACGATGGACTTGATTCAAGAAAAGGGCACAGAAGAGCAGAAATGAGTTCAAGTTCCTAGCTTTGTTCCTTATTATGTCTGTGACTTGGACAAATTTTCTGAGCTTTGCTTTGCTCACCTTTAAATTAGGATGATTATCTATGTCCTGACTCCCAAGTTGACTCCCAAGTCAAATATCTAGAAATTCAGATTTGTTAAGTCATTGGTAGTTTGGAACTGGGCATGGTGTGAGCATTTACACCATGGAGACAAGCAAATGTTACAAAGCAAGCCTTCCCAAGGGCTTGCCATTGCCTGCTTCCCTTTTATTAATAGTATTGTCAGGCTGAAATGAGAGACTGTTTGTGAAAACACTGTGCAAAGAACCAAGCTCTATATAATGGGAAGAGCTTTTAATATTAATATTGACAAGTGTGGCAGCATGAATTTTTCACCTATTAATTAAAGTTTTCTTTTCTGTCCCCCGCCCACCATTCTTAACATATAGCCTTTCGTATTTCCTGGCCTTAGCAATTTTTGCAGGGCCGAGGGCAAAGATGCTTGAAAGCAATGGCTCTTCCAATCTTATTAAAGGACTATACATACCAAAGAGATAGTATTGAGAACAGGAAGGAAAATGGGAATATCAAAAAGGCTTCAAGGAGAGATTCCCAGTGGCCTGAGAAGGGCAGAGGTCAGTGGGTTTTATAGGAAGCAGAAGGGAACCAGGTCTGGATGCCTAACAATTCCCTGAGAGGCACAAGACCTCAGGAAGTGGCTACAGAATGGATCTGAAAAACCTGCCTGGGAAGGCAGCTTCTCAGACTCAACTCAGAGTCCAGAGGCACAAGACCAGTCAAGCATATTTAGATTCAGAATACAGGATAGGAAATCCTGTCAGCAGGGCAGCAACAGTGTTCCCTTTCCCCCGGGAAGTGGTCCATGCAACAATCCGTATGGCACATGGGTTCTCCTGTTTGGTTTCCCGGCTTCCAGTGCAAGGAAATGAGACCACGTGAGGTCCGTGTAGAATCCCTGCCCCGGTCTAGACCCTCGTGGCCCACAGGAGCTAGCATCTCCTGTAACAACTCCACAGGGATGGCTGCTGCGCCTGGCGCCCTCAAAGAACTTGAACAGTTTTGAGAGTCACTGTTCTCAGTAAGCCCAGAGCTATGGCTTCCCCCAGGTTCTTAGTTCTCCCCGCGCAGATACAATTCACCGTGAAGGGTCATTTTTGCCATAAGTCACTCTGCCTAGTAATAACACAGCTGACACAGTAATTTTCTCAGGTCTTCAGAGGAAACAGAGAAAGTTAACAGAAAGTAAAATCTCAAGTTGAAAGGGAGAGGGTCTTTTAAAACACTTTATTCAGGGTGGGCCCAAGCAGGCAGGACTCGAGGCACCGGGACCCCCAGCCTCACCAGAGACGCCCTTGTCACAAATGTGGCCCAGAGGCAGAGACACTGGATGTAAAACATAAAGGTCACATTGCTGGTGATTGAACAGAAGTCTCGGCCTTCCCTGGTGGTCCAGTGGTCAATCTCCAGTCTGGGAAGATCTCACATGCCACAGGTCAACTAAGCCCATGCACCACAACTACTGATTCTGCTCGCTAGGGCCCAGGAGCCAAAACTACAGAAGCCCTAGAGCCTGCGCTCTGCAACAAGAGCAGCCACCACAACGAGAAGCCCAGACACCACAACTACAGAGGAGCCCCTGCTTGCCGCAACTAGGGAAAGCCCACGCACAGCAACGAAGACCCAGTACAGCTAGACACTAACAGATCTTAAAAAAACAGAAGTCTTCTCTCCCAGACCCTCACTATTCTATTGGCTGTTAAATCAGTTCCCACAAAAATTACAGTGAAAAAATCCCCTTGACCTCTCCCTATATACCTCAGGTTCCAACTGCAGTAAGAATTTATTCATATCACTCTTGAGAGTGAACCAGTTAACATTTGCAGAGCAGGCAAAAGTCTGAAAGATACATTAATAACAGCACCAGGCATGCACTGGGGGCTGCTCATCCTCTGGGCACTTAGCAATCACAAATCATTCAACGGCTGTTTGCAAAGTATTATCGGTCCATTCCCAGTGCAAACAACCTCCACTTTATAAGGGAATTCTAATCCCAAACTATCTTGTCATTTTAAAAACATTACTTTTCAAGACCTGGCATTATGCTGAGTTGTTCTTTTAAAAGATTAACGAGAATCCTCATAGTTTAAAATAACTAAAGGCATGAGCCACTTTTAATATGTACTGTGTAAGAATTTTTTCTTTTCAGAAAAAAATTTTATAGAAGTAACACATTAGTACAGACTCATTATAAGAAAAATCCAAACAACACATTTAAAGTTAAAGTCTTCCTGGCCCTCTTCCCACTGAACTTCCCTCTTTGGAGGTGACCAGGATATTAATTTGGTATATGCTTCCTTCCCTTTTGCTCTTCACTTATAAGTAATGTTTTGAATTATAAATGGCTCTCAGTACAACTATTAGAGTGTATGGTGTAGTCGGAGATTCCTGTCTTCTCCTCTTTTTATAAAGGTCCTAGGAGGACTTCCCTGGTGGTCCAGTGGTTAAGAATCCGCCTGCCAATGCTGGGGACAAGGGTTCACACCTTGGTCTGGGAAGATTCCACATGCCACGGGTCAACTAAGCCAGTGTGCCACAACTACTGAGCCCACACTCTAGAGTTCATGCTCTGCAACAAGAGAAGCCACTGCTGTGAAAAGCCCACACACCACAACTAGAGAAAAACCCAAGCAACAATGAAGATCCAAAAATAAATAAAATTATAAGGTCTCTAGTCCCATCACTAGGGCCCTACTCTCATGACCTAATCTAACCTTAATCACCTCCCCCAAACCTGACAGTTTCCTAATATATCCCCATGGGAATAGGGTCCAGTGAATGAATTTTGGGAGGACACAAACATGCACTCCATAAGAGGGTAGGTTCCATATTTCCCCAGAGCACATGAGAGATACAGAGAACCCCTCAGAAAGTTTATCGTCCTCTTTCCACCATGTGAGGATACGAGAATGCTGCAACTAGGAGACTGCCCTCACCGGAGAATTTGGCGCCCTGATCTTGGATTTCCAGCCTCCAGAACTAGGAGAAATAAGTTCCTGCTGATTATTAATGGAAAAAAAAAGTTTATCATCAGGAAATGTTAACAATTTCAAAATTAGCTACACACATGTTAGGGGAACCAAGAACTTGTTACTTTTCCCTTAAGAATCAAGAAATGTCTACAGAATGGGAGAGGAACGTGATCCAGCAGCTTCCCTCTATAAACATTCTTAGCATCCAGCGTCCCTGAGCTGTTCCAGCGCCTCAGAACCCTCTTGTGACAAGCCTGAAGAGTTGGCATTTCCAAACCGTGCATTTCAAGCTCCAGAGCGTACAGAATGATGCATTCAGCTAAGTAGACGCTGGCGGCACTGCTCCCCGCCCGCCCTCGCCCCCTCTGAAGTTTCCATTACCCAAGGGCTTTGATCTGGTAAACAAATCTGAGTCCAGTCACATGGCAAAGGTTCCCTTTCTCTCACTCTCCTCTCTGTGCTTGGGAGAACTGAACAATTAACAAACAGAGTGTGTTCTGGGACAGTTCAAGATTTTGTACCTGATTTGGGGAGACTGAAAGGCAGCCCTTGCAAACAGTCTCTTTTGCCAGCTTCCTCCCTCCCCTTCCCCCTTCCTAAGCCCTGGGATTCCCCCTAGGGATTTTATAGAAACCAGCCCATCTGGAATATTCTGCTGACAGAAAGTCAGTAATTGATGCCAGCCAGAGAAAGCACAACTTCTGCAACTGCTTTAATTCCAGAAAAAGTCTTGCCTGCCTTGCAGCATTCACTTGAGCCAGGCCTTGCTTCATCCGGCCGGGTAGCCTCAAGCACCTGAGAAAGTTTCCAGAACCCAGTGCTCAGTGGATATTTGTCAGGCTGAATTAATTGCATTGAAGGCATTTGATCTCTCTGAATCTCATTTGAAGATGAGAATAACCATACATACTTCACAGTGTAGGGATTTATTTAACCATATCGTTTGGCTTCTCAAAAAAATCTGTTGGGTCCCTATGTCCCTAAAGGATAAGCGGGATGCAGTTTCTTGCAGTTAAGTGTCTGAGAGGCGTGGAGCTTACTGGATGAGTGCTATTGAGTGGGGTAAGTCATCTCTCTGAGTTTCAGTTTCTTCATTTGTAAGTACAGAAAAATAATATCTACTTTAGAGGTTATTGTGGAGCAATAAATGAAAAGACATGTTAAGGTCATGACACAAGTATTGCCCACAGTAACTCTTCTAGAAATGTTAACTATTAGTCTTATGTGCATAATCTGTACACTGTGGGCACATGACCGGAAATCAGTAATGGTAAGTGGCTAAGTCCATGGGAGAACACAGCTGTATCAGTTAGGAATGTGTTTGGCTGCATGTGATAGAAACGCTGCTAGAGTGACTAAACCAAGTAGCTGGTTATTTCTCTGCTGTAATACAAAACCAGACGTAGGCAACCCAGAGCTGAGAGAACCGATCAAGGAAGTCGCCAGGCACCCAGGCCCTTTCTGAGCACATGGCCCTCATTCTCAGATTCGCTGTTCCATCCGGGAAGAAGTGGGGAAGGGCTTCAGTTGCCTCATCTATAAAATGAGAACAAGCTCACTGTCGTTCTACTGAATAAAAAAAAAAAAAAAAAGGAAATCACAGACAACACTAGCAGATCATGACATTTTTGAAAAAAAACGTAATGAAACAAAAACTGGTTGGAATGAAGTAACAGACTTTCATTGTTAGCTCTATGGAAGTCTATACTTTTAATTTGTACATATTTGTACATTTACATATTCATGTATTACTTATCTAATAAAATTAATGATTGTAACTATGCAATAGTGGAAACATAAAATTGTGTATGCATAGGGTAAAGTTTGGAGAGGATTCTAGAAATATGAAAACGGTAGCTGAGTCAGACTGGTGAAATTATAGAAAACTTTCTTATTTGTGCTATTATTGCTATTTTACAAATGCAATAAGTATGATTTACCCCCACAAGTTGTTCACATAAGGCATAGGTAGATTTCTGTAACAACCCAAGTTGGGCATTTTTAAAAGGTAACTGTGATTTTGCTGACTGTGAGATCAGACCAGCATAGCCTCAGTTGAGACTGAAGTTTAACAGAGATTATCTGGGATGCTTGAAACCAAATTATTTCACTTGAACTTGGTGAAAAAAGCTGTCTCTCCAGTTTCATTCTTCTCTTTAATCTCCAGCATCAACAGCCAAAACACAGGACAAGAACCAGAATGGTCACTACTTCCTCCTTCACTGAGATCCGCTTAGACAGCGATGCTGCTCGTTACTGCCCAGCAAGGAAGGTGGCCGAGCGAGAACGGAGTCTGCCAGACGAGGCACGTAGCACTGCCCTGCAACTTTGCCATACCATTTCCACATGGAAGGCCATTACCTGGATCATTAACCTTGACTCCTATATAAACCTAGTCACCCAAAGCAGCTCATAATAAAGCAGTTGTTATGGAAGACTCCAAGTAGGGTACAAAAATGCTGGTTAGGAGGTCCCTGCTAGAACATTCAAAACTAGCCCCTACTCACTGACTTGGTGCCAAGAACTGGGCTATCCACTTACATTTAGGATTTCAGCTCATCCTCTTTGTGACACTGCAAGGTAGACGCCCCCTCCCCGCCAGTGTACAGAAAGTCTAAATGACTTACTTACTCAAGACCACATAGCCCATCAAATGAAAGAGCTAGATCTCTAACCCAACAATTTTGAGGACTACGAAGCCCATACTTTTAACTTGCTCAATGTTTTTCACATGCATTTGTATTTGAACAGAGTTCTTTGAAACAAAGTACCCATGCAAATTTGAGGAGCATGTCTTTAATGTTGGTGGTGGTGCGGGTGAGGGGGGGGCGGAGGCAGGTACTCAAAAAGTTCTCTGAATATACTCAATGAAATACTCATGAAAAAGGAGCTGGGCTTAAGTCAACCCAAGTATGTACAACACAGCCTTTAGGCAGTTGGGTGTGCTTCCCCCCCAGCAATATATCAACCAAACCACAGTAGCCTTAATGTATGACTTTAATATATTACCAGGGAAAAATGTTCCAGTGATTTACTGGGGTACACATCATTGGTATTATGAGGCAGCATTAATCAAAGCTATAGAGTTGGCTTCTGAAAACCATTAGGTAAATCCGAAGCTCTACACTTAATGTATTCACCTTGGGCCACATTCTGGAAGGAATGAAAAGATTTCACTGCTTTTGCTTTAAATCTGCCTTCCCAGTAGTAAAATTAATGTGTTTCTTGAAATTTTTAAGGTGCATTTTAAGATGAACAATTGTTAAAAGTTCTCTTTACCAAGAGTCTCTCTAAAGGAAGAAAGGCCAATCCCCTAGTCATGTGTCCTAAGGAGGGAGACCTGCCCTGGATTTCTAGTTTAGTTGCCAACCACAACAACAAAAATATAAAACCCAGAGTCACTCACTTTTAAAAAATAGTTTTAACA
This sequence comes from Cervus canadensis, assembly GCF_019320065.1. Taxonomy (NCBI): domain Eukaryota; kingdom Metazoa; phylum Chordata; class Mammalia; order Artiodactyla; family Cervidae; genus Cervus; species Cervus canadensis. Next base: position 66,050,416 of record NC_057391.1, on the reverse strand, counting down.
CTGCTTGTTGGGAGGATAGTTTATAAATACAAAGATCCTAAAAAGCAAACGCTGGTGAAGGAAGTTGTAGAATGGGGACCCATGGACACTGGATGAAGAGCAGGGTCAAGAGTACAAGCTCTGCTTCTTCTCTGTGAATACTTTCTCCTCATGGACTATACCCTGCTGAAAACACACACATGCACGCGCGCGCGCGCACACACACACACACACACACACACGCGCGCGCACACACACACACACACACACACACACACACACACACACACCCTTCCTCACAGTCCATTTAGTCTTCTCGAAATGGAGAGTAGCCTGGCAAGGCTGTCAATGCAGACAAGAAGAAGGGGTTCCCAGGATAAAGAATAAACCCTGGCGCTTTTCTACATTTTATTTTCTCACTGAACCAAGCAGCCCTGATACAGTGTAAGGCAGCTTACATTTCTCTGTAATTTGTTCTTACTTGAAAAACTGACCAACTTAAATAAAAGGGATATTCACTAGAGCTCCGTTACTGCTTCTGGATTTGCTCCAAAGGGCCAGGGTCTCCCGAGTCTGTCCAAGCTGCAGCAGGCCTGTGTCTGCAGGAGCCACTCACCTGCACCTCCACCCCCCAACTTCAGGTCGCCCCCACACCCTGAGAGAGACATGCCAAGGTAGGGAGTGTGTGTGGCCTAGTAGAAGGAATTGCTAATGAGGGAGACAGTAGACAATGTCCTTTCCAGGGAAATCTCTCTGATGGTGAAAGAAAAAGAAAGAAAAGAGGCCGAATGATTGCAGGCCTGGGCAGCATTTTAAAATTTGAGAGACAAGGAGTTCTTGCACTCATGAAGCTAAGGGGACAACTAGACATGAATCAAATAAAAACACAAATAAAACGTTAATTATCAGACACTCTGCAGCCTTTGTACTAATCACTGTTCCCTTCAAAAGACTCCCTGGAAAGCGTTGGGAAATGACACTTTTCAAGAGTTTAGCAGTTTCCTTAGTCTCCTTCTTCCTCCTGCAGGAACAACCTTATCTTTATTTAGAATTTATTTCACCAGTTTACATTCTTTAAGAGCAGATGTTCCACCTGACCTCAGAGAGCTGCGCTCGCCAGCAGAGTGTCACTATTCTGAACTGATTATCTTGTCGTGTTCTAAAGAGCCCTACTTCAGAAACAGGTTACTAACTGGATATTTTAGAACTTAACACATCATTAAAAAAGAAAAACTACAAGTGAGCTCATCAAGTGTTGGTGGATGTTTGAAGTGAGACTTTATTTTAAAAGTGGCTGTGGGCCTGCTATCGATAGCTCTACACATAATGCCTCTTCTATAACATAAAAATTGTCCTATTAATTTTTATTTCCAGATCTGACTCAATGGGAGGATGATCACTATGAAACATGCCTGCATCCTAGACAAAGTAACATTTAACATATAGTCTGTGAACCTTGAAGAGGCTATGTATGCCCCTTCATTATCATGGACACTATATTCTCTAATGATTTTTTCAGTTGCTCAAGAAATCATTTATTTGATTCTTTATTCACCCAAATGCACTTCAGGAGCAGAAAATATCTATGTCAGGGTGAGGCAGAGGGATGTGACACACCTTTTATAAAGTAATTTCCTAAAAAAAAATAAATAAATAAAGTAATTTCCTAATTCTGCCTGGCATGTTGATTGAGCAGAACTGATTCATGAGCTGGTCTACAGAGCAGAACTCTACTTCAAGTTCACTGTCTGAGGCTCATTGTTCCTTGATCCCCAGATGACACCTTAAGTGAACCCACAGCTTATCCATAAGCAATAGCATGATAACATGATTATTATATTACTATTAATTCTTAGATTATAAGTAAAATCACAATAAAAGCAGGCCTCACAGCTATCCATTCATCCCTAGTTAACAAAAAGTTCTCTGATCACTGAGAGAAAAAAAAAATCACAAAAATCCCAGATGAATATTTTTTAAAGAATGGGGCATCCCTGAGGTCAAGTGGCTAAGACTCTGCACTTCCAACGCACTGGGCCTGGGTTCGATCCCTGGTTGGGAAGCTAGATCCTATGTGCCACAACTAAGAGTTCACATGCTGTAACTAAAACTCCCGCATGTTGCAACTAACACCCAGGGCAGCCAAATAAATAAAAAAGTTTTTAAAAATTCACAAAAATCAAAATGCCCAGGGTTATTGTGAGAATTCTGAATTGCATCTAACGTCAAACCTTCTCCCCTCTCACAGACCAGGGCCCTGCCGCAGGAAGACTTGCAGTGGGGAAGATTCCTCTTCCAAAGACAGATTTCTTTGTCTGTCCTTCCCAGTTTTGCTCTCCCCAACTCAGTAGGCTGAAAGGTTGTAGAATGGAGGAGGGTGAGTGGACATCGGCACAAAAGATCTTACTTGACCGACACCAGCATCAATCAGTTGGGGGTGGATTTCCTCTGGCTGTAGAGTTATTTTAAGCTGATGCTTCCTAAATTGTGTGGATAGTGCAAGTTGACCACCCTTCTTGTGGTGCATTTCTGAATTCCTCAGAGGTCCCAGTGGGAACATTAGACTATAATGCTCTTCACGTGTATACTGCATTTCCCTATGGCTGATTCTTTTTACTTTTCCCCTTAACCCCAGGGAATTTCATGATTCAACCCTGGTTGGGGTTACATCACCCCTCTAGGTAATCCTTCTAGGAAGATATAAAATGTCTCCAGCAGGGCTCTTTCCCACATTGTCCACTTATGGTCCAAGAAAAAACCACTCACACATCCCTGCACTTTCCCACCCCCCCTCAGTGATAAGTGCGGCTAGTTCCTAATACATCACAGTTGCTCTCTTTCTCTCTCCCCTGCTGTATCAGGGTAATAGCCACAGAGTCTCACCATTATGTTCCTGAGACAGTAGTCCAGGGAGTTCCTATAAAACAAGGTCTTTAAGTGGCCTGCTTGAAGCTTCTTGAACTGGGCGCCATCAAACTCACCATCACTCCCAAACCAAACTTCTCTACCAAGAAGTTCTCTCTAATATCCAGCCTCAGCCTTTTTCTTATCTTTGAAGTGGGTATTAGGGTCAGGTTTCCCTTTGCAATTCCTCCATAAGGGTCTAGTACATCACAACAACTGGGGCTTCCCACGTGGTACTAGTGGTAAAGAAGCCATCTGCCAATACAGGAGAAGCAAGAGATGTGCGTTTAATCCCTGGGTGGGAGGATTCTCTGGAGTAGGAAATGGCAGCCCACTCCAGCATTCTTGCCTGGAAAATTCCAAGGACAGAGGAGCCTGGCAGGTTATAGTCCATGGGGTCGCAAAGAGTTGGACATGACTGAGCATACACACACACACACCTCACAACAATAAAGGCATACTTAACACCCATTATTTAGCCTTGCATTGGGAAAAAGAGTTCACTTCATCTGCTTGTTACAGAGGGTTCATTTATTCTACACAGGAAGCAACGTGGCCCTCTTAGATGCTATCAGCGCAGCTACCAACCAAACCTGAGTCTCAGAATGCCTTGCTCCCCTGCCTGCTCTCTTGGTTGAAGACTGGGATAAAATGCACAATAACCCTCTCAAAACTTCAGATAATACTGTGAAGTTACAGTAATCAAAACAGCATGGTACTGGTACAAAAACAGACATGGAACAGAATACAGAGCCTATCAAAAAACCCATACACCTAAGGTCAATTAATATTTGACAAAGGCAGCATGAATATACAATGGAGAAAGGCAATCTCTTCAGCAGGTAGTACTGGGAAAGCTGAACAGCTGCCTGTAAATCAGTGAAGTCAAAATATAGCCTCTCACCATACACAAAGATAAACTCAAAATGGATGAAAGACTTAAATGTAAGACATGACACTATAAAACTCCGAGAAGAGAAAAAGGTGAAATATTCCCTGATGTAAATCATACCTATGTTTCCTTCGGTCAATCCACCAAGGCAATAGAAATGAAAGCAAAAATAAACAAATGGGACCTAATCAAACTTAAAAGCTTTTGCACAGAAAAAGAAACCATAAACAAAATGAGTAGACAACGCACAGAATGGGAGAAAATATTTACAAATGATGTGACCGACAAGGGCTTCATTTCCAAAATACACAAACAGCTCATACAACTCAACAACAAGAACAAGAACAACAACAAAACAACCCAATCAAAAAATGGGCAGAAGGCCTAAACAGACATTTCTCCAAAGAAGACATACACATGGCCAACAGGCACATGAAAAGATGCTCAACGTCACTAATTATTAGAGAAATGCAAATCAAAACTACAATGAGGTACCACTTCATACCAGTCAGAATGGTTATCATTTAAAAGTCTACAAACAGTAAATGCTGGAGAGAGTGTGAAGAAAATGGAAACTTGTACACTGTTAGTGGGAATGTAAATTGCTGCAGTCACTAAGGAAAACAGTATGGAAGTTCCTCAAAAAACTACAAAAAGCATTGCCATATGATCCAGCAATCCTATTCCTGGGCATATATCCAGACAAAACTATAATTCCAAAAGATACATGTACTGCCATGCTCATAGCAGCACTATTTACTATAGCCAAGACATGGAAATAACCTAAATGTCCATCAATAGATGAATGGATAAAGAGGATCTGAGATATGGACATGAATACTACTCAACCAGAAAAATAATGCCATTTGCAGCAACATGGATGGACCAAGAGAGTATCATACTAAGTGAGGTAAGTCAGAAAGAGAAAGATAAATACCATATGATATCACATATATGTGGAATCTAAACTATGACACAAATGAACTTATCTGTGAAGAAGAAATAGACTCACAGACATAGAGAACAGACTTGGAGTTGCCAAAGGGGAGGGGGGTAGGAGAGGGATAGGTTGGGAGTTTGGGATTAGCAGATGCAAATTATTATATACAGAATGGATAAACAATAAGGTGCTGCCATATAACACAGAGAACTATAGTCAGTATCCTGTAATAAACCAAAATGGAAAGTAGCATGAAAAAGAATATATATGTATAATTGAATCATTTGCTGTATATCAGAAACTAATACATTATAAATCAACTATACTTCAATAAAATCATAGCACAACGCATATTCTTTGGGAACAAGATTCATGTTGTTGGCCTTTCTGAAGCAGACTCTTAAAGATACCCCTGGATTGCCTTGAGAGGCTTACAAACCAAACATTCACACCAGCAGACCGCTATCCACAGTGCTTTCCCCTAAAGAAAAACACATAAAAAGGATCCCCTTGCTGCTCCTCTCTTAGACTTTCTCCAGTTTAATGACTTTTATTTTGGTAGAACTGCTCTGTATCAATTAAATATGCCGCTTATATTCTGAGCCAATCTTGGCCACTGAGTACCAATCATTAGAATTTAACTTTTATGGAAAGAAGACCTCTGTGGCCAGGTGAGCTTTAATTGCACCTCTTTTGTTAGTTCAGAGCTTCATGTTATGCCAAGAAAGCATTAGCCTCATACCTTGTTTATACTAGAGAAGAATGAATGGGGGGAAATTGTTCCTTTCTGCCTATTTCTAAATCACCCTTTTCTTAATAGGTTAAAGCTAACTTCTTATAAAACCTTAACAATGAAACATCATGTCTGAAAGAAAGTCTCAGGTTCTTGGCACTGAGGATTGCCAGCCCTTCACAGTTAGATTTTCCTCTTAGCTAGCTGTTCTTTTCCTTTCAGCAGGAATGCTTTCTGGTTTTTATGACCAAGTGGGATGAGAGAAGCAAAACAGCAAGAGGTATTCATGTAGTCATGTTACATTAAATTTCTCTAACATACAGTTCCATTAGAGTTTCCTTTCTTACTTACAGAATACCATTGTGTATACATTAGGATTTCAGTCCTCCAAAGTAGGCCTGTTTGCAAGAAATAGGAGATTAAAGAACTGATGTCTCTATAGAAAGAGAAATAACATGTCAATTGTGTTTATTTGTTGGGCTACATGATTTATGCTTTCTCATGTGAAGATGGAGTAGAGAAAAGAGGACACGTGACATTGTTTAGATAATCCCCAAAGAAAGTTGGAGTTCCTCCTTCAGGAAAAGGGTTGCCTTTCATTTAAAATATAAATGGTACTGACAGCTTATGGGTAAGAGAAAGATTTCTTATGTTCTAAGAAATGAGTTCAAGATGCACTTAATTTAGTTCTACATAGAAGGAGAATATTTAGCATTCTAAGGGAGAAGGGGGAAAAGGGGGAAAGATTAAGGAAGAATCCCATAAAAATAAGGAATTTAGCCACCCCTTCATGAAGCTTTATGTCCACATAGATGTGAAAAGGATCAATGCAATCTGTTTAAAATATACATTTAAAATTCTTTGTTTGTCAAAACATTTTAATTCTTCTCCATTTCTCTTCCTTCTAATTAATTCTCTAGTCCACGTAGATGATTAAATCTAATAAAACAATAATGTTGGGCAAAAACTTTGGAAAAATCTAATATGAAAAAGAAAATGTTATATAAAATAGATAAACAATAAGGACTAATTGCAATAACTTATAATGGAAAAGAATCTGAAAAAGGAGATATATATATATATATATATATATATATATATAGCTGAATCACTTTGGTGTTTACCTGAAGCATTGTAAGTCAACTATACTTCAATTTAAAAAAGAAGAAAATATATGGGATTTTCCTGGCAGCCCAGTGGTTAAGACGCCATGCTCCCAATGCAAGGGGCATGGGTTTAATCCCTACTCTGGGAAGATCCCACATGCTGCATGACCAAAAAGTGAAAGAAAAAAAAAAAAGTTGATAAAGTTTCTAAATACTCTTTTACCCAGTTGCTCTTCTACTGCAAAAATAGGTGGCAAAAAATTACAATTCAAGTTCTCCTTGCATAATTTCACAAGGCCCCAAATTGGTACATATGATTATCATTAATAAATATCAAAAAAACTTTTGTATATTAAACTATATATGACCTTATGCTAGGTGTTATATTCATTTTTCTTTAAAATCATCATCACTGCTTCACAGGAAGTTACATTCCAAAAGAGAAAATCCATATGTGAATGCATAGCAAGAAAAAAAGAGAAGCAGCTAAAAATAAAAGTAGTTTATTGGGTGGAGAGGGAGGTGGGAGGGGGGATCGGGATGGGGAATACATGTAACTCCATGGCTGATTCATGTCAATGTATGACAAAACCCACTGCAATGTTGTGAAGTAATTAGCCTCCAACTAATAAAAAAAAATGAAAAAAAAAAAAGTAGTTTATTGACTGTCCTTCAGAAGAGAAACATCACAACACACATACACACACTTTCTCATCACTGATTAGTGCTACTGCAATAAACTTGCAGTAAAAGTGAAGATATAACAATGTATCTCCTAGAAACCTATTATGGACAACTTATACCACGTTTAGCACTCAGAGGATGGGAACCACATCCTTTCATCAAGTAAGCCCTTCTGCAGACAGTTTCCCTGTCTAAACCAAATCTTCCAATGCAATTACAGAATGAGGCTATCAATTCATTGTGAATTGTCCCTCTTTTTAATGGGAAGCTTGAAGTCCCTGAAACTTGATGTAAGTTCATGTTACAACCAAGAGCTTTGTTCACAACAATTAATGGCAAAAGGGTCTCAGGTTGATGCCAACAGCCAGATTATTACCTCTCAAAAAATTATCCTCCCAAAGGAGAAAGATTCTTACAAAAAGGGGAGGATTTCAAAACTGCTTTAGAACTGTACCTCTGGGTGTTATTTTTCAAGCATCATAAAGCATTTGTATTCAGCTGTTTTTTGATCCAAGTAAAACACTTCTAAAGATAAGTGAGGTTTGTTTCCTGAGTTAAAGGATATCTTTAAGTTGACAGGCACAGGACAATAAAAGGCCTTTTTCAGGAGCATATAAACTGGAACAAGGACAAACAAATTTCAAGACTGTTGAGAGATTGAGAAACCTAACAGGACACCTCACATTTAACACATTCTCAGCGGACCTCAGACTTCCTGGCTGTTCCTGAACTATTTCCCATGAAGCAAGGCATCATATATCACTGTCAAAACACACGCTAGCTGATACTTTCCACAGCACTCGGACAAGCCCTCAACAACTCAGTATAGTGGAGACAGGGGCTGTGGAAGAGAAGGCAGTTTTAACTTGTGGGAATGATCTCACCATTGCCAATTGTGCATATGCATTCATCCACTGTTCCATTCAAGAAATATCTGAGGCCTGCCTCTTCATTGGGCCCAACTAACCATCAGAACCCACTGGGCCCTTCCACCAGCTGTTGATTTGTTGGTGGGTATGGAGTGGGACCTATGTGTCTTGGCTTTTAAACTGTCCAGAGCCAGATTTGGAATCACTCCAGTGTTTTCAGGATATCATTGATGAGAGGAGACTTACATGCAGAGGGAGATCATCTTTCTTCTCCAGATTCTTGAGCCACCCCTTCACACCAATAGCCTATTTTGTTCCTTTCTTCTTACTGAGGTCATTCTAGGTGAGGGCCAATGGTGGAAAGATTGATAGTAGAGAGGGGAGAGAGAATGAAGGAAAGATTTTAAAAAATGAAGGTCTGTCTACCTCTCACTCACCATTTTACTGCTGCTCCTATTCCAGCTTCTAGTAATGATAAGGTATTTATAACAGACTAACCCTCCTGACAGTAACAATTACAAACTCTGGACAAAATATAAAAGCCAGTCATTTGAAGGCATTGGGGAGGAACCAAAAGCAGGAAGGGACAAAAAATACCTTGAGAGAACGAAAATACACTTGTTGAGATCCACATTTATCCGAGGTACTTCCCAATGCCTATGGGCATGAAGGATGCACTCAAGTAAAAGGGCAGTTTTGCTGGTCTTGGGCAGTCAGGATCAGCATTCAGGGCTCTCAGAAAGGTGGACTTATTGTACATGGGAAGTCCATAAAGAGAAAGCCACAGATGGGTAGGGGGGCAATATTTTCATATAAACTCTCAAATCCTTAGCTAACTCCTGCACTACACATGTGCTGGGTGAAAATCCAAGGAACCAGTGGAAAGCAACAGCTGGAAGTCTGAAAGAGCTGAGTCAACATGTCAACAGTTGCCTGATACTGGAAAGACAGAGTCCTTCCAATTGAGAGGAGTCCAGTAAACAATTTGAACATTCCATTGAAATCCTAGAAGGGCCATAGCTTAGGACTAAGAACCATATCCAAAGGCTAAGAACTATGCTTATTGATGCTGACCCTACTAAGATTCAAATCTATTATTATAAACTCCTGCCTCAATTACCCAAGGCTACTCAATCCTGAAGGATCTCATATTCAATGCCATTTTTTTAAGAACATGGGCTAATTCTACTTGCACCAGTCCTTGCAATGTTCACATTGCTAATTAATAAAACTAATGGGAAAGGCTAATGATTTAAGACTTTAGAAAAAAACAATAAAAAGAATTATGATTCTTAGATTCATCATATACCTATGCAAATATTGGGTTGGTTAATAAGTTCATTCAGGTTTTCCCGTAAGATGGAATGGAAAACTCTGAATGAACTATTTGGCCCACCGAATACCATGTTGTCGTCCATTCCTTTCACAAGTAAGTATTTTATGGCAATGGATGTACATGCACCTTCTTTAGGAATCTGTAGTTAAGAACTGATGCTTTCTTGCTTCATGTGCAAAAATCATGGGGCTTGAGAACTTATGGAATCACCCTCATATTTTTCTCCATGTCTAAGTGTGCTAAGTTGCTTCAGCCGTGGCCAACTGTTTGTGACCCTGTGGACCGTAGGCTGCCAGGCTCCTCTGTCCATGGGATTCTCCAGGTAAGAACACTGGAGTAATCTACCATGTCCTCCTCTAGGGAATCTTCACAACCCAGGGATCGAACCTACATCTCCTGTGTCTCCTGCATTGGCTGCTGGGTTCTTTACCACTAGAGCCACCTGGAAAGTCCCAATGGCCAAGCAAATTACCTTAATGATCCCATTTTCCCATGAGATTCCACTCTAATTCAACAGGTAGATAATTTATTGTTGTAGTCTCCTGATCTGAGTTGTTCATAGGAAGGCTTCAAATAGCTCTTAAAAATATTGACAGAAAAAAAAAATATTGACAGAAAATGGACAAAGTATCTAGAGAAAAGTTACAACTCTACCTAACTTTGGTCTACATTATTGAAATCTTGTAACTACATAGTTACAAAATAACTATAAAATTTGAAACTATTTTAGTCATGATCCATCTGAAGGCAGACACTATCTTTCTTCCTCCAAAATAAAAACTATTCCATTATATCCAAGTCCCTTAAAAGCAACTGAGAGGATTTTCCGGATCACCCAAACAAGAATGTACTAGAACACGAATCGGAACCCTTCTTGTGGAATGCTTGGGTAGAAGCTTCCCACAGTCATATCTATACTTTGCATGTTCCTAACTATGCCAAACCCTTCTAATTGTTCAGGAAAGACAATGTTGCCTAATAGGTATGCTAATTTAGCAGACAGGTTCACACCACAACTTTTCTGCCTATCTGAACAACTTTTTTGATCTAGAGTCATAACTTACCCTCCCTGCCCACATATGGCAGACTTCCCCGATAGCTCAGTTGATAAAGAATCCACTTGCAATGCAGGAGACATATGAGGGCAGCAGCAGCTAACTGATTAAGGCATCTGCTCTAGGCTGATGCTTTTCTACACTAATTCTGCATTCCACATACTGTGCAATCCTGGATACTTCAAGGCAATACTTAGCTTTTCTCTCTCAGCTGCTGTACAGCTTATGAGACTCTTCACTGTTCACTCTACATATCATAACTTAACATCATTCACATTTTAATCCCACCACTCACTTCCCCTTCCAGATGAAGAGGAATGGATGACTGTTAAGTGACACCTTGGGGATTAAGAATGCGCCTAGGTCCTACTGCACATAAACATAGTAGTAGTATTAGTCGCTCAGTCGTGTCCGACTCTTTGTGACCCATGGACTGTAGCCCACCAGGCTCCTCTGTCCAAGGAATTCTCCAGGCAAGAAAACTGAAGTGGGTTGCCATTCCCGTCTCCAGGGGATCTTCCCGAGTCAGGGATTGATCCCTGCATATAAACATATGCTTACCATATTACTCAGACAAATACCCAAGAAAAATTAGTGCATCTGTCCACCAGAATAAAATAATATTCATGGCAGTTTTATTAAGATTTAAGAGTGGCAATAACTCAAATGTCCATCAACGGTAGAATAAGTTAATTGCAGAATATTTATACAATGGAATTCTATGTGACAATAAAAATAAGCTACCTGATATATGTAAAAACATCTATGAATCTCACAGACATTATACTGCACAAAAGCAGCCAAAAGGAAATGACTATCCATTGTCTGATTCCACTTAATGTGGAATTCAAGAACAAGCAAAACTAACTGATGGTGGTAGAAGTCAGGATGGTGGTTACCTCTGGATGAAGAGGGCAGTGTTTTGACCAGGAACCTTCTGAGGTGCTAGCAAATGTTCTATTTCTAGCTGGAGGTAGTTACATAGGCATGTGCTGTTTGTTTGTTGCTATTTAGTCACTTAGTCATGTCTGACTCTAGGACCCCACGAACTGTAGCCTGCCAGGCTCCTCTGTCCATGGGATTTCCCAGCAAGAATACTGGAGTGGGTTGCCATTTCCTTCTCCAGGGGAACTTCCTGGACCAGGGATAGAACCCGCATCTCCTGCATTGGCAGGTAGATTCTTTACTGCTGAGCTACCAGGGAAGCTATACATGTGAAAATTTATGGAGCTTTCCAGAATGAACACTTTTTGGTGTAAATTTTATACTTCAGTAAAAAGTGAAAAATATACACACAAGAATGCTCAGGTCAAATGTTAGTCAATCCCAATTTAAATCTATTTGTAGATGGCTCTTATCTTAAAAAATTAGTTAAAATTAAGTTAAGAAATTAAACAAAGGCCTTTCCTGAGCAGGATACGCTGCCACCACTGAACATGCAGCTACCAAAGCCACTCCACTGCCTACTGTCCAACCTGCCCAAGTTAATGAACTCATTTCTCTGACTTGCACTCTGACAAATGAAGAAATGGTAAACATTAAACAGACATAAATGAATTTGGAATTGTTTGTAACTTTGGGATGCTATGGATAAAGGGGGGGGCTTTTGGTTTCTTAAGATATCCTAATGAAAATGGCCAAGATATTAATGATTCACTAAAAGCTATTCAATATTGAAAAATACCTGTCAGTTAAGGTAGACACTCAGACAATACATGCTCCCAGAAACCAATGAATGCCCTTTCTAACTCACATTCTAAACAAGAATCTTTTATTACCACAACCATGAGTTCCACCAAATTGACAAACATCCCCAACCAAACTTGGAAGGAAAACTGGCTCAATTTTAGACTCACTATAATTGATTCATAACAATCAACCCAAACTTCAGAAAAACAATATTGTCAATTACAGGGACACTCTCTCCATGAAGATGGGCTCTGAGAATCTCCTGACAGTTGCTCAGGAGTACCACAGTCCATCCAGTGGGTGCTAATTAAATTTCCCATAATTTTCTGCGTCAGGAACAAATCAAGTTCCACAGTAGATACATAATGAAAACTTTTTCAAACTTTGACTAGGAGGTGGTAAAATTGTGTCTTACCTGTGCTAACATAACCCAAGTAAACATGAAAGGAGTGAGCCAAAATACAGAAACTCCTTCTCAAGGCCCTTTGCATGTGTGTGTGTGTGTGTGTGTGTGTGTGTGTGTGTGTGTGTGTTGTCACTCAGTTGTGTGACTCTGAAACCCATGACTGTGTGCCAGGTGCCTCTGTCCATGGAATTCTCCAGGCAAGAATGCTGGAGTGCTTTGCTATTTCTTACTCCAGGGGATCTTCCTGACCCAGGGATCAAACCTGGGTCTCCTGCATTGCAGGCAGATTCTTTACTGAGTCACCAGGAAATACAACTACGCAGGTCTCTAGGCTATAAATATATATTATCAGTAGTCTGTAAGTTTTCAGGATTGGAAAAAAACCCATTCCTTGATGAGAAGGTGCAGATGTTACAGTTGCTAGACTTTGTATTCTGAGCACAGGGAATTCCTACTTTCCTACCCAGTGATCTTGGAACTCTGTTACTGAACATTGCCAAATCCACATGCCTGATGCACAGGAAGGCCACACAATACTAAAACATTAGATTGGAACAGAGAAAGTTTATTAGAGAGCCATGCAAGGAGATGGGAGGCTCATTCCCTATGGACCCCAAAGTTACTGAAAGATTTCATCAAAGCCCTTTTAAAAGCAAAAGGTAAGGGAGGGACGTGGTTAGTTGTTGCAAACTTCCTGGTGTCAGATCCTTTGTTCTTGACGTTGGGTCGTGGTCAGGTAACCATGTTCCTGTAAATCTCTACCAAAGGAATGTTATTCTCTGTCATGTCAAGAAAGGGCAAGGTCCCAAGGTACAACTTTCACCCTCCAAGGTCCCAGTCCTGGCTAAGAGGAGGCAAAGCTCAGTTGACAGCTCCTTCAGGGCCAGGTCTCCAGATTCTGTCCACCTGTCATCTCTGACGGAGCAGGTGCCCAGGACCCAACCGGCACTCAGGCTCCTCAGGCTGCCCGTATGGTGGGGATCGGTCCTGTAGGCTGCATCCCAAACGGACACTGCTGTTAGGTCGCAGAGACCAGGATAGGGGAGAGGCTCACTGCTGCCTCAAGGCCTGGGCCAAGGCTAGTGGGTGGCCTCTAAAGCCCTGCAGGACACAGCCCCCAGTCTGTTCTCTGGGGCCCCCAGCTCACCCACTGTCCCAGGGCGGGGTGAACTGGAGGGCCTTCGGGAGAAGGCTGGGATCCCCTCTTACCTCACTCATCACCTCCTGACTACCACTCCACCGTTGTCTGATCATTTAACTCTCGCTGCTTGACAGTTGGTTGCTTCTGGGCGGTCCCACTGCTGTGCTGTCCAATGGCTGAGCAGGACCACTAAGGCTTGCTCATTGACAATTGGTTGCCAGTGGGTGGGCCCACTGGGGCACCGACCAATGGCTGAGCAGAACCCATTGCCTGGTAAGAGAACTCTGCAGGATTCCTCTCCTTACATAAAAATTGTACTCTCTATGCAGGAAAGGTAGCAAGAATAAAAGGGACACTGAAACTAAACTGTCCTAATCAGGGGTTAGCAAAGCAAAGCCCATGGGACAAATCTGGCCTACAGACTGTCTTCAGATGGTCCACAAGCTTAAAAAAAAATGTTTCCTACATATTTTAAACAGTTGCTTAAAAAAAAAAAGGAGAACAAAGAGAACATGAAATAAATGAGAGAGATCATATTTGGCCTATATGAAGTTTTACTATCTGGCCTTTTACTGAAAAAACTTGTTGACTTTAGTTTTAAACAAGTGGCAATTCTTAATCTGCCTTAGTATAATGTATCATCACTACTGTTAATGGTCCCATGATCCCTTCCTCAGAGCTTATCCAGATTTTTTCCATAGGACATCATTCCAGGATGTCCCATGTGATTGGTAATAATGCCTCTAATCACTCTATTTTGTTGCATGCAGATCTAGCTGAAAACTGTGAGAAGTCAATCTAGTATACTGTCTTACTTCAACATGCACAAGCCACCTTTCTAAAGCAGACATCATCCCCAACTTTTATGCCTCCTAGCTCAGTGACCAGGTTCACCAGAAAAGATATCAGTGTGTATTAAATTGCAAAAATGGCCACAAATTTTTCCGATCCCATTTGCCGGCTCCTCTGTATATGACTGTAGTTCTTTCCATGAGGAGATAGGAGTCTACTCCTCTATTCTTTGAGTCTGGCCTTGGACATGACTTGCTTTGGCCAATAAAAGCATTATTAAAGCAAAGAGGCTTGAAATCTGCTTGCACATTGGTGCTTACCCTCTCTTGCTGCTCCTAGGAACTCTCAACCAATATCATGTTAATGAGCTTGGGCTAGCCTGCTAGATGTTCTCTTTTCTGGTAGCTCAGCTGGTAAAGAATCCACCTGCAATCCAGGAGACCCTGGTTTGATTCCTGGGTTGGGAAGATCCGCTGGATGATGGGCCCAGTGACCTCCATCATCCTGCAATTGCCAGACATATGAATGAGACCATCAACTATCAGTGGACTATAAATGCCTATGTTGTAAGGCCAGATACCTTGAGGAACAGAGCAGAGCAAAGCGATCCCAGCCGATCCCAGCCAAACAGCTCATCCACAGAATCATGAATAAATAAATGGTTGTTTTAAGCCACCTGGTTTTGGAAGTGTTTTGTTTTGCAGAAAATGTTAAGTGATATAGATGCAAAAATGTTTGAAGTTATGAAAAGGAGCCATTTCAGGTCCTCTTGACAGCAGCTACAACAGTCCACCCAGGGTGCAATATGTCATAATGAAACTTCAAACTCAGACCAATGCACATTCACTCCCATGACTGACTGCAAGTTGATGCTAACCAAAGAAGCCTCCAGAGGCAGATGGCCTCGAGGCACAAACAGATTACTGGAGACCTTCTGATCAAGCAGACAACTTGAGAAGTGTAAACTCCACTCAAAACAATGAAACAAAACTAGAATTTTGTTATAGCCAATCAAACTGACTGTCCTCCTCCTAAGATTATTAACATGTCACTACAGACTATTGCTTTCCTTCTCTGTTTTCTATGCCTCTACTTTTCTTCATTTCCCCTTCCCTTTTCTGAAGCAAAATATTCCTCACCTTGTTTTTTCCTTATTGCTATTCTTATAATTGAAGTATAGTTGATTTACAGTGTTAATTTCTGCTATACAGCAAAGTGATTCGATTACACATGTATATATACACATTCTTTTTCATATTCTTTTCCACTGTGGTTTATCATAGGATATTGAATATAGTTCCCCGTCCTCACTGTGTTTTTAAGAATGAGTCAGACCATGGCCTCTTCTACCAACCTAAGGTTTTGCTGGACCTGTTACCATTTACAACTCCAGGGGTCACTAGAACCATGGGAATACCTCTGCTTAACACTAGCAAATAGCCTCTTGAGAACAGGATCTGAACATCTCTACACTTCAGAACATAACAGACAGTTATCTCCCAACCCAGACATTCAGGCTTGTTATTATAATTATACAGAATTATAAACAGCCAATATTTTAGCCAGAGAGAAAAATCACCCCCAATCACCTTTTAAAATACTCCTGTCTATGGTACTTTCGTAACCATGCACGTATTAAGAAATACAATCAAGGGAAATAAAAATACTTACAAGGCTTACCAAGAAATCCCATTAAACTATCCCAATGGTAGAAATACCTCCTCACTTGGTACTTATTTCTAAGGTAACACCTTGTGAAAAGTAGAAAAGAAAAATATATCTTTGTTCAGGAAAAGCAGGCTATAAAGAGTCAATTGATATAGTTATCACTGTATGTCATGATGATTCAGTGAAAAAGACATACACTTTCAACTCTTTACATATAAATCATATCAATTGTATAGCACCAGGCCTGTTCTTTATCTGTGACCTCTATGCATACCAAGAGCTATTTCTGGGATTTCTTACCAGCTCCTTTCAAGATTTTAAATCCTGTTCAGTCTCACCATCTGGGTCTCTTCGGAGGTCTCATAGAAGTGACCTCCCGGGAGAAGTTGGAGGAGTCTGTTGATTTGCTTGAGGGTTTTTACCTAGGTTAGGGCTCTCTGAATTTAAGAGATGGATCAGTAATATATCCCTTACTAGGGCTGAAATTATTCAATAAGACCATTCACACTAAAAAAAAAAAAAAAAACCACAAAAAACCAGAAAAAGAACTTTGTTTGCTTTCTTAGTAATTAATGAACCATCAACATAGCTTTACAATATTTATTGGTCTCACCAGGGGACATCTGCACTCTAGCTAATATTTCCTATTGTTTCTAAGTAAACACTTCAGTATAAGAAGAAATAATATCTTTAGAAAGTACAGACAAGGGCTGATTACTCTCAAAGGCTTGACAGTCTTGAGACCTGGAATCTATTTTCCTGACATGGGCTAGGTCAAGTAAAAAAACCGACTTCCTGAAATTTTCTGAACTATAACAATGAGCTTTCTCATTATAAAATTCATTTTTCTCCAGTGCATTTTTAAGAAAGTTTTGAAAACTACTGAACAACTGATGGTAGGTGAGCAAATGGTGATTCTACACAAGGAAGAGGCAGAATTCTTTGATCAACCTTTATTTTCCAGGAGAGGCAGATGACCAAAGGGAGAGAATGATGAGTCCTGAGATGGTTGCCTAGCCTGGGCCATAAGTAACCACACCACACTGTATGCCCAACATCCTTATAGTTAATTTCTGTTAAACAGATACACAGATGATGTACAGTAGAAAAGAATTTTTTAGTGAGTTTCTTCTTAGCAACACCACAGAAATACCATGGATTTTATTCTTTATTACTGTTCAAGTTACTCATCTATATGGAAATGATACCCTCAGGCCATTTTTAAAAGCTGTTTCAAAAAATGTTTCAACTATAGAATTACTCTTGGATTAAGGGCAGTAACCCACCACCAACTAAGAAGTGTCATTTTATTTATTTTTCAGAAAAATTTTGTTTTTAATAGAAAAACTATAAAACTGATTTAAATATATGTTTAATATTTTAAAATAAAAATTAAGAGACCAGAAATATGCAAATGATCAGAAACATAGTGATGTAATCATCTTTTGAAAATAAACACATTTATTCAAGATTCTATTAAAATGCACAAAAAGCAAACTTATTTTAGGATTTAAACCAAACAAACATTTTAAATACCTGTTACTCTGGCATGTAAGCCCAACAACAGTCTTGATTTTTATAAAGTCTACTTATTAACAACATGTCTTATAAGTGGTTCATTCCAGAAGTTGGAAATTATAAAATCAAATATAAGATAAAAATTTTAATGCCCATAACATCAAACTAATTAACTTTTACATACATAATTTTATTCTAAAAAATTGAAGGTGGTTGGCAGAAGAATATATGTAGAAGCAAACTTGGCCAGAAATAATCCTATAAACAAACAAAATACTGATGAAAAGATACCAAACATTTTTAAGGAAAGCTCAAGGGAATTCCCCGGCAGTCCAGTGATTAGGACTCCACACTTCCACTGCAAGGGGCACAATTTCCATTCTTGGTAGGGGAGCTAAGATCCTGCAAGCCACATGGTACAAAAACACACAAAGACACACCAAAAAGAAAAAGTAAAGCTCAAGTACATATGGAGTGGAATAAACCAAAGATTGTAATTCTATTCTAAAGCCAGAAAAGGCTAGATTTCTATGGTTAGAATGAAAAAACTACCAACACTTTTAAATAAAAATATGCTTTTGCTAAAAAGCAGTTCTAAGAGAGAAATTTATAGTGACATATGCTTACCTTAGGAAACAAAAAATCTCAAACAACCTAAACTTACACTAAAGGAACAAGAGAAAAAACAACAGAGAAAACACAAAATTAGTAGAAAGAAAGAAATCATAAAGATGAGAGTGGAAATAAATGATATATAGACTAGAAAACCAAGAGAGAAGATCAATGAAACAAAAAGTTGGTTTTTTGAAAAGGTAAAATTCATAAATCTTTGGACAGACGCATCAGGAAAAAGAAAGGAAGGGGTTCAAATCAATAAAATTAGAAAGGAAAAAGAAATGATAACCAACATCACAGAAATACAAAGGACCATAAGAGATTACTACAAGCAACTATACCCCAATAAAATGGGCAACCTAGAAGAAATGGACAAATTCTTAGAAAGGTACAACCTCCTAAAATTGAACCAGAAAGAAACAGAAAATATGAACAGACCAATCACCAGTACTGAAACTGAGTCAGTAATTTAGAAACTCCCAGCAAACAGAAGTCTAGGACCAAGAGCCTGCTCCGTTTTCTCCCGTCACAACTGGACATAGAATCCACAGTAAATACACTCATCCGTGATTCCAACCACTCAGCCTCTCTATCGCCTCGCCACTCCATTTCCAAGTTAGAGAAAGGAGACCAAGTTAGCTGTTTCTTGTCTAGCCTTCCAAAGATATTTAATACATACATAAGCATTATGTAGGTGTGTGTGTATGTACATCCATATATTTGGATTGATCCCCATCTCATGTTAAACAATGGTAGCATAACTCACATACTATCTTTCACGTGGCTTTTTGCACTTTATCAATATATCTCAGATATGTGGTATATATAATATATACAACGCAATATTACTTGGCCATAAAAAAGAATGAAACATTGCCATTTGTAGCAATGTGGACAGACGCAGAGAATATTATGCATAATGAAATACATCAGACAGAGAAAGGCACACATGTGGAATTTTAAAAATAATAAAAATAAACTTATATACAAAACAGAAACAAACTCTCAGACATAAAAAACAAACTTGTGGTAACCAAAGGGGAAAGGGAAAGGAGGAGGGGCAAATTAACAGATATTATTACAGAGTATATAAAATAAATAAACAACAAGGATTCACTGTATAGCAGTGTGAATTACACCCAATATCTTGTAATAACCTATAATAGAATATAATCTGCAAAAATACTGGATCACTATGTTGTACACCTGAAAATAACATAATGAGTCAACTATACCTTCATTTTTCTATTCAACTATCATATTCATTTTTTAAAACTGAAAAAAACCCAACAGATCCAAAGATAATTCCATATCAACACATAAACATTTTAAAATTCTTTTTTGTGACACCTAGTATTCTGTTGTACTAACACTTTTTCAATTAATTCCTTAGTGAGAGGCATTAAATTGGTACCAATTATTTGCTCTTATAAAAAATTTGGGATGAATAACACTGAGCAACTTAATTTCGCAACTAAGTACAGATAATTATATCTGTAGAGTAAATTTTTAGATATCAAAAGTTATGCCCTTTCCACTACTCCATAGCTGCCTTAGGATTCTAAGAAATAACACAGACTCACAATGATAGCCATTTAAATTATTTTATTTAAAAATGTTACCTAAATACCCAAATTATGCTTTCCACTTCAATAAAAAATTTTAAATTGTTTTTCTGGATATGTTGAAGGACCAAAATAGCCTGAGAGATGGTTTTATGCCAGAGGAAAATGACCTCAAAACCACCAGCACAAGTACTGTCCTGGCTCTCACTTCGCATTCAGAAGGTGTCTGCTCCTGAGGATTCCGTGTCCCCCTGGCCAGTGCCAATGCTCAGAGACTGAGAGCAGTCTTCCAGGTTCACTGAGGGTAGTGTCACAGACATCTTGGCAGGTGATGTCTGAGAAGTGAAGAGTGGAACCGCTTTACCACCTGTAAAACGAGAAACTCATTCAGCTAAACAAGTGTACCTGAGTACTTATGTGCCTTGAAACTTTTCCAAATAATACTGGGGATCAAAAAGAGAATTGCATTTGCGATAAATTCTTTTCTCAAGGTGCTCAGATCTTGTCAGAGAGATAAAATCACCCTTCTTGCCATACCCATTCCCAGACAATTAGAGACAATATGTTATGATCTGAATGTTTATGTCTCCCCCAAATTTATATGTTTAAATCCTAATGCCTAGTGTGGTGGTATTAAAAAGTGTGACCTCTGGGAGGGGCTTAGGTCAAGAGAGTGGAGCCCTTATATACAAGATGAGTGCCTTTATGAAAGAGGCCCCAGAGCTTGCCAGCCCCTTCCACCACGTGAGGACACAGGAACCAGGAAGAGGTGCCTCGATCTTGGGACGACCAGCCTCCAGAACTGTGAGAAATAAACTTCTGTTGTCTAAAAGCCACTCAGTCTACAGTATTTTGTTATAGTAGCCCGAATGGACTAAGACAGGATACAAGTGCCCAAAGTCATGTTACAGATGATAAATGGTAGGTAAGATCAAGTAAGGAAGGCAGTTTGAAATGAAGAATTCATTAATATGTTTAAAAAGAAAACAAACAAACAAACAAAAAAACACAGTTGACTACATATGTATAGCTATCTGCCTATAGGCTAATTCATTCCTCTAAGTTTAAAAAGAACATTGCCTAAGAATATTGTTGTTGGTATTGTTTAAAGACCACAAAAACCCTCATTTCAAATTTCATGGATTTACCATATATACAAAATAATAAGCATCTTAAAGGCAAATCATCTTAAATAATCTTAAAGATATCTCTGAGTCAAGAGTCATTGGAATTGACTTTACAAGAGTCTTTAAAATAGTTTCCACAGTAATAGAGTGAAATTTTCCATCAGACTTTTATAGGGACCACAGTAAAAGAAGTCAGTTTTGGAGATTTCAATGATGACTCAATCACAGCTGCCCAAGATGATCAAAATACTTGTAAAAGACAGATTCCTTTAATATTATGATGTCTAACTATGATTATTTTAACATTATCATTCCTGTTTGTTACTTACATCAGTTTCTTTTTTTTTTTTTTTTCATAAAAGAGGAAAGGGAAATAAGATTTGGTATCATTATATCAATATCACAAACTAATACACCAGCACAATCCTCTAAGAAGAAAGCAATTCTTATGTCATTTAAAATAGAATAAGTATTTTAAATAGGAAAAGAATTCTTGAAATCTGGCTCTGTCAGGATATGATAAAAATTAAGAAACAACAAGAACTTAAAAAAAAATCTTCATAGTACATAAGCATTTAAATATTCTGACATTTTACAAAGTCATGATGTAGAATACTCAAGTAACCAAGACTAGTATCCAAGACCAGAGTTTACCTTGTCAATAAAGTAAAAATCAACACAGGGTACAACTAAGGCTTGAAAACAAAATTAATAGTTAACCTGTAAATTTAAATGCTATCTTTCCTCAATTAAGAAAAAATTTCATTCCTTCCATTACTCACATATCTGTCAAAAACTACACTGTTACCAGACATTCTTCTTTTCTCTGTTACCCAATTTCACAAAACTGCTTTACATGTGCCTTTATTTTCTACTCTGAGCATTAGATTACGGGTTAGATTGTTCAATGATGTAACAACAGCTGTAACAGTTTTTTTTTTTTTTTTTTTGGGACCTTCAAGAAGTTTCAAAGTCTCAAGGAACATATTAAATTCAATTATTATAAAGTTATGTTAATTCTTATAATTATTATCTTACATTTATACAGCAATTAAAATTTTGCAAAAATCTTTTCCACATCATCTTATCTCATCCTGATAGTAATTCTGGAAGAAAGACAAGGTAAAAGTAACTGAGGCAGAGAGATATCAGAGTGGGCCTTTCCAGATGCATATGCTCACTAACTAAACATCTATAAAAGTCTATTGCATGTGTGGAGCTAAGATGATGTTAAGAAGA
This sequence comes from Cervus canadensis, assembly GCF_019320065.1. NCBI lineage: Eukaryota > Metazoa > Chordata > Mammalia > Artiodactyla > Cervidae > Cervus > Cervus canadensis. Next base: position 66,028,158 of record NC_057391.1, on the reverse strand, counting down.
TACACAGGTGAAAAAGAAACAGTCCTCATCTTCAAGAAGCTTAAAACCTAGTAGTGGAAGTAAACATGTAGAAGAATACTTGGTTTAAGTTAAGTGAAAGCAATAGTTGAGCTAGGATTAAAAGATGTGGAAGGCAATGAAGGAAATAAAATAAATGATAACAGAAATAAGAGAAGGATAAGGAAAAGTGAATAAAGAGAAAACAGAGGAACACAAAAGGGAAATGTTAGATAAGGAGATCCAAAAATGAAGAGTCACACAAGGTAAGAGATGGTTTTCAAGAGTCTAGCATAATTCATACTCATCGCCTTCTGCTTGATACCAAATATGTTAATTACTCACATAAAAATAATTATTTTTAAGGTGGTTGAGAGAAATTCCATTTTAAAAGTGGTGTGTAATGGTAGGGGCACCTAAAGAGAGGAGCAGTTATAAAGTTTCAAGCACAAATCCCTTTATGATTGGTCAAGTCTGGGGCCCAAATGAAGTCTGTTGTTCAGTCACCTGGGAATGGTCCCATCCAGACTGTCAGTAAGGCTTTCATGTGGGAAGGAGTAAAAGGGGAAGGGGAGGAATAAGAACATGGATTCTGTGACATGGCAGACAGAGCTGGGCACATCCACTCGTTCACTCAACAACTATCAACTGAGCACCTACTATGTTCTAGAACAGGCACTGTTCTAGACTCTGGAGATTCTGAAGAAAAGAAAAGCTCTAATCTCACTGATATCATATTTCAGATAGGTGTAAAGAGCAAATAACAAACAAATAAGGAAACAAACATATACTATGTCAGGTTGTGATGAATGCTAGAGTGGTAAAGAACCCACTCGCCAATGCAGGAGACATCAGAGACCCAGGTTCAATCCCTGTGTGGGAAAGATCCCCTGGAGGAGGAAATGGAAACCCACTCCAGTATTCTTGCCTAGGAAATCCCATGGACAGAAGAGTGGAGGGCTACAGGCCATGGAATTGCAGAGCTGGACATGACTGAAGCGACTTAGTGCAAGAGGAAGAATAAGTGTTGAGGGACTTTGAGAAAGTTACATAATTTTCAAAACCCTGTTTCCTCACCTACATAATATAGGTAAGAGTACCTACCTCCAAGGGTTTAGTGAGGATTAAATGGGATAATGTATATAAAGTGTTTTGAATAGTGCTGGCACACAAAAAGCACTTAACACAGATTAGTGCTTGCTTTTAAGAAACTGGAAAGAAACTATCCTAAGAGGCAATGACTCAGGGTTGGCTGCAAAAGGTAGGTCAACTTATGAGAGGGGGTAAGAATGTGTCACTGAAATACACTAAGGAAAAAACCCCACAGTTCTAGAGGGCCTCCAAATAATTATGTTAATTTTAACTCTAGTAATTGTGTATTTAATCAATGAATTACATAAATAAAATGTATCATCTTATCTAAATGGTTTGTTAATGTACATTTTGGAAAGATTTTTTGAAGTGCTCATTTATACAAGCAAAATCACAGTTTTAGAACTTTAAAAGAGAACTTTTTAGGCTGGAAACCATTTTTAAAAAGCATCAATGTTAACAGGCAAAAAGCATAACATTCATATCCAGTTATGGTCCTCACAGAGTTTAATTCTTTTAAGAAAAGACATAATATCTTAATAAATCACCAGTAAAGCAAACATAAAATTTCACCTCTATTAATGTAGTTTGATGGTTTCAAAGTTTGACTTTTAAAATTTCCACAGTCATGTCATTACTCTATGATGTAATTGTTTCAACAGCTGTTTTCAGATTTGTTTTAAAAAAAGGAAAACTATTCCCTGATTCCATGGGTAGGCACTACGTCATTTAACCTGGCATGCATTTAAGCTGGAGGTGTCACTGAGCGAGACCATGTATTTGAAGCATCCTAAGACAGGTTTTAATATACTTTTTAGACATTTGAAATTCAATTTTTTGCTTTAAAAGTATTTAAAATTCATAAAGAAATTCTTTTCTGTTATCTTCTTAGAAGACTAACGAACAGAAAATCTAAAACTAATTTATTCTAATAAGGCAATAATGCAGGATTTTTAATGTCCATTTAAGAATTTGCCTATATATCGTATGTGTATTGTTTTTAAAAATACATGTAGATATAACTTTCTAAAAGCTTTTTAGGTTTAGATAATCTATTTCATCAGTAGGTTTTAGATTCTGACTCTAATCTTCAAACAGTCAGTAGCCCATTATTATGTCTCTGTTATTTGCAAACCGAGAGGAATCCAAACAAAGCATTCTCTCCTAAAACAACATGAGACAAATAGAGAAAAGAAGAAAAAAATTCCTCAGTAACTTCACAGAAGAATGTAGCACCGGACACTCCTTACTTGGATTCAGTAACTGCATGTGGCATGAGTCACATAAATAAAGCTATGGGATTCTTCTATGAGTAGATGAACAGACAGTACAGTGACTTTAAATTGTTTGGATTTGGGTATTTCTTTGAGCATATCAGGATAGGTTTCTTATAAACTCATTTAAAAATAAAATGAGAAAGGAAACAAAAACTGTAATAATCTTTAACCCAAGTACATGAAGGATCTTAGCCTAAAGTCTAAGGATGGGTGATCATGGATCTATGAATACCCTGAAATCATATGCAAATTACTTTCATAGGAAATACTTTCATATTTATATGTGTTCATATAAATACAGTCTTGAAGGGAGTCAGGGAGTCATAGCTATCAGTGTCTCTCAGGGGTGTGAGGACCCTAAACACTTAAGAACATGTGCAGATGAAGCACATTCTCTGGGTTGTTTTTCCAGCCACAGTGGTGAAGTACATGGGTTCCTCTCCTGTACACTGTTGATGCCTTAGTCTTAGGATGGCAACTCCACTGCAGCACTTAGGAAACTGCACTGTAATTATTTACATGTCTATTGGACAATATATTCCTCACAAGCATGGACTGTGACTCACATTATTATTATTTGTTTGTAGGTCTATTGCTCCTACTAAATGTGCCCTATGAGCAAAGCAACTTTGTCTTGTTTACCTCTGTATTCTACAAAGTTGCAGCATAATGCTAGTAAGTGCTGGGCCTTAAAATGATTGCTGAACCAAGCTGATTTGTTTCTGCCTAGACAGTCTGTGGTTCCTCATGACTAACAGCTTGCTTAGATTCATGTTGACCAGATCTTGTCTTTAAGATTAGCCCTGAGTTCCAGGAACACAGTTGCTTCCCAGCTGTCTACGAAAATGTTACAGTATTTCAGCTGTGCTTTATTGAGTTCTTGAAGCATTTTTCCTGTCCACTATGGGCTCATCTACTCTTGCTTAAATTCCTTGCTTAAGCAGCTGCTAAACTATCCTGCTGTATTCAATTCTCCTCATATACTTAACCCAGCCCTGCAGATTTTGCAATCATAGCTTCCGTGCTTGAGAACAAATACTATGAGTTTTGATGAAGATGATGTCTGGTCATTTGATGTTAAGTACATAGTATGAAAAATTTGATTTGCCTCTGCTTCACAGAATTAGTCACTATTAAACATTTCTTTCCTTACTTTCATGTTTAAAAGTGATTTAAAATGTTTTATAGTCTCATCCCAAAATGTGTTTTACAAATATAAATCCTATTACATTTTTTAAGTTTACTATTGCTTCTGTTTTTTAAGTGAGTTGACAAATGCTTATTTTTAAATTTATAATTTAAGATAAAAATACAGCAGTTCCTATAGAAAGAATAAATGTATCGGCACCTGTAAAAACAACTCCAAATCTTTTTTTTTTTCCAAAAGCAATAGCTAATGTGAAAGATTTGTTTCTTCTTATGCCAGGTTCCAGCTGCTTCACTTTGTTTAAAACTGACTTCAAAGTTTAAACAGTGTCCTGTCCCAACAAATAACCTCCCCCAGATGGAATTATCTGGAGTACTAGCCTCGGTGCTCTGAGTACCACACCTGCAGCCTTTTAATTCAACATTTTATAAACTTTCATAGAGGAAATGATAGATTTTTTGGTCCCCTACCTTTTGGACAGTTGAGTTTAGTGTTTGAAGGGAATTTTTCACTTTGGATGAATTTGGAGATATTTAGAAGAATAAAAAAATTGGAATTATTGTTTTTACTGTGTTGATTATTATGAGAGAAAGAAGGAAATGAAAAAAAATTGAAACATTTAAAGTAAAAAATCTTACCTGTAAATAAAGATGTGAGGTACAGACTGGGTTCAATTTGTGTCTGATCCGTATCACCTGGTGAAGCTACAGTCAAAAAATTTTTTTCCAAAGAAAATCAGTGAAGCATAGAAATAATCATGGTTTCTTCCACTTAAAAAACAAACAAACAAACAAACCGACAAACCAAATGCACTCCCATAGTTAGTTTCATAAAATCAGGCAAACAGAAGCCTGACCTCGTGGCTTAATATAAAAAAAGAAATTAAACATCTGAATTTTAATAACTGTCAATAGGATAATACTTTATCCAATAGATTATTATCTTTATGCATCCTAAGGAAAAGGATCATGAGAGAATTTGCATTATTATTTGTATTAAATAAGAGAAACTCATGGGCCATTTCTTCCCAAGCTAAAAGTTTTCAGATTCTCTTACTTAAGGATTTAATCATTATAAATGAAGTTTATCCACCTCACTAGAACTGACTCAAATTTGTTCCTTTTTATAGCTGAGTAATATTCCACTGTATATATGTACCATAACTTCGTTATCCATTCATCTGTCAACAGACGTCTATGCTGCTTCCATGTCCTGGCTATTTTAAATAGTGTTGTAGTGAACCCCAGATACATGTGTCTTTACATTTATGGTTTTTCTAAGGTATATGCCCAGTAGTGGGATTGCTGAGTTATATAGCAGTTATATTCTTAGTTTTTTAAGGAATCTCCATACTGTTCTCCATAGTGGCTATATTAATTTACATTCCCACCAACAGTGCAAGATGGGTCCCCAGTGAGGTGGATGAACCTACAGCCTGTTATACAGAGTGAGGTAAGTCAGAAAAAGAAAAGCAAATACTGTATATTAAGGCATATATATGGAATCTAGAAAAATGGTACTGATGAACCTATTTGCAGGACAGGAATAGAAACACAGAGATACAGAACAGAGTTGTGGACACAGTGTGGGGAGAGAGTGGGACAAATTTAGAGAGTAGCACTGAAACATAGACATAACCACATGTGAAACAGATAGACAGCAGGAAGTTTCTGTTTAACACAGGGAGCTCAACCCCGCACGCTGGGATGCGGTGAGGAGGGGGACGGAGAAGTGCTTACTCTGATGTTACTATTAGATACTATCTACGCTCACTTTCCCTCTGCCTTTAAGTTTTTGAGCGAGGGGACAAAACTTACTGCTAGACGCTTTTCAGATTCTGTAATTCAGAGTGTACAGAATCTGGTATACAAACACAGAAACAAAGGTATCAGTACTATCTCAGAGATCCCTTGCACTGAAGAACCACTTGTTTGTAGCAAGTAAATTAAGAGGCAGTTTTCTCTGAAGTGGTTGCCTGAAAGCCCAGAATTCAAACTTACCTATTGTGTTATAGAAAGAAATAAGCAACACCATCCCCTTTCAGACTAAACAAAACAGGGTGGAAGCTAAGAAAAAGAACCTACTTTTTTCTGTTCGTACGACACTGGTATGTAAGAAAAAAAATTTTGGCAAGTAAATAACAACCAGACACTCTTATTAGAGAGACAGCTGAAAGCGTGTGGCTGAGAGCACAGATTCAGAGACTAAGCTACCTGAATGCAAATCACAGTGCCGACTTGCTGTGAGGTCTGGGAGAAACCCCACACTGTGAAGGATCACTTTGTGCTTCCATCTCCTCTTCTAGCTCACAGGTTTCTTATGATCGTGAACAAGAACGATATATGTAAATTAAATAGCCTAGAGCAGTGCCCACAGAGGCACTCAGCAAGCAGTTGTTTTATTATTATCTAGCCTATGATTATTTTCTAACTTTTCCCAATTGACAAAAGAATTGCTCTCATTAAAGCAATCTTTCCAAAACGTATTTTGACAGGGAGATTTTTTGTTTAAGAAAAAGAAAAAAATATTGATCACATATTAGAGCAGTAGAGCTGTAAGGGATCTCAGAGATTATCTTATTTTTACTAATAAGGAAATCACAATTCAGAAAGGTTCACTGACAAAGAAATCAATGTCAGGGTTAGTTAATGACAATCAAGTTAGTGTTGGAACTACAACTCATAAGAAAAGGTTCTTTCCCCACCACCCAACGTTTTCATACTCTTCTACTAAGATGTATCTTGGTAGATATTGAGCTATTGAGACCTGTAAGAATAATCAGAAATTTCCTGTTCTACTTAAAAAAAAAAGTTATGAAGGAAGGAAATATATAGTATGTTCAAGAGCATAGCCGTTGATTTCGGAATTGGACTTGGTTTGACTCTCAGCTCTATCATTTATTAAGTGTGTAACCTTGGGCAAAATATGTCACTTCTTTGAGCCTCAGGTTCGTCAAATGTGGAATAAGACTACTATTAACATTACCTACCTAACTGGATTGATTAAAGATCTTAGCAGAGTACATGACATAAAGGAAGTACACATAAATGGTGGCTATTACATATTTTTATTATTGTTACTATAACCATAAACAAAACTCTCCTTTACCCAAACTAGGACAGAATATCTCTACAATGATTTCTAATGGGGAAAAAAAGACCACTATGTCAATATCAGAGTTGACTCTTGTCATTTTTTCCTATAACAAGTAGCAGCCTCACAATTCTTACTTGCTGGTGAAAGGGTTTACTGGAAGTTTGTATACTGTGCTCTGTAGGTGACAATTAAGGTAGCAAACACATCCAAACACAACCCACACCATGGCAAACAGGATTTGAAAGCTGTTTATCAAGTTTGTTAGTTCTTACACTTCCTTACCCTGCCATTCAAAATTGAAGAAACATAATATTCATTGGTATTCAAGTCAAAGAAAGAAGAGAAAACTTCTAAATATTTTATCTATAAATTTCTATTAACATTTCTATGGAAATTCCGAGTGGGTAGTATTGATTAAAAATTGAATCATAAATTACCTGTGAATATAATTTATCCTTTTAGCTTCACCATAAAAGGCAAATGTGTTAACTTTATTTAAATGTTTAAAACTACCACAGAATAAAAACAAATGATCTTAGATCTAAAAATAGAATCGAAGGCTGGGAAAGTAGGGATACTCCTAAAAAAGCTTTAAATGAGGGCACTCTGAGGGCATGGGGATTGTACCACCTGTACACTATACTTATTCCAAACATTCACTGTATTTCAGCACTTTAATTTATTTTAAATGGTCTTTCAAAATCTTGTAGCTGTCTGGTGTCAACATGAAAGCAAGTCATCATATTTCAAAAAGTGGTACTTTTAAAAGGACAGGAACCTAAGCTTTATGTTTTACTCCTGTATTTTAAAAAATTTTATTTTTGGTTGAAAATTTATCTTCCACTCTATAATACTATCTTTAGTAAGAACCACTAGTATAGCAATACTTAAACCTGTAGATCATTATTGTTTTAAACAAATTCTTTATGTATTTAAGAAAACCATACAGTACTATAGGACTGTTAACTGCAAAACAAGGATATAAAGATGAAGGCCTCCAAAACAGGAATTTTTTTTAACCCACAAAACAAGAGTTTTTAAATGAATGACACCTAGAATTTGAAACCAAATCTAACAAGCAGAAATCTAAAATTAGTAACAGTTGGAATAGCTGGAGCTTTTATACTAGCGTGCTCACTGAAGGAGAAAAAGGGGAGTATTAGGAATATTATTAAATATAGAAGTTAATACTTTTCAAACAAATAAGTTACTCATTGGCTGCATCTCTAATAGGTATACAACTCTTGCCAATAATAGCATTCTCAGAAATAGTATCTTGGCAGCATAAAAGCTTATATTCAACTGACAGGAAGCTGATTGGTAATTCAGAAAATAGATGACCCACCTATTCTAAATGCAGTCTATGATTTATTTGAATAATGTACACTTAGTTATTAAGGCTCATTAAAAACAATTTAAGTGCTTACTGAGCAGTGTAATGACAAAGAGAGTTCCTGCCTTTTAGTGGCAGGAATGTCTAGAGGGACATTCCAGCATTAAAATCTGGTTGCAAACAGAGAGACTCGATGTTTTAGTAGACAACTTTATCTACAAGACACTTCCTGCTGGTTGAACAGCCTGTGACACAGCTACTAAAACAAATTCCTCTCAGATAATTCTTTATAAAAGCATGCCATAATGGTTTGAAAACTAAAGGAATCTTAAAAATTACAATAGGTTTGCCCCATGAAAGAAGCCATACATTCAGTGTGATTTTATTTTTTTAAAGTACAAAGCCAAGAGAACTAATCTATGCTGCTAGAAGTCAGAACATAAAAAAAGTCAGAACGGTGGTTATCTTTTCGGGGGTGGAAGCTGTGTCTGAAAGGGAACGTGAAGGGGCTTTGGGGATGCTGGCAATATTGTTTCTTGAAGACCAAAGTGTGCTCAATTTCTGAAAGTTCTTTCAGCTGTACAGCTATGCGTACTTATCTGTATGTGTATTACACTTCCATAAAAAGTTGAAGTTGAAAAAACTTCAACAGGTTAGTTTCATCAATAAAAAGGTTAGTTTCATCTTATTGTTTTAAACTGTTTTCCAATGAATGAAAATGCTACATAACTAACTACCAGGTAGCCTTTCACATCAAGTAAACATCGGCAGCCGGCCACACTGCTAACTCCAAAGACAAATTCCTATTTCTCGTCTTAAAATCCTGAAACAACTGTGAACTGAAATCACTCAGAAAGTGAAAAAAAGCAAAAGTCGCTTAGTAGTATCTGACTCTGCAACCCCACGGACTGTAGCCCACCAGGCTCCTGTGTCCATGGAATTCTCCAGGCAAGAATACTGAAGTGGGTTGCCGTTTCATTCAGAAGCAGAAGGTAAGTTCTGGCTGTTGTCGTTGTTGTTCTTGTTTGGCTCTCACAAGTCTAGTTTGACTTACGACCTAGGATACCTGATGCTACAACAATGAGCCACTCAATTTAAGTGAAAGCTCAAACTAATCTCATTTTAACTAATCTTGAAAGCATTTCTAAAATATCAATACATTTTGTAAAAGCCACTTATTTCCTTATTTTGACTACAAAAAAAAGTTTGCTCTTTCAGCTTATATCTATAAAGCAATGACATCATAATGACATTTAAACTCAACTATAGCTCTTAATCAATAGTAACTCCTATAACTTTAATCACACGAGGCCACAGATTGTTTAGAAGGTCACTGTTATCACATCCTTATAAACAATGTTTGATAGCAAACAAAGCTGAAAGTAAAGTATGTCCCTAGTATTTACTTAACAGTTTGAATCTGAGTGTTTTTATAATTTACAAACAGAAAATTCATTTTCTGAGATGGAAATTCTTCCTAATGAAAACTTCTCTCAAACTATGGCCTGTGACTATCACTAAAAATACCGTGTATTATTTGTATCGCCTTTACAGTGGATTTTGCCATATCTAGTCACTGCTAACTAAATTTGGAAACAAAAATTAAATGTGACACAGTGACCAGTTCACTTCCCCCAAGGCCAGACCTGGTAACTTGAAAAAAAGAGTGAAAGAATGAAAAATGAGCTTTCAAATACAGGAAGCCACTAGAAAATAAGAACAACACCATTTCACATCCTAAAATTAGAGCTTTAGAGATTTTCTGTTGACTAGTAAGTTTCAGGGTTGGGGGAAGGGAGGCAAGGGGGATTTCTGCTCATGTACACACGACACCGATGGGAATGAGGGCCGGTCCAAGGTCTATGTTACCGTCACTCTGGGTAATAGTTCCAGGCTGCGGGGCCAGCTGCAGGGGCCCTGCCAGCAAGGCCCGGGCAGCAGCGCTTTGATAGCGTGGGGCCCCGAAGTGTCAGGATATAGAGAAGACAGCCGCTGTTGGCTGTGAAAACAGTCTGACACAAACCAGATGGGAACTTACTAGATGGGCAACACAAAGGAAAACAATTGGTTCATTCAACAAAGTCAGGCCCTTGCCCCAGAGAATTCACCGAAGACAATAACAGTCACCCAGAGTTGATGCAAACAAGAAACAGTCATGTGGTTACAGTTTAAAGAATTGTTTTTCCTCAGACTAAACAAAGTTTTGCTTTCTAATTCTTATATTCATTAATTGCAGTTTGGTGTACAGGCCTTTCTGCCATAGACAAATATTTCATTTATACAATAAATACTTTTATGACACTGAGAGAAATATATGAGGACATAGAAACTAATTTTGTGCTGCTTCCTGTAAAGTGCTATGAACATAGGTTAAGCTATTTCAAGAAATTGGAAAATTTAGAAAATGATTGATTATGCTGACACAGCAATTAGGAAATATCCAACATAATATTTCCATGACTTCCTAAGTCTGATTTGTTTTAATGTAGGAAGAAAAACATGAAGGCAATAATCATAGGCTCCTGGAACTACATTTCTACCTAAATGATTTTTTCTGACTTTTCTAGATGGGACAGTATTATTGTAATTATATTCACAGCAAAAAAGTACCAGAGTTCTCTACAGACTTAAACTGTGTAAGTGTCATCACACTAACAAGTACCTGTTCATCTTTTTTTTTTTGGTACCTGTCCATCTTAAGTTGACAATATAATAAAGATTAACAGTTTGATTTTAAGATAACTTTCGGCAATAACATTTCACTTTAAGACTCTATAGGCTTACATTCCACAATAGTCATCTGTTCTGCTATTCTGAAAGATAGTAAATAGCATTCTAGCTTAAAATAATTCATAGGTAACTGCATATTTTCCACTGGAAATTCCAGCACAACTTGGCCTCTGCATTTGCTACTAATTTAAAAAACACACCCAAGAAAGCCTTATATGTGTAATCACTATTCTTAGGTGATAAACAAGTAGCCCATCAAAGAAACCGAAAGTGATAGCACTTTCCACGCAATTATTTGAACATATTTTATAATATAAAATATACATAAAATAAAATATAAAATAGTATAAAACAGTAAATCTATTTTGTATCTTTATAATAAAAAATGGTTTCTTAGAAGATATGAATTTGTGGAATTGTGAAAATTACTGTGATACTTGAGACACAACCCAGGTTTCCCAATTTGCATTTGATGCACTATCCTGATTATTTTTTTTATGCTTCCCACCCCTAAAAACTGAGGCCAAACATTGAATGACATCTTTCCTGTTGCATTAGATCTTTCATCCTTCTCAAGGCATTTCTGAAGTAAAGCAGAGAAACAGAAGTGGAGTAACAGCCTGATGTGTAGACTAAATGCAGTCATCAGCATTTCCAGCCATGGGCATCCCCCTGCCCTGGCCCCTCCACTTTGCTGTTCATGCACACACATTCACACACATTGTTTTACAGTCTAAATTACTGGCAACAGTACTGAATGATGGTTTTGACTAAATTTAATCATCAAATCCAAAAATCAGGTCGTGCTTATAAGCTGAATTCCCATATAATAAGGAAAGGAAAACATGAAAAAATTGGTCTTATATAAAAGGAATTAAGAATAAATGTATCAATTCTGCTAAAAGTTTTTCTAAACACATGGAATTAACTCAAATAAAATGACTAACAAAGGTAGAGTGTCTGGGATTTATTAGTAAATGTATTTCTTAGATCTTGGATTAACCCATGAAGAAAAAGGAGTTGGTGTCATTTTTATTATTAGCTATACTGATATAAATTTCTTCAGACATTGCCCATTTTTACTTTTATGGGTATATATATACACACCTATATATATGTATGAAAAAAACAAGCAACTGCATTAACTATTTTTATCTGATAAACAGATCTTGAAGTGATTTCCAAGAACAAGGGCCAGACCAGGCAGAACTTTTTAGGATATGATGTGGAGTCTGGACTCCAGGCTGGTGCAAAAAGAAGTCTTTGGAGGGGTCTGAGCAATGAGTCAAGTGATCTGATTAATATTTTAAACAGTGACTCTTGCTCTGGGTGGATAAAACGGGGGAGCGAATATAGGAAGACCAATTGAGAAATTTCTCAGGATAATATTAAAGTTGAGGAATATTATGATTTAAAAAATCAACTACAGAAAGTAGAAAACTCAGCTTGACACCAAGCTGCTGAAAAAAATTTTGGTTAGCTTTATTAGAACAACAAAAACTTCAGTATTAAACCAGTTTTTAACAACTTCTGTGAACAGTGAGACAATCAAGAGTAGTGGGGTTATTTAACCTATCTGAAACCTCAGTTTTCTCATCTGTGTAACAACACTAATAAAGACATTTTACATATTCACTAGTTTACTGTGAGAACGAAAACTACAACACATGAGAGGTTTTTTGTCATCTATAAAGCACCTCTCCTTTCTCTATCTTTAAATCTTAAAGATGTCCAAGACTTTAGTTTCATCACTGTAGGTTTGGTGGAAGAAACAAATCTATCCTATTTGGCAGTGACTGTGTTCTATCCTAGTGCAACTCTAGGCAGGATAGATTGACTAGAGTGTGATCAAACCAGTAAAGAGCTTGGAAACAACATAAGAAATAGTAAAAGGAACATGGGCCTTCCCAAGTAGCACTACTAATGAAAAATCACCTGCCAATGCAGGAGATGCAAGCGATGCAGGTTTGATCCCTGAGTGGGAAGATCCCCTGGAGCAGGGAATGGCAACCCACTCCTGTATTCTTGCCTGGGAAGTTCCAATGACAAAGGAGCCTGGCGGACTATAGTCCATGGGGCCACCAAGAGCCACAGACGACTGACAGACTGAACACAAAAGGAACACAGTATGAAGATTTTGGATTATAACTGTTATCAAATATTTGTAAGATTGTTCCATTGAAAGACTGGTTTCTGACACCCAATAGGACAGAACTAGAACCGATAAGTGAGAAGTTATAAGAGGCAAATGTTAACTCAGTAAGAATAATTAGTGCTTTCCATCAATAAAATGTACAGCAAACAAGGGTGCTTCCCGATACTGTGAGATAACCATTTACTGGGTCTAATGTCTCATTTGCTGGCTCCCTCTCCTTTTTCCATCTTTAAATCTTGAAGATGTCCAAGATTTTAATCCAGGGATGCTCCCATCCCCTTTCTGTACTTAATCCTTGGGTGATATCATCCATATCCACAACTTTAAATAGCATCCATACTGTCAACTCTCAGCTTTTTATCTCCAGTCCCAACCTCTTCACTGAGTTCTAGTAACAAAGTGCCTATCACTTGGAGTTTTATTAGGCTTCTCAAAATCTATGTGCCCTACACAGAATGGCTGATTTTCACCTCAATCTTCCTAACTTTAATAAGTAGCACTATCATTCAACCAGTAATTTTCAGGCCAGAAATTTAGAAGTAACTAATCTTTGACTCTGCTTTCAATTACACTCTACATCTAATCTGCCTTAGTAAGTAATTTTTGAAATTAACTTATCCCTCAGCTCTATTAGGTATATGCCATCAATACATGGCCTTAACCTGGCCACCATGATACCTCCACCAGGGTCCAAGCCACCATCACCTCTCATTTGGAATATGGGGATAGTCACACACTTCCAATTAGTCTATTTCCACCACTGTCTCCCTAAGGTCTGTTCTCCATCAAGAAGCTGGCGGAAACTTTTAACAATGTAAATTAAAGGCTGTCATTTCCTAGCTCAAACGCTCCATAGGATCCTCATCATTTGTTTTTGTTGTTCAGTTGTCAAGTCGTGTCCAATTCTTGCAATCCCGTGGACTGCACTATGCCAAGCCTCCCAGTCCCTCACCATCTCCTGGAATTTGCCCAAGTTTGTGTCAACTGAATCAGTGATGCCATCCAACCATCTCATCCTCTGTCGCCCTCTTCTCGTTCTGCCTTCAATCTTTCCCAGCATCAGGGTCTTTTTCAATGAGCCAGCTCTTTGCATCAGGTGGCCAAAGCATTGGATCTTCAGCATCAGCATCAGTCCTTCCAGTGAAGATTCAGGGTTGATTTCCTTTAGGATTGATTGGTTTGATCTCACTGTCCGAGGGACTCTCAAGAGTCTTCTCTAGCACCACAGTTCAAAAGCATCAATTCTTCGGCGCTCTGCCTTCTTTGTGGTCCTGCAACTTATCTTTATTCTCATCATACTCAGACTGAAATCCAAATTCCTTCTCAGAGTCTGCAGAGCTCGACATGATCTGCAGCCTACATCTCCTGTCTCAGTTCCTACCACAGCTCCCTTGCACACTCTGCTCCAGCCACAATGGCCTTATTGTTCCTTGGGCAAGTTCATTCCCACCTTAACACCTTCATTTTTCCTTCATATTTCTACATGGAATATTCTTCCCCAAATGTTTGCAACATTTTTCCTTCCCTTCATTCTATGTGGAAATGCCATTCCTTCAAAAAGGGCTTGCCTAACCAAATGATCTAAAGAAGCAAAACCACTTACCCTGCTTCCTTCACTATCTGTCACTCTGCCTTATGTCCTTCTTAATTGAAACTAATAGAAATACAAATTGACAGACATTATTTTTAAAATAAAGAATACCTTTCAAAAATGTTTAGCTTTTTATTTGGAAAGAATTTCGATCTTGGGGAAAAGTTACAAGAATAATATAAAGAATACCTATATCTCATTTGCCCAGATCCATAAGTGGTTAACTTTCCCCTGTGTTTAGGTTGGTATGGTGTTCCCCCATGACCATATGCAGGTTAGGTCTCAGCTATCCCAACTGGACGCACACAGTATTCAACTGCCCCTCTGTGGTTGCACTAATTTTGATCATCCCATCAGGGTACTATCCTACGTTTTCCTTTCTGTGAGTAGACACTTTAAGACCATGCATATATCCTGCCCCTCACTAAAATTTCCTGTACATTTAGCATTCACTGATGACCCCTGCCCCATCTAGTCTTTACCAGGATGCTTGCAAAGTGTTGACTTTCCAGCAGTACAGGTCACTCCGCACTTGCCTGCTGACGCCTAGGATTCTTCTAAAAACCCTTTATGTTTTTCACAGCACTTAACATCATCTGAGATTGCTGTAAATTAATTTACTTTTTTCTATTATGTATACAAGGATGTAAGCTCTGTGAAAGCAAGGATTTCACCTGTTACATTTACCACACTGTCTCCAAGGTTTGGAACAATACCTGGCCCATAGCAACTACTCAAGAATGAATAGAAAAAGAAAGAAAACTGTTAACAAGGGCCCTGTACTACATGGGAGAATAGGACTACCTCATACATTTGATCCAATAAACACTTACTGGAAACCTACCATTTATGGTGCTGTGCTAGAAAGCAGGTGGTGCAGAGATGACTGAAACGAGGCCATTGTCTCTAAGAAATTTACTTTCCAGAGAAAGAGAGGCTCTAAGGAAATAATCCTACAAGGTATGATGCAAGGGCTAAAAGTGAAATATATACCAAACAGCATAGGCTCTTCAGGGACACAAAATAGACCAAGAATGTTTGTTTCTAGGATGGAGAGGTGGTGAAAGAGGGCAGGGGAGGGAACAGTTCCAAGTGAAGACACTGAGAAAGGCATGTGAAGGGTAGGATGAGGGTTGAGAAGAAATAGAATTAAGAAGTATTTGTGGCTACAGCTGACCTGAAGAATCATTGAGCCCACCTTCATTCTGCACATAAGAATGAATGATCCTTCTTATTCCACAATCATTCCCTTGCCCCCCCTGCTCCTTCCCCTCCTACCCTTTCCTTTCCCCTCTACTCTCCCAAAGTGAGACCTTTCCCCTTCTTCCTATTCCTTCCCTTTCTTTCTCTGCACTTACCCTTTTCATCTCTCAGGATTTTATCTTTCTCCCTCTCCCTTTGTCAAGAATAGAAATGAGATGGGAATCAAAGTTGCAGGTGGAAGAGTTACCTTCAAGGAGGTAAAAGCACTATTCTTTCTTGAATCCAAAAAGAAAAAAAAATGAAAAGATTAACGCAGAGTTGTAAGAAGTTGGAGCTAGAGTAGCTATAAATGAAAGAGTAGAATTTTGGAAATAACATTTGAAAGAGTAGAATTTAGAAAAGCAAAAGCATATATTAAAAGAAAACTGAGGGGATAACATTGGGATTAAGGGTTTGGGGAGAAGGGCTAGAATAGATGTTATTTTGGAGCCAAAATCCATATGAAATTAATAAAAGTACTACTGGGGAACAGCCAAACTTCCATTCAAGCCCCAGAGCGCAGTTTGCTAACAGGTTATAATTTTACAAACTGCATCAACACCATTACAATTTCATGACCAAGAACAAAAATCAGAGGATGGGGATTAACACAGATCAAAGAGACAAAGAGCTCTTGGATGGTTATAAGACAGTATTTACATGAATTAACCATATAGATCAGGCAAAATATAGGGCCTGAGGAATAGCCAGTCAGGAGAAATAGGACTGAGTAAATGGAGGTTGCAGCATAGGTGGGAGAAAGAATACATGACTGAAGCGGCTCCACTGATGATAGACTAACTGCCCCACAACACCTGCCTCCTGCCCCGTTACCAACCCGGCCAGGTCAGTTACGGGAAGAAAGACAAAAGTATTACGCTCTGTAATGAGTAAGACAACTATCCCTATACTCTAAGGACCACTTATTATTCCCCAGCAATTTCTCCCACAAACTGAAGTTTCTACGGAGAAAAGAAAAGCTAGAGAGGATGAAAGGCAATAAAAAGCCGTCTCAGAAAACTTAGTTCCAACTGATGAGTACTCCATTGCTCCCGAACAACATCACAGAAGTCCAAAAGTCATCCCTTCTATTCCTTAATGGAGTTGACTTTATGTCGGAAAGGGAAATGAGAGAGGCAGTAAGTTGAACTCCCCCTAGACCAGCAATGAGAACTCTGTTTAAAGATAATTCCCTTAAAGTTTCTTCTTCATAAACACTGCTCAAAATCAGTAAGACTTGCCTAGAAAACTTCATAGTCCTAAGTGCCTAAATTTTAATCTGTCACTCCCATCTCCAAACAGTATCTATGATCTCATTTGTGCTTCTAAATCACTACAGGTTTGCTTTGGTAGAACACATCTTTGAAATCTGTCATAGGCTTGCATTACATATTTACGTATGAATTACATGGTTAAAAATATGGCCTTTACTTCACCAATGTTGTTTTTTATAGCAAAGAACAATCTTGGGAGAGTTTTTCCACTGAAAAGTTTTTTTTTCATGATTCTGTAATAAAGATAGTAGTATTAAGCATACCTGGATGATGATAGATCTTTCTTTAGAATAGGCATAGTGGAAAGGCTGAGCCCAAAGGCAAAAACTGAGGGCATGTTACATAAATAAAACCTTATTCTATATAACATCAATAATAATAGTGTTAGTACTGGTAAAAAGCAAAAGTACTATGGATAAGAAACAGTAAAGTATTAATTTAATAAAACAAAATATGTAAGTACAATAAAAAGGAGAAAAATGTTTCTCAAGAATATATGAGGAAGGTTTCCAGGATGGACAATGAAATTATAGTGCCTTTTGCCATTTGAGTTACAGGGTTTTTTGCCATGAAATTTAACCATTTTAATACTTTTATGTATGCCCACCATGGCCCCTAACTTTAACCCTTACTTTTAATCAGGATGCCACAGCTCATAAATGATTACTAAGCTCTTGCATTATCAGTTTCTCTCAGATTTAAAAATGAGAGAATTGCTGACAATGCAATTCACTACAACACTCATTTGTCAATAGATAAGATTATCACCCTGGTTAATAAGCTTCACTATATTTAGTTGTCCAATATGCAGATCAATAAAAAAAATTTTGTAAAACAATCCTAGGTTTAGTAAATAGAAATTATCTTAAATACAATTCACTGAAGAATAAAAATTGTTGTAAGTCAATTTATCTCCTTAACACTATATAGAACTTGTACCATCTCTAGCATTTTCTCACCAACGTCCTTAAAGTTCAGGACCAGTGCAGATTCGATACCTATCTGTTAAAGAAGAGCTGATTACAACATGCGTATTCAAAAAGAAGAGGCGTCCTGGGGACAGTCACGCCAATGATAACTAATATTTTCATAATATGTGTAAGTCCTGTTCTATGTGCACTACTGTCTTCACCCAAGCTATCAATCAACCTTCCGGACAGATACTCCATTACAGATGAGAAGAGCACAGAAAGGTTAAGAATCTTGCCCAAAGTCACCAGCTAGTGAATAGCCAGCAGAGTTGGAATTTGAACTCAGGAAGTCTGAGTCCAGAGTATAAGCTCTATGCTGTAGTGCTTCTAATTCTACCGCAGAACAGACATCAGCATGAACACCTAGAGTCGTTAGGCAATGTTTCGCAAAGGGTGGTCCTCTTTCCTCATCAGCAGGACCAGGGGCGCTAGTTTAGCATTCAGATTGCCAGGCCTAGACTCAGTCTCAAGGTTAAGCTGGGAATCTACATTTTAAATTAGAAATGCAGGAGACTGAGTCAAAATTTGAAAGACACTGTATTAAAGACTAAAACTATCAAGTGACAGTACATCCTGTAAGTATAAAAATATTACTTCTCTGTTCTAATTAATTCTGAATTGAAACAATCCAGTTTCTCTTTTATTTAGGGGACAGCTGGCTTAGTAGAGGGCTTCCCTTGTGGCTCAACTGGTAAAGAATCCGCCTGCAATACGGGAGACCTGGGTTCGATCCCTGGATTGGGAAAGATCCCCTGGAGAAGGGAAAGGCTACCCACTCCAGTATTTTGGCCTGGAGAATCCCATGGACTGTAGAGTCCATGGGGTCGCAAAGAGTCAGGCACAACTGAGCAACTTTCACTATCACTGGCTTAGTAAAATATGAGACTATTTCCAACCATTGATTGAAATAGTCTAATTTGTATTGTATTTATATAAAACTAAAATCACAAAAAATCTGAATGATTATTCTGTTGATTGGAAGAAAATCATCTGTAATACACTAACTTGTCAATGCAGTTAGTGTTACTTGGAAAAGGGTAATGTAGTATAATAGAAATACTACTACATCTGGAGTAAGAAGATCAGATGCTATCACTAATCAGAATTATAACCTTTGGTTCTTGGTAGCAGAGGGATCATTCCCAGTTCAACAGAACCAAAGGTCATTCATCTGACTGCATGCGATTTTCCTACTCCTAGTTCAGCATTTCACTGATATTAAAATACGAGGATATTATCAAATCTACATTTACCTCTGTGGTTATTTTGGAAGGTTAAATTTTATTTAATGGCTGCTAAATAAAAAGGCTACTAAGTTTAATGAATAATTTAAATTATGTTTTATATCAATTTGATTTCTATAAACAACAGCATAAAAACTTTAAAGTTAGGTTTTAGGAAATCTGGCTAAGAACAATGAAAGAATTGCACAGGTTTCTGGAATACTGGCAAGTCTTCAGAACAACCCTAGTATATGTTTTTGATGAGACAGGTTTACTATCAAAGACTTGAGAAAAATCTATGTGCTTCATACACAATGTATCATTAATTCTATAACAATAAGAAAAGTAAATAATTTCCATAATTAAAATACTCCGACATAGAAAGTGAAATTACTTTAGCAACAAGTAAAAATGTTATGCGAATCCCTGAATAATTTTCAGTGTCTTTTGCAATAGATTTTCTCCATCAATCTTCTTAGCCTTAGTTATGCACATTTATCTCTCAGATTACACACACACACACACACACACATATATATATAACATATATACACACATATATTTCTATTTTTAAATAAAAGATGCAAATTCTGTCTGGTAGGAACAGTGGAAATAATAATCTATGCTAAAAATCCACTAACGTGCCAGAAGAGTGTCTTTTCTCACGTGGCTTATGTCCCCACCTCCATCCAAACATTCTCACATAAAATGTAAGAAATGTATATACATAAAGACAATCAGCAAGTTGACCTAACACACTTGCTGCCATATGTTTATTTTTTCAGCACTGTAAGAAAAAAGTGACAATTTGACAGTGTGATTACATAAAGATGTTTGTCTTTATTTATATTTAATAGCATTCCAACAAATTATTTCTGAGATGCAGTGTTTTAAAGAAATTCTTTTTCTCAAACAACTCCTTTTTCTTATCCTTTGAGAGAAGATGCTTTATTTCTTTCTCTAACTCCAAAGTACCTTCCCAGTCCTTTACACAAAAAGGGTGCTAAAAATAATGACCTAAGAATGAATATACAATGGAACATTATTGAGCTATAAAGAGGAATGAAGTAATGACATTCTCTACAACATGAATGAACCTTGAAAACATGTTAAAGAGGACAGACACAAAACCTACATACTATATGATTCCATTTATATAAAATGTGAATAGGTAAATCCATAGAGATAGAAAGTAAACTAGTAGTTGTCAGGAACTGGGGGGAGGAGAGAGTACAGAATGAATACTATTGGGTATGTGATTTCTTTTAGTGCAAAGAACATTTTCTGGAATTTCTATAACTTTTGAAAAATATTAAAAACGACTACTTTTATATCAGTAGCTACCAATGGCTCTATGCTTGGCCTTTAGTAATTCATTAAAGAAAAGTCAAACACATCTTTATCTGCTTGTCTGGTGCCTGTGACTATGTTGTGACACAGTCTCTGGTGACACAGTTCCTGTGTCCCATCTCTTTGGAGAAGTCTGCCTTTCTGTGGACTTTAAGCCACTTGCTCTACATTATAAGCTATCTGATTGGTTCAAGAAATGTTATGATTTTATAGTTCGTCTGACATTTTATTATAGTTAGAAGTGACACTCTCCACCTTCCTCCTCCTAGGGGAAAACAGAAACCCCACATTCAGCAACATTTTAAAGTGAATTTCTGTTTTATTAATCAGTAATAGCATGGATTTGTAAAAAAAAAAACACATTTACTCAGATTATGCTTGTTAAACATTTGGTTACATAGATTTGGGGCAGACTTGTTAGTCTGTGCCACTTCTTCCAGGAACCCTATCAGAGATCTACACACATGGTTTTTAAATTACTGTCATACATTATGAGAAAAAAATCAATTAAATAAACTTTTAACTGTGATTTTAAAATTACTAAAATCAATTGTAATTCTGAGATATATTGTAACTTAACTATATTTCAAATACAAAGGCAAAAATTTTCATTTGCACATGTGGTTAGAAATAGCTTCCAAATATATATAAGCTTTGAATTTCCTAATTCTCACATATCTGAAGTACAATCACTGTAGTGAGGTATAAAAGGTGCTAACATGTAAAGGAATTAAATTCAAGACTTTTGTTGGTGTTGCTCAGTCGCTAAGCCATGTCTGATTCTTTGTGACCCCAAGGGCTACAGCATGCCAAGCTTCTCTGTCCTTCACTGTCTCCTGGAGTTTGCTCAAACTCATATCCATTGAGCCGACTCTTTGTGACCCCATGGCCTGTAGTTTGCCAGGCTCCTCCGCCCGTGGAATTCTCCAGGCAAGAATACTGGAGTGGGTTGCCATTCCCAAAGGATCTTCCCAAGCCAGGGATGGAATCTAAGTCTCCTGCACTGCAGGTAGATTCTTTACCACGAGGGAAACCCAATTCAAAACATAACGTAAAAAAAAGAAATCTATCTGTGATTTCCCACAAAAAAGTAACCAGATTTTGATAAATTATTGTAATTACATTAATTACTTTTATCACTTTGATACATATTTTCTGAGCAACATATATCATTTATAAATAAGAAAACTGAAGAAGGCTGTAATTTTAAACACCTTTGACAACTATTTAACCACAAAACATATACTCTAATTTTTTCCCATTGACTCTAGTAAAGCATGTTTGACTTTCTAATTTATTATTTACTATGAAGTTCTTAAAATTTTAAGAGAAAAACTAAAGAAAAATATTTTTTAAAGTGGACTATTTTAATATATCACAATAGAATTTAATTGTTCCTGGGTTCATAACAAATACATGAATTTAAATACAAATACTTCATTTGTACTGAGGAAAGCTAAGTTGCACAGTGAAAGGGGAAAAAATGAGTTGCTAAACTATTAAAAAGTTGCTTTCACTATAAAACTGTTAGATAATTAATCAGGGCTTAGAATCAGATAAGTGATATCATGTGATCAAAAATACATTCAATGAATTCAATGCCAAGAGTTTTAGACTCCAAAGATATCATCTTTCAGAACTCAATTCAAGTTTTCTCTTTTGGGTTAAAATTTGCAAGTAATAATCCAGGGGAGAGGAGAAAGCTTGCCTTTACAGATTTCCCAGAAGCTTAGTGCTAGAATTGTTCTACCATTATCTTCAGTCAGTTTTTAATGGATGATCACTGAAAAACTACCACTATTGCTGGTAAATGGCTTGGTTTCTTTTTCATTTTTTTTGGCTTGGTTTCTTGATACACACACACACACACACACATATATAAAACTACTATACATTTCAAAGTGAAATACATGATACTTCTTCCTGAAACAGCCATAATTTTGGGTTCAAGTATTCCTAGAAGAATTTATCTTCCAGAAACGATGTGGTTTTGATTCCCTTGTGATAAGGTGAATTTCCTTCATTATCTTCAAGACCCTTTGTGTATGAAAGATAGGATTGAATTCCTTCAAGGTCAGTCAAAGTCCTGAAAGCCCTAGAGGATTATTTTGGCACTCTGACTTTCCTAGTCTCTGAAACATTTGGCAACGTATCAGAGTTTTATCAGAGGAAAAAAACCCACAAAATTTATGGGGAAAAAAGTTGTAACTGACTATTGCCAAAGGAATCATATTCATTCAAAAAATATTTAGTAGGGAGATCTATATCAATTAGAGAGTGAAACACTCGGCTCCTATTTGAAATGTAGCCCACTGGGTATTTATTTGTCTTGGTTAAAGCTGACATAGGCCTGCTCCCCTAACTTCTGTATTATACTGTAACTGTGCTTAGTCACTCAGTTGCGTCTGACTCTTTGTGGCCCATGGACTGTAGCCCACCAGGCTCCTCTGTCCATGGAGGTTCTCCAGGCAAGAATACTGGAGTGGGCTGCCATGCCCTCCTTCAGGGGGATCTTCCCAACACAGGGATGGAACTGCACTGCAGGTGGATTCCTTACCATCTGAGCTACCAGGGACGCCCATGAATACTGGAGTGGGTAGCCTACCTCTTCTCCAGGGAATCTTCCCCACCCACAATCAAACTGGATCTCCTACATTGCAGGCGGATTCTTTGTATTAGATGTAAAATTAAATGAAAATAATTTTTACACATATTAAATCCAATTATTCTAAATTCTTTCTAAATAAAACTGCATCACTAGCTAACACACTGGCTTCTTTTATTTTTATTTTATTATTTTTATTGACATTAAATGTTAATTGGACATTAATGATATTGTTGTAAGTCAACAAAAATTTAAATATTGCCATCTTGTGGCCATTCATATACATGAAACTGAAAACAATGTCACTTTCCTAAAGAGATTTACCTTTAAAATATTCCCAAATATATTTTCCTTATTAGCTGAGAAAAGTGATCATTTTATTACATACAACCTTCTCCAAGGAGATAAAATTCATTTATACATTTAAGAAATATGTATTTTTTTAGAAAACTAAATTAAATATATAGTCATTGGCCATGAGTGGTAACAGAATTCAGTAGGACATCAAGGCAGTCCTGATACTATTTTAGACATATTCCTTTGCTCATATCTACATAGTCATGATTTAATACAATGAGGAAAGTTTTACAGGCAATTTTCCATAGGGTTCTAAAATATAATATCAACATAATAACTAACATTACTGTACCATTGTTAAGTTTTAAAAAGTGGTCAGGAGGGCAAAGTTCTGAAAAGCTGGAGCAAGAAAGGAAGAGAAAACAAACAGAAAAGTAAAAACATAAATAACATAATCTTAAGCTCTTTCTCATTTAGGTCTTCCCCAAAATGCCAAGTGCTGTTACCTTTGCAATTAGACTGGCATTCAATACATGAGCTAAAAAAAACACAAATACAAAAGCAAAAAAAAAAAAAAAAATATTTCTACTGCTCAAAATATTCCTAACACTTTTGCAGATAGAAGAATTTTTAAACAAAAGACATCTTAATTTCTTCTGCCAAATTTCAGAATTTAAGTTATATAAAATTTAAATGACTAAGAAGCAAGAAGGCAAACAAAGCAACTGTGCAAAAACATAAAGACAACATCAAAATGCTGTGATACTGAGTATAGAATCATTCAGCCACATCATTTTGTTAATCAAACAATAAAGAAAAGTTCATTCATATGATAGCATTTAACATGACAGTCCTTTGTTTTATAAGTTGTACCTGTTAATCAAATCACCACACAATATAAACAGTCTTTACAAAGCTCCTGAATATCCATAACTGCTGCCTTTATCATAATTTAAAACAGACAACCATGATACAGACTTGTACGTAGATAAAAAGATACTATCATTCAATTGTACAAGAAACAAAAAATAAGATTAAAAGAAAAATACTACCTAAGAGTTTTAAAAATCTATTAGAAATAGTATTTACTGATCAAAAGAACTAACAAATATATACTCAAATACAGGATGAGAGTCTTAACCCCAATGGACTAAATGTGAAAAAACAATAACAAAACCCTAGAGATAATAAGACATATAAAGTAAAGAATTCTCATTATGTATTTGTTCAGTATCACAAGTATCAAACTACTATTATAAGAAAACTAATCTTACCTTGCTGCTGTGAAAGTGAAATATCAGATTTATTTCTTACACGTATTAAACGACTTTGAACTGGCTTGTGTTCAACTTGCTTAACATCTTGGTCTTGCTTTTGTTGGTACTAAAGAATTAAAGACATGAAGTCATAATATCATTTTTTAAGTTACTTTTAAAAGATCTGAGCAGTTATTTACATGTTTATTATATAAAATTTGAATATTATGCATGCTTTCTAAGTACCAGATGGGAAATGGAGTACATATTACCAAAGAAAAGATATTACAAGTAAAATCTTTCAAAAGATCTGGATAATATACAGATTTCAAATATGCAAATGGTTTCTATTTCTGACTAGAGAATTCAGAGCTACTTATAAATCAACTATTCTAGATACATACATGATGGATTTAGACAGGATAAAAACTTAATTTGACTGTAAGTACTTCCATATAACTATTTTTGCATAAAATGAAAATCTGCATAATGTACTGCAATTTTCAAAAAGCTTTTATATATAATAACATCATTTAATTCTCACAAGTGTTCAGGAGGTATTATTATTCTTTGTCACTCAAGAAATGTATATTCTACCATAAGCCCCATCATCTCTTTTCCTTACTACAATCTAACCAAATTTAAAATTTTCAGTAGTAAAATTCCTTCACAATCACACATTACAAATTATGACGAATTTAGCCATTTTCTTTCTTTCCTGTTTTATGAGTCTAGTTATGAATGAGTCTCTAAGAACAGCTACCAGATACAATTTGACAGAAACTTAAAATGTCTCTGAACTCTTATCAAAATACAAGCATAGAAGAATCTGAAACCTATCCACATGGACTCAAATGTAACCACTCCAGTTCTGGCAAATACCTATTTATCTACAGGTAAGAATGAGCAGTTTCAGGCTGCAATAGTCACAACTAGCCTTACCACTGATCTTCTAAGTTTAGAGTCTTTGTTATGTAGGTTTCTGCCCTGAAGGAAGTGTTATTTTGATGTGTATTTCTAAAATGAGTACTACGACTATCTTGGGCCACTTTAACTAGAACTTTCCTATGAACCTTCCTACTGACTGCCTCCCTTAACCACAGAGTATTGTGGGGCCTCCCAGGTGACTCAGTGGTAAACAACCTGCCTACCAATGCAGGAGACTCAGGAGACGCAGGTTTGATTCCTGGGTCAGGAAGATCCCCTAGAGAAAGGAAGGGCAACCCATTCCAGTATTCTTGCCTGGAAAATCCCATGGACAGAGGAGCCTCGCAGGCTATAGTCCAGGGGGTCACAAAGAGGTGAGCACGTATGCATGCAGATTATGGAGCTAAATTGCTTGTATTCAACTCTGGGTAAGGCATTACCTAGCTTTGACTTTGGGTAAGTTACTTAATGCCCCAATACCTCAATTTCCTCATTCATAAAATGGGGATGATAATAATAATTACCTCAGTAGGTTGTTGTAAGGATTAAATGAGTTAAATATGTAACAAACATAGAACAGCATCCAGTTGAGTATAAGCACTATAAATAAGTTTATGCTATTATTATCACCAGTCTATTTTTCCTTTAATAAAGGAAATCTAAGAAATGAATTTTTGTGAAGCCATTCTAATAGTAACACTTTGCAGTTTTATTTTAAAACAGGCCAATAAATAAAGGAGAGCAATCTTTTTTTTTATTTTTTAAATATCTTTGCAGTGAAGAAGTGAAGTGAAGTCGCTCAGTCGTGTCCAACTCTCTGCAACCCCATGGACTGTAGCCTACCACACTCCTCTGTCCATGGGATTTTCCAGGCAAGAGTACTGGAGTGGGTTGTCATTTCCTTCTCCAGAGGATCTTCCTGACCCAGGGATCGAACCCGGCTCTCCCGCATTGTAGGCAGACGCTTTTCCATCTGAGTCACCAGGGAAGCCTAAATATCTTTATTGAGGTACAATTGATAAACAATAAACAGCATATATTTCAAGTGTATCATTTGCTAAATTTTGACATATATATATACCCATGAAGTGATCATCACAATCAAGATAATATGATGAATAAATCCACCAATCTCAAAAGTTTACTCATAACCTTCTGTATTCCCTCCTATAACTACAGATTAGCTTGCATCATCTAGAATTTCATATAAGTGGAATCATAAAGTATGCACTCTTATTTGGGTGTGGGTTCTGGCTTCCCTTAACATAACTCTTGTAAAAATCATCTATGTTACTGTATGCATCAGCAGTCCATGGCTTCTTCTTGCTAAATAGTATTCCATCTTATAGATATGCCAAAACATGTATATTTAACAACTTATGGACATTCGTGTGTGTCCAGTTTTTGCTGTTGTTTAGTCACTAAGTCGTGTCCGACTCTTTCATGACACCATGGATGGTAGCTGTCAGGCTCCTCTGTCCATGAATTTCCTAGGCAAGAACACTGGAGTGGGCTGCCATTTCCTTCTCGGAGGGATCTTTCTGACCCAGGGATGGAAAATTGCTATCAACATTCTTGTGTAAGTCTTTGTGTAGACATGTTTTAGTTTCTCTTGGGTAAATAAATACTTAGGAGTAAAATGTCTGGGTCATATGGTAGGTGTACGTTTTACTTTTTTAAGAAATTGCCAAACTGTTTTCCAAAGCGGTTGAATCATATTACATTCCCACAGCAGCATATGAGTTTAAGTGCTTTACACTTGCCAAAACTTGGCTTGTTAGCCTTTCTAATTTTAGATGTTCTAATGCGTAGTAGCATTTCACTGTGATTTTAATTGGCATTTTCCTAATAATTACTTGATGTTGAAAATCTTTTTGTGTGCTCATTTCTTTGGGTAAGGTATCTATCCAAAGATCTCATCCATTTTTTTAATTGGATTGTTTTCTTAATATTGAATTCTGAGCTCCCTATATATCCTAGACATAAGCCTTTTATCAGATAAGTGATTTGCAAATATCTTCTCCCAATCTGTAGCTTGTCTTTTCATTCTTTTAACAATGTGTCTTAAAGTGAAGTTCTTATTTTTGATAAGACCAGTTTATTAATTTTGTTCTTTCATGGACACAGTTTTTGGTGCCATTTTTGCCTAGCCCAAGGTCACAAACAACTTTTATTTTATTACAGAAGTAACTAACAGATATTTATTCATTATTAGTTTTTTCCTGATCTTTATTTGGTCATAGGTCATTAATATTAAACCCTACATAATAGTGGATTCCATGAACAATCTTTATCTTCCACATTTTTGGCTTTCATCTGCAACACCCTGCAATGCTGTATAATACCATACCATGACTATTTATTGAATAAATTAATCTAAAATGAGAAACATTGTAATAGCATTATTATTAAATACTACTGCATTTAATTTAACATGAGCATTCTTTTTTTTACATCTTGGAGAGTATCCTATTTTTTCAGTACACAAGAATTCATGAATTTTAATATAATAAACATTTACTGAAAACCTACTATGCACAAACTACTAAGCTAGTTATTGCACGGGAATATAGAACATAGCTATCTACTTAGGTAACAGGCATTTTTATATACATTATTTCTAATTTTTAATTTAAAGATGAGGAAATTAAAGCTTAGAAAAAGGCTATGTATGTGTTCAAGGTCCCAGCTAGAAGTTGGATAAGCTAAGATTTATAGCCAAGTTTGAGTCAGTTAAAAAAAAAAAAGAAAAAAGGAGGCAAGATTTGAGGCTGTCTGATTCCAGAGACTGTGCTCTTGATACTATACCATGCTAAGGCAATACTGTTACCATTCTGATTTAAGTAAAGTACAAGTACCATTAATTGGGTACCTGAGGAAAGTCTTCAGCGGCTTCTGATAATTTAACATCACTTTCTTGTGCTGTCAGAAGTGTCGTGGGAAGAGTAATGTGAGGATCTGGCTGCAACTCCAATTCTCCCAAACTCATTGGACCATGACTAGCACATAAATCTTCATAAACAGCATCTGCTATCAAATATGTAAACAGAAAGTTAAAACAAACTATTTCTTAAAGGAAGAAAAATTGGCTAAAATTGCCAATATTTCTCACCTGCTGAATTAGAAATAGAAATACTTCAACAGAAAATGCCTGTCACCAAGCCTTCATTGCAATTAAAACCAAAGATTATAGCAAATTCAAAAAGTACCTATGTTCAAACATATCTATGGATTATTCTAGGGTTCCAGTCAGCAACTTGTTTATGCAGCCCCCACATGACACCCACTCTTACATACCAAATCCCAACCTTCCAGAATACCTTTTCGATCAATAAAAGTCAATAGAATACTTTCTATCTAAAATGTAATCTTAAAGCAAAGGATAATTTCCTGACTAGAAAATGTTCGTATTGCTTAGCTCTGCTCTGTAGATATTTTTATTCAATCAAACTCCTCTTTTCCTCATTCAAATGATATCTCAATCAAATCAATAAAAAGAAGACAATATGAACAGAAACAAATATTTATCTAATAACATCACTGTACATTTATATTGCACTTTAAACTCCAAGCACTTTCACATACATGATCTCATTTAATTTGAATCTCACAATCATTCTGTAAGGTAGGAAGATCAGATAATTTTATAACTGTCTTTCACTGACAAAGCTAAGGCTCAGGTGAGTTAACCAATTGTTAAAAAATCAGAATTCTAGTTAAGAGGTATACAGCAACTAAAATCCTCATCTTTCAACTCCTACTCACTGTTCCTTATTTCACATTCTTGCTAAATTATTTTCCAGAAAATTCTTTTTTTCCTAATTAATGGTCGTCTTTTAAATATAGTACAGTATGGTCTATCTCATTTTAATCAACAGAAATAGATCTGAAGCTCTACACAAAAACTCAATTGTTTCAAATGAAATGATATTTTAAGACCCCACAGATATTATATTTTCCACTTACAGGTAGTCTGTTGAAAATTTCTTAGGTATAGCAAATAATCACTCTCTATTTTTTCACATTAATCTATATTTTTAGGTAAGTGAATGTTGCTCAGTCATGTCTGACTCTTTGCAAACCCATGGACTGTACAGTTCATGGAATTCTCCAAGCCAGAATACTGGAGTGGGGAGCCTTTCCCTTCGTTGGGATCTTCCCAACCCAGGGATCAAACCCAGGTCTCCCACATTGCAGGTGGATTCTTTATCAGCTGAGCCACAATAAGTTTTACATAAAGTTATAGGAAAAACTTATAACCTGACAGGGGAAGAACTTAAGTAGGTAATTCACAGAAGAGCAAATCCAAATAACCATCAAATATAAACTCACCAGTAGTCAGTCATATGTTTATACTTTAATTGACAAAAATAAAAATGGTAATAAAAATAATATCTGGCAGGGATTACAGGGGAAAGGTTGTAATATATTACTGATAAAAATAAATCAGTTTAAAATTTTAAGACAGCAACTTGGCATAACTATTTTAAAATTTAAAATATATTTTCCCTTGGACCTGTCATTTCTGGGAAACTACTCCCTAAATATAAAATGCAGCAATATGTTAGGCTATGTTGTTGTTGTTGTTGTTGTTAGTCACTCAGTTGTGTCCAACTCTTTGTGACCCCACGGACTGTAGCCTGCCAGGTTCCTCCGTCCATGGGATTCTCCAGGCAAGAATACCGGAGTGGGTTGACATTTCCTTCTCCAATGTTAGGCTATACATGAGTGAATATTTACTCTAGCATTGTTTATAGTGGGGGGAAATGGTAATAAAGTAAACATTCATCAATAGAGCAATGACTGAATAAATTACTGGAAATCCACACTGAAAGGTTTTATGCAGTCAATAAAAAGAATGAATTTAAGTAATACTAGTTGACCTGGAGTAATTTCCACAGGGTTTCCTGGGTGAAAACAAAACGCATGATATAATCTCAACTTGAAAAATGACAACAAATGACAACAAATATACACATACCATATGTGTGTGCATATAATTATATGCAGAAGGAAAAAAACCCTAAAAGGTTACATAACAGAATCTTAACGTGTTACCTGAGATAAGGCATGAAATGGGACAGGAAAAAATGTGAGGAGGAGGGGTAGATCAAGAACACTCAAAAAAAAAAAGAATCTATAATTTAAAGTAATATATAATATAATCACGTTTTATTTTTATGTAAAATGATATGCGGCTGACACATGGGTGTAAAGAAAAAAATTAATTACAAAGACATAAGACAGACTGTGATAAAAGAAAAAAATTATATGTAGAAACCCAGAAAGTGTATAAACAAACATCTCCCAAAAGCATTAAAAGTGCATAATAACTTTCCACTCATAAAACACTCTCACTTAACCTTTATTTACTGACTATGCTACATTCTCTGCTAGAGGACAGAGCTATGACAGCAGACAAGATAAAGTCCCCACTCTCAAGTGAGATTACAAATCAGTGTGATAAGAGCAACATTAGGCAGGTGACATTAGAGGACAACACAGACAGAATATTTGACGGTATCTAACTCAGTGATACGGGGTCAGGCAAGGATTCCATGACAACAATCACAACAATGTTGAATTTGCTACATCACCTCTAAAAACTACACTCACTGAGTGTAATTATGTTAGTTATCCCTTTTTAAGAGAGATGGTCAAAGGATTATTCCATTCAAGTCAAATTTAATTTAATTAATTATAATTTGAAATCCCTAATAAAATCCCTAATTTTATTTTTCTAGAATACTACTGCTTTGAAAAAGCAGCCATGGCAGACTTTCAGAGAAGACTAAGTCTGCTTAAATTGCCAGTGTCAGCAGCAGCTTTGGTTCTTGCACATCTAGTAAGTTACCCCATTTGTATGAAACCCAAAGGCACCTCAAATTCCACTCATTCTTATTTCCTCCTAATTCTATCTTTCTTCTCTCCCTCAGTGAATGGAGATACCAACTATCAAATCATTTTAGCCAGAAACCTGGAGATTTCTTAGATCTTCTCTTCTTTTGCATTTCTCATATCCAAACTAAGTCTTGTCTACTCTCCTTCTCAAATGTCTACCAAATCTCCCTTTTTACATTTCCCTGCTGCTCAATAATGACTCACCAAGTTCACTATAATTGTCTCAGCTAGAGGTTCCTTGCCTCCAGCCTTAATTCTCTCCAGTCTGTCCATTGCACTGCACCTCACATATTCTTGCCAAATAAAAGGCAAATTTGATCATTTCACTCATTTATATACAATCCTTAATGGATCTGTGGATATTAAAAAACATTCAGAATTGTTAGAAATTCACAAATGACTTTTCCATGGGAATAAATATAAAGCAAGATTGGAATTATTTTCCATTTACACCCCAATAAATCTCTACTATCTTAGAGTAAATCCAAAAACCACTGGATGTTATCATCTACACTACCTAGTTTCTGCTTATTGGTCCAATTTCATTACATCTTAAGCTCTGAATCAGTAATAAAGTACTTACATTTTCCTGCTTAAGTTTCTTTGTTTTTTCAATTTTATCCCTTTGTCTTATTATGTATTCTGCCACGAAGGTTTCTCCTACACTTACTACATAGCAAATGCCTATTCATCACTGAGAACTCATTTCAAGTAAGCTCCTCACATATGATGTCTGTCTTGATTGCCCTCCCCAGATACAACTGACCTGTATCCCCAATCCTACTTGGACTGCTTTACAATAACCACAATAACCTATTGCATGTTTTTGCTTTCTCATATACTATCTCTACTAGAGAAAAAATTCACTAAGAATAAGGTATTACCAGGTTTTATGTTCCTACCACCTAGAATATGCTTAGAGCAGAGCAAGCAATCAAAAAATATTTTCTGAATAAGTAAATGAACAAACTGGAACATGTTTATCACCCTTTAGAGTCTGGCTAATTCCTCTAATATTCAGTTTCACATTGGCTCTTCCAGGAAACTTTCTCTGAGCCCTCATGTGTGGGTTATTCCTCCTCTGCGCTCCTATAGCAGCCTGTGTTGTTGCATTAATCAACAATATTATAATTGTTGTCTCACATTATCCTACATGAGTTTGTAAACTCTCTGGAGAGCAGACATCTATTACCTCTGTCTCTCAAAACCCTTATTTAGTACCAATACACTGCCGGGTACATGCAGGTATTCAGTGCATTTTCTGAGTAAAAGCGAAAGTGAAGTCACTCAGTCCAGCCGACTTTTTGCGACCCCATGGACTGCAGCCTCCTAGGCTCCTCCGTCCATGGGATTTTCCAGACAAGAGTAATAGAGTGGGTTGCCATTTCCTTCTCCAGGGGATCTTCAAATGAAGAGCTATAATTGGTAGTAAATCTCAGAGTCCTCAGAGTTTGTTCAAAACACCAGTTCACATTTTGGGGTTCTTAAGACAATTCTTCAAACCTTATTTAGCATCTTTTTGTTATTCAACCCAACCTGAGAGCCTCAGAATTAGAAACAGTGGTATAGGACTACGAGTTGCAAATAGGATACTTTCTGAAAATGAGCAGAGGTAGGGACAGGCAAGGTAAGAACAGATGAGCCTCTGTAAACAAAGCTATTAGAAATCAACATGAAAGGCATGAGATTAGACAGTAGCAGAAATAGTGATACACGGGACTCATTCTTCCACAATAACCATTCAGTTCAGTTCAGTTCAGTCGCTCAGTCGTGTCCGACTCTTTGCGACCCCATGAACCACAGCATGCCAGGCCTCCCTGTCCATCACCAACTCCCGGAGTTTACCCAAACCCATGTCCATCGAGTCAGTGATGCCATCCAGCCATCTCATCCTCTGTCGTCCCCTTTTCCTCCTGCCCTCAATCTTTCCCAGCATCAGGGTCTGTGCAAATGAGTCAGCTCTTCGCATCAGGTGGCCAAAGTACTGGAGTTTCAGCTTCAACATCAGTCCTTCCAATGAACACCCAGGACTGATCTCCTTTAGGATGGACTGGTTGGATCTCCTTGCAGTCCAAGGGACTCTCAAGAGTCTTCTCCAACACCACAGTTCAAAAGCATCAATTCTTTGGTGCTCAGCTTTCTTTATAGTCCAACTCTCACATTCATACATGACCACTGGAAAAACCATAGCCTTGACTAGACGGACCTTTGTTGACAAAGTAATGTCTATGCTTTTTAATATGCTGTCTCGGTTGGTCATAATTTTCCTTCCAAGGAGTAAGCATCTTTTAATTTCATGGCTGCAATCACCATCTGCAGTAATTTTGGAGCCCAGAAAAATAAAGTCAGCCATTGTTTCCACTGTTTCCCCATCTATTTCCCATGAAGTGATGGGACCAGATGCTATGATCTGAGTTTTCTGAATGTTGAGCTTTAAGCCAACTTCTTCACTCTCCTCTTTCACTTTCATCAAGAGGCTCTTTAGTTCTTCTTCACTTTCTGCCATAAGGGTGGTGTCATCTGCATATCTGAGGTTATTGATATTTCTCCTGGCAATCTTGATTCCAGCTTGTGCTTCCTCCAGCCCAGCGATTCTCATGATGTACTCTGCATATAAGTTAAATAAGCAGGGTGACAATATACAGCCTTCACGTGTTCCTTTCCCTATCTGGAACCAGTCTATTGTTCCATGTCCAGTTCTAACTGTTGGTTCCTGACCTGCATAGAGGTTTCTCAAGAGGCAGGTCAGGTGGTCTGATATTCCCATCTCTTTCAGAATTTTCCACAGTTTATTGTGATCCACACAGTCAAAGGCTTTGGCATAGTCAATAAAGCAGAAATAATCTAACTAAATACATAAAACAAGAGGGACAAACTAGTCCTCTATAGGCACCTTCTTTTTAGGCAACTGTGTGTAATTTCTGGTTCTATTAAATGTATTTGAGAAGGTATTTTTACCTTCTCCAAGCATTATTAAAGAAAGTAACAGTACTATGTGTCAAGCATCATGCTAACTACTTTATATGCAAGAGCTGACTCATTTGAAAAGACCCTGATGCTGGGAAAGATTGAAGGCAGGAGGAGAGGGGGACGACAGAGGATGAGATGGTTGGATGGCATCACCGACTCAAGGGACATGGGTTTGGGAGGATTCCAGGAGTTGGTGATGGACAGGGAGGCCTGGCGTGCTGCGGTTCATGGGGTCACAGAGTCGGACATGACTGAGCGACTGAACTGACTGACTGACCTCTAATAACCTTATGAGGCAGATACTGTTTGTGATAAGCAGCTTCCACTACAGCCCCCTAACACTTGTCTCCTGGTATTCAGACCTTTCTGTAGTCCCCTACTATATTATTCCAGGATTGGTCTTTACTATCAACTGAATGTGGCAGAAGTGATTACATGTCACTTCTGACTTTAGGTTATAAAAGACACCATGGTTTCCATCTTGGGTGCTCACTGTCTCTCAGATCATCCACTCTGGGAAAAGTGAACTGCTATGTCATGAGCAGCATAACAGTTAGGTTCATGTGGTGAGGAACTGAGGCATCTTGCCAACAGTCATGTGAATGAGCTTGGAAAGCAGATCCTCCAGCCCCAGTTGAAGTCCTTAGATGATGGCAGCTCCAGCCAACAGATTAACTACATCCCCATGAGAGATCCTGGGAACCATGCAGCTAAGCCACTTCTAGATTCATGGCTTTCAAAACTGTGAGAGATAATAAATATTTCCTGTCTTCATCTGCTAAACTTTGGGGTAATTTATTAAATGGAAATAGATAACTAGTACATTAATATTATCTCTACTTGATAGATGAAGAAACTTGGGCTCAGAAAGATTAAGTTACTTGCCCAAAAATAGAGATCTGGAATTTAAAATGATTTCTGAAACTTCAAAAGCTCAAGCTCTTAGTCACTCTGTTATACTGACTCATCTATATACTTAATCTAATGCCACATTCAGTTCAGTTCAGTCACTCAGTCGTGTCCGACTCTTTGCGATCCCATGAACCGCAGCACGCCAGGCCTCCCTGTCCATCACCAACTCCCGGAGTCCACCTAAACCCATGTCCATTGAGTCCGTGATGCTATCCAATCATCTCATCCTCTGTCGTCCCCTTCTCCTCCTGCCCTCAATCCCTCCCAGCATCAGGGTCTGTGCAAATGAGTCAGCTCTTCGCATCAGGTGGCCAAAGTACTGGAGTTTCAGCTTTAACAGCAGTCCTTCCAATGAACACCCAGGACTGATCTCCTTTAGGATAGACTAGTTGGATCTCCTTGCAGTCCAAGGGACTCTCAAGAGTCTTCTCCAACACCACAGTTCAAAAGCATCAATTCTTTGGCACTCAGCTTGCTTTACAGTCCAACTCTCACATCCATACATGGCCACTGGAAAAACCATAGCCTTGACTAGATGGACCTTTGTTGACAAAGTAATGTTTCTGCTTCTTAATATGCTGTCTCGGTTGGTCATAACTTTCCTTCCAAGGCGTCAGCATCTTTTAATTTCATGGCTGCAATCACCATCTGCAGTGATTTTGGACCCCCAAAAAATAAAGTCAGCCACTGTTTCCATTGTTTCCCCATCTATTTGCCATGAACTTATTATTTTTTCAATTAACTAAATATCTACAGAGTACCTACAATTAAAAATGTACTGGACTGTAGGTATCCAGCTAGGTGATGCCATAAGGATGGGCTGAATAGGATACATGCTAATGGATTTTATTCTGTAACAATTCAGTAAGTACCTCTTTGTTCACAAGTACCAAGCAGCTCTCAAGTGATCTGTGAGAGCCATCTAGTGTCACTTGTACTTAATCACAATCTGCACAGTTAGCTGGATACAGATATAGAAGTTGTATTTTATGCTACTTTGAACCCTAATTTAAAATACTGTAAAAAATTAATACTCTTACTATGTTTATAAAATAAACAATTCAAATATTAACTTATATTTATTTCCATGGAAAATTCAGTATTGAGGGTCTCTCATTTCTGAACGATAAGGTGTTTGCTTAATATAAAACTGAGAGTCTAAATACTCTACACTAACGTATTTCTTTCTGATTTCTAGCAAATCTGCATGCCTCCAGAAGTTCTTTTCATTTAATAGACTTCAATAATGAACATGAGATTAACAATAAATGAGAATATAGTTGATCCTCATTACTCTGAAGATTTCATTTCTGCAAATTCACCTGATAAAATTTATTTGTAACTTTGAAATCAACACTCACAGCACATGCAACCTGTGGACATGCATGCATACAGCAGTGAAAACCTGAATCACCCTACACACAACTCAGCAGATGAGGCTAAACACAGGCTGCTCTGTTTCTTATCAGCTCTTATACTGTGAACAAGTATTCTTTTTTGTTGTCTATTTAATGACAGGTTCCCCACATTCTTATATATTTTGCTGGTGATTTTGCTCTTTAAAATGGCCCCAAAACATAGTGCAGAAGTGCTCTCTAGTGTTCCAAAGTGTAAAAAGCTTTGATGGGCCTTACAGAAAAAATATATGTGCTAGGTAAGTTTCATTCAGGAGTGAGTTATAGTGCTGCTGCTCATGATAATCAGTGTTAATGAATCAACAATGCATATTAAATAAGTGCCTTTAAATAGAAACATACATAAAGCAAGGTTATATATTGTCAAAAATGTTGTATATATATTAATAAATATAATAAATATAAATATAATATAAGATACAGGCTCATAGGAACCTAACCCCGTATTTCCTCTAGGAACAGTGGCTCAGTATTTCCTAATTCAATGTTTCTGGTGACTCTATTATAGGACCTAAGTACTGCAGATAGTGAGAATCAACTACATATACCAGAAACTGATATTCTCTATTCTGCTCTTATTCTTAAACTGTTACAGCCGAAAGTTTAGTTAATAAAGTTTCAGAATAACACTGAGTGCACTGAGTTCTGAGTCAGAAACTCCTGCAGCATAAAGAGTGAACGTCTACAGTGTTACCGAACTTAACACTGTCCTACACAAGATGTGTTCTCTGATAGTTCTCGTGTGCTAGTTATATTTTTCCCAATATACATTAAAACAAATAATATCACTACTAAAAAATCTTAAGTAGACATACACATATTACCAAAACTATCTCATGCCCCACCCAGAGATTCATGTACCAACACTGTTACATGAATCACATTTGGGGAAACATTGCTATATATAGAAAAAATCATTATCAAACTTTTCAATTATGAATACCCTTTTAAATAAAGAAGGTTTGCAAACTTCTACCTGAAAAGTTATGCTTTTCTTAATTCAAGTAGGAACACTACTGTAGATTATAATACAAAACAGAATACAGCATTCAACATGAAAACGGTACAGAGTGTGATGGGATTCAAAGTAAATATTCTAATCACTACATCAGGAAGGAGTATTTTGGTGGATACCTGCAACTGTGTCACATTGCTGAGATGATGGCTTAAGAGCACATTTCTCATCTGAAGACTCTGCCTTAGCCACAGGTTGCTGCACATACGCGGAAAGTCCCATGAAGATGTTCTCTGCTGTTGCTGCTGGCAGCCTCTGTCCTTCACTAAGCTCACCCACACTGTTTTCCAAGTCCTGTAAAAAGTAGAAACCATTGTTATAAACATCACATTAAAATCAAGTCAAAACAAAAAATATCTGTCAAATGCAGAAAAAGAGACACAGATATATAGAACAGACTTTTGGACTCTGTGGGAGAAGGCGAGGGTGGGATGATCTGAGAGAATAGCATTGAAACATGTATATTATCATATGTGAAACAGATCTCCAGTCCAGGTTGGATGCATGAGACAAGTGCTCAGGGCTGGTGCACTGGGATGACCCAGAGGGATGGGATGGGGAGGAAGGTGGGAGAGGGATTCAGGATGGGGAACACATGTTAATCCATGGCTGATTCATATCAATGTATGGCAAAAACCACTACAAAACTGTAAAGTAATTAGCCTCCAACTAATATAAATAAATGAAAAAAAAATCTGTCAAATGTATCAGGATGCAGACCACCTGATTGCTAGAAAAGTATTTCAGAAAGTGCTTATCAAGCCACATACACATTACATGAAAGTTAGTTTAATAAGATACCTAAGTGGAGGCTTTGTTTTTCTTATGAAGTATTTTTTATGAAGTTAAATACCGATTATCTGTTTATTCAACCTCCAAAATAGACAGCAATAAAACACACCAGAAAATT
Organism: Cervus canadensis; assembly: GCF_019320065.1. Classification (NCBI taxonomy): domain Eukaryota; kingdom Metazoa; phylum Chordata; class Mammalia; order Artiodactyla; family Cervidae; genus Cervus; species Cervus canadensis. Next base: position 65,989,472 of record NC_057391.1, on the reverse strand, counting down.
TTTATTATTTAAAACACTAAATGCTGGCACACAACCTAAACTGTTTATACAGTTTAAAATTAGAAAATAGAAAATTTATCTCTTGTTCTTTCTGAATGAAAATCAGCTAAAGTTGTTAGAATGAAATTTATAATGAAACACTTGCTGAAAATGTACAAAAAGTACAAATATGCTTCTTTACCAAATATATAAAGTAAAAAGTTTAAGAATGATGTGTTAAAATTCTTTCTGTGTTAAAAACTAGATGACCTAATCACGAGCACATGTTGTGACTTGGAGATATTCTAATTAATGAGTTTACTAATCAAGAAGTGAATAAAAATTCCAATATATGAAGGCCCTCATTTTTTTATTTAAAAGGAGTTTAATCTCAACCAAGGGGTTTTTTTTAAACTAGAATATATGAACAAATCACTACTGAAATATCTTTGATGACTGTTGACTACAAAATAAAATCTAACTGCCTAGCTCATCATTCACAATTTTCTACAATTTACCCTAATTATCCTCTATAGATTTATATTCTGTAATCTGACTTTTCTTAAAGAATATCAATGGCTCGACATCCTTTAAACAGGAGAAGATTGTTTTTCAATTAATATGAAATCCTTGAAGATTCTTGGGTAAAGTTTAGGATGACAGCTGACACATTTCCTTAGAAATATTTCACAGGACCTATATTACTCTACCACTACCATATAAATGTTGTGCAATATACAGTACCTTCTCTTTGATGAACCAATTTTCAAGGGTACTTGAAATTGCTAAATTATCTAACACCTTAATACTCTATGGAAGATTTAGCTTCCCTATTCACAAAACGCTCTAATACCACATAAGCATTTATCATTTTTATATTATACTCAAATCTCAGACTCATGTCAACTCTAAGTTAGTTTATCTATAATCTATAGTAGTACACTAGCTCACCCACATAAATGTACAAAATGCAGTTCTGTCCTCAGACTACTCTCACTGACCAGATGCTCCCTCTGGGCAAAGAGTAACAACAAAGAACAGCTACTATTTTCTTACCAAAGCAGTATTTTAACTTACAAATATATCATTACTACTAGTTCTTATTACAAACAAATGTTTAAAACATAGGAGAACATGTTTAATGTCACTGTTAACCAGACTGGCAAAAATTTAAGACTAAAAATACATAATGAGGTGTCAGAATCTCATAAAGCTGAAGAGCAATGCTTTAGTGTCTATATATGGACAGGGAGGCCTGGCATGCTGCGATTCACGGGGTCGCAAAGAGTCGGACACGACTGAGCAACTGAACGGAACTGAACTGAGTGTCTGTTTAAATTATAAATGCCTGTGCCTTCTGAGTAATTCCACCCCTCATTATCTTCTATCAGTTCAGTTCCGTTCAGTCACCCAGTCGTGTTTGACTCTTTGTGACCTCATGGAGTGCAGCATGCCAGGCCTCCCTGTCCATCACCAATTCCTGGAGCTTACTCAAACTCATGTCCATCGAGTAGGTGATGCCATCCAACCATCTCATCCTCTGTCATCCCTTTCTCCTCCTGCCTTCAATCTTTCCCAGCATCAGGGTCTTTTCCAATGAGTTGGTTCTTCATATCAGGTGGCCAAAGTATTACAGCTTCCGCTTCAGCATCAGTCCTTCCAATGAATATGCAGGACTGATTTCCTTTAGGATGGACTGGTTTAACCTCCTTGCAGTCCAAGGGACTCTCAAGAGTCTTCTCCAACACCATAGTATCAATTCTTCGGTGCTCAGCTTTCTTTATAGTTCAAATCTCACATTCATACATGACCACTGGAAAACCACAGCTTTGACTAGAAGGACCTTTGTTGGTAAAGAAATGTCTCTGCTTTTTAATATGCTGTCTAGGTTGATCATAGCTTTTCTTCCAAGGAGCAAGCATCTCTTAATTTCATGGTTGCAGTCACCATCTGCAGTGATTTTGGAGCCCAAAAAAATAAAGTCTCTTACTGCTTCCATTGTTTCCCCATCTATTTGCCAAGAAGTGATGGGACCAGATGCCGTGATCTGAGTTTTCTGAATGTTGAGTTTTAAGCCAACTTTTTCACTCTCCTCTTTCACTTTCATCAAGAGGCTCTTTAGTCCCTCTTCGCTTTCTGGCATAAGTGTGGTGTCATCTGCATATCTGAGGCTATTGTTATTTCTCCCAGCAATCTTGATTCCAGTTTGCGCTTTATCCAGCTCAGCATTTCACCCGATGTACTCTGCATATAAGTTACATAAGCAGGGTGACAATATATGGCCTTGATGTACTCCTTTCCCGATTTGGAATCAGTCTTTTGGTCCAAGTCAAACTTCTAACTGTTGCTTCTTGACCTGCATACAGATTTCTCAGGAGGCAGGTAAGGTGGTCTGGTAGAGAGGCAATTCCTCATGGTGCAAAAAAGGATTTTATTCTTTTCATAGTTTGGAGAAAGAAAAATTGGAATCAGTCTAAAAATGCTTCAGTAGGAGAATAAACTAGGGCATACTACATGGTAGATAAAAAGGATATGGTATGTCTTTTAGGATTTAGTTAAATTTTAAGAATCAGATGGCAGAATAACACACATACATACGTCAAAATTATCCACACATGAGCATACACAAACCCTTGTGCAAATGTTTAGCTGCTTAGAAAAAATCTGGAAAGGATAATCTTCCAACTTCTGGGCTTCTGGTCTAGCCAAGATGACACACAAACAAAGGCTGCCAGCTCCCTGTCCCCAAAAATGCCAGAGTAACTACAGAAGTGAGAAGAGCCATGGATTCTGAGAATTAAGTAAAAACTGTGAAAAAACACTGGGAGAGACCAACTGCTAGCGTGACCTGGTGTGTGTGGGGAAAAAAGGGCTGCATCCTGTAGAAGAAGGTGGCTACAGCGGGGTGCAGTGAGATGAATGAATGATGTAAAGAGCTGCTGTCAATTCCTCTTTCCCTCATTAACTGGAAATCATCACTGCTTGCCCCTTAACCTTAAAGATCTTGGCAACAACAATCTAGGCTAGAGATACAAGTGCCCCAGAGTAATGATATTAGGGAGCATGAAGGCCCAGTTGGGGTGAAAAGTTACAGGTGACATCTGACCAGGAACCCATGGGGATTCACTCCTCACTCTGTCCCCCTTTGAACCCGAGGACAGGAATACAAAACCTCTCAAAGAAACTTCTTCCTAAGGGTTTTAAAGACATAACAACCATCAGAAGAACTGAATGGTAGAGTACCGGCAAACAGCCGTGGTCACCATCAGGAGTGGTTCTGTGCTGCCTGTGAAGCCCCTTCCCAGGGCTCATCACCTTATCTCCTTATATTCACTTAAACAGACCATGGCCTGATTTTAGTCCTTACCCAATACTAATTCTCAGACAGAAGAGCTTATCCTACTGCCCCCACCCTGGCCCCGGAACATGAGTTCATATAACAAAAGAAACAAATTACTCAAGGAGTAAATGTTAAAAAAAAAAAAAGTGAAAAACATTAACCATATATACATATACACACACAAAAGGAATAAAGAAAAATACTAACAATGTGAAACAAAAGATCATTAAATAAAAGACACAAGTGAGAATATCCAATATGAATAATATAGAAGTCAGATAAACAGTAGGCTAAAGAACAAACCGGTGGCTGGCAGATCAGATTGAAGAACTCTCCAAGAAGAGAGTAAAACAGACTAAAGAGACAGAAAATCTAAGACACAAACAGAAACAGAAGTATTAATATCTGGAAATAAGTTTTAGCCAGAAAGGGAAGAAGATGAGAGGAAGAAAAAATTGAAAAAGTAGTAGAGATAAATTTCCCAGCATTAGAAAGATGGAAAAGTCTGACAACAGAATGAGTAAATGAACCAATATTATTGTTGGTGGTGGTGGTTAGCCGTCCAGTTGTGTCCAACTCTTTTGTGACCCCACATACTGTAGTCTGCCAGACTCCTCTCTCCATGGGATTTCCCAGGCAAGAATACTGGAGTGGGTTGCCATTTCCTTTCTCTCAAGCATTTTCCCAACCCAGGGATCCAACCTGCATTGTAGGTGGACTCTTTACCACTGAGCCACTGGAGAAGCCCAATCAATATTACTGATTTCCAAAAAGAAGGAAACAGGGATTAATTAGTGGAATTTTAAAATTATGCTGACATTTCTGCTATTTTCTACTACTTTTTGTTCCACTTGTGTGTCTCATTTTCTCTCTCCTTTATCTCTCAGATTTCTGGTCTCTATACTAAGTAGCTTGGTTTCTAGAGTTATGAGAGCACTTTCTCAAACTTAGTAGCAGCAATTACAAATAATATCTTTCCAGTGAAATCAATTTTTAATCAATAGCTAGAAAAGCTGCAGAAAAATTAGTTGTTTTTCAACAAGAAAGAATAAGTTAAACTTACTTTTTTTTCTATTACTAAGTTCCATATCTTTTTTCCTCTATCTTTCCTAAGCATTTAAATCTTTAAGAATAAAAATTAATAGAAAATAAAGCTAGCCATCTCCTTGGATGATATATAGAGTTCAGATCTACGGTTCATCTAAAGACAGTTTCACACCTGTTCAAGCAAAGACAACCAAACACAACAGAAAGAATACTAAACAGAATCAAGAACCCAAGTCCCACCTCTATCATTAACCAGCCTGAGTGACCACACTGTACCTTTCCACCTGGCATTTCCTTAAGCTCCTTAATGTTTCAAATCAAATTCAGTATCTTCCCCACAAAACCTGGCACTCTTCTCTCCGCACTTCAAAGTCCACAACTACACAAGCCCAACTTCTCTTAATCAGTGACCAGTTACTGCCAATTCCGTACTCAAATTTAAATCTCTCTCCTTTCCATTCCTACTTAACTGCCTTTGTTCCTGTTCTCATTCTGGATTACTCCAATGGAGTTCTGACAGACCTCCATCTTTCCCTCACTTGTCCATGGTTCCTGATGCCTTCTTAAATATCTTAACTTGCAAATCCCTTGCTCACAATATCTTAAGGGACTCCAATGGCCTTACCCTGCCTACAAGGCTCTTAACGATTATCTGGTTCAATCTACTTCTCTAGCTATTTGATCAGTTACTGTATGGTAGAGTAACTGTTTAAGCTCTTTTTTCCCTACAGGACTGTAAGCTGCTTAAAAGTAGGGATCCTGCCTCAACATCTTTGTATCTTTTCTGACACTGTGTCTGGCATATCATAGATACTCAGTAAATGGTTGCAGAAAGAAAGAACAAATGACTGATCCCCATAAACCATTTAAAAGGGCTTCAGCTTATTTCATCTGTAAAATATGAAGTTTAGAACTGATGGCCTAAATTCCTTTCAGTTGTAAAAATCATAACTCTATGGTTTCAGGTTAAAGTTACTACAAGACTGATCCCTGAATAAGCTGAAGTATTAGCATGCTTTAACTAAAAGTACAAATATTTTTGTTATCTTTTTCTTGTATTTAGATCTAACATAAAAAATAATTAAAGTTAAAAAGTACCTCTGAATGATATACGGCTTGCTGTGAAACTAATGATTCTGGGTTTTGTTTAGCAAGAAGAGAAAGAATTGCATCAGCATGAACTTTTCTATGGGGCATCCTAATCACTTGTCCTTCGCTGGGAGGATCATCTTCCTAAATAAAATAAAAAGATAATACAATCAAAAAACAAAAATTAATCCCTCAAACAATCGCATTTTTCATATTAATAATTCATGATTCATAAAACTTAAGTCATTAGAAATATGATCATATTGGCACTTTACACAAAGAAGATGGACTCTTTACTATCATTTAGATCTCATTTCTATTCAACTATACTAAAAATCCTTTGTGCTTGCCTCAAATATAATCATCAGTATAAAATAATTTGGTTATATTTGAACTGGAGATTTACTATAAAAGAGGAAAATTAGACCTTCTGTCCCATGAGATTGAGTGACGGTGATTCATAAACATTTTATACAGGACCGTCAAGTTTTTTCTCTCACAGTCTCCTGCTTCCTGTGGATGCAGCACCCAAAGCTGTGCCCCAGTGTGGCAATGGGGGTGAAGCACCGCTGCAATGGCGCAACCTGGACCACAGGCAGAAATGAAAACCTACGGAAATATGTTGAGGCACCTACAGACCTTTGACTGCCCCTGTGCCTTTGTGCTGACCTCCAGTGCTTTTGAGGGGGCAGGAAGACCCAGCTTAGACTTCTTGGCACCTCAAAATAGACCAGTCCCCCAAATGAAGGACAGTATAGGCCACAGAACCAGAACACTGGATTCCTTTGTAAATACCAGAATTAACATAACTTTAGACTCCATTAATAGTAATCTTATCTAAGTATCTGATGTTTAATGAAAAAAAGTTTACTAGCTCTGGAGCACAAGCCTTTATCCCCCAGGTGTACACAGGTGAATGCCTACTGATTCATAACTTCAAAGTTAGCCTCAGTTTTTTAAGATTGTATTTCTGCATGTGATTCTATCATAAATTTGTAGCATATCTGATTTTAGGCTTAGCAAAAATATTGAAATTAATTAGTTTTAAATGCAGAAAAAGAAAGATGCTATAATTTAGTCCTGGTTCAGGCCAGCAATTTACTTTGAACAAACTTAAACATGCTTGGCACCAAGATACAGTTCTAAGAAGGGATAAAAATGCCATAATGACATATGAAGTAGGCCAAATATTAGTTTAATGCTTCTCTGAAAATAAAGACTTCTCCTTTAGTCTTCCCCCCAGTATTATTTTATAAAAGTGATTTCCACTCTCTTCAGAATAGATTCAACCAATTACTCATAATAATTACTTTTAGAAAAGTAACTGCCCTATTAAAATCTTATCAAAATGCTCCTTCATTATTTCATACTCCCACATATAGTAGAAAAAACTGTTTTAACACATTTTGAACATATGACTCTCCAGATTAGGCATCTTTCATTACTGTGTCTTCAATAGTGTAAAGATGCTATATGGCATCTTTCATTTTTTGTTTGCTGGACTTGACAAACTCCAGCCCCTTGCAACTCAAGCTTTAGAATTCAGATAGCCCCTATCATAACTCAAAATTTACAGTTCTTAGCTTGACAGAACTTAACATCAGGTTTCCCTTGTAGCTCAGATGGGAAAGAGTCTGCCTGCAATGTAGGAGACCAAGATTTGATCCCTGGGTTGGGAAGATTCCCTGGAGAAGGAAATGGCAACCCACTCCAGTATTCTTGCCTTGGAAAATCCCATGGATGGAGGAGCCTGGCTGGCTACAGCCCACAGGGTCGCAAAGATTTGGAAGTGACTAAAGCGACTTAGCACACGTAGCTTAAGTCGATAGCTTAAAATGAAAGGCAAAAGTATTATGTATCCACACAAAAATCTGTCACTATTATAGCTATGTGACACAAATAAGTGATTTAACCTTCTTCAACTCAAAGTAAAATGAGTACTAACATATTTTTAACAAAGGATGTATATCATCCTTTAAGATGCTTTTTGAAAATATAGAGGTTAAGGCTTCTAGCTGCCCACACACATACATGCATACCACATAACACTCATGACCTACTGAATCCACATATCAGAGGGTGGGGCCAAGGACACAGATTTTTAAAAGCTCCACTGGTGAATTTAATACACAGTCCTACTTTACATCACTTGAATGGGTTGCTTTAAAGAAATTCTCGCATTATGATTGTAATGGGATAGAAGAACATGATGTTTCAAAAGTATACCAATCTCCTTCTGTTTTCTTCACGATCATATACAATGATACAAATGAAAAGATTAATGTAACTAGCCTTCTACTTCCAGTCAAGACCAGAAACTTCCACCTGCTTAAAACAACTAAAACATGGACAAAGTTGTGAAAAAATGCATTTCAAAACATGGAGCATCAGTTAAAAAAAACAATGAGCCCTGAGAAATGGGAAACAAATCAAAAGAAGCCTAATGATGGCTCCAGCTCACGGCTTACAGGTTTCCAGTCTGTGGCACAGGAGGCTGAGCTAAAAAGATGGAGCTGAAACTCCAGGAAAGCCAAGACAGCTAGAGTTCTTAAGACAGACTGCTAGAAAAGTGAAAGCTGCAGAGACAGAACTCTGGAGAACTGCAGACGATTCCCTTTGAGTATTAAGCTGATTACCGATGAGCAGATGCATTTGCGGCACTTACGTGAGACTGCAGCAAGCGTCTGAGAAGGGACTGGATGTAACGGTGCCTGCTGTTCACTAACATCACACAGAACAACGGGCGTGGATAATGCTGCTCCCACTGGCCAGGCTGGAAAACCCCAACACTGAGGCGCTGAGTGGAGTACATGAGTCTCCTCTCCACAGTGGGGGACAAGTAGCCCTAGATTGAGTACCACTGTGGTACCGCCTAACAAACCACAAAAGCAAGACTCAAAAGGATGAAACTGTCTCTAAGTACTTCGCCATCTCCTGAGCAATGCTCAGAAATATTTATAGTAATGTAAAAGTGAAGAAAGTGTCGTGTCTGACTCTTTGCAATCCCACAGACTGTACCCTACCAGGCTCCTCTGTCCATGGGATTCTCCAGGCAAGAACACTGGAGTGGGTTGCCATTCCCTTCTCCAGGGGATCTTCCCAACCCAGGGATCAAACCAGGGTCTCCTACATTGCAGGAGGATTCTTAACCATCTGAGGTATTAGAGAAGCTCAGTAATATAAAACATATTATTCAGTTAAATATGAATATAATAAAAACATATTACTCAGTTAAATATAAATATAAGCATATCTTAATATAAAACATATTACTCAGTATATTGTATATTACTCAGTAATATAAAACATATTTATAGTAATATAAAACATAGAAGGAAAAGGTCTACACAAGATTTTGGCAGATAACTTAAAAAAAGTTCTTCTTAAAGATTTAACACTTCAGTACTTTTGTCTTGAGAACTCCATGAACAGTATGAAAAGGCAAAAAGGTATGACACTGAAATATGAACTCCCCAGGTTGGTAGGTGCCCAATATGCTACTGGAAAAAAGCGGAGAAATAACTCCAGAAAGAATGAAGAGACGGAGTCAAAGCAAAAATAACACCCAGTCGTGGATGTGATAGGTGATAGAAATAAAGTCCAAAGCTGTAGAGAGCAATAGTGCATAGGAACCTGGAATATTAGGTCCATGAATCAAGGCAAATTGGAAGTGGTCAAACAGGAGATGGCAAGAATGAAGATTGACATTTTAGGAATCAGTGAACTAAAATGGACTGGAATGGGTGAACTTAACTCAAATGACCATTATATCTACTACTGTGGGCAAGAATCCCTTAGAAGAAATGGAGTAGCCATCATAGTTAACAAAAGAGTCCAAAATGCAGTACTTGGTTGCAATCTCAAAAATGATAGAATGATCTCTGTTTCCATGGTAAACCATTCAATATCACAGTAATCCAAGTCTATGCCCTGACCAATAATGCTGAAGAAGCTGAAGTTGAACAGTTCTGTGCAGATCTATGAGAACTTCCAGAACTAACACCCAAAAAAGATATCCTCTTCATTATAAGGGACTGGAATGCAAAAGTAGGAAGTCAAGAGCTACCTGGAATGACAGGCAAATTTGGCCTTGGGAGTACAAAATGAAGCAGGTCAAAGACTAATAGACTTTTGCCAAGACAACGCACTGGTCATGGCAAACACCCTCTTCCGACAACACAAGAGAAGACTCTACACATGGACATCACCAAATGGTCAATACTAAAATCAGATTGATTATATTCTCTGCAGCCAAGATGGAGAAGCTCTATACAGTCAGCAAAAACAAGACTGGGAGCTGACTGTGGCTCAAATCATGAACTCCTTATTGCCAAAATCAGACTGAAATTGAAGAAAGTAGGGAAAACCACTAGACCATTCAGGTATGACCTAAATCAAATCCCTTACAATTATACAGTGGAAGTGTCTAATAGGGATTAGATCTGATAGACAGAGTGCCTAAAGAACTATGGACGGAGGCTTGTGACATTGTACAGGAGGCAGTGATTAAGAACATCCCCAACAAAAAGAAATGAAAAAAGGCAAAATGGGTGTCTGAGGAGGCCTTACAAATAGCTGTGAAAAGAAAAGAAGCAAAAGTCAAAGGAGAAAGGGAAAGATATACCCATTTGAATGCAGAGTTCCAAAGAATAGCAAGGAGAGATAAGAAAGCCTTCCTCAGTGATCAATGCAAAGAAATAGAGGAAAACAATAGAATGGGAAAGACTAGATCATCTCTTCAAGAAAATTAGAGATACCAAGGGAATATTTCATGCAAAGATGGGCACAATAAAGGACAGAAATGGTATGGACCTAACAGAAGCAGAAGATATTAAGAAGAGGTGGCAAGAACACACAGAAGAACCATACAAAAAAGATCTTCATGACCCAGATAACCACAGTGGTGTGATCACTCACCTAGAACCAGACATCCTGGAATGTGAAGTCAAGTGGGCCTTAGAAAGCATCACTACTAACAAAGCTTGGAGGTGATGGAATTCCAGTTAAACTATTTCAAATACTAAAAGATGATGCTGTTAAAGTGCTGCACTCAATATGCCAGCAAATTGGGAAAACTCAGCAGTGGCCACAAGACTGGAAAAGTCAGTTTTCATTCCAATCCCAAAGAAAGGCAATGTCAAAGAATGTTCAAATCACCACACAATTGCACTCATCTCACATGCTGGCAGAGTAATGCTCAAAATTCTCCAAGCAAGGCTTCAACAGTACATGAACCGTGAACTTGAACAAATGTTCAAGCTAGATTTAGAAAAGGCAGAGGAACCAGAGATCAAATTGCCAACATCTGCTGGACCATTGAAAAAGCAAGAGAGTTCCAGATAAACATCTACTTCTGTTTATTGACTACGCCAAAGCCTTTGACTTTGTGGATCACAATAAACTGTGGAAAATTCTTCAAGAGATGGGAATAACAGATCACCTGACCTGCCTCCTGAGAAATCTGTATGCAGGTCAAGAAGCAACAGTTAGAACTTTGACAAAGACCAACAGACTGGTTCCAAATTGGGAAAGGAGTATATCAAGGCTGTATATTGTCACCCTGCTTATTTAACTTATATGCAGAGTACATCAGGTGAAATGCCAGGCTGGATAAGGCACAAGCTGGAATCAAAATTGCCAGGAGAAATATCAATAGCCTCAGATATGCAGATGACACCACCCTTATGCCAGAAAGCAAAGAAGAACTAAAGAGCCTCTTGATAAAAGAGGAGAGTGAAAAAGTTGGCTTAAAACTCAACATTCAGAAAACTCAGATCATGGCATTCAGTCCCATCACTTCATGGCAAACAGATGGGGAAACAATGGAAGCAGTGAGAGACTTTATTTTGGGGGGCTCCAAAATCACTGCAGATGGAGACTTCAGCCATGAAATTAAAAGACGCTTGCTCCTTGGAAGAAAAGCTATGACCAACCTAGACAGCATATTAAAAAGCAGAGACATTACTTTACCAACAAAGTTCTGTCTAGTCAAAGCTATGGTTTTTTCCAGTGGTCATGTATGGATGTGAGAGTTGGGCTATAAAGAAAGCTGAGCACCAAAGAATTGATGCTACGGTGTTGGAGAAGACTCTTGAGAGTCCCTTGGACTGCAGGGAGATTAAACCAGTCCATCCTAAAGGAAATCAGTCCTGAATATTTATTGGAAGGACTGATGCTGAAACTGAAGCTCTGGTATTTTGGCCACCTGATGCCAACAATCAACTCATTGGAAAAGACCCTGATGCTGGCAAAAATTGAAGGCAGGAGAAAGGGACAACAGAGGATGAGATCGTTCGATGGCATCACCAATGTGATGGACATGAGTTTGAGTAGGCTCTGGGTGTTGGTGATGGACAGGGAGGCATGGTGTGCTGCAGTCCATGGGGTTGCAAAGAGTCGGACACGACTGAGCGACTGAACTGAAAGATTAACATATAACTACCACATTATCCATCCATTCCTCCTTAAGGTATTTGTCAAAGAGAAATGAAAGCATATATATACAAAGACTTGCACACAAGTGTTCACAGCAGCTTTATTTGTAATAGTCTCAAACTGGAATAAACCCAAATGTCCATCAACAGGTGAACAGACAAACAGTGGTACATCCATACAATAGAGCACTACTCAGCAATAAAAAGGAATGAACTATGATACAAGCTATAACCCAGATAAATCTCAAAATAATTATGCTGAGTTAAAGCAATCACACACAAAAAAAGAATACATGCCATGTGATTCCTTTTATATAAATCTAGAAAATGCAAACTAATCTATAGTTACAGAAAGTGAATAAGTGGTTGGTGGGAGAGGTATAGCGGATGAGAAGAATGATGAAAGATGAGAAGGAGGGACAATGAAAGGCACTGAGGGAAATTTTGGGAGTGATGGATGACGAGTATGTTTATTTTATTAACTGTGATAATGGCTTACAGACGTATACATATGTCAAAAATTATCAAGTAAGTTTTAAAAGCAACAATATTAGCAATGCTTAGCAAAGACTATGGATAAATGTGGGCTTCACTGGTGGCTCAGAAAGTAAAGAATCTGCCAACAATGCAGGAGACCCAGGTTCATTCTCTGGGTCAGGAAAGATCCCTTGGAGAACAGACTGGCTACCCACTCCAGAATTCTTGCCTGAAGAATTCCATGGACAGAGGAACCCAGCATGTAGTCCATGGGTTGAAAAGAGTCAGACACAGCTGAGTAACTAACAACACACATACACACACGCACAGATAAATGTAGATGAAAGTTGAGCACAACAACTCTTCCTCACTTAGGTTGTTTGAAAACATAAAAACTAAAGATTTCTATTCCTTAATAGTTTTCAAAAGAAAATCCCTATTATAATTTCTGTGTGGTATTTACATTATATAACATATAACTTGATGTATATGTAAAAATACATTTTTAAATGCCTATTTTTTGTCTATAAAGCTAAATAATAACCAGGAAGAGTTAGTACCCCTTGGTCCTATTTCAGTAATTCTTTTAAAACTAACTAAATTCAATTATTTTTTTAGCATAAAGAATTATAATCATGATTAGGGAAAAATAACAAATACAAGAGAGTTGTTTTCAACATTGAAGGTCCTGCCTGCAACACTATAAAGGCATTTACAATATCTCCATGTGACAATGTACACTGAGACTTTCATTATCTAATTACATTAATTGCATGTTTCAACTACTGGAGCCACAGGGGTTAACAATAATTTTCTATTTATTCTTACGATTACAATAATGAAATATATAGATATGATAATAAGATGTATAAGAAACTTTAAATTCCTTCATTCATTTTTTTAAAAATTTTATGACCATAACTCAAATATTTGAGGAAAAACCCTGATCAGTTGCAGCAAGTTCATCAGGATATCTTTTATGTCAGAATTCAAAGTGAAGTGAATCATTTCTTACCATTTCGAGGGCATCTTTCAAAGTACTGGATAAGCTATCATTTAAGCTTGCCAGATACAGTCCTTCATCTCCTAAAACTAGAAATTAAAAATGCAAAAATTTAGAAAAAAGAAGAAGCAAATTAGTAAATAATCTCACCATAAAGTTGTAAAACATTACACTTAAACAATAAAAATACTGACAAAGTTCATAAATCATAATTCACAAGCTAAAACACATCTGCCAATGCAAGAGACATAGGTTTGATCCCTGGGTTGGGAAGATCCCCAGAAGAGGACACGGCAACCCACTCTAGTATTCTTGCTTGGAGAATCCCATGGACAGAGAGGCATGGAGGGCTAACAGTCCATAGGGTCACAAAGAGTCAGACGCAACTGAAGAGACTTAGCATGCATGCACGTTCAGTCTCACCAGTTCTTTAAAAAGTATATTTTATAACAAAGATGAAAAAAAAAAAAAAAAGATGAGTTTGATTTACTTCACTTACCAGCTTGGCAGAAATTAAAAAAAGCTATAAATATCAACTGGAACTATGAAACTGAAAAAGAGGAAATACTCCTATATACTATTGATACAATTAAAAACTGATTAAAAACTGATTCAACTTTCTGGAGTGCATGTTGAAAATGTATTGCTATTTTAAAGGTGCCTACTCTGACTCAGCAATTTCACTTCTAGGCACATATTTTAAGGAAGCTATCAATTATATATTAGATATATAATATATGTTAAAGGATAGTCAGTGGAGAACTATGTATGGTATGAAAACACTGAAAACAATCTAAATGCCCACCAGTAGGGCACCACTAGATCAAAGTAAACAATCTAAATGGCCAGTCACTGAAAAAAAGAGGTAGGACTATATGTATTAGTATAGGAAAATGTCCACAATGTATTTAAGGTTAAAAAAAATTCAGGTTTCATAACAGTATGTATAATATGACCCTATTTTTAAAGGTAACATACAAATGTATTTAGGTACCTATATACACATATTTAAAAAAAGACTGGAAAGTATACTGCAAACTTTTAAGAGTGATACTTCTGGAAGGTGGGATTTATGAGGGAGATTTTAGAGTCTGAGGTTAAGGTTTAGAAAAGTTAACTTGCAGAGTCCATATTCTTTCTACTATACTATGTTAAATCTTAAAAACTAAGTAAAAACATTTCACACAGAAAAGTATTACTTAGGAAGGATCATAATTTAACCAGTGAAATCAACTGATACAAGTTAACTTACTCTTAGGAGCCACTTTGTGACCACAGTTAAATAAGATCTCTCCTTCAGAGATGGGTCTATCTAAGGTTTCCGTCTCAGAGGCAGTAACACTCAAGGTACTCTCCACAGTGGAGGAATCTGAACTTGGCATCTGTATGGGGGAAGGAGCCTTGATACCAGCAGAGAGTGGCATAAGGGCAACTGGCTTTGGAGGAGCAAGCTGAGCAGGGAAGTCCTCGCTCTCAGGTTCTTCATCCTTGGCCACAGACATTACACTAAGAAGAAAGAGACATGGTTTGAATTTATCAGGTTGGTGAAGGCCGATATTCATTTTCATATAAGAAAATAGATCCAGGGATTTCCCGGGCAATCTAGTGGTTAAGACACCATGCTTCCACTGCAGGGGGAAAGGGTTTGATCCCTGGTCAGAGAACTAAGATCCCTCAGGCCACACAGTATAACCAAATAATATGAAAAAAAAAAAAATAGATTAAAAAATACTGTCTCCTTTAGACATATTTTATATTAACATATAATTAACCAACTATAATTAACTATAACTGTAATTAACCAACAAGACCTATTTTTTCAAAATCATCTTCATGTTTTACTCTCTTGATTAGAACTTTCAAGATGGTCCTGATCATCTTGAAAGTTCTACCATCCCTAAAATAAAGCTTATAGGGGGATACATGGTAACATAAAACTTAACTGATCATAGTAAATGAAGAGTCACATTGGGGAAAAATCATATTCTATTTTATTAACAATATTATAGATATCTTCATTTTAATCTGTTTCGCCCCAAAATTAATCTGATTCCCCGTCAAATTTAACCTGTTTCCCCCAAAATTTTGTTTTAATAAAAAGAGAACTGAAGGAATAAATTTGGTAAAAACTTAAAATTTATGAAACTTCTTCCTATTATAAATTAGCTCATGAATTATAAACTTTTATCTATCATTTCTGATGTTTTCAATAGGTCATCTAAGTCAGCTTAAGGTAAAATGTGTAGTTGCTAAAGGTGAATATAGTATCATTTACATGGCTCTTGGGTGAAGCTCTTCTTGAAGAGAGTTGGGATTCTCTTCTGCCAGTGGCAGGTCTCCATCACTCCATGGCTTGGGAAGCTCTGGGCTTGACACCTTCAATTTATCAACTGAAGTCTCTGACAAAGTTGGGGTAAGAGCTGCTGCGGGGGGAGGTGTGGTCGTTGGGGTGACTGCTGGGGTATTAACAAGTGTGATGGCAGGCATATCATTTCCTAAAGGTTGTTTTAAAAAGAAAGAAAGAGTCAATTAGAAGTCCACAGGGAAGGCAAGATACGTTGTTTCAGATAGCCTTTAACATTTTGGCATACAAATAATGGCAACAATAATTAATAATTAAGGCCCTTAATGAGAAAATTCCCAAATTAGTTTAGTAAAGTACAAAAAAATAACCTTGAAAAGACTTCAGTTTCAACATTACCATGAACTCAAAACAATCTAAATATGTCTACCAGATCATATACTTTAAAAAGTGGAAACCAAATCCTCAGTTTTCCTTCCAGCAAAAGTGATTTCCTGAAACTTAATCAGCAACAGCTATGTGTATACTAATCTACAAAGACTAATACAACAAACCATACAAGCAACATAGTTGCAAAAATTAAAATTGAGTTATAGAAATAAAGTTTCTACCTTCTTCAGCCAATATTTCTTTCATGGGAATAGCTACATCGTGATCTGAAACACAGGGAGAAGAATCTGGAGTTTTTACCAACAGGTGCTCCTTAGGAGGTGATGAAGGCGAATGAGGAGGAGTTGGCTGTGGGGTAGCCAAGGGGGTGCACACTCTTGCCTAAAATAAAACAAGATAAGTAGTGCTTGTAATTCCAAAATAAGGGCAATTTGAAAAATAAAATGATCTCATTCAAAGTTACATAAAATTTAAATGGATGGGGGGGTGAAAAATGGAGTCCTCTATATTCTAGCTATTTGTTTCAGGACTAGCCTGAGGAAGCCTCAGACAACTGAAACAGCTCTACCTCAGAATTAGGCTCCCAAGAAATCTAAGGCCCCCTTATCTAATACAGAGAGGAAAACAGCTGAAGATCAAACCCATACACAAGCTAGGTAAACCAAATAGCAGAAAGAAAGCATTTTAACTAATTCATAAGATATCAAAAATCAGCCTTTTGGTACAAAAGAACAGAGCTTACGAAAAGCAATGGAAGGATAAGAAGAAGTAGGGGGGAATAAAATGAAGACAATGTAGAGATGAAAAGTATTAGAGAAGGGAAAAGCAAAAACTTTAAAATCAATTTGTTAAATAAGTAAATAAAATAATTCAAAATCCAAAAAGATGATAGTGAAAATTAAGTCTCCTTTCCTATCCGTGTCCTATCTAACTAGTTCCCATCCACAGAATTACCAGATACAATCTTGTCATTTTTTTTATATCTAGAATTTTTAAATTTTTTATATAATTTTTATAGGTCACACTAGGTTTACAGTTATTACAAAATATTGGCTATATTTCCACTTTAAAAAATTTAATTAAAATGCAAGTGATTTACAATGTTGTGTTAGCTTTAGGTGTACAGAAAAGTGATTCAGATTTTTTTGCATTATAAAAAACCTTTTTCAGATTCTTTTCCATTATAGGTTATTGCAAGATACTGAATAAAGCTTTTCATGCTATATAATAGGTCCTTGTTTATCTATTTTATATATAGTAGCTTATATCTGCTAATCTGAAACTCCTAATTTACCCTTCTCCACCTTTCCTCTTTGGTAACCATAAGTTTGTTTTCTATATCTGTAAGCCCTCTAAGTTCATTTGCATCATCTTTTTAGATTCCACATATAAATCACATCATAGGATATTTGTCTTTCTCTTTCTGACTTACTTCACTCAGTATGAGAATCTCTAGGTCCATCCATGTTGCTGGAAATGGCAACTTTGTTCATTTTTATGCCTGAATGCCTAAATAGTATTCCATTGTACATATAAATCACATGTTTATCCATTCATCTATTGACAGACACTTAGGTTGTTCCCATAGCTTGGCAATTATAAATAATACTGCTGTGAATATTGGGGTGCAAATTAGTGTTATTGGTTTTTTTGAATATATACCCAAAAGTGAAACCGCTGGGTCATATGGTAGTTCTATTTTTAGCTTTTTGAGACTTAAGTCATTTCATGTTGTTGTTTAGTCGCTCACTCATGTCTAACTCTGACCTCATGAACTGGGCTCCTCCAGGCTCCTGTGTTCATAGGATTACTGGAGTGGCTTGCCGTTTTCATCTCCAGAGGATCTTTCCAAACCAGGGATTGAACCTGTGTCTCCACGTCTCCTGTACTGAAGGCAGATTCTTTACCACTGAGCCACCAAGGAAGCCAAGGTCATTTCATATATGTACGTGTGGAATAAATTCTCAGAGGTGGGACTGCTTGATTAAAGGGCTAACAGAATTCTTAATTTGAATACATACTGCCAAATTTCCTTTTAAAGAGTGTCATTTTACACTAACACCAGAAGGTATGAGAATTTATGCTTCCTAAAGGTTTGTTGAACAATGGCATTAATCAGACTTTGAGTTTTTCCAATCTGATTCGTAAAAATGAAATTTCAATGACTTATGATTTTTTTTTTCCTTACTATCAGTGAGACTGACCACCCTTTGCTATGAATGTGGGTCATTTGTATTTCCTTTTGCTTTGTGAACTGTCTAGACATGCCTTTTCTCTATTTTTCTACTTGTCTTTTCCCTTTCTAAAACATACTTTTATAGTGGGGTGATTGGTCTTCATTCTGTATTTTGAGTTGCAAATTGATATATAATTTAAAAATCATGAAGCATATTAAAAATCCTATCACATTGGAATTCCCTGGCTGTCCACTGGTTAGAACTTGGTGCTTTCACTGCTGGGGCCCAGATCTGATTCCTGGTTGAGGAACTAAGATCCCATAAGCCACGTGATGCAGAAAAAAGAAAAAAATTCCATAGCACTGCTTAATATTTTGCATATTCTTAGCTTTGTTTTTTAAGTGAAAGAAATACACTATATGTTTTATTCTTCTTAACTGCATAAGCCAATAGCATAAGAGTGCTGTTTTCAAATATAACGCTACTGACTCTTCATCATGAGAAATTTATTCTACTAGTCTTGGTAATGGGTAATAATTATAAACAATTAGTTATTGAGTATTTACCAAGTTCCAGGCACTAGGTTAGTTCTTTCATACATCATTTCATTGAATCTTCCACAAAATCTTGTGTATTATGGCTCAACAAGATACAGTATCATAAAGATGTCAATTCTTCCCAAATTAAACCGACCAAAACTGAATTAATTCTCACAAAAATCCCAACAAAATATTTTATAGTACTTGAAAACTAATTTAAAATATTTATCAAAGATTAAACGGCCAAAAAAGTCATGACAATTCTTAAGATAAGGAACAATATGCCAATGGAAGATGAGAACTTGGCCTCTTTAATATTCAGAAAGCAGATTTTGGTAAAGCTGTCATTATTTAAATTCTAAAACTTTATCTCTAGTATAAAGTAGATCTCAAAACTAAAGTAACAGAACTGAGGGTTCAAATTCAAATCTTCCCAGCTCCAAAGTTCATGCTCTTAACAATTACATATATTTCCAATTTATACAGCTTTTTCTATGTTTTTTCATTAAATTACCCTTGTAAAAATATATGGAATATATGGGCAGAAGACAAAGTTAATTAGTACAGACAGAATCATAACCCTGGCAACATCTGTACTACATACATTACTGATGAGTTAATAAATAAAGCATAGAACAAAACTATGTATCAAATCTCTGGCACACTAATAACACTATACCAATTACCTGACATGAATTTCCATAAAATTCAAAGATGTAACTTTATGTGTATACTTTAAATGAGTCAGTTTAAATGTTTCACCAATATAAAATGATGTCTTTATTATCTACAGGATCAGAATTGACTATGAAGTTTTAAAGAGTTGGTAATACAGAGTACATTCTGGTTTTGCAAAATTTCTTTTTTTTTTTTGGTTTAAAAAAAAATTTTATGCAATTCTTAAAGGTTACAGTCCATTTACAGTTCATACAAAATACTGGCTATATTCCCTGTGTTGTACAATACATCCTCTTATTAATTTTTAAATTTTTAATGAAAGGATTATTTTACAATATTGTGATGGTTTCTGCCATACATTAATACGAGTTGGCCATAGGTATCCATGTGTCCCTCCCTCTTGAGTCTCCCTCCCCTCTCCTTCCGTGTCCCACCCCTGTAGGTTGTCACAAAGCATCAGCTTTGAGCGCCTTGGTCATATAGCAAATTCCCACTGGTGATCTATTTCACATATGGTAATGTACAATGCATCCCTGAAGCCTGTCTTAAACCCAGTGGTTTGCACCTCCCACTCTCCTACCTGGATACTTCCTCTCCTCCCCGCCCAGTGGGAGCGGTTTTGTGTAATCCCATGTTGCTATAACAGATTAGAAACTCTATTTAACATAGAAAGATTCATTAAACAATAACAGAAATGCTTAAAATATATTCTTTTTTTTTATATTTTCTTCTAAAGATTAAAAATATCAGTTTATGTAAGAACCAAAAGCAATGCATGCGATTGTTAGCTATATCTTGAATTTAAAAAGAAAAAAGCTATAAGGATACTTTTGGAACAACTGGAGGAATTCAAATATGGACTCTATATTACATAGTATTAACATATTCATGTTAAACTGGGGGGCATAATAATGGTATTTTGGATATGTAATAAAGAATCTTAATTCTTAGGACATACTGCTGATGCTTTTAGAAGTAAAATATCATGATATCTACAACTGTCAGATGACTTTTAAAGAATATATAGGGACATCCTTGGTGGTCCAGTGGTTAAGAATTCACCTTCCAAGGGGACAAACGTTCAATAACTTGGTTGAGGACCTAAGATCCCACATGCTGCAGGGCAGCTAAGCCTGTGCACCACAACTAGAGAGCCAGCACACCGTAACTATTGAGTCTATGGGCTCTAGAGCCCGTGCTCCACAACAAGAGAAGTGCACGTGTTGCAATGAAGACCCAGTGCAGCCAAAAAAAAAAAAAAAGAATATATAATACACAACATACAAAGACAAAGAAAAGGTGTCAAAATGTTATCACTTGGTAAGTGTAGATAAAGTATACACAGGTGTTCACTGTATTATACTTTCTAAGATTTTAGAGTTTTTAAAATAAAATACTAGGGCAATTTTTATTGTAATCATAGCTATAATAAACCAATCTCCACCACAAACTATGATCTTATGACCCAATTTAAAATCTGTCCATTTTACTGTTCTTTAACGAAAGTATTAAAAATTGACCAGGACTTCAAGTCATGAAAAAGAGTCACACCTACCGGCAAGTATGTTTCACTTGTTGAAACATCCCCAGAAACACCTGTAACAACCGGACCTGGCTTCTTTGCTTCTCTGTCACCGAGCATGACAGCAATGGTCTCAGCAAGAGCTTCATTCACAAAATGCCTGATCATGTCTGAATTCACAGGAACCCCAGCATCGACAAAAAGCTGGAGGGCACCACTGCTTGTTCCTTCCACTAAAAAATGAAAGAATTTTACAGTAAGTGTGAAAGAAACATGCTTGCATTCTAAGTCTTAATTCTTATAATTTTAGAGATGTGAACACATGTGTATGAGATGGTGTAACGAGGAATTAAATGAAAATACAAAATCTACTTACTATGCAAGACAATAAGATGGAAACTCACATAATGAACATCGTCTCTAAAGAAACTAAACAGGGGAAGAAAACATTCAAATGAAAACTTACTTATATGGCCTCTTCCCTAACACTACAAAATTTAGTGATTAAAAAGCCACTTTAAAGGTTTTTATCTGAAAAAAATCCACATTTCCAAGAGAAGGGGATCAGGAAACCCTGTGATAGATCCTGACAAAACACAAGGACTATAGGGAGATATTTAAAGAAATGGCAGCTTCTTCATAAAAATGAAGACAAACCTTACTTCCTTCTAGTTTCAGATACATCCATTACTAACACTATAGATAATCCTCCTCAAACTTTTAATATAGTTTAGGGGCTTGATGTCAGCAACTCTATAGGTATATTAATTTTCCAAATGGATTGTAATTTTCACTTGTATGAATATAGGATGTCAGTAAAATGTCCTAAAGAGACTTTATTAGGCTTAAAGTGACTACATCTCTAAATCTCTGTGTGGAAAACATGTAAACAGTGATCAATACAACTTGATGGAAATATGACCTCTCAAAGAGTACTCCTTAATTAGTACAACTATGGCAGCATTACTCAGAATTCCCTAAAAGGTAGGTACAGGTATCTTGGGATCACTTGTTGAGAGGTAAATAATAACAATTTACTTTGGAGCTACCACAGCAAAGACTACCATAATCCCAAGCCTAAATTCAAAAATATATGTCAATATGTCTCCTTTTTAGTTCCCGTAATTCACTGTTTCGACACGATCAAAAATCAGAACATCTCTGTTATAAAACCTAAAAGCCCTACTCAAGTATAGGAAAACCAAAGCGAACATACATGTTTTTAAAGAAAACACAACAGAATCTAAATACCCTCTATATTAGACCATCTTTCCTTAAGGTGACAAAGCCTGAATTAGTTCACTGAAACCACTACCTGACCCATGTGATGGACTGTGAAGACAGTTTGACTTTACAGACAAACAAAGGCTCAGAGAATTTAGCACCACCAAACCAGCTCTTCAACAAATGCTAAAGGATCTTCTCTAGACAGGAAACACAGAAAAGGTTTACAAACTTGAACCCAAAACAACAAAATAAATGGCAATGGAATCATACTTATCAATAATTACCTTAAATGTAAAATGGGTGGAATGCCACAACCAAAAGACAAAGACTGGCTGAATGGATACAAAAACAAGACCCCTATATAAGCTGTCTACAAGAGACCCACCTCAAAACAAGGGACACTTACAGACTGAAAGTGAAGGGCTGGAAAAAGATAGTTCATGCAAATGGAGACCAAAAGAAAGCAGGAGTAGCAATACTCATATCAGATAAAATAGACTTTTAAATTAAGGCCGTGAAAAGAGATAAAGAAGGACACTACATAATGATCAAAGAATCAATCCAAGAAGAAGATATAACAATTATAAATATATATGCACTCAACATAGGAGCACTGCAATATGTAAGCCAAATGCTAACAAGTATGAAAGGGGAAATTAACAGTAACACAATAACAGTGGGAGACTTTAATCCCCATTCACACCTATGGATAGATCAACTAAACAGAAAATTAGCAAGGAAACACAAACTTTAAATGATACAATGGACCAGTTAGACCTAATTGGTATCAACAGGACATTTCACCCCAAAACAATCAATTCCACCTTTTTCTCAAGTGCACACGGAACCTTCTTCAGGATAGAGCACATCCTGGGCCATTAATCTAGCCTTGGTAAATTCAAAATAATTGAAATCATTTCAAGTATCTTTTCTGATCACAATGCAAAAAGATTAGATGTCAAATACAGGAAAAAAACTATTAAAAATACAAACATATGGAGGCTAAACAACACTCTTCTAAATAACCACCAAATCACAGAAGAAATTTTAAAAAATCAAAATATGCACAGAAACAAATGAAAATGAAAACACAACAACCCAAAAACTATGGGATTCAGTAAAAGCAGTGCTAAGGGGAAGGTTCACAGCAATACAAGCTTACCTCAAGAAACAAGTGAAAAATCAAATAAATAACCTAACTCTACACCTATAGCAACTAGAAAAAGAAGAAATGAAGAACCCCAGAGTTAGTAGAAGGAAAGAAATCATAAAAATTAGGGCAGAAATAAATGAAAAAGAAACAAAAGAGACCATAGCAAAAATCGACAAAGCTAAAAGCTGGTTCTTTGAGAAGATAAATAAAATAGACAAACCATTAGCCAGCCTCATCAAAAAAAAAAAGGAGGTGGGGGGGAGAATCAAATCAACAAAATTAGAAATGAAAATGGAGAAATCACAACAGACAACACAAAAATACAAACGATCATAAGAGACTACTATCAGCAACTATATGCCAAGAAAGAGGACAACTTGGAAGAAATGGACAAATTCTTAGAAAAGTATAACTTTCCAAAACTGAACCAGGAAGAAATAGAATATCTTAACAGACCCATCATAAGCATGGAAATCGAAACTGTAATCAGAAATCTTAAGCCCAGGACCAGACAGCTACACAGCTGAGTTCTACCAAAAATTTAAAGAAGAGCTAACACCTATCCTATTCAAACTCTTCCAGAAAATTGCAGAGGAAGGTAAACTTCCAAACTCATTCTATGAAGCCACCATCACTCTAATACGAAAACCAAAGATGCCACAAAAAAAGAAAACTACAGGCCAATATCACTGATGAACATAGATGCAAAAATCCTTAACAAAATTCTAGCAAACAGAACCCAACAACGTATTAAAATGATCATACATCATGACCAAGTGGGCTTTATCCCAGGAATGCAAGGATTCTTCAATACTCACAAATCAATCAATGTGATACACTACATTAACAAACTGAAAGATAAAAACCATATGATTATCTCAATAGATGCAGAGAAAGCCTCTGACAAAATCCAACATCCACTTATGATAAAAACCCTCCAGAAAGCAGAGAGAGAAGAAACATACCTCAACATAATAAAAGCCATATATGATAAACCCACAGCAAACATTATTCTTAATGATGAAAAATTGAAAGCATTTCCCCAAAAGTCAGGAACAAGACAAGGATGCCCACTCTCACCACTACTATTTAACATAGTTTTGGAAGTTTTAGCCACAGCCCAGAGCAGGAAAAGAAATAAAAGGAATCCAGATTGGAAAAGAAGAAGTAAAACTCTCACTATTTGCAGATGACATGATCCTCTACCCTAAAGACTCCACCAGAAAATTACTAAGCTAATCAATGAATATAGTAAAGTTGCAGGATATAAAATTGACACACAGAAATCCCTTGCATTCCTATACACTAACAATGAGAAAACAGAAAGAGAAATTAAGGATACAATTGAATTCTCCATTGCAACGAAAAGAATAAAATACTTAGGAATAAATCTACCTAAAGAAACAAAAGACCTATATATAGAAAAATATAAAAAACTGATGAAAGAAACAAAGATGACACAAATAGATGGAGAAATATATCATGTTCATGGATCAAAAGAATCAATATAGTGAAAATGAGCATATTACCCAAAGCAATCTATAGATTCAATGCAATCCCTATTAAGCTACCAATGGTATTTTTCACAGAACTAGAACAAATAATTTCACAATTTGTATGGAAATACAAAAAACCTCAAATAGCCAAAGCAATCTTGAGAAAGAAGAATGGAACTGGAGGAATCAATCTGCCTGACTTCAGACTATACTACAAAGCTACAGTCATCAAGACAGTATGGTACTGGCACAAAGACAGAAATATAGATCCATGGAACAAAATAGAAAGCCCAGAGATAAATTCACACACCTATGGACACCTTATCTTTGACAAAGGAGGCAAGAATATACAATGGAGAAAATACAATCTTCTTTAACAAGTGCTGCTGGGGAAGCTGGTCAACCACTTGTAAAAGAAAAAAACTAGAACATTTTCTAACACCACACACAAAAATAAACTCAAAATGGATTAAAGATCTAAATGTAAGACCAGAAACTATAAAACTCCTAGAGGAAAACAGGCAAAACACTCTCTGACATAAATCACAGCAGGATCCTCTATGAACCACCTCCCAGAGTAATGGAAATAAAAGCAAAAATAAACAAATCAGACCTAATTAAACTTAAAAGCTTTTGCACAACAAAGGAAACTATAAGCTAGGTGAAAAGAAAGCCTTCAGAATGGGAGAAAATAATAGCAAACGAAGCAACTGACAAAGAATTAATCTCAAAAATATACAAGAAGCTCCTGCAGCTCAATTCCAGAAAAATAAACAACCCAATCAAAAAAGAGGCCAAAGAACTAAACAGACATTTCTCCAAAGAAGACATACAGATGGCTAACAAACACATGAAAAGATGCTCAACATCACTCATTATCAGAGAAATGCAAATCAAAACCACAATGAGGTACCATCTCACGCCGGTCATAATGGCTGCCATCAAAAAGTCTACAAACAATAAATGCTGGAGAGGGTGCAGAGAAAAGGGAACCCTCTTATACTGTTGGTGGGAATGCAAACTAGTACAGTCATGATGGAGAACAGTGTGGAGATTCCTTAAAAAACTGGAACTAGAACTGCCATACAACCCAGCAATCCCACTTCTGGGCATACACACCGAGGAAACCAGAACTGAAAGAGACACGTGTACCCCAATGTTCATCACAGCACTGTTTACAACAGCCAGGACATGGAAGCAACCAAGATGTCCATCAGCAGATGAATGGATAAGAAAGCTGTGGCACATATACACAATGGAGTATTACTCAGCTATTAAAAAGAATGCATTTGAATCAGCTCTAATGAGGTGGATGAAACTGGAGCCTATTAATCAGAGTGAAGTCAGTTAGAATACAGTATATTAATGCATATATATGGAATTTAGAAAGATGGTGACAACGACCCTATATGCGAGACAGCAAAAGAGACACAGATGTAAAGAACAGACCTTTGGACTCTGTGGGAGAAATCGAGGGTGGGATGATTTGAGAGAATAGCATTGAAACATGTATGTTATCATATGTGAAACAGATCGCCAGTCCAGGTTCAATGCATGAGACAGGGTGCTCAGGGCTGGAGCACTGGGATGACCCTGAGGAATGGGATGGAGAGAGAGGTGGGAGGGGGGTTCAGGATGGGGAAGACACGTACGCCCATGGCTGATTCATGTCAATGTATGGCAAAAACCACTATAACACTGTAAAGTAATTAGCCTCCAATTAAAATAAATCAATTAATTTTAAGAAAAGTTAGGCTCTAAATGAGAAAAAACCTTATTTATAAGTAATTTAAAAACCAGTGAGTGAGACAGATATACAAAGCAATCATAATACAATTTCATAGTTACTATAACAAAGATACACATACACAAAGTGCTACAGGAAATAACAGAGATTTAGGGGGAAGGGGACAGAGGCTGGTAGAATAATCTGAATGTTACAGTACGGAATAAGAAGGTAAGGGAGAAATAACTTCCTCTACAGAGAACTGAGAAGTCATACTGAAAAGAAGAGGACTTTTACCTTTTGTCAGCTAAGGACTATGTGATTTCTAGAATATATAAACTTGCAATGACCTGAAGGTTTTGTCTTTTAATAACAAAAAAAGCTAAAAGATTCCACTTTACTTGCCAATGTCAGAAGTCACTGGCTCACTGGCCTCACTGACTGAGACACTGGCATTAGCTGTGGCCTGCTGCTGGATTGGAAGGAGCCCAGAGATCATTCTTGACATTATTTCTTGTTCTACCCTGAGGGAAAAAAGTTAAGGATTCCTAAATTTAGTTGAAATACATAAATGGTTAGAAATATCACCCTTAAAAATAACTGGTACCCACAGACACAAAAATTTACATGTGAAAGTAGTCATCCTGAAAGCTGAACCTGGAAAAGAAGAAAAAACTCAACAATATCTTCAAGCAAAACATATCAAATCTCTGTGTTAAAGATAGTTTATGAAATTAAAATCTTTCTGATCAGTCTAATAAAAAGTTTAAAAGAACTCATAAATTCAAAATAAGGTTAGGTCAATGACTACCTGCCACATCATGCACCTAAAATGTTGGGTTCCCTACTCTGAAAGCACATAGAAAACCCCAACAAGATCAAAGCTAGAAAAGATCAGCTGCACTCTTTTCAAAGAAGTAAATATATATACTGTGACACAGGTAGTTTTCCTCTAAAAAGGGGAAAAATTTATTTTCAAGGTCATTATTAGGAAGGGAAAGTAGGAGAGGAAAAGGAAAGGAAACACAATGGGAGACTGCTTCTGTACATTTCTTTAGAGAAGCTAACAGGCTTCTTAATTATTATTATTGTTATGCAAGTAATAGATGTTCATGGTAGAAAAATCAGAGAAAACATAAATGCTAAAAAAAGAGAGCTCACTCACAATCTCAGATTCAGGAATAAACAAAGTTAATTAACAATTTGGTATTATTTTTCAATATTTTTCCCAGGCACATTCATTTTTGAGTGAACTCTTCTAAACTATGGTTGCATCCCTGGTATCCTCCTTCATTTATGCACCAGTATGTTATTAATATCTTTCTATATCATTAAATATCCTTTTAAACCCAATCTTGCTAACTGTATTAACAGTCAGTTGTATAGTTTATTCCATAACTTCTTTAAGGCTTCTCACAGGTAAAAATAGGTATAAAAATAGAGTTCATAAGTTTATATACGTAATAAAACAATGCCTTGTTCGCAGTAAGCACTACAATACAAATGATAAGTATTCTATGGCCTATTGGTAGAATTAATTATTTCCTTAGGATAAATTTCTGGAAATGAACCACTGGATTAAAGAATGTGGACATTTTTAATGCTTTTGTCACTCAACAATAGCCTCTTTTGCCATAATAGACAGTCTAAGTACAAATATTCAAGAACAGAAATAATACCTCCAACAGTTAGGTAAACCGTCAGCATCACATCAGTGTCCAATGACTAGTACAGCAAAGAAAAAATTTAATAAACAAAAAGAGACAAGGAAGATATTCAACCAAAACTTAATACATTCTATTTATACTTGCTACTACAATTCTGTTCACCCCAATAACACTATAAACTCACCACTGAATTAAGCTATTTTCCAATGTTTCTTTTCTCTGAATTACTTTATCCAGAATATCAGTAGTGGGCTGAAAAGTAGAAGCAACTGGCGGAAATGGAGGGCCGTTATATTTTGTAGAAACAGCTTTAACACTTCTATTAAATTCCAGAATTGGTTCAGAGTATTCTGAAATTTCATCACATTTTTCTTCTTCCTGGTAATAATTAAAAAAAGAACTATTATATTCAAGTAACTGTTCAACACTTACTGAATGACAAGTATAGGTAGGCAACTTAAGTAGGTGAATTAACCAACACTTCTAAATTAATAAATATCATTTTCTAATTTGGTGGTATCATTATTTATAATATTTATATAATATTTATAATATATAATATATATAATATATAATATTCATAATATTTATAATACACACATATGTCATATAAATCACATTGAAGAAACTCTAGTTATACAATTATTTTGTCTTTTAATACCTGATATTCATTTTAAATAATCAAAAACAAACTAGAGAACTTGGTTATTCCTGTATAAAACATTACTAACATTTCCCCCAATATATTTATTAATTTATTATCATAGTAAAACTGATACTTCCAAATATTGCTGTTACTCTTATGGAACATATAGTGGAGGACAAAGGAACCTGGTATGCTATGAGACCCATGGGGTCTCAAAGAGTCGGACATGCCTTAGCAACTGAACAGCAAAAATGCAGTTAGTTTATCTTACACATTAACTGTGCCATCACATCATGATCCAGTGTTATTTCCGGAATTTATAAACTTTCTATTATGAAAAATATACATGTTTATACACATTTAAAGCTAAAAAAAAAAAGCACTATATATAAATTACAAGAATCTCACCTACCTGTTCCCCAATTTTAAAATTACCAACTCATAACCAGCTCTATCTCATCTAATACTTTCCCCATCCACTTTCCCTTTCACATATCTTTTTGAAGTAAATCACAGGTATCATATAATTTTATCTGTAAATAATCCAGTATGTACCTCAAAAAAAGTTAAGGATCTTTAAAATGTGTAACTCAGTAATATTCTCCTATTGAAAAATGAAGTTCACAGCTATTAAGTGGCAGAGCAAGGGTAGAAACACTCCTCTTTGAAGTCCAGATTCTTTGCTATTTCTATAATGTTTTTCACTTGTACATTGAACAGCTGTCTAATGTCACTTCTACACATTAGGAACATAAAGATAAATAATATTCTTGCCTTCAAGACATTCACGTGGAGCTCACAAGAGAAAACATACCAGTGAGCAAGTAACATTAATACATTACATATCTCTTAATATTTAAAATAAGGTTTTGTTTTATGATAAACAAAGCTGGTCTTAGTTCTGAAAGTCTAAGAAACACGAACAAATGTCTTCTTGAAAGTCTACTGACACATCATTATTCAAGTAGTCTCTATGATCTATAATCTTTTCTCCCATTCTTTATATAGGTTGGTGCAAAAGTAATTGCGGTTTCAGGACCTGAATTTTACATCATTCTAATTAGGCTCAAACACATCTTTAGTAATCAAAATAGAAACCCTTACAATCAACACATTTTTGCCAACAAGAAATAAGTTGGTTTATTCCTCTAGCATATTCAAAAAAACTCTTGGAAAGCATTTACTGCCTCCTGGTGGTTGTGGAAGCATTTCCCCTGCAAAAAGTTGTCTAGATGCTTGAAGAAGTGGTCGTTGGTTGAGGTGAGGTCAGGTGAATGTGGCAGATGAGGCAAAACTTCATAGACCAATTCAACTTTTGAAGCATTGGTTGTGTGATATGTGGTCAGGTGTTGTTGTGGAGAAGAACTGGGCCCTTTCTGTTGACTAATGCTGGTTGCAGGCAAGGCAGTTTTCGGTGTATTCTCATCAATTTGCTGAGGCTACTTCTCAGATGTGCAGGTTTTGCCAGGATTCAGAGAGCTGTAATGGATCAGACCAGCAGCAGATCACCCAACAGTGACCATGACACTTTTTTTGGTGGAAGTTTGGCTTTGGGAAGTGCTTTGGAACTTCTGCTCAGTCTAACCACTGAGCTGGTTGTTGCTGGTTGTATAAAATCCAATTTTCATCATACAACACAATCTGATCAATAAATAATTCACCGTTGCGTAGAATAAGAGAAGGTAACACTTCAAAAAGATGAATTTTTTTCCTTTTTAGGAAGCTCATGAAACAACCACTTATCAAGCTTTTTCACCTTTCCAATTTGCTTCAAATGCCAAACGACCATAGAATGGTCAACATTGAGTTCTTGGGCAACTTCTCATGTAGTTGTAAGAGGGTCAGCTTTGATGATTGCTCTCAATTAGTTGTCAACTTCCATTGGCTGCCC
Organism: Cervus canadensis; assembly: GCF_019320065.1. NCBI lineage: Eukaryota > Metazoa > Chordata > Mammalia > Artiodactyla > Cervidae > Cervus > Cervus canadensis. The sequence goes on along the minus strand of NC_057391.1, from coordinate 65,958,689 downwards.
ACTACACTCCTCCTCTTCAAGGCTCTCATCTCTTTTACAAAACTTCTTGAACCACCACTGTACTTTATATTCATTAGCAGTTCCACTGCACTTTACATTCATTACCATTCATTCAGTTCAGTTCAGTTCAGGAGCTCAGTCATGTCCGACTCTTTGTGACCCGATGAATCACAGCACACCAGGCCTCCCTGTCCATCATAAACTCCCGGAGTTTACTCAAACTCATGCCCATCAAGTTGGTGATGCCATCCAGCCATCTCATCCTCTGTCGTCCCCTTCTCCTCCTGCCCCCAATCCCTCCCAGCATCAGGGTCTTTTCCAATGAGTCAACTCTTCGCATGAGGTGGCCAAAGTATTGGAGTTTCAGCTTCAGCATCAGTCCTTCCAATGAACACCCAGGACTGATCTCTTTTAGGATGGACTGGTTTAATCTCCTTGCAGTCCAAGGGACTCTGAAGAGTCTTCTCCAACACCACAGTTCAAAAGCATCAATTCTTCAGCGCTCAGCTTTCTTCACAGTCCAACTCTTACATCCATACATGACCACAGGAATAGCAGGGGCCAAATGCATTGCTGATGTTGTGAGTTGTCTCCACTGCTTCATAACCAATTTAAACTCGAATAAGAAAATCACTCGAATTTGCTTTTTGTCTAACATCATTTCAATAGTCTAAAATACATATAAAGAGCAAGTAATAATTCATTAGCAAAAAACATAAAGCAAGAAATGTGCATTAAAATGATGTATAACATAACCACATTTAAGAATATATTGCAGTATCAAGTGGTAAAGTTTAACAATGCAAAACCACAATTAGTTTTGTACCAATCTAATATTTTACTTCCTCCTAATTTTTATCTTTCTATTTAACAATTTCTATCATTTCTATAACTCTTCCTGCTATATGGGCTCTTCTCTTGAATTTCAGACCCCTCCCAACTTTTTTCCTCAATATGAACTAAGCAGTAACTTTGTCAATAATCCAGAAATTAAAAAAGACAAATATAATAGAAGAAGGAACAGACTGCAGAGGAGAAAACCAAAGGGAATAAAGAAGAAAAAGGAAGTAGGAAGCAAGGGAGATGAGATGCAGGTGGGAAACAACTAACAATCAAGTTCCATGGAGGTAGTTAGGTGATAAAGTTTTCCTGATGGCTCAGCGGGTAAAGAATCTGCCTGCAAAGCAGGAGACACAAGAGATGCAGATTCGATCCCTGGGTCAGGAAGATTCCCTGGAAGAGGAAATGGCAACCCACTCCAATATTCTTGCCGGGCAAATTCGATGGGACAGAGGAGCCCGGTGGGGTTCAATTCATGGGGGTCTCAAAGAGTCGGACATGGCTGAGCAACAAAGCATAAACACTGTACTATAGGAAAACAACCTTATAATTTTAAAATATATTCAACTGCAAAGTAAAAGGAAGCTTCTAAAAGCACTATAACATAATACTGATGATCAAAAGATACTCAACTATCAGAAAAAAGGCAAGAATGTCATCACCTCTCACCACTCCTTTTCAATATTGCACTAAGAAGTCCCTGCTAATGTAATTAGACAAGAAAAGAAAATTAAACGTATACAGATTGGGAAGAAATAAAACTACCTTTATATGCAGATGACATGATTATATATGTAGAAAATCTAGAAAAAAAAAACAACAAAAAGACTCCTGTTTTTAAATAGCAATTATGGCAAGGTTGTAGGAATCAAAGTTAACATACACTTTCCTATATATCAACAATGAACAAGTAGAATTTGACATTAAAAACACAATACCATTTACATTAGCATGCTCCCTTAAAATGAAATACTTAGGTATAAAATCTACAAAACATGTACAAGATCTATGAGGAAAACTATATAATTCAAATGAATGAAATAAAAAACTAAATAAGTGGAGAAATATTCCATGTTCATGGAGAGGAAGACTAAATAACATTAAGATGTCAGTTCTTCCCAAATTGATCTACAGAGTCAATGTAATTCCAAGAAAAATCTCAACAAGTTATTTTGGAGATATCAACAAACTTACTCTAAGAGTTATATGGAGAAGCAAAAGACCCTGAAGAGCTAATATGATATTGAAGGTGAAGAATAAAGTTGGAAGACTGACAACATCCAACTTCAAGACTTTCTATAAAGCAACAATAATCAAGGCAGTTGTTTTATCTGGCAAAAGAGCAGACAAATCAATGGAACAGAATAAAGGACCCAGAAAAAGATCCACATAAATATAGTCAACTATTCTATGGCAAAGAAGTAAAGGCAATACAATGGAGCAAAGATAGTCATTTCAACAAATGGCGCTGGAACAACTGGACATTTACAGGCAAAAAAACTAAATTTAGACACAGAGCTTACACCCTTCACAAAAATTAACTCAGAATGGATTATAGACCTAAAATTAAAATTCAAAGCTATAAAACTAGAGATAACACAGGAGAAAACCTAGATGACTGTGGCTATGGCAATGACTTTTTACTTCAGTTCAGTTCAGTTGCTCAGTCGTGTCTGACTCTTTGCGACCCTATGAACCACAGCATGCCAGGCCTCCCTGTCTATCACCAACTCCCGGAGTTTACCCAAACTCATGTCCATTGAGTCGGTGATGCCATCTAACCATCTCATCCTCTGTCGTCCCCTTCTCCTCCTGCCTTCAATCTTTCCCAGCATCAGGGTCTTTTCAAATGAGTCAGCTCTTCGCATCAGGTGACTTTTTAGATATAAGACCAAAGGGACAACCCATGAAAAAACTAACTGATAAGCTGGACGTCATTCAAATTAAAAATTTTTGCTCTGTGAAAAAGAATGTCAAGAGAATTAGAAGATAAGCTACAGACTAGGAGAAAATATTTGTAAAAGACCCATCTGATAAAGACTGTTAACCAAAATATACCAAAAAACTCTTAAAACTCAATAAGAGAACAACCCAAATTTTAAATTGGGCCAAAGACCTTCAGACAGCTCACTGAAGATGTACAGATGGCAAACAAGCATTTGAAAAGATGCTCCACATCATATGCCATCAGGGAAATGCAAATTAAAACACAATAATATATCACCACACACCTGTTAGAATAGACAAAATCTGGAATATTGACAATACCATATGCTGGCAAGGATATGAAAGAAGAGGAACTATCATTCATTGTTGATGAGAATGTAAAATGGTACAGCAAGATGACAAGACAGTTTGGTGGTTTCTCACAAATGGAAAGATACTTTTACCATGTAAGCCAGCAACTGTGCTCCTTGATAACTACCCAAGGGAATTAAAAACTTACGTCCACACATAATCTGTACACAGATACTTATGGTAGCTTTATTCATAATTGCCAAAACTTGTAAACAACCAAAATGGCCTTTAGTAGGTGAATGGATAAACTGCTCCATTTTGACAATGGAATATTACTCAGTGCTAAAAAGAAATGAGTTTTCAAGCCATGAAAAGATATGGAGGAAACAAGTAAATATTACTGAGAGAAAGAAGCCAATCCCAGAAAGCTACATACTACATGATTCCAAGTATATAACATTCTGGAAAAAACAAAACTATGATGACAGTAAAAATAACAATGGTTGCTAGGGATAGGGGTGGGTAAGGGGAAGGATAAATAGAACACAGAGGACCTGGGGGCAGAGAAAATACTCTGTATAACAGTATAATGATGAATACATTTATCCAAATCCATAGAATGTACAACATAAGATCACCTACATACTTTGAATATGATGTGTCAGTGTAGATACATCAACTTTAACAAATTAAAATTGTTAGGATATATTGATAATGGGGGAGGCTATGCATGTGTGGATGTAGGGAACATACAGATAATTTCTATACATCTCTCTCAATTTTGCTGTGACCCAAAACTAATCTAAAAAAAAAAAAGAAAGTCTCAGGGTAATCCCCTGGCAGTTCATATGTTACATGGTGCAGCATAAAAAAAAAATTTAAGTTAAAAAAAAAAAAGATAATCAATTCACATGAAAAAATACTAGAAAAATAAATTCACAGGACTGCTAAGCTTTGTTACCTGTACAATATCAATTACTTCATCAAAGTTCGTTCCTGGAAACTTCACCTCTTCTTCATCTGCCTTCATACATTCTGGAGTCTAAGAAAGCATTTTCAGAAAGTTTTTGTTGCAAATTATACCTAATTTACTGTAATACCACCCACAGAATAAGCTTATAATTACATGCCTCTATTTTATTTTTTTTCATTTATTTTTATTAGTTGGAGGCTAATTACTTTACAATATTGTAGTGGGTTTTGTCATACATTGACATGAATCAGCCATGGATTTACATGTGTTCCCCATCCCGATCCCCCCTCCCACCTCCCTGTCTACTCAATCCCTCTGAGTCTTCCCTGTGCACCAGGCCCGAGCACTTGTCTCATGCATCCAACCTGGGCTGGTGATCTGTTTCACTATAGATAATATACATGTTTTAATTACATCATTTCTGAGCAGGATATCAACATATATCCTGCTCAGAAACGATGTAATTAGTAAATGAAATCCAAGCTACTCTTAAAGTCATTAAGTTATCATTTCAACAGCTATAAAAAATTAGGTATCAGTTTTTCTATCAAGGACTCCATCAACAATGCAACTTAAGTCAACTGATCAAGTTAATTATTGCGATTTTTCTCCTAAAGTTAAAGAAAAATGTTTATATGGATATATAAGTTTACACATACACAAACTCAAAAAAAGACAGATAAAGAATCAAATAATTTATGAAAAAATAAAGAAAAAAATTATTTTACAAATTTAGCCTCCAGGCCTCACAATATATAACCTATTTATCAAAAACCACAATAGACAATTCCTTAGAGCACAATGACTAATAGTCTAAAAAAATCATTATTTGAAATTATATATGTTCTAATAAACTTCTAGTTAAAAGAAATACTGATGGAAAATTAAATTAGGCACAAATGGCATTCAGGGTCATTCTATTTCACTATTTTTGATTGTGAAAAATTGATGTTCTTCCTCTCCTTAAAACTATATGCTCAATGACTAAATTTGCTTACAACAGATGAAACCCAAGGAAAAGTTACAGTGCTAGTCCTAATTTTGTCATTTAGTCACAAGAAGCAAATAAATATTACTAGAAAGAAATGCATATTTTTGCATCATGTCAGTAGTTTGATGACAAAGCAACATCTCAAAACATGAATTCCAATTGTCATTACAAAATTCACATTCAGGAAAACTATAATATAATTCCCATTTAAATCAAGATTCTTCTCCAAAGAGACAGAAATTCTTTCCTCACATATGAGTCTTACAGCTTAAGTTGCCAAAATGTTACACTAAGGATGATCACTTTCAAAATGTTGATAAATGTAAAGGTCTTAATCAAACTCTTTTTTTCAAGTTCATAAGCAATTTCAAATTTGTTTTGAATCTTTTCCTTAGAACCTAAATGATTAAAATATATTATAATAGGAGACTTTGCACAGAATAACAGTTAAAATCTATAATCAGATTGTTCAAGGATATATGATACGTTCCTAAGTAATACCTGTATCCAGGTTCTCAAAGGAGGAGAAGATGCTTCTTTGGGACTAGAAGGAGACAGACCGACATCAGCACTGCCATTAGAGATGCTGTCAATATCCACATTGGGTAACACCTAAAACAGAATACAACATCCAGCTTTCAGGTCATCACTTTGACTCAAATATCTGTGAATCTATATATCAATAACATATTTAACTTTTTATTGCAAAGTCAATGGATAACAAATTTAAATTATGAAAGCACATTTTACAAAAACTGGAAAATAAAAGGGAAACACAAAGAATCCTACTTAAGACTATTTTTCATTTTTACTATCCCCTTATCCTTTTCCTATGCACTATGCATAGCTAAAATCTTAAGCTGTTTCATTCCAGATTTTCCATTGTAATCAGATCATAAATGCCTTACTATACTACCATATAGACTTCATAATTATATTTTAAATGTACATATGCCATTATTATTTTATCATTTCCTGTTGGTAAACATTCAGGATATTCCTTATATACTATTTGATAGATAGAAATATATCACTCCAAAAAATTTCATATATATATATATATAAGGGTTTTTCCCTGACTTTGAATTATTTCATTATGATATACAGTCAGACATAAGAGTAACTTCTCGAGCCAAAAAGCATAATTATTTAAGATTCCTGGTATTACTACTGAAATGCAATCCAAAAGAGATCTCTTTCCATCATCAAAACCATAGTCAGTCACCCAACTTTCACTGAAATTAGATAATAGAAGTATTTCAGCAAGAACAGTTTTTAAATGGAGATATATTATTGTTATCTTAATTTGTATTACCATGGTAACTAGCAAGATTTAAATTATTCAATTTGATATCTTATAAACTATTTCCTCTTCTCTAGAGTCTTACATTCTTTGAATATTTATCAATTTCCTCTTATGTTTTCTTACTAATTTATGGACGTTTTTATATTTAAAAATGAATCTATCATATTCCTTTCATATGTTCTCACTGTATGTCACTTCCCTCTTTATTTAGAAGATTTTTACATACATAAGTTTTAAATTTTATAGAATCAAGTCTGTTTTCTATCATATCTAAGTTTCCTCCTCTCATGTCCAGACTTAGCTTCAGTTTTGTTAAGGACTGCATGCAATTATCTTCTAATTCTTTTGTTTTTATATTTTGTAGCTACACTTTAGCCTATTGCCTATTTGGAACTCATTTGCTATATACAGTAAAAATTTAGAGTCTAAAACTGATCTATTTCCACACTGCTAACCAATTATAACATACATCATTTCTTTTAAGAGAATCCTATTTCCCATTGACTAATGAAGTATCTATTACATACTACATTCTTTTTAAAAACTAAGAATATTTCTTAAATGGGACCAGTATCAAAACACTAAACTCTTTGTTCTTTCAAATATCAAAATTATCCTGAAGTTCAATTAAAAAAAAATTAATGGCTTTTATTTTTAAAATACAATTTCACTTAAATCATATATTAACTTAGGAAGAATTGACAACCTGAATATTTAAAATTCACATACGAGTTCTCTCCCCATTCATTCAAGTCCTCATATATGTTTGTGTAAAGGTTAAAGTTTAATTATATAAACACATTAAGCCTTTTTAAAAATTAATCATAACATACTGTTCAATTATTCCCTTTGGAATATCAAGTCACCAGGATATGAGTCACTGGCTTAGAAAAGGTAGCTTAAACCATGTAGAACAAGGACAGTGATATCACATAAATATCATAGTTTTAAAGAATGAAAGATCTATCAGGAAAGCAAAGTCTTCATGAAGCAATACAACAGATTTTAAGCACTGAGGTTATGCCAAAGGTTTTATTTCTTAAACTTTTCTGTTCATACACACTGCATACCTGTACAGAAAGCTGAGGAGGATCCCTTTTTTCTGACTTCATTTCTACAACTGCTATGTTAGGCTTCTTTACTCCAGCTTCTATTTTTCGAGATGATGGTGGTATTGAAGTTGTCACTGTTACAGGGTGTGGCTTATTTACAATTACCCCAGCAGGTGGTATGGAATCACTATTACTTTGGGTTTGTCCTAGAAAATTCAGGGGAGAAAAGGAGTCAACCATTTCAGAAATAAGAGAAAATTCTTATATATAACCTAGATCTTTATGGTTAAAATTCTAATATGAAAGGAAAGCACTACCTTTCCTTTACCTTGGCAATCATCTTTCCCTCTGTCATCACTATCATCATGATCCTCACCATGTCAGCCTTTCCCCAGTGACTAACATTTACTAGACACTCATATGTACTAAACACTTCACATTCACTATCTAAATTAAATAAGCCTATGAAGTATTAATATTATCCACACTTTACAGTTGAGGAAACAGAGGTTTAGAAACATAATTTGCTGAAGGTCATAATAGGCAAAGGCAAAGGCAAGACTGAAGTATACTGCATTATGTTGCATTATTTTTATTCTCAAATTTTCATAAGAGCAAAAATGGACAGAAATAAAACCAACAACAAAATGCTAGTGTCTGACTACCAATAAGTATCATGTAGGCCTACTATTTGGTAACTATCATAGTTATCAAAATTTTTGTTACCTTTTACTTCAAAATTTCCATTTCTTTCCTATATTTCAAGGTAAAGAGAGAGCAGTGCTCTCACTAAAAGCACAGACTCTAAAAATCACATGGCCTGGGTCTTAATCTAACTAATCTATCTACTCCACTCTAACTATGTGGCCTCTGAGAAATCACTAAACTCTTCTGTGCCCCAGTTTCTTCATTTATAAAACTGGTACATTACTATGTGTTTTATAGGGTGGATTAAATAAGCTAATTTATATAAAGTACTTAGATCTATACCTGGTACACAGTAAGGACTTTATAAATATTGCTTATTATTTTAGTAGAGGACATGGTTGAACAGACTGCTACCAAGTTGATATGTCATTAACCCATAATATCAAAAATAAAAAATTCTCTCATGGTAAAAAATATTCACATTATATATATACAAATATTCACAATAATTCATCAAAATTAAGAATTGCAATGACATTAAAAGAAAAAATAGCTAACTAGATTTGAAGAGCTGCTGCTGCTAAGTCACTTCAGTCATGTCTGACTCTGTGCGACCCCAGAGATGGCAGCCCACCAGGCTCCCCCGTCCCTGGGATTCTCCAGGCAAGAACACTGGAGTGGGTTGCCATTTCCTTTTCCAATGCGTGAAAGTGAAGCCGCTCAGTCATGTCTGACTCTTAGTGACCCCATGGACTGCAGCCTACCAGGCTCCTCCGTCCATGGGATTTTCCAGGCAAGAGTACTGGAGTGGGTTGCCATTGCCATCTCCATTTGAAGAGCTAGGGTGATACTAAAAATTATTTGTTCAACTTTTACAATGATGGGTCTGAGAGAACTCAAATAAGTTAATAACAAACTCTTAGCTTAGAACACACAGCTACATAATTTTTACTTATCATAGCTAGGTCCAAAAGTACAAAAAGGTAATTTAAAGTACTTCTCCTAAGATATGATGATATTAAACCAAACAAAATCCTTAAATTCTTTAGTTATTATGAATGTTTATGACACGTGTAGCTTCCCTGGTAGCTCGGTTGGTAAAGAATCCGCCTGCAATGCAGGAGACCCCGGTTCGATTTCTGGGTCAGGAAGATCCGCTGGAGAAGGGATAGGATACCCGCTCCAGTATTCTTGGGCTTCCCTGGTGGCTCAGCTGATAAAGAATCCGCCTGCAATGAGGGACACCTGGGTTTGATCCCTGGGTTGGGAAGAGTCCCCTGGAGAAGGGAACGGCTACCCACTTCAATAGTATTCTGGCCTGGAGAATTCCATGGACTGTATAGACCATGGGTTGCAAAGAGTCGGACACAACTGAGCGACTTTCATGACATGTCTAAACATTATTTTAATTTCACCTACAGCAATATACTATAAAATACTGTAAGAATGTTTCCTGTGAGTGAAAACACAGCATCATTTCAGACACTGTTACTAGACAAAGTAAAACATATCCTGAAGCCCTATTCACAAATATAAGCAACACATAAAGGAAAAGTACATGACTACTGTGTCAGTACCATTTTGTAAATTATGTTATTGCCGAATAGAATTTTAAAATTTATGCCATATATTTTGTTGGGTCTTACCTAAAAGAACTGCCATAGGTATCAGATGACCTTCCAGTGTACCTGAAAAAGTAGGCATTTCCCGGCTTGGGCTGAACAAATACTGCTGATCACCAGGAGACAGTGTAGTAATAGAATGTTGCAACTTAGAATCCACCTTTGTAGGTTTCGTGGCAGAAAAGTCTGTTTGTGTTCTTATAGACTTTACTTTAGTGCCTATAATAATCATCAATGGCAGATATTTTAAAATATTGTTTGAACATCTACAAATACAGCAACTCTTCTTCACAGAAAGCTCTCATTCTATGTAACAAGGTTACAGGACCCCAAAATACAAGCAACATATAAATCAAGGAGTGACAAACTTGTTCTTAAGTGGCCAGATAGGATATATTTTAGCCTTGTGGCCCGAGTGGTCTCAGTGGCAACATCTCAATTCTGCCGTTGTAGCATGAAAGCACTCATAGACACGTACATAAAGGAATGTGTACCTATGTTCCAACAGAGTTTTATACATAAAAACAGGCATGTAGACTGCAGGTTGTGGTTCTTCAATCTCTGAATAGATGCAACAACTTGTGCAAATAATATGATAGAAAAGATACAATGACTAGGGGAATTTCCTACTAAGACTCTGTGCTTCCAATGCAGGGAACCTGGGTTCAATCCCTGGTCAGGGAACTAAGATTCCACATGCTGCATAGTGCAACCAAAAAATAAAGACAAAAAGTTAAAAAAAGAAAAAACAAAGAAATGATATAATGACTAGGAAAAATTGATGATTAAGATTTGAAAGAATATTCAGCATGTATTACTTAACTCATTTCCATTTTTTCCAACAGGTGTAAAAAAGTTAAAGATCATTTTTGGAATTGAAAATTTTTTTCATCCTCTCATTATTCTGAATAACCAGACTTTATCCTTGGAAATAATGTAAAGATAATCAAATTCTATACTTATTAAAACCTTGCAAAAGTTAAGTAAAAGTGTAAAGGAAAAGAAATTAAAATCTTTTCTAAATTAATACCTGACATGACTACATTTTTAGTTTTAATATATGAGTAGTTTTATAAATCTGGACTTGTAAATATAGTTTTATGATCCCAGGAAGAAAAATTTTAGTAGTACATCTATAACTTTTTTATCGCCTTCTCAAGTATTCATTCATTCAACTGAATGAATGTTTTTCTTGCAAGTTATTTAAAATACATTCTCTCAGCATTTAAAATGTGTTTGACATCATTCCAGACAAAGGGGATACAAGTACTGAATAAACCAACTGTACTCACACGGCTTACAACTTCTTAAGGAAAAAAACTGATAAACAAAAATACAACATCAGACAGTGAAAACTGCTATGAAGAGCAATATGCCAAGGAAGGGAATAGAGAGGGTTAGGGGATGATATTTTGGATGAGATGGTCAACATAGACCTCTCTGAGGAGCTAACAGCTAAGAACAGAGATTGAAAGAACTGAGAGTGAGCCATGCAAGGGTCTATGGGAAAAGCCCTCCAGGCAGAGGAATAACAGGTACCAAGGCCCAAAAAGGAGGCTGTATCCATAGGTTCTCAATCACTTTATCATTAAAAGAGTTAATTGATACAGTGATTTTTGGATTTGAAAGTATTTTAAAACCTTGGGACATTTTTTACAAAAGTTTCCAAATCCCAAATATAAGTTAACAGCAAGCTCTAATAAATCAAGGAAACATTAGGGTAAATATCATCCACAAAGCCTACTAAATAAAATCTATAAGATTTCTAGATAAATTGACACCCTATATGATGAATTAACTTTTGTAAAGGAATGGAAAAATAAAGCAACCACCAACTCACAAGACAGGATCAGAAAGGAAAATGAATTGGGATCCACAAGTTATGGCATATTATCAAAGTGGCTTACAGACTGCTAAAGCACAAGCTGAGACATTTCAAAATGTAACCAAAGTCAACAGACTCAATACTTAACTAAGAGTTATATTTAAATATGCTAGTGAAATGGTATGAAAACATATAGTGATAAATAAAGATATTTTTACTTGTATATAAACATGATAAAAAAATTTTCACTTCTGCTCTTTGAGAACAAACTAAACTTCTAAAGTGCCCATAAGCACTTTTATGATAATGTACAGCATAAGGCTCATCTTTCTGTCCATAAGGAACATGATAGACTAAGATCTGCAAGAACAGTCTACGTTCCCTGGATTATAATTTAAATTGCTTAAGAGTCATCATCTCATAAATTTTATCATGTTTATCTGAAGATACCATCTAATACTACTTTCCCCCCAATATTTCAAATCTGGTCTATTTTTTCCTACTCTCCTGGAAGGAAATATTTCCATCCCTAAGCATGATATAATTTGAATGTATTTATAAGTAATCAATAAAAAGCAAAAATTAAACTTTATCTATTAAACTGATACCACAAAAAACAAGGTTTCATACCTTTAACTCGTTCTATTACTTTTGGTCTCTGTGGTCTGGATTTAGGAGATGGAGAATTAAATCTGAGGTATGGTCCTTTTTTAAGAGTGCTGCGATGACCCTGATAAACTGGTTTTCCATAGATTTGTAACATATAATCCTTGTCTTGCACCACTGTGGTTGCTTTCAAAAATCCCTAAGTACACAAAGGTATTCAACTCATCAGCAAAATAGTCATCAAACACTTATCTCATTTTTCTAAAACCTCCTTTTGCCAGCTTAAGTACTATATTAAGAATGATCAGATTAGGAAAATCCTCTATATTAAATGGCTCTTAAATTCTGGAGACAATTTCCAAACTGCAGTTTTACAGTTTTCAAAAGCATGAAAGTTAAAGACAAAAATAATTTACCCAAGAAACATGAAGATTCTTACACTACTAAGCATATTTTCAGTACCAAAAAGAAAGTTTAAACACATTTTACATCTGAAAGTAGTAATTTTCAAGTACAGTAAAATGACACAAACCAAGTCTTTAAATAATTTTCTACATTTCTGATCCCACCTTCAATCATAATCTAAATGCCACAGAAAAGTAGCATTTATTGAATATCTGCTAAGCACCAAGCACTAATTCAGTGCTTTATTACTAATTAGATGCTTTACTAATCTGCCCAACAATCCATGTTTGGCATTAACAAAGTTACTACTCAGAGCAGCCAAAAAATTCCCTCCATAGCATCTAGTACCTTGCCACGCAATCATTGGGCACTAAACAGACATCTATTAAACTGAAAAATAACCAAACAAAAATACACACATACACATTTACACATGCAAAGATGAAATACAATTTTGAATACCGTGAACTAAAAAATCTAATTTTTGGACTAGATAATTTCTAGATAAATCCAGTATAACTGAAATACTATGTCAACTCAAAAGGAAAGAATGGTATACTTTGTGCAATAACTTCTATGTGACAGATATCAAAAACTCTAAGTATCAGTAGTTAAAGATGGTTTTCATTTGAATAGCCATTCATATTTTCAAAACATTTTCACAGTCATTTCATTATTTATATCTTTAATAATAATGCAACATTTACATCACAAAAACAGATTAGGATCTTACTTCTTTTCTCTCTTTTTGTAAGCTTGAAGCAGGCATGCTCCTTATAGGTGGATTTCGAAGATGATCCTCTTTTTGTTTTTGAGAATGTTTTCTTGGAATTACAGAGTTGTTTACAGTTTTATCTTGTGTGTTGGTTTTAATATATTTATTTATGTAGTGAGCTCGCTTGTTCCTTTCATTCTTCTGATCAAACCTCTTTTGTTCATAATCTTTTCTTGTCAGTTCATCCTTAACATAACCAAAATTAAAATTACGTAAAATCTATCCAAGTAGTAACACTTCACATCCAAAGTAGTTGTTGTTGTTGTTTAGTTGCTAAGTTTTGTCTGACTCTTCAGGGACCCCATGAACTGTAGCTCGCCAGGCTCCTCTGTCATGGTATTTCCCAGCAAGAATACTGGAGCAGGTTGGCATTTCCTTCTCCAGGGGATCTTCCTGACCCAGGGATCAAACCCACAACTCCTGTGGCCCTGACACTGGCAGGCGGATTCTTTACCGCTGAGGCACCAGGGAAGCCCATTTTTTCCTACTGTTATAAAATTTGATTTATCAGTTTTAAAAGCTTTATAAATAAATGATATTTGTTTACATATGAATAAAAATTCTTTTTAGAATAAACAAAAAATTTAAAAGACTAGTATTTTATGGAGCAGAGGAATGAGAAATAGTAGATGATCTTCAGGGGTAAGAGGGCAATTTTTCATCATAGAGGTTTTTATACCTTTTGATGTTTAAACCATGTGAATATAGTAACTTCAAAAATTAAATTAAAAAATAAATTTTCAAAAAGTAAAAATTTTGTAATAAAGTTCTGAAATATTTATAAATTAGAAGTTACTTGAAGGTTTAAAGAAGCATATTTTGCATGAAATCTACTGTTACAGAGTGACATATATTGCTGGTCATCTGAAGAATAAGACGTGAACTCCAAGTCTTTTGACCCTTAGGTCAATTTTTTTTCTGATGCATCACATAGCAGCTAATATAAACTCTTTGTAACTGTATTAGAGATACATATTCTTAAAACAACAGTGTTTAAAAGTGTATTTTAGGGACTTCCCTGGTGGTCCAGTGGTTAAGACTCCACCTTTCAATGCAGGCAACTTGGGTTCAATTCCTGATCGGGGAAATAAGATCCCACATGCCAAGTGGCACAGCCAAATGAAAAAAAAAAAAAAGTGTATTTTAGAGAGTTCCCTGGTGGTCCAGTGGTTAGGACTCTGCTTTCATTGTCAAGGGCCCAGATTCAAACCCTAGTCAAAAAAGTAAGATCCCAAAAGCTGCATAGTGTAGCCATAAAAAAAAGAAAAAGAAAGAGACAACAAACAAAACAACATACACACACATAACCTCCCCCAGCTTCCCCAAAAAAGTGTATTTTAGTGTTTACTGCTATGGAAACCAAACTAACACTTCATCCTGCTACAACTGGGAGTAAGCATATACATACAATCTTACAGTCAGGAAAAAAACATTTTGCACCTCAAGGTAAAAATGAGTTACCCTGCCTAGTTGTGCTTACTTAAATACATAAAATATTGAGAAATGTCCTTTAAATTACTGACCCCCTAATAAAAAGAGCTCTCCTGGATTTTTGCAATACTAATGTCTGTAGATACACCATAAGATGTGTGGAAGCGAGAAAGTGGCAATTTTTCTATCTGGAAATGACTTCTCTAAACACAGTAACCTGAGAGATTTTTGTGGAGTATTTTCCTTTTAAGTAACTTTGTTGCTTTTACTTTGGTAAGCCAATGTTTCTAAATCTGCTGTCTTCTTTTTTTCTTAAGTATACTTTTTTATGTCTACTTTCTTTTCCAAATGCTTTTGCTAAATTTTCTTTGAAATCACTCATATCTTAGTAGTTGTCTACAATTTTCCAGTTAATAGTCATAATATAATTTATGAGACAAAGCACATGTTGAATAAAATGGAACTTATTACTAATAAGTACAATGGGTGATGGAGTGAAATTAAGACTTATAAGTGGACTTATAAGGAATATTTTGAGAATAGCTATGATACGTATAAACTGGAATATCTAAAGAATTCACTTAATTCTTTCCAATACCTACTTGAATTTCTGCAGAAATCGTTTTAATCCAGTCATCTACAGTCTTTCTGATCCGAATCTTCTCTGATATCTCTCTACAAAAGAGAAAAAAGAATTTTCTTAGATTAACATTAAAGGTCCTAAGAACAGATCTCCTATCTAGCTTTGAATCTATTGTGTAGCCCAATATCCTTCATCTGAAAAGGAAAACCCAATGTTATTAGTTTAATCAAATGTTTCAAGGATGCCTGCAAAGCATATGTAGATTCCAGTAAATAAATATCAAAAAGAGAAAAAAAAAAAAAATTAAAGGGAAAATTAACACCTGTGAAAAATAGCAGCAGCATGTGTATATCCAAATTCCAACTTTATAATAAGCGCACACTATCAAAGGCAATGAAGAATCTTTTCTAAACATCAAAACACATTAAAGCAAAAGGAAGCGCTTAGAAAAAAATGAAGAGAGCCTATAAACTGGCAGTTTCATAAAAAACCTTGGAATGCCAATACCCTGTCCTACCTGTTGTTGGATAGAGCATTGATAAATGAATACATGGCAGCTCCATCCTTTGCACGAATTATAGCTTCCAGATTTTCTTCAAGTACTTTTTTATTATTTTGTACTCCCCTTAAAATCTTCTCAGCATCTTTCAATACAGATCTTGTATTTGTTATCTGAAGTTTAATGGAATTCTGTGGAAGCTCAGCAAGCCTTGACATCTGAGATTCTTTCAACTTAAAAGATAAAAAGGCAAGAATATCAATATGTAAAACTTATATTCATATTTTAATCCACATAAAAGCTGTTAGTATAGTTTGGGGCATATACTACACCAGTCTAAGGAATGAATTTGTCAAGTTGAAGAGCTACAGAAGAATACTTGGCGACTAAAGTTTCTCTCCATTTAGGTGTATACTGTGAATGTTCCATGAAATGGGGCTGGGAAGCCCAAAGTAGTTCAGAGTTCTATAAAAGCTCTCTCTGGTGAAGAAAGCTAAACAAATTAAGAGCAAGTCGGCTCTGGGTAGGCAGGGCAGACAATGTGAACTGGATAAACAAGGGCCATTCACATTCCCCTTCGGCCTTCCTTCCTCTCCAACAGAAGCCTGAGAGTGACAGTTGGCCATGTGACTCACTCTTAGCCAAGGAGTAGTAAGTAGAAATCACCTGACAGGGCTTTTGGAAAAGTTTTGTAAGGGAAACAAGGGCTGACATGTCTTTCAGTGCTCTGTCTTCATCCTCCTCCTGCTTTGTCTTGGTAACTTTATTTCTTCATAACTTTTACCTTTGCTCATCATTGATTTCATGACTTTGTTCATACTTTACCTGGAGTATGCTATTCGTTTCTTTCCTCTTTTGGTCAAGTTCATGAAGAATATCATCAGACTTCTGCACAGTCACTTTAGCTGTTCCTAGTTCTTCATAGGAAGGAAATCTTTGAGTGGCTATAGTATCAATGCTGTAAAAGATTTCAAAGTAAAGTTTCCTAAATTGCCATAAATTCAGTAAACATTTGATGATATAAATCTTTGATACATTCTTAGTTGTATGAATTCTAAAGGGGTCCTATTAAAATTGTACAAAGAATCAGTCAATTATGTGGTTAAACATACAAAACACAAAAATTGCAAGAAACAAAATTACTCCGACCAGATTGGTTTAAGAATAGTAGGGAAAGAGCAGAAAATGGTTTTGCTTTGAAGAAACTCACGTGCAGAAGCACTTCTAGAATGGTAGAGTAATAATCTCTAAAAATCTACTCCTGAATAAAAGCAAACAAAACACTAGCAAAAAGGGTCAAATCAGCTTTTTCAGAATGGTGGAAATTAAACAAAAGCTTGTAACCCAGGGAACAGTTACTTAACAAAAATGACTGACAAGAACAGCAAGCTCTATGATATTTTAAATTGCTCTATTCCCAGAGGCCTTTCCCCAACTGTGAGTAGCTTTGAAAATCAACAGCCTCATAATCACTGTAGCTGTGAAAACCAACAGCCTCACAGCTACTAAAAGGGTGGAAGAAGTGTGGAGCTCCTCAAAAAGTCATATTCACAAGGTTTCTCCTTAAATCTAACTCAGTGAGAAATCCCATCCCACAGTCATTTTTTAAAAACAGTGGCAATTGTTTAACATCTTAGCTGCCTGAGGGAGTCACACCAGTTGAAGCAAACAAGAGGGTGGACAATAAGCCAAAAACTTGGGGAAGGAGATGTCCATGATGGAGTTGTTTGTTTTTTTAATTTTTGGCCACACCCTGTGGCATGTGGAACATGACCAGAGGTCCAAGCCACACCTCCTGCACTGGAGCGTGGAGTCTTAACCACTGAATTGCCGGGCAAGTCCCTGCGGTGAAGTCTGAAAAGCTCCGAAACACTACTGGGGCTCTAAAAGGTCACATGCATGTACAGGGCTATATGTATGCACAAGAATGACCTAAGAAGGGCATAATCTTTCACATCTGGCTGACCATGAACTCTGTACGAGTAGGAAGTTAGGATTAAGACAGGCTTACATACTGCTGGAGCACTGAAGGTGTTTCCCAGTGTATACACACACACACACACACACACACACACACACAGCTGCTCGGCAAAGACAGTGAGACTTAGTCATTCAAAATAGTTAGGAAACCTTTCAATCATTAGCTGACTTAGCTAACCAAATGGAGACTTGCTACACATAATAAAGAACAAAAATTACAGAATTAGTCCAGGAAAATCATTAAACAGCAACAACAACCACCACCAGCAATAACAACAAACTCTGGTGGGAGGGTGGAAGTTGATGGAAGAATCTAATTTCCAGAACTGGCCCATTAAATCATTTTAAATGCCCTTTTCAACAAAAAGTTGTGAGATACAAAGAAGTAGGAAATAGAGTTCAGACACAGGAAAAAGAATATCAGTAGAAACTATCCTTGAGGAACTCCAAATATTGGACTTAACTAGAGAAAGACCATAAATTAGCTACTATAATTGGAGAAAAGCATCAGTCCCTGGGTTGGGAAGATCTGGAGGACAGCATGGCAACCCACTCCAGTACTCTTGCCTGGGAAATTCCATGGATAGAGGAGCCTGGCAGGCTACAGTCCATGAGGTTGCAAAGAGTCAGACACAACTGAGAGACTAACACTTTCACTTTTCAAAAGAATGAAAGGACTGATGCTGAAGTTGAAGCTCCAATACTTTGGCCACCTGACCCAAAGAGCCAACTCACTGAAAAGACCCTGATGCTGGGAAAGACTGAAAGCAAAAGGAGAAGGAGGGTGACAGAGGATAAGATGGTTAGATAGCATCACTGACTCAATGGACATAAATCTAAGCCAACTCCGGGAGATAGTGAAGGACAGAAGAGCCTGGTGTGCAGGAGTCCACGGGGTTGCAATAAGTCAGACATGACTTAGAGATTGAACAACAGCAACAAAAATAAAAATGAAGTCTTGGGAATTCCCTGGTAGTCCAGTGGTTAGGACTCCATGCTGAAGGCCTGGGTTCAATCTCTGGTCAGGGAACTAAGATTCCACAAGCCACGGGGCAAGACCAAAATAAATAAATAAATAAGAATGAAGTCTCATCAAACAAAGAATATCAAAAAAGATAAAAGCTATTGGACTTCTGTGGTAGTACAGTGGATAAGAATCTGCCTGCGGATGCGGGGGACACGGGTTCCATTCTTGGTCCAGGAAAATTCCAAATGCCATGAAGCAATTAAAGCTCATGCACTACAACCACTGAGGCCGTGCGCCATAGAGCCCACGTGCCACAACTACTGAGCCCACAGACCTAGAGACCATCCTCTGCAACAAAGACATCACAATGAGAAGCCTGTACACCGCAACAAAGAGGAGGCCCCACTTACCACAATTGAGAAAGCCCACAAGCAGCAGCAAAGACCCAGTGCAACCAAAAATAAACACATAATTTTTAAAAAAAACAAAAGCTA
The DNA here is from genome assembly GCF_019320065.1 of Cervus canadensis. Classification (NCBI taxonomy): domain Eukaryota; kingdom Metazoa; phylum Chordata; class Mammalia; order Artiodactyla; family Cervidae; genus Cervus; species Cervus canadensis. The sequence goes on along the minus strand of NC_057391.1, from coordinate 65,939,454 downwards.
TTTTTAAAAAAAGAGAAATTCTGGAGTTGAAAAATACAGCAACTGAAATGTAAAATTCACCTGACAGGCTAAACAGCATATTCAAATTGGTAAGAGAAAGAATCAGCAAATTTAAAGATAGGTTAGTAGAGATTATCCAGTTTGAGGAATGGGCTTCCCAAGTAGTGCTAGTGGTAAAGAATCTGCCTGCCCATGCAGGAGATGCAAGCGACTCGGGTTTGATGTCTGTGTCGGAAAGGTCCCCTGGAGTAGGAAACGGCAACCCACTCCACTGTTCTTGCTGGAAATTCCATGGACAGAGGAGCCCGGTGGGCTATAGTCTATGGGGCGCAAAGAATTGGGCGTGACTGAGCAACTGAGCACAGTTTGAAGAACAGAGCAAAAAAAGAATGAAAAAAACTAAAATCCTTAAGACCCGTCAGATACCATCAAGCATACCAACACACGACATAGCCCAAGGAGAAAAAAAAAGGTCATGTGTACTACTTAACTGTGTAAAAAAATAACGGCCCAAAAATTCCCCAACTTAATGAATGTTAATTCACTCATCCAAGAAGATCAACAAAATTTTAGGAGGATGAACTCAAAGAGATCCACGTTTAGACACATCAAACTGTCAAAAGCCTAAGACAAAGAGAGAATCCTGAAAGATAAAAGTAATTAATTATATATAAAGTATCCTTAGTAAGATTAACAGTATATTTCTCATCAGAAATCATGAAATCTAGAAGGTAGTAAAATGATATATTCAAAGCACTAAAAGGACAAGAGTATCAACCAAAAATTCTACATTCAGTAAAACTATGCTTCAAAGATAGAAATTATGACATTTCCAGATAAAAACAACTGAGAGCATTCATCACTAGCAGACCTACCCTATAGTAAATACTAAAAAGAGTCCCTTAGGGTGAAATAAAAGGATGTTATGCACTAACTCAAATCCACATGAAGAAATAAGAGTATGGGTAAAAGTTAACTGTATAGGTAAATATAAAAGACAGTATTAAATTATTTGTTTATAACTCTCTCCTTCTATCTGATATAAAAGACAACTGTGTAAAACAGTAATTATCAAGCTGTAGAGACAAGCTTATAATGTATAAAGACATAATTTGTATAATAATAGCAGAAAGAAAAGAGGAGGGAATCAATCTATATTGCAGTAAAGTTTCTGAATCCTGTAGAAATTAAACTGGTATTAATCCTAACTAGATTGTTTTAAATTAAGATGTTAATTTTAGTTCCTAGGGCAACTACTGAGAAAATAATTCAAAAAAAAAAAGTAAAAAAAGCAATAAGGGAATTAAAATGTTATACTAGAAAATATCTATTTAATGTTAAAAAAAAAGACAGTATGGAGGAATAGTAGAATTAAAAAAAGACCTAAGATACATAAAAACATATAACAACATGACAGACATAAATCTTACTTTATCAGTAATTACACTAAATGTAACAGACTAAAATTGTACAATGTCTCATGAGATTACACAAAACGTAGCTTGTTTAGTTTTCGTTACTATAGTTTTCATGACATTCAAGAAAAAATTATAGTGGCTGACTATACCTTGACTTTTACTATTTACTTGACTTTTTAAAAACTTTTTATAATATAATGTAATTTCAAACACAAAAGTAGAAAGAGTAGTATAGTGACCTCCATATACCTTATTTACCTACATCAATAACTAACTCATGGCTATCTTCATTTCATTTATACTTCCAACCTGGTTTTCCCCACCCTGCAATGGATTATTATTGAAGCAAATTCCAGATATCATTTAATCAGAAATGAATAGTAAATAGTCTACATTTTGAGAAAATTAGATGTATTCATTTGGTGGCTTATATGGTAAAGAATCCGCGTGCAGTGCGGGAGACCTGGGTTTGAACCTTGGGTTGGAAAGATTCCCTAGAGAAGGCAAAGGCTACCCACTCCAGCATTCTGGCCTGGAGAATCTCCATTGACAGAAGAAACTGGCAGGCTACAGTCCATGGGGTCACAAAAAATTGGATATGACTGAGCGACTAAACACACACACACTGTATAATTATAGAAAAGAGGAAATATATATTAGCAGAAGAAAATGGTAACTAAATCTAAGACAATTTTTAAAAGCAATCTTATAAATCCATTAAAATTCCTGAAGAAATTTTAGAAATATTAAAAAAAACTCTGTTCAATCTAGTTTGTATTCCAATCTTGTTTTTACCTGTTTCTCCTCTCAGGATTCCATCCCATTTTTGACCTAGCTAGTGAGGTTTTGTCTGAAGATTCACTTATTCTCGTCAAGGAATCACGGTTATTCAGAATTTGTTCCAAGAATCCCACACTTCCTACAATACACGAAATATAGTATCATTTTTCAAGTACTAATTCATTCCTCTTTTATATAATAGCTCACATATATTTGTACTAAATTATTTTCACATGGTAATGATCTACTCATTTCACTCTACAAGGTAGACTACATATACATCAAAAACTAAATATTTATAACTCATGGAAACTATACTTGTAAAAGTTTAGGCCTGAATTAATTTCCATTACAGAAGAAAAAGGAGTATGAATGAGAAGTAACATCATGGCAAGGCCCTGTATACAGAAATATTTTTATAAACAGTAAAAAGGAGATTTAACAATTTCTTCATAACTAGTATTGGTTGAATCTTCCTTTTAGCCTCATCTTTAATGAGACTACTTATCAATTCTTTTGGTGGTTAAGGTTGGTTTACTTAATAAAGATTATATTTTTAAATTACTTAAGAGTCTTTAAATGTGTCCAGGACAAGATTGAATGCATTTAAATAGTTCCAAAAATGAAAGCTTATACTTAACATTTCTGCTTACTTTTACTATAAATACTATAAAGATCTAAAAAAGTTATTATTTCTTGTCACTTATAAAAGTTATTAGCATTTTTCTAACTGAACATGATAATAAATGTTAAACTTCTTAGTTTTATTATTCAAACTCACACTTAAAAATAATATAAGTAAACATGATAATCAGCTTACTTTCAATAATGCATTATTTTTTATTAATAACATATTTTTCATTAAAGGTTTAAATAATAACTTGTAGAAGACAGAATAATTACAAAGGTTTATCTCCAACTCCTTCTACAAAGACTCCAAAGAAGCTTAATTTGCCCAGTATCACTTAAAGAAAAATATTAAAAACAGAGGTCCCACTTCAGTTCATTTGCTTTTTTTTTTTTAGGTGCTCAGTTGTGTCTGACTCTCGGAGACCCCATGGACCACCAGTCTCCTCTGTTTACAGGATTTCCCAGGCAAGAATACTGGGTTAGGGTTACTATTTCCTTCTCTAGTGGATCTTCCTGACCCAGGACTTAAACTCGTGTCTCCTGCTTGGCAGGCAGATTCTTTACCACTGAGCCACCTGGGAAGTCCACGTGAGGGACTTATAAATCATAAGTGTGGAAATCTGTTCCTAACTTGAGATAGGTCTAACAAAAGTTGTTGCTTTTGTTGTTTAATCGCTTAGTCGCGTTCAACTCTTCTGCAACCCCACGGACTATTGCCCACCAGGCTTCTCTGTCCATGGGATTTCCCAGACAAGAATACTAGAGTGGGTTGCCATTTCCTTCTCCAGGGGCTCTTCCTGACCCAGATATCAAACCCATGTCTCCTGCATTGGCAGGCAGATTCTTTACTACTGACTTCCTAGTAAAGAATCTGCCTGCCAACGCAGCAGACACCAGAGATGCAGGTTTGATCCCTGGGTCGGGAAGATCCCCGGAGTAGGAAATGGCAACCCTACTCAAGTATTGTGCCTGGAAAATTCCATGGACAGAGGAGCCTGGTGGGCTACAGTCCATGGGGTCGCAAAGTGTTGAAAATGACTGAGCACAGCACAGTGACAGAGTCACCAGGAAAGCCCCTAATAAAAGTAGTGTGTGCCAATTATAATTGCTTTATTACCTGTACGACATGAAAGCTCCATATTTTCTTTTTCTTCTGTAGGATTTTCCCTCTTTGATATTTTATCATCCCTTGAAACAGGAACAGGAGCAAATCTGCGAGGTGCTGGTGTCTCCAAAGGAGATGTCTGTTTATCAAAAGTTGTATCTTCAACCTCTCTTGAAGATGCTTCAACAGAAAATTAAGAAAATAATAAATTTAACTTACTTTTTAAAAAAATTTTAATTATAATATTATTCTTCCCCATTTTTTAAAAATAAAACCAAAATTATATAGGATACTCAAGTTATTAACATATATATAGAAATAACTTCATCCTCACTAGAAATCAAAAGAATATAAACTATAAATACTTTATACTTAAACCTAATAAGTAAGAAAAAAATATGGCAATATTCAGTGCTATTTAAGTTGTGTTGAAATTGGCAAAGCTAGACACTGCTCACGGCAATGAAAACTGATAAGGCCATCCGGTACTAAGTACATGTGCTTAGTTGTTCAGTCGTGTCTGACTCTTTGTGACTCCACAGACTGTAGCCCGCCAGGCTCCTCTGTCCATGGGATTCTCCAGGCAAGAATACTGGAGTGGGTTGCCTTGTCCTCCTCCAGGGGATCTTCCCGACCCAGGGACTGAACCCAGGCCTCCCGCATCACAGGCAGATTCTTTACTAGTGAGCCACCAGGGAAGCCCAGTACTAAGTACAGCAAGTCTCAGAATTTTTATACACTTTGATCTAGAGATCCCACTTTAGTGAGCACAAACACATTGTTGCTCTTGTTCAGCTGACCCAGGGATTGAACACTTGTCTCTTGCACTGGCAGGCGATTCTTTACCACTGAGCCACCAGGGAAGCCCACAAAATGACAACTATAAACAGTGAGCGTGGAAACCTGAGCTCCCGCTACGGCTCTGACACTCCCGCTCTCAAGCCAGGAGACCTGGGGCAGGCAGTCATAAACTCTCTGTGCTTCATCTTCCCCACTTTACAACCTAAAAAATGACTCACATTACTTCACAAAAGTTTAAGGCCCACACACCTGTGGGAGACACAAAGCGACTTGCCTTTAATATGTCTGTAATATAACAATGTCCTAACAAATCAAATGTCAGGTATAATGTACTACATGGATCTTATATATCACTAAAGGCATAGGCTCTTGATTTTCATCAGTTCATTATTCAAATATCAGTAACTCGGAGATACATTTATTGATAAGAGTTTAAATTCCAAAGGTTTAACACAAATAAGTTGTATATTCCTTTGTTACTATAAAGAGGTTTTTCAAATTTCATTAAAATAGACTTGTATTACTCTTTGAAAATATTTAGAAATAGTTTATAATTGTACTCAGATGGTTTCTCCCCTGACAGAACGAAGAACCACAGTAAATATGCAGTTTGTCAGAGTATTGGTGAACTGCTGACAAGCATTTCCAGTGCTGTGTGTATGTTAGCTGCTCAGTCGTGTATGACTCTCTGTACCCCCAGGACTGTAGCCCTCCAGACTCCTCTGTCCATGGAAATCTCCAGGCAAGAATATTGGAATGGGTTGCCATTTCCTTCTCCAGGGGATCTTCCCAACCCAGGGATCGAGCCTACCTAGGTCTGCTACATAAGTAAAACTTTTCTCAATCTATGTAGAAGTGCTTCTGACAATTTATGAAAGTTATTAATTAAAACCATTAAATAGGACATGATCCATAACTTGGCTGAACAAGTTTCAAAATAATCTAGAAATTACTTGGCCAAAAATAATCCCTAATTTTATAAAATAAAGAGTCTCCTATAACCTAGTAAATAAGTTTTCTGCTTACAAACTGCAAAGAAGATTCATAGCTGGCATCTTTTATTCATAGAGAACTACATATTTTTACCTTGTTTGGAAGTAAAGACATTATGTGAAGACAGGTTACTGCTACCAAAATTCAAATGGTCTGGTTTTACAGAATATTTTTCCACTGCTATAGGAGGAGGTACAGTAACAGGCTGAAAACTACTAGTCTTGAGTGCAGCACTGATGAAATGAGTCTAGAAAACATAAAATAACCTTGTTAATTTCAAATATCACCTGAAAGAGTTAGATGACAAAATATCTTGAAATTTATTAGAGGACTTGAAAACAATCTATTAGATTTAATAAATAATAACAATATAAACATTACATGTAACTACTCACTGTAGGAGCAATGCCACTGGAAAGATACAGTAACACAAAGACTTGGGTTACGTCTGGCTCTACAGTGTGGCCCTGATCATTTGTTCTAAACCTCAGTTTTTTCCTTTTCACCTCAGAGATGGCCCATCAGACACTCCTGATGGCTCAGGAGACACTGAGACACTCCTGTCTCCTAGAGACACTCTCTCTAAGAGAGAACCAGGAGAAAGTGACCGTAGCCCTTGACCTCTACTTAAACCAGAGAATTTAAAACCAAAACATCTCATCTTTTAAATACCGATGATAAGATTTTATTTAAAGGTTTAAAAACCATTGGTAGAAAGCACTAAAATAAAACCTTAGCTTTGCATAGTAAGCAGTAAAATATTCATTTACATATAAATGGAAAACACAGTGACAACACAGTTTTTAACACTATTTATTAAAATATCTGAAAGGTACATATATTGTAACTAATAAAACTGATTTTAAAAGAGTCTTATGCTAGGCAAAAAAAACAAAACAAAACAAAAAGAATTCTTAAAAGTGTGCTAAGATCCCTCTACATAAAACAGATGGATGGATTCAAAGAATTTCATTTCATTAAGCATTAACTGAAAATACCTTACATGTCATAAGTTCAATTTTCTCTGTAGTTATAAATTCCACAAACAAGATGTATGAATTAGCAAAAGATTTCATTCTTCAAAAATGATAAAGTTAATAAATTATGCGTTTATTTCTGGAAGGATAAATGAATGGCAGAAAGGCACTTAGAACTATGTTAAAAAAAGAAGTCAATGTGCGTTTCAAATGTGTAATCTCATTCTATCCTAAACAACAAAAATAAAAATGTTTTCTAGGTAAAGAAATCAAGGCTCAGAGAAGCAAAGATTTCTGTAGACTGGGGACCAGCACTCTGACAGGCCCACTCCTAGCCTCTTCAGCTGACGTGCTGCACACTCAATTTCAGCAATGTACAGAGTACTTACTAAAACTTTATTTTATACGCCATAATCATTCCAAATAAAATAATATCAATCACATCAAGATTTCAAGACAAACCCTATTAGGAAGTCTTAAAAATTATAGGATATTAGAGTTCAGGCTATGATGTTATACTGGGCTATAATAAGCTTATTTTTGTAAATTCTTCTGAATGCTATATTTTTATTTTATCTTTAAAAGTTTTTAAGGAGTATTAGGAGTGTGTGCTCAGTTGTGTCCAACTCTTTGCGACCCCGTGGACTATAGCCTGCCAGGTTCCTCTCTCCATGGAATTTTCCAGGCAAGAATACTCGAGTGGGTTGCCATTTCCTACTCCAGGGTATCTTCCAAACACAGGGATCCAACCCTCTCTCTTGCATCTCCTGCACTGACATCACCTGGGAAATTCAAGTTGCACAGTAATAAGGGGTGGGGGGGAGGTAAATTAAAAACAATGCATTTACAATGCTGGTCATTCACTCATTTAAAAAAATCTTTTTTAAAAAATTTGAGTACCTGAGTGTTGGGTACTATCCAAGGACTTGGAAATTGCAAAATAAATACACTATACTATTAGCTCTCTGTGAGGATAACTCTTTTTATAATAGCCCTGTCCCTCATTCAAAAGGCATAAGAATGTTCATTCTTTTTAACTAGGTAAATGTAGAAGCAAATATGTATACTAGGTGATTCTCATCCAAGGGTGTGTATCAGAATCATTAGAGAGCTTTCAAGGATTTCTAGGCCTACCCTAGACCTGCTATTTCAGAATTTCTGACCGGTACAAGCATGTGTATTTTTATAAAGCTCTCCTCATGATTCTAAAGCACTTTGCCAGGCTAAGAACCACTGATATAAACAGAAAACTGCAATGCCATATAAGCCCTTTAAAATGCCATGAAAAGAAATATCACGAAAGAAGGAAAAAAACAATTATAAGTAGAGGTCTCACAAAGCTAGAAACCTAAACTAGAACATGCAGAGTTCTTCTCTTCCACATAGAAAAAAAGAATCATGAACAAACAAACCATTATGTAAGAACTAAAACTGTTACAATCTAAGGAGATGAACTACTGGAGTAATCAATCAGCTTAGAGATCCGAGTAATGAAAGGTCACGGGATGTGTGGTCGCATTACTACAGATACCTGAATATCGATTTGCTGTTGTTGCAGCTTTTCAAGATGCCGAATGTGTTGCTCCATAAACACATTCATTTGTTTCTCATGATCGTGACAGTGTAGTGTCTCCTGTTTATTCTGCATGGTTGTCTGCTGCTCTGTAACACGTTGCAACTGTTTATCAGTCTCCTGTAGCTTATTGAGTAATTCTGTAACAGAATTAACCTTTGCTTCCAACTCACTCTGCACCTAGAACAAAAGTATCCAGACATCAAAAATATGCTCAATTATTAGAAAGGTTATATAAAGTGAACTGGTATAGAGAAATTATCAAACCAGAGTTTTTACCTTCTACATTTCTGATGCTTCGAAAGCCTTTTAGAATCACAGATAAGAGGCAGAATAGCTATCCTTAACTAGATCTTTTTTCTCTTAAAAAATATCAAATTTCCCACAAGAATTTTTATTTCGTCAGAAAACTAAGATCATGGCATCCGGTCCCATCAGTTCAGTTCAGTCACTCAGTCGTGTCCGACTCGTTGTGACCCCCTGAACCGCAGCATGCCAGGCCTCCCAGTCCATCGCCAACTCCCAGGGTACACCCAAACCCATATCCATTGAGTGGGTGATGACACCCAACCATCTTATCCTCTGTCGTCCTCTTCTCCTCCTGCCCTCAATCTTTCCCAGCATCAGGGTCTTTTCAAATGAGTCAGTTCTTCGCATCAGGTGGCCAAAGTATTGGAGTTTCAGCTTCAACATCAGTCCTTCCAATGAACACCCAGGACTGATCTCCTTTAAGATGGACTGGTTGGATCTCCTTGCAGTTCAAGCGACTCTCAAGAGTCTTCTCCAATACCATAGTTCAAAAGCAACAATTCCTCAGCACTCAGCTTTCTTTATAGTCCAACTCTCACACCCATACATGACCACTGGAAAAACCATAGCCTTGACTAGATGGACATTTGTTGACAAAGTAATGTCTCTGCTTTTTAATATGCTGTCTGGGTTGGTTGTAATTTTCCTTCCAAGGAGTAAGCATCTTTTAATTTCATGGCTGCAATCACCATCTGCAGTGATTGTGGAGCCCAGAAAAATAAAGTCAGCCACTGTTTCCCCATCTATTTCCCATGAAGTGATGGGACCAGATGCCATGATCTTTGTTTTCTGAATGTTGAGCTTTAAGCCAACTTTTTCACTCTCCTCTTTCACTTTCATCAAGAGGTTCTTTAGTTCTTCTTCACTTTCTGCCATTAGGGTGGTGTCATCTCCATATCTGAGGTTATTGATATTTCTCCCAGCAATCTTGATTCCAGCTTGTGCTTCTTCCAACCCAGTGTTTCTCATAATGTACTCTGCATATAAGTTAAATAAGCATGGTGACAATATACAGCCCTGATATACTCCTTTTCCTATTTGGAACCAGTCTGCTGTTCCATGTCCAGTTCTAACTGTTGCTTCCTGACCTGCATACAGATTGCTCAGGAGGCAGGTCAGGTGGTCTGGTATTCCCCTCTCTTTCAGAATTTTCCACAGTTTATTGTGATCCAGACAGTCAAAGGCTTTGGCATAGTCAATAAAGCAGAAATAGATGTTTTTCTGGAACTCTCTTCTTTTTCGATGATCCAGCGGATGTTGGCAATTAGATCCCTGGTTCCTCTGCCTTTTCTAAATCCACCTTGAACATCTGGAAGTTCACGGATCACGTATTGCTGAAGTCTGGCTTGGAGAATTTTGAGCATTACTTTACCAGCCTGTGAGATGAGTGCAATTGTGCGGTAGTTTGAGCATTCTTTGGCATTGCCTTTCTTTGGGATTGGAATGAAAACTGACCTTTTCCAGTCCTGTGGTCACTGCTGAGTTTTCTAAATTTGCTGGCATACTGAGTGCAGCACTTTCACAGCATCATCTTTCAGGATTTGAAATAGCTCAACTGGAATTCCATCACCTCCACTAGCTTTGTTCATAGTGATGCTTTCTAAGGCCCACTTGACTTCACATTCCAGGATGTTTGGCTCTAGGGGAGTGATCACACCATTGTGATTATCTAGGTCATGAAGATCTTTTTTGTACAGTTCTTCTGTGTATTCTTGCCACCTCTTCTTAATATCTTCTGCTTCTGTTAGGTCCATAACATTTCTGTCCTTTATTGAGTCCATCTTTGCATGAAATATTCCCTTGGTATCTCTAATTTTCTTGAAGAGATCTCTAGTCTTTCCCATTCTGTTGTTTTCCTCTATTTCTTTGCATTGATCGCTGAGAAAGGCTTTCTTATCTCTCCTTGCTATTCTTTGGAACTCTGCATTCAAATGGGTATATCTTTCCTTTTCCCCTTTGCTTCTCACGTCCCTTCTTTTCACAGCTATTTGTAAGGCCTCCTCAGATAGCCATTTTGCTTTTCTGCATTTCTTTTTCTTGGGGATGGTCTTGATTCCTGTCTCCTGTACAATGTCACGAACCTAAGTCCATAGTTCATCAGGCACTCTGTCTATCAGATCTACTCCCTTCACTTCATGGCAAATAGATGGGTAAACTGGAAAAAGTGACAGACTTAATTTTGGGGGGCTCCAAAATCACTGCAGATGGTGACTGCAGCCATGAAATTAAAAGACCCTTGCTCCTTGAAAGAAAAGTTATGATCAACCTAGACAGCATATTAAAAAGCAGAGACATTACTTGGCCAACAAAGGTCAGTCTAGTCAAGGCTATGGTTTTTCCAGTGGTCATGTACGGATGTGAGAGTTGGGCTATAAAGAAAGCTGAGCACCACAGAATTGATGCTTTTGAACTGTGGTGTTGGAGAAGATTCTTGAGAGTCCCTTGGACTGCAAGGAGATCCAACCAGTTCATCCTAAAGGAAATCAGTCCTGAATATTCATTAGAAGGACTGATCCTGAAGCTGAAACTCCAATACTTTGGCCATCTGATACAAAGAACTGACTCATTTGAAAAGACCCTAATGCTGGGAAAGATTGAAGGCGGGAGGAAAAGGGGAAGACAGAGGATGAGACGGTTGGATGGCATCACCGACTCAATGGACATGAGTTTGAGTAAACTCCGCGAGTTGGTGATGGACAGGGAGGCCTTGAATGCTGCAGTCCATGGGGTCTCAGAGTCAGACAAAACTGAGTGAATGAACTGAATGGAACTTAAGTGGAAAGTAAATAATGGAAATTAAAAATACTTAAATGGAAGTTAAGAAGCAGGAAATAGTAAAACAAAGTAGGTTTCGATACTTCACTAACCTGAGGCTGAGTTTGGTCAGCAGTCTTGGCTCTCCCACCTATTAGCTCTAAGACCTGATGCTGACTCTGACCTGTTTCTCAATCTTCTCAGTTACAAATGGAGGGCTTTGCATACATGATCTGAATGGTCTCTTCTAGCTCTAAAATAAGGATGTCCAGCCATCCCAGCTACCCAAGACTGAGTGGCTCCCAAGATGAGATACTCCACTGCTAAAACGAAGGAATCCAGGATTTTCTAGCAGTAACACAGGGATGAGAGTTAAGTCTCATAACTTCTGAGAAATAATACATAACCAGAGAGAACAATGAGAATGTCCCTAGTCAATGGCTGGACACAACAATTACAAAATCAGTGTCTGGTAAACACTTTTACATTTTACAAAGAAGTTATGACTATCTAGGAAGAAACAGATATACTTTTATCAGTGGAGCTGCTGTTGCAATGGCAGCGGCAGTTGCTGCAGCCACAGTTGTAGCTGAATCAATCCCACTGGGTGAAATTCTCTTCTCCTGGGTGACAGGGTCCTTTTCTGTGCCTGCATCTTCTAAAAGCTGTACCTTCACCTCCTTACAAACAGGCATGCTTTGAGCTCTGGAAATAAAAATGGAAAAAAAAACGTCTGTTAAGTAAGCTACACTGAACCATTAGAAGAAATACCTACAAGTGGCAATCTGCTGCAGGTGAATTTTCTTGATTTTTTTTAAAAAGATAAATTCCTATTTTTTGCTATCAGCACATCAGTCATTTGGTTAATGAAATCTATTAAGGCTCAGGTCACCACACACTAAAAAAAATTAAAAGGTAATTCCCAGAAGGCACTGATATTTCAGAAGATATGACTTGCACATATGAAAAAGACATGGGCACAATTACAATGATTTACAGTCAAGAAGCACAAATCTGGGACTTCCCTGGTGGCCCAGTGGTTAAGAATCTACTTGCCAATGAGGGGGACACAGGTTCGATCCCTGGTTTGGAAGGATCCCACCTGTCATGGAATAACTAAGGCCATGCGCCACAACCGCTGACGCTCGCATGCGTAGAGCCCATGCTCCTCCATGAGAGAAGCCAGCACAATGAGAAGTCCTGGCAACGCAACAGAGAGTAGCGTCCACTCACCACAAACAGAGGACACCCACATGCAGCAACAAAGACCCGGTGCAACCAAAAACAAATAAAAATAAATTTTAAAAAGTTTTAAAAAAGAAGTAGAAATTTAAAACATACAGCAAAGGCTCTAAGTATTCAGGCATCAAGTCTTACTCCCAAAGGAAGACAACCCAAGAGGGACTATTAAAACTGCTGAAAAGAATTTCTCAACTTCTAACTGATTTAGAGTTAATAAATATCACCTAATTTATTAAAATGGGCATAAAATGCTTTACTAAGCAATCTGGATTAATACATATTCACAATAAAGCATTTAACTAAACACTTATTAAGAAAAAAGAAAAAAAAAAAAAAAGACTAGTCAATTTTGTGCTGTGTTTGGCCTAAAAGAAATGAAAGAAACACTGACAAAATTGAAGAGTGTCTAAGGTAGTCTAAGTAAAATCAGCAGGAATGCGCTTCATCTCCAGCTGCTGGATTTCCACCTCTGATTTTTAAAGAAGGCACAGAGCTCTTAAACTTACTCCTCTTTGATGTTGCCTCATTTCTATTAAGAGCATCATTTGTCTTGCATTCTCAAAATTTTGAAGTTATCTTAAGTTCTCTACCCTCCAGTTACCTTCTCATACCCAACTGAGTCATCAGGTTTTCTCAATTATTTCATCACAATTGCAGGAATCATGCCATGGAATTATAGAGGCAGGGGAACCCAACAGCCCAGCTTTCCTAATTTTCTTCATTTTACAGATGAAGGAAGAAACTGAAGTCCACAGAGATAATGGAATTTACCTGATCACGTCATAGAACTAGTAAGTAGCTGAGATAAGACCAATGCCCACAGATCTTCCCACGACATCAGGCTTTTTCTCTCAAAACAGCACTTCTCCCTTCATAATTCTGCTCTAGTACAAAACCATCATCTCTTGCCAACTATTTCATTCTTTCGGTTTCTATTTGCTTAAAAACCTTTCACACAGATTTCACCATTCAAAAATCTAAAATCGTTCCTTATAGGCTAATTTCCTATTTGGCATTCCACTTACTCCATCCTCTGGCCCTGCCCTAGGGTCCAACATACACTATACTTTCTGTTTCCTCTCAAACCACCTCTCCCCAGTTACACTGCCCTCACTGACGACACTACACGACTCTCACAGGTGACGCCAGGCTTTTTTCACTGTTCTCTCAATCTTTACCCAACTTGCTCTAACCTTCTTCCCAAGATTCAACAAAACTCTTACCTTTTCAATAAGCCTGTTCTTGGGGACTTCCCTGGTGGTCCAGTGGTTAGGACTCCAAGTTTGCAATGCAGGGAACATGGGTTCAACCCTGGGAACTAAGATCATGCATGCCAAATGGCACAGCCAAAAACATAAATAAGCCTGTTCTTATAACACTTCCTCTTGATCTCTCCATTCACTAATTTCTCTTCATTTACTTTCGATGGGCTTCCCTGATGGGTCAGATGGTAAAGAATCTGCCCACAGTGCAGGAGATCCAGGTTTGATCCCTGGGTCAGGAAGATCACTGGAAAAGGGGCTGGCTACCTACTCCAGTATTCTTGTCTGGAGAATTCCATGGACAGAGAAGCCTGGTGAAATACAGTCCATGCAGTTGCACAGAGTCAGAAATGATTGAGGGACTAACACAATACTTACTTCCAATAACATACAATTGAGGCTTGATAGTCAGCCATCCTACGGTTTAAATGGCTTCCCTTGTGGCTCAATTGGTAAAGAATCCGCCTGCAGTGCGGGAGACCTGGGTTCAACGCCTGGGTTGGGAAGATCCCCTGGAGAAGGGGAAGGCTACCCACTCCAGTATTCTGGCCTGGAGAATTCCATGGACAGAATAGTCCATGGGGTCGCAAAGAGTCATACACAACTGAGCAACTTTTTCACTTTCACAGAATAGACATTTAACAAAACTAACATGTTAACAATATTAACAATGTATTGAATGTTTCCTCTCACAGCTCTAAGCATGCATTCCTCCATCTATGTACCTATTCTCTGCCCAACTAAGCTCTAAGCAACCTGGAGTGGGGGGCTTTTATACCACATAAGCAGTAAGAAAGAGCACAGAGTTGGTGCTAAATATACATTTAGCTGACTGAGTGGTGTACTAAGAAAATATAATTCAGATAATCCCTATCGTTTAGAATTTCTGTCTGAAGTCTGAATGTGAGTTATCCTTTAAGATCTCTCATTCTGTATTAAAACATTAAATTGACCAACAAGAAAAATAACATTTTAAGGCCAGACATCAACTTCTTTATAAGATTTAAAATTTTATTTTTTCCTATTATCAAATTAATAAATGCTCAATGCAGCAAATGAACTTCTAATTGTAAAGAACTAGAAAAAATGCACATAATTCACCCACTTAGAATAAACTATTCCTTTCCTTTTTGTCATTTCCTAGAACTTTTTTTATTCCTAAATCCTCTGAATCTAGCATCTGTCTCAATACTACACTGAAACGGCTCTTACGAAGGCCATTAATACCTCCTCTTGCTCAATTCAATGGACACTGTTCAGTCCTTATCTTTATATCTGAGCAGCTATCAAACTTAGAACCTCACTTCCTCGGTTTTGTTAAGACCATACTCTTCACCTCTGGATATACTTTCTGAGTGGCATTTAGACATCACATTGCTTTCTCTGAACATCTCTTAAAGATTCAGTTTTCTTACAGCTCTATCCTAAGCTATCTCTTTTCACTCTCAC
Organism: Cervus canadensis; assembly: GCF_019320065.1. NCBI lineage: Eukaryota > Metazoa > Chordata > Mammalia > Artiodactyla > Cervidae > Cervus > Cervus canadensis. Next base: position 65,924,161 of record NC_057391.1, on the reverse strand, counting down.
ACTCCCACCAGGCCAATTCAACCACTTCCAGAGCTCAGACTACTATCTACATACAGATGACTTATATACATGGATTTCTAGCTTAGACTCCTTTTGCCAGTTTGACCTCTATATGGCTCAGTGGGTAAACAATCTGCCTGCAATGCAGAAGAGATGGGAGATGTGGGTCTGATCCCTGGGTTGGGAAGATCCCCTGGAGAAGGGTATGGCAACCCACTCCAGTATTCTTTGCCTAGAGAATCCCATGAACAGAGGAGCCTGGCGGGCTACAGTCCATGGGGTCACAAAGGGTTGGACATGATTGAGCACATGGCACAGAAGTTCAATTTGCTATCAGACGTTTTTCACCTGGATGTCTCATAGGTACCTCGAACCCTTGCCTATGTCTAAAGTGAAATTTATTCCCCCAACACCTCCCTTTTTCAATGAATACTATTACTGACTATGCATTTATACAAGCCAAAAATCTGGGATCCATCCTTAGCTCTTTCCTCATGGTCACATCTAAGCATCAATTCCTGTCAATTGCATCGCCAAATTATCTTCCAAACCTATGCACTCCTCTCCAGGCCAGCATGATTCCCACCTTCACATCCCACCACTTACCAATGGATTCAGGACCAATCTAACCCATCTCTTTCAAACATCTTCTAAAAGTTCATTGTCAATTGGTTTCCTAGACTTCAGCCCAGCCCTCTTCTAATCCATTTTTTCCTATCTGAGTGAGCCTTGTTAAGAAATACATATCAAACTTTAAAACTTTTAAATGATTTGCCATTTCTCTTTAAGTCCAAACTTCTTTGGTGTAGTTCATAACCCTGCTTACCTCTCCAGCCACAAGAAGGGTCATTCTACCCTGTTCTAGATGCTCCAGACAGACTCGTCATTCCTCAAAGCCTCCCTCCAGTCAATTACCTTTTTTTTTTTACAGCTTTACTGCATATTTTAACATCAAATAGGGCAGATTCTCCATCATTCCATATTTCTTTCTCCAAAATTAGCCATTCTCCACTGTGTGTATTCTACATGTATGTATTCTTAACAGTATGTGCATACATTCTCAACTGTGTACCCTTTCAAGTAAATTTTAGAATCACTTTGTCAAATTCCATCTGCCGTTCTCAAAAGAAAAAAAGAAAATCAAGTGACACTGACTACAGCAAAATTTCTCTAGAGACACAATTAGACTATCTTTTAACCCAATATGAGAGTCATTTTTATGGTTCTGACTCATACCATTCTCTACACTGCAATAACCTTCTCAAAAGCCCTTACTAGTTTTTCTTTTTCAATTCTGTTTGTTCATCTGAAATGGGGAGAGACCTACTGTGAACAAGTAGGAAGTAGTAGTCACAGTTACTTCTCACTATCCACTTATTTATGAACAACTTCTCCCTTTTGGATCTGAGAGTTTTGACTTGAAGGCAAGTTGATAAAGCCCATATTGTGGTTGCAAGTAGTCACTTCTACCTGGGGTCAGTTGGATGGAAATGGTAATCACTTTTTCTCCAATGAATTAGATGTAATCTGAAATTTTTAGTTTATGTACAGAATTTGGGAGACTGCCCCTCCGTCATATCCTTACTTATGCCTTTTCTTATATATTTACAAACTCCAGGATACAACTTACCATCCAAATTCTCCTCCTAATCACCTATCACATACTGGGAATTGCAGGCTGATCAAATGTCAAAAGGAAAAACACCAGTAAGCCAAACAACCAGCTGTGAAACTCTGGCTGGCTCAGATCACACTCCTTGTGGTTTGCTGTGCTATGCTTAGTCACTCAGTCATGTCTGACTCTTTGCGATCCCATGGACTGAAGTCTGCCAGGCTCTTCTGTCCATGGGGATTCTCCAGGCAAGCATACTAGAGTGGGTTGCCATGCCCTCTTCCAGGGCCTTGTGGTTTAGAGGTAGTATTTACTTTGTTAGTGTTTCCCAGAGTATAATATGTATATTATGAATAACTATAGGTAAAAAAAGAATAAACTTTACTTTAGCAGTTGTAGAGCTCTGGTCCAGGAGTAGAATACATTTAGCGCAGGGACATAAATCTCATTCCACCCCCACTAATGACTTTTTAAAATACCCCTGTTGATACATTCTTTCATGTTTAGCACAGTGTCCTTGTCAGGGTTGATTCTGTATTTCATTGGCAGTAAAGATAAAGCTGGAAGGAAGCATTTAGATAGAGTAATAGCCAGTTTTCCTTCACTCCACTCAGATGCTAAGCTTGTCCCTTTCTCAAATCTTAAGCAGAGATTAAGAAAAAGTCTAAATGCCCTTTTTCAGTAAGCAGTATTATGTATGTGGTCATATACGTGACTGCTGCTATGAGTAGTATAGTGAAGTGACTAAGAGAGGACTCTTTAGACAGACTACTTGGGTTTGAATTCCAACCCAGTGAATACTTGCTCAACGACTTCAGGAAAATCAATCCCTCTGTGCCTCAGTTTCCTCATCTATAAGACGGGGATTCTGTAAAATTGGGATGGTAGTGTAATCTATATTATTGGATTTTGAAAAAATTAAATGAGTTAACGCACATAAAGTGCTTACAACAATACCTCTTCAACAACAACCACAGCAACAATAATAACTGTTAACAGCCATTGAGTATTTTATACATGCCCAGCATCATGAAAAATGCTTTATACGTATTATCACACTCATATATTTCACATATTGGAAAAAAACAACTTTTTTCCCTAGGTGCAAAGAATAAACAAAGTTGATTTTAAAGAAACACAAGAAGTGCCTTGCCTATTTTCTGTAAATGAAACTTACTTTTGTTTTAAAACTGCTCTTAGAGCATCTTTCTGTCCCATAGTGTACTGAGAAATAAAGATGTCATTTGCTGCAAAATAAAAACACAAAAATATACTTTAGATTCCTGGAAATGTATTACATTTTGATAAGCTACTCAAAGAAAAAAATTTAATTAAAAAAATGTTTGGAAATTTAGCAATATGATTTCTCAATTTAAAAAGACAAGAAACAAATTAAGTGACTTGAGTAATAATAGTCATAACTTGAGACTGTAAGAATAAAACTGTGTAGGAACACTTGGGGCCAAATTAAAGACATTTGTTCAAACTCTAATGAGAACACTGCTTAGCTGAAAACAAAACCAACTACTTTTAAAATGTCATTAAATACATTTTTTCAAAGCATATTTTTAATCAATTATCTTACCAAAGCCTATTCAGCATTTATAATCAAGTATCAAATACCAAACTATGCAATAGGTTGGCAATAATAAAATTACCTTTACCATCACAAATCATTTTCTGGACTTCAGAGGTTTCATTAGTAGCTTAACTTGGAAGGAAAAATGAATTAAAAATGAAAACAAGAAAAAACTGTAAGGCTGTTTAATAAATACCTTAAAAAAAATCAATGAATATCTAAAACTCTAAAATTCTATCCTTACCAAAGAAATTCTTACATGTGTGCTAAGTCACTTCAATTGTGTCTGACTCCTTGTGACGCTATGGACTGTAGCCCACCAGGCTCATCTGTCCATGGGATTCTCCAGGCAAGAATACTGGAGTGGGTTACCATGCCTTTCTTCAGGGGATCTTCCTGACCCAGGGATCGAACCCACATCTCTATATCTCCTGTACTAACTGGTGGTTCTTTACCACCAGCACCACCTTGGAAGCCCAAATTCTTACATATTACAACATAAATGAACCATGAAGACATACAAAGTGAAATATATCAATCACTAAAGAACAAAACACTATATGATTCTACACATATGGAGGTATAATGGAATATATAGAGACAGGAAGCAGAATGGTGGGAAGGGGAATAGAGTTAGTATATAATGAAAACAGAGTTTTGGTTGGAGAAGATGAAAAGTTCTGGAGATGGACGGTGGTGATAGTTGCACAACATGAATATACCTAATGCCAGTTAAAAATGGTAAATTTTACATCATGAGTATTTTACCAAAAAAAATTAATAAATCTACCCTTTTACCTTTCTGTCTGTTGTTCTCTTCCATTTTATTCAAAGACAACACTTGCACTGCAGCATCTTTAGAAAAATCCTTCAAGATATGAAAGGAAGAAATGAAAGGCATAAATCCACTTTATGATTCATTATTTATTAAGTACCATTTACTAGCTTATGTGACTACTGTGTCCTGGGAGGACACAACTATTTGTTTATTTATATACTTAATTCCAGAACCACCATGCTTAGGTACCCTAAAGCTACTCAAAGATTTGTTGAATGAGTAATGAGCTGTCAGACAGTGAATGAATGGGAAAATGAACAAGCAAGCGTGGTCCTGAAATTCAGATTCAAATCCCAATTTGCTACTTTCAGCAGAGCAACCCATGTAACATTTCAATGGCTATAGTTAAACGTAAAAACATGATTCACTGTGAGACAAATGTAGTTTATAAGGATGTCCAATGCACGGCACTACACCAGAAATTAATTTTCACAGTATTCTTTGTCACTGAGCTATAATGTTGTCTCATAAGACTTCTCTATAGACATGACAACTACTGCCAAACAGATTTCTGCTCACATGTGTACCCCAGGACTTCACTTCTAAGATTCTAGTCACTGCTAAGATACCATGACATTTTAAGTACTTGGTTCATTAACATTGTTTTACCTTCCTCAGGCACACATTTCTCCCCCTGTTAAATCATTAAATAGAAAATAAAAAATAATAAAAGAAAACTGATACAAGCTATCTGCTGATAAAAGGTGTTAAATTTCTAAAAATAGCCAATGAGACTAACAATACAGTGGAATGCATCTGGGAAATCAAAGAAGTCCCACAAAACAGTAAGAAAAAGCACAGCACATAAATATGTATTCACAAGAGAATAAATACAGGTGGCAATATAAATGAAAAAAATTTCCCCTTCACTTAATAATAAAAGAAATACAAAATCAAACAATGTGATGCCTTTTTCACCTATCAAAACAGCAAACTTTATGTTTTTATGTTTTTCTGGTGGCAATTTAGAAATATTACAAAAAATGTGCATATTCTTTTAGTTAATAATTTTACACCTAGAAATTAATATAAGAAAGTGAGCTCAGATACAAACCAGAATGTTCATCACCTGGTTGTACATATTATAAAAATTTCAGGGGAAAAAACCTCAATGTCAAATAATAGGAATATGAACATAAAAACTATGGTACATACATACACTGAAATTCTGTGAATTTATTAAAAACTCCTAAGAAAAAAAAATCAATGACATGCAACAACTTTAATATTACTTAGTTACAAAATAGTCCCATTTCATAAAATATACATACACAGAAAAAAAACTCAAAATATTAACAGTACTTGATTTTATATAATTGTGGAATTTCTTTTTTCCTTCTTCTTTTTGAATTTTCTATAGTGATTTTAAGGTTTTGTTTTCTTTCTGCACATGTATAAGGATTTGCTCCTTATAGTAGGAAAAGGTATCCCTTATCCTCCAGTAGTAGGAAGAAACAAGTATGAAGAGGAGCAAATCTAAATATGAGCATATTGAACACAAACTTCTTTCATTTTCTCTTTAAAATAGCATGGTCAAGTCAATAGAGAATATAATCTTAGCCCTTACTTATGAAATAAATACGTAATGCAAAAAGGCTGCAGTTTGTGTTCATGGTAAAATGATAAAGAAGTAGGTTTGCTTTGCAGGTATATTTTATATTAGACAAATCTACACAAAACAAGCTGTTAGCCCATATTAAATCTAATGGAATCCTGCCTGATGATCTTCCAAAGATCACCCTTTTATGTTCTATTATACAATAATAACATATCCATACACTTGAGAAATTATTTAAATAATATAATTAAAATACCATTAATCTTTAAAATAAAGCCTCCTCAAAAAAGAAATAAAAAACATCAACCCAAAGGCTAGGCATTTATTTAGAGACTAAGTACAGCACATAATTATACCTTTTTGTGATGAACTGTTGACAAAGTTCATAAGTAAATAGCTTCAATGCCATTTTTAGTTTAGTTGTTAAATTTACAATATATAGCCAATATTATGATAAGTGGTCAAAGTCTAAATTGTGTGACCAAACATATTTATAAACAAATATTTTCAGCATTATAAATAAAAAATGATGTTAAGATGAGAATTTCATGTTATTAGCCTTTAAATACCTCTCAAAGCCCACAAAAGGCTTTAGAATAGTTAGAATGAATTCACACTTCACTTTTTTTAAATTCTGTTGTTACAGCTCCTTTACCTTTACCTAGCAGTTTGTAAAAATATGTCTTTGGTAAGTGAACTTTAAATAAAAACAAGGCCTATTGCTAATCAAAATTTTAAAAAGCCTTATTTGACAATACTTAAAATTTTAACATGAGCATAATTAAGAATTCTTTTGCTTACACTTTCTGACACAGTGGGATTTTCTACTGGAAGCTGCTGATAATTTCTGGCAGAAGTTAAGTCTGATGAACCTAACAAAATAAAAGAATCAATGTTAGTGAGTTTTAAATTAGAATGCTTCCTTTAGAAACTGTATAAGCATAATTCAAGAACTATAAATTCCATATTAACGCAAGACCTAAACTGGAAACCAATCTTCATGCAAAAAGCTTAAAAATGTACTTATATATATGCCGATGAAGGTTTTCACATCTGATATTTTGGAAAGTAAGGGCTCAGAACTGATAATCGAATGAGATAAGTACAAAAAGCTATACAACGAAGTTACACTATTGAATTAGGACAAACTATGTGTGCAATCACTTGCCAGGAAGAAAACATGCACATGATATAAAAGCCTAATTAAACAGCAGGCCTAGGTTATGCTGAAACTGCCAAAAGTAGCACTATAAAAACTACTTTATTTATTCTTTTCTTTTTTGCACTTGTATTCATTAATCTGATTACCAGTGAAGTGGGTAAAGCAACATGTTATCTTTACTTCCAGGGAGCTCAGACAAGTTAAGTGAATTGGATTATGGATGCCATCAAAACGCAAAAATTGTGCTTTTCTACGATTCCAAAATGTATAGCGTTATCCAAACAGAAGGTAAAAAGCCAGCCCTACTGGTGAAAAGCACATCACACTAGTTAAGTGTGTCCATCACAGATATGGACAAGAATAGTGTGCCAAAAAAATACACAAAGGAAAAATAAAATACGAAATGTTTTATTCATTCCATCTATTGAATATGATTCGATATAGACTGTACCCGCCTGGCCATTTTCCCAGGAAAAGGGGTCACTTTTCTAACGACTGTACAAGTGAGACATATCTTGTATTTAGGAATTTAAACATTAAAAATCCTCTAAGTTTTGAAACACACACACATAAAACGAAATGAAGATAAAGACTAAAGATTTACAAAATAGAAAACTGGTTGAAACTATTTGGAATCACATACCACATAACGTTCCATTCAAGCTCTTCCCAGTTCTAACAGGAAGACGTTTATTTGCAGACAACACTGGAGGACCACGGGACAACTCATCTTTCAGCAAAGCCAAATTATCTCCTTGATTTGGAGAAACTATCTCACGAAGTCTCCTCGCTGGTACTTTAACCTTTTTTTTCTTTTCCAGGCAAAACTCTGAGCCTTTCATATTACTGGTAACAAACCTAGTCCCACAGTTCTAAACAGAATTTTCTTCTGGGTCCATAAAACTTCAGAACAAAATTTTCACCGCTATGAGGATTTACGGGGGCCAGGGGTAGGTGAGAAAAAATGATGGAGAAGGATGATAAAGAAAAGGTGAATTTCACGTGATTTTGAAACATGCAATCATCAACTTTTACATAATGCCTAAACAGACTATCCACAAGGCTAAAAATTTCAATCTGGTATTTGACCCAGGATTGATATACCCATCAATCCCACTAGAACGTATTTACCCATTAATCCCACTCAGTCTATTAATGCACCACGCCAATGAATCTGAAAGTGAGGATGACAAGAGAACGGCCACAGAAGCAATAATAACGATAACACAGAGCACTCCCCTAGAGTACTCCCGGAGAGACCGCAGTACAAAGGAAACCAGACACGGATGCAACTTAAAATTTGAGAGGGTAGTCAAGCAGGCAAAACGAAATGCTATTTTTTTTCCAAAATGACCCACACAAGAAGCTTAATAGCTTCCTTTAACCAAAGAGCCTTACACACCCCTTCAGAAGCAATCATCAGACCTAAATTCACCCTTCCAGGTCTCCCGAAAGCCCGGTAACCGGGGAGTCACAGGTCTATTCAGACAAGTTCAGTTGCCCGCAGGTCAACACCTACTTCCCTTTAAACCCGCCCTTCAAACACAACACGCATGCGCGCCATGAAATAATCCAAATCCTCCAACCAAAAAGCTAAGGGTGCTTCTCCATCCCTCTCCGGGTGGAAACAAACTGCCGGCGTGAAACGCTTAAAACAGGTGTGATTTTTTTGTTTTATTAAAAGCAGTAGTAAGTACATTGCCCCACAAGACTTAAAGCTCTGAATAACACCCGAGTCTCATCCAGGATCTGAAGAACTCCCGACCTAGCTGGTTATACACCATTCTTGTTATTAGGGACTGTTTACAGTAATGCTCCTGGAGACCGTTAGGGACGCGGGATTAAGTAAATTAGTTTTACAAAAAGTCTCGACAGATTCGTGTTGATATTGGCGAGAAAGTCAGAAATATAGAATTTTGTCTAAGAAGAGAATAAAAAATAATTATCATGGTATTTAAAAATTCGCTTATGATACTTACTCTTTCCTCTAGAGTTTCTGGCATTATAACGAATCGGCGGCGAAGGGTATAAGAGCCATTTGACATCGCCATTCCCACGTGTTCTCTTTCATCCAGCGGCTGAGGCGCCTTCCCTGGCCCAAACCCTCCGCCCCCCTCCCCAAGAGTCGACTGGCAACGCAGCCCCCCGGCCTCTTTTGGTGTCGGATGCGAGAGTCTATCCTTAAGTATGGTCTCTTTTCTCTGTCCACAGAATCTTGGGTTCCCAGGCGGGGAGCGACCGGCAACGCTCGGGGAAAGGTGGCAGGCTCTCTGAAGGAGGCCGCCTCTTGTACTTGGGGCCGTGGGGGGGCTGCGGAACCGGGCAGCGCGCACCGAGAGCGGGTTTGGGACTTCCCTCGGAACCGTGTCACTGGACGAGGGTCGGAATTCGAGGCTGTAAGCCATCGTCAGATCTGGGGAATCGGGGTCTTGTTTTGGGATAGTGAGTGAGACTGAATGGCACCACGCCTTGACCTTGAGCTGACAAGCAGGAGACCCTCCTTGAACTGAAAAATTCTCTCTAGAGAGAATACCAGGGCCAACACACCTTATCTGATCTGCTAATTTTCGAGGATGGATTACTTAAACGTTTCCCTTTACGCATTACTAAAAGATTTAAAAATGTAATCTGATGTAAAAATTAAATGAAAAATTTTATTTTTACAACTCAGATGTCTACTTTGAAAGAAGAAATCCTAGAACTAAAAGATAGTAAAGAAAAAAAAAGATAGTAAGGGCTCAGCTTTAGAGAACCTTTTAAATCTTGATGAGTTTCTGTAATTTATTTCAGTTATACTTCCTTTATTATCAAGCTTTTAGGTAGTACCTGTTCACAACTTGTTTTATAATTTACGTGAATTAAAAGATATAATGACAGTGTCAGAGCTGTAAGAGACTTTGGAGATGATTTATCACTCTTATTTTCTAGGTGAAACTTAAATGTGAAAGAAAAAGTGACCTTTGCCCTCTACTCTCTAAGGAGTACTCATGGGCATAGAAACTCCTTAAAATGACTTGACTTAGATTTTACAACCCCCTTAATATCAGACCTGGGGTTAAAACCCAGGTAATCTTGCCTCTATCTAGTCCAGTGCTCATGGACTCCTTTAGGCCTTGAAGACATCCTCTAAACCGGAAAGCTGATGCAGTAATCTTTCAAAAGAATTTTTTGCTCTGATTAATAATATGATGAGTTAGGGTTGCCAGTTAATCAGGCACAATTTCCTAAACCTGCTGCAAATAATATAAAGTAAAGGGACATGTCGTAGAGTCCTATTTTATATCAACATAGCGAGTTAATGCAGATTGGTTTAGACATCTGAGCTATCAAATAAAGAACAGACAGCCCTGGAACAAAAAACATGGCTCACGAGACTGGTTTCTTTCATTTCTTTTTATTGTTAACATTTTACTTATTTGCTTTCTCTTTCAGACATTTTTTTTTTTTTTGGCTGAACCACTTAAAAGTTGCAGACATCATGACCTTTAACCCTATTTTCTTCAGTATGTATATCCTTAAGAACATACTTTTACATAGCCACAATATAATTATCACACATAAGAAGATAACATTCAAATTTCTCTGATTATCCCCAGAAGCCTTTAACTAAAAAGTGGTTTTTTTTGATTCATGATCCAAAATTCACAACTCTTTAGTCTTGTATTCTAGAATAACCCTTTCTACTCCTTTTCCTTTAACTTCAATTTTTAGAGAAGACCAGTCGTCTTATACACTGTCCCACATTGTGGATGTTCCTAATTGTTCACTCATGATCAGAGTCACATCAAACATTTCTGGCAAGAATACCACATAGGTGTACCACACTGGTTAAGGTGGTGACTGACAGATCTCCTAGTGTTAAGGGAAAGTTTTCTTTTTGTGTAACCTGTGAAATGCTTTGATACTGCAATGGATATATCCTGTTTGCCAACAACCTATCACTGTGTAGTTTTTTTATCTATTCATGAATCTTGCTTGAATCACAAGATTTCCAATTACCAGTACCAGTCATGCTGAACCCAAGATCAATTATAGTGAGTGGCTAAGGACATCAGAAGAATCGCTTACTGTAAACTAAGTTTGAACAAAATTAGAAATTTGACTTGCAGACATGGTACAAATCTGCATATAATTCTGAAGACTAAATAGAGGGTATCTCCCCATCACAGCCTAGTTATTTTCTTTTTTTAATACTCAGAAATTTCAGAGAATTGTTGGTCCTTGTGTGTTCACCTGAACATACATATTACCTGGAAAAACAGGATATTAAGTATTTTTTTAATACATAATAACACATTTGCTAAAGAATTATAACCTCAAACAGACTGAGAAAACTAATTTCACTTGTTGAAAAGGAAGAGGCTTTTCAGAAAATACGATTTAGCCAGCAGAAATTCAGGTTTCATCAAACACTTAGAGCATAAAGAGGGGCCTCAGCAGTCATACTGTAATCCCTTCCTTTTTCAGGTAAGAAATCAGGCCTTACTGGAGACATTCAAGCAAAGATTGGACAACTCCTTTTCCAGAACAGAAAGGAAACCCATGCATCAAGAAAGGTTTGAGCTTGATGACTAACATCTCTTTTCACTCTTAAGTTCCCTGGTTTTATGATATATTTTGACACAAAAATTTCTTAGCATTGCTATAATCATTCTTAAGACCCCTTCCCTCCTTCTCCAGGTTTAAAGCATATAACCAGAGGTATCGCCTTGGTTGGATATTTGCCTCTACAATAACAAATATTTGCTTGTAGTAAAAGGTAATTAGGACCAAATAAAAGACCCACTCCAGTATTCTTGCCAGGAGAATCCCATGGACGGAAGAGCCTGGTGGGCTACAGTGCACGGGTCACAAAGGGTCAGACACGGCTGAGCGACTTCACTTCACTTCATATTGCTTCCACTTCTCACTATCAGGTGGTTTGTGTGGCTGTTGGACTTGATCAGTTAGCATAACTAATGATTAAATAACTGGAAAATAGAATGCTGGAAGACTTAGGTCAGACCCAAGTTAGCAAGTAAATTAAAAATCATTTATTCACTCAATCATCTCAAATATTTTCTAGGAACAAGTTCATTCACTTAGGTATACCATAATCGTGATACTGGAAAATATATAATTGAATGATTCTAGAGAAAAGGAGATCATAATGTTAACACAGTGGTCTTTGAGTACTAGAAACATTTTTTTTTAGTTTCTAAATTCTCAAGAAATATTTTATTACTGTTGAAGTGAGATAAACTATTTCATTTTAAGGAGGAGATATACTATTAAGGACTGTATATTAGAAGACAGTACCAAGAACAAATAATATTTGGGGGTGTTCCTCATCTGTATCTCTTCAAAGACTTCACAATAACAATCATCATTTGTCACTATGAATTATATATGAAAGGGGAAGTGATAAGGAGTCAGCACAGTGTTACCAGCTTTTGAAACTAACACAACATTTAAAGATTTCATACTTTCTGCCTCTCTGACCTCTGCCTGATAAAGTCACATGTGAATTTTAAACTGAAGAAATACTGGGATAGTAATAAAAACTGATTTGGGCATTATAATTTGCAAACTTGTAAATTTAAGTTCTCACAAAACAAAGGTTTCATTTAACACCTATCCACAAAAGTCATCTTACCAGTTTTCAGGCTGCTTTTGGAGTAGGAAGCCAAAAGAACTCTGGTTCTGATCATTTGCTAACATTTACTACACTGCACACTGTATCTTATTCTCGGGCAGGGAGTAGAAAGCTTGGCAACCTCGAACTTGGAGATTACTGTAGATTCACATACAGTTGTAAGAAAAAAAAAATACCTTATGCCATTTACCCAGCCTTCCACAATGGTAACATCTTACAAAAGTATAGTACAATATCACAGCCAGGATACTGATACTGATACAGTAAAGATGCAGAACATTTCCATTTCCTTGAAGTCTCACATGTTGCCTTTTTATAGTAACACCCACTTCCCTCCTCCTCAACCCCTGGCAACCACTAATAAGTTCCCTATTTCTATAATTTTGTCATTTCAAGAATGTTATATAAATGGAATCATATAATATATGACCTTCTGGGATTGGCCTTTTTCACTTAGCGTAATTCTCTTAGTTTCATCCAAGCTATTGATGTATCAGTACCTCATTCCTTTTTATTGCTGAATAGTATTCTATGGTATGGATGTATTAGTTTGTTTAATCATCTACCTGTTGAAGAATATCTGGATTGCTTCCAATTTTTGACTGTTATGAATAAAGTTTCTATAAACATTCATGTGCAGGTTTTTGTGTGAATATAAGTTTTCATTTCTTTCTGAAAAATGCCCAGAAGTGCAATTGCTGGGTCATATGATAGCTGTATCGGAGAAGGCAATGGCAACCCACTCCAGTACTCTTGGCCTGGAAAATCCCATGGATGGGGGAGCCTGGTGGGCTGCAGTCCCTGGGGTCGCAAAGAGTCGGACATGACTGAGCGACTTCACTTTCACTTTTCACTTTCATGCATTGGAGAAGGAAATGGCAGCCCACTCCAGTGTTCTGGCCTGGAGAACCCCAGGGACGGCGGAGCCTGGTAAGCTGCTGTCTATGGGGTTGCAGAGTCGGACATGACTGATGCAACTTAGCAGCAGCAGCAGCCGCATTCATCATCTATATAATCTTTTTGGTGAAATGTCTTTTGAATATTTTCTAATTGGATTATTTGTGTTTTTACTAGAGTCTGCAGGCTTCTTTATGTTGTCTGGTTATTAGTTATCAGTCAGATATGTAGTTTGCTTTTCACGTGAAGGCTAAGAATTCTTTGCCCTAAAGCCCAAAGATTTTCTCCTATCTTCATAAGTTTTCATAGTTTTATATTCTATATTTAAGTCCCAAATCTATTTTGAGGTAATTTTCGTATAAAGTGAAAGACTTGCTTTGAGGTTAAATTTTCTGCCTATGGATGTACAGTTATCCCAGCACTATTTGTTGGAAAAGCCATCTTCACTTAACTGCTTTTGCACCTTGACCAAAAATCAGTCGGGCTTGTTTGTGTGACTATTTCTGGTTCTCTGTCCTGTTCCGTTGATCTATGTGTCAGCTTTTCCACCAATACTGTATAATATTAATTACTACAGCTATGTAGTTAAGTCTTGAAATCAAGCAAACTGATTCTTCCTACTTATTATTTTTTTGAATTTAAGTCCATTTGCTTTCCATATAAATTTAAAAATAATCTTGTTTATATTTACAATAAATGTTACTGGGACCATGACAGGAATTGCATTAAGCCTGTGTATCAATTTTGGGAAAATTGACATCATTACTATGCTGAGTCTTCCAGTCCATGAACAGTCTGTCTCTCCATTTAAGTCTTTGATTTCTTTCATCAGCATTTTATAGTTTCAGCATACAAGTCTTATAGATGCTTTGTCAGATTTACCCTTAAATCTTTTTTGAATGATTATAAATGGCATTCTATTTTTCAGTGTCCATTTGTTCACTGAAAGTATATAGAAATACAGTTTTTGCATGTTTATCTTATATCCTGTGATCTTGCTAAACTATTTTGTTGTAGGAGTTTCTTTGTAGATTCTTTGGGGACTTTGGGATTTTCTATGTTCACAATCATGCCATCTGCAAAGAGGGACAGTTTTATTTTCTTCCTTTACAGTCTGTATGTCTTATTCCTTTTCTCGAGTTACTGCACTGGGTAGAACTTCAAGCAGTATGTTGGATAAGAGTGTTAAGAGCAGACATCTGGCTTTGCTCACTATCTTAGGGCAAAGTATTCAGTTTTTCACCATTAACTGTGTAGTGTGGGGTGTAGGATTTTTTGTAGGCGTACATTACCAAGTTAAAGAAGTTCCCCTCTTTTCCTAATTTTCAGAGTTTTTATCATGAATGGGTACTGACTTTATCAAAAGTTTTTTCTGCATCAATTTATAAGATCATATGACTTTTATTTTTTCATCTATTAAAATGGTGGATCATATTTACATATTGGTGGATTATATTTGCTATTGTTAAGGATTTTTATTTCTATTTTTTATGTCTATTTTATGAAGATATTTTTCTCTAGTTTTCTTGTATGTACCATCTTGTCTAGTTTTAATTATTAGGATAATACTAAATTCATGAATAAGTTGTTAGATTTATGTATATAAAGTTGTTCATAGTTCTGTTCTTTTGAATCTGCAGGGTTTATATTACCATATCCTGTTTTATTCCTGATAATGATAATTTGTGACTTCTTTGTTAGTCTAGCTGGAGGTTTGTCTGTTACAGTCATTTCAAAGGACCATCTTTGTTTCATTGATTTTTGTTTGTTGCTTTGTTTTCATTTTTACTGATTTCTGTTCTTTATTATTTTTGTCCTTCTACATACTTTAAGTGGGTTGCTCTTTTTTAGGTTCTTGAGGTTAAAAAAAATAAAAATAGACTGTTGATTTGAGACAGTTCCCATTTTTTAATTTACTTATTTGGCTGTGTTGGGTCTTAGGTGCAGTGGCAGACTCAGTAGTTGCAGCGCACTTGGCTTAGTTGCCTTGCAGCTTACGGGATCCTAGTTCCCCTACCAGGGATCAAAACCCACATCCCCTGCACTGGGAGGCAAATTCTTAACCACTGGACCACCAGGGAAGTTGCACGAGACATTTCCTCTTTATTATATGTATTTAGTACTATAAAATTTTCCTCTTGGCTCTGATTTAGCTGTGTCACACAAATTTTAGTATGCTATATTTTAGTTTAATTAAATTCTTGAGAGTACCTCTTTGATTCATGGATTATTCAGAAGTGTATTGTTTATATTCCAATGTTTGGAAATTTTCCTGTTATCTGGTGCTGGTTTCTAGTTTGATTCCATGTGGTCTAAGAACAGACTATGTATGATTTCAGTTCTTTTAAATTTATTGAGGGTACTTTACAGCTGAGGATATGGTTTATTTTGGTATATGTTCCAAGGGCACTTGATAAAAAAAATGTGTATTCTGTGGTATTACGTGAAATGTTCTGTAAATGTAGATTGTATCCTATTGGTTAATGGTGTTAAGTTTTTTATAGTCTTGTGGATTTTGTCGAGTTATTTTATCAGTTGATGGGAGCGGGTGGTTTAAATCTGTAACTATACTTGCCTTTTTCTCCTTTCAGTTCTTTCCATATTTTGCAGCTCTGTTGCTTAAGGCACACATATCTAGAAATACTGTATCTTCTTGATGGATTGACCTTTAATGTCCTTTTCTGTCTCTGGTAAATTCCTTTGCTCTGAAGTCTACTTAATCTAGTATTAATATATCCACTATTTCCTTTGGATAAATGTTTGCATGGTAATCTTTTTCCATCCTCTTGTTTTCACTCTGTATCAGGAGTCCGTTTCTTGTAGACAACATATATTGTATCATTTCTCTAATCCACTCAGCCAATCTGTCTCTTGATTATTTACACCAGTTATATTTAATCTAACTGCTTATTAAGGCTGAAATTTGTTTTGTTTGTTCTAGTTTTTCTTACCTTACTGTGGATTATTTGAATACTTTTTGGAATTTGTTTTTATTAATGTTTTTGAGTGTTATCTCCTTATGTGGTTCTCTTTTAATGGTTGCTCTAGGTATTAAATGAGATATGCAAAGCTTATCATAGTCTAATGATGTCAGCATATTACTACTTTCAGTGAAGTAAGGAAGCCTTACTTCCCTTTACTTTCCCATTTATTTTGTTCTTCAGTCACTCAGTCGTGTCTGATCTTTTGTGACCCCACGGACTGCAACATGCCACGTTCCCTGTCCTTCACTATCTCATGGAGTTTCCTCAAATTCATGTCCATTGAGTTGGTGATGTGGTCTAACCATATCATCCTTTGCCTCCCCCTTCTCCTTTTGCCTTCAGTCTTTCCTAGCATCAGGGTCCAAATAAGCTAGCTCTTCACATCAGGTGGCTAAAGTATTGGAGCTTTAGCTCTGGCTTCCAATGAATATTCAGGGTCGATTTCCCTTAAAACTGATTAGCTCGATCTCCTTGCAGTCCAAGGGATTCTCAAGAGTCTTCTCCATCACTACGGTTTAAAAACATCAGTTCTTCAGCAGTCAGTCGTCTTTATGGTCCAGCCCTCACACCCGTACAGGACTACTGGAAAAATCATAGCTTTGACTATACAGACCTTTGTTGGAAAAGTAATTTTTCTGCTTTTTAATACACTGTCTAGGTTTGTCATAGCTTTCCTTACAAGGAGCAAGTGTCTTTTAACTTCATTTAGAACCACATCAGACAGTTTTGTACTTTTTGCTTCAATTGTCAAATATAATTTAGGAAATTCAAGAAGGGAAATGTACTGTACTTATTCTTTCTTCCTGTGTTGTTCCTCCTTGATGTTCCAAGTCTCCTTTTATAATTTCATTTCTGCTTAGAACTTTAATTCTTTTCAGGCAGGTCTCCTGGCAATGAATTCTCTTAGTTTTCCTTTGTTTGAGAATGTCTTGATTTCACCTTCATTCCTGAAGGGTATTTTTGCCAGATTCAGGTTTCTGGATTGACTGGTGAGAAATCTGCTATCATCCTAATAGTTTATCCCCTATAGATAAGATGTCTCTTTTTCTCTTGCAGATTTCAAAATTTTTTGTCTTTAGTTTTTAAATGTTTGTCCATGATGTATCTTAATGTGGATTTCTTTGTAGTCACACGTTTTGGAATATAATTTAGTTCTTGAATCTATAAACTTCTTTTGCCAAATCTGGGAGGTTTTCAACCACTATTTCTTCCAGTACTTTAACAGCCCTGCTCCTCTTTCTCTTCTTCCAGGACTCTAATAAAACAAATGTTAAATCTTTTGGTACAATCATACAGATCCCTGGTACTCTATTCATTTTTTATATTCTATGCAATATTTTTTGGTTTTTCAGATTGGATAATTCTATTTTCTGTCTTCCTCCACAGATTCTTTCCTCTATTCCCCCATTCTCGTTCTGCGACTCTGTCTATTGAGCTTATTTGGGGCTTTTTCCCTTTCATATTTTTCACTTTTTGCTGAGCTTTATATTTTCTTCAATTGTTGTAAACATTCTTAATTGTTCATTGAAGCAGTTTTTTTTTATAATAGCTGCTGTTACATCTTTGTCAGATAATTCTAGTATCTCTCATCTCAATGTTGGACTTTTACTTTTTGGGATCTTAGTTCTTGGTATGAGGTTTCTTCTTTATAACCTGGAGATTTTTCATCTTGTATTTTGAGACTAGATTTGTTTAAACTTTATCTTATAGCTGGCTGCTCTGACACTAACTACTTCATTGGGGAGAGGAGGGCATCTCATTACTGCCAGGTGAAGGCAGAAGTGCAAGTTCCTCACTCTGTCACTTGACGGGTGTGTGTGTTTCAGGCATTTGGGGAATGTTCCTCATCTCTGCTGGTGAGAGTGGGAGTTGTGGCTCTCTACTAGGCCTTCATTGGTACCTCCCTGGCTGAGAGGGACTGGAGTGCCTCATTACTACTCCCCTAATAGCCTCCACTGACACCCCAGGAGGGTGTGGGCTCATTACCATGGGGCGGCAAGCCGGTTCTGAATCTCAGCTAGGACTCCTTTGATACCACCCCAGAGGGAAGGGAGAAAGGTATTTCATCACTGACAACTGAGATGGAAGGCTCCCCATGCAGTTTCCACTGACACTTAGGGGGAGCAGTCCTTATTAATGCCCAGTAAGAATTAAAGCCCCTGTTCCCTAATAACCCTTCTCTGATGCTACTCTGGTGTGGGAGTTGGAGTGTCTTTTTACAGAGCCTGGTGAGGGTAGAAGTCTACCTGGCATATGCTGATTTGGGTAGAGATGAAGACCACAGTTTTTTCTGTGCTGGCCTGGAGTACAGCAGTTATTGTTTAAAAGTTTTCTGTTTTATAGGCTTCCCCGTTCCTAGCCCTTTGGTGAAGATAAACTTTTGGCTGGGGGTAGGGAAGGACTTTTTGACTCTCCCCATTGGCATTTGCTAATTGCCAGCTTCTTCAGCTCAAGTTTGTGATATATGAGACCCAAAAATGGGGGAGAATCCCCGACTGTGCTGTTTCTCAAATCCCAATGGCCCTAGCTAGTATACTTTCTTCTACTTTTTAGAGTCTGTTTTATGTGTAATGTCCAGGGGTTTAGTTTTACTTAGTGAGACAAATAGCAAAAAGCACATCTACTTCATCCTCCCAGAAGCACAAATCCTAAACCTCATTGTATGATATATTAACAGAATCCTCTATTTCTTTGACTGGTTAGTGATATTTAATAGCAGTCATGAAATGCACCTTACCTCAGAAGCATGGCTGGTTTCATAACTAGCACAGTACTTGGTACATAAATGTTTACTGAGTGATTATCTACCAACATCTACCCGCATCTATCTAGCAAAATTGTAACTGTTAAGATCTCAAACTAAAAAATGTTTGAAGTTGATATTAGAAAATGATGTAATCATTAGGTTTGGGTTTCTATTGTGTCCCATAGTTGAAGGATATGGAATCAGTGTTTCATGACTTAAGTGAGCAAAGAATAACTATAATGGAAGTATCTTACCTGGAACATAACAATCATGATAGTCACAGCAATACCTGAAAAGTTGTGACCTTTAGTTAATTCCTGGTATTTTTCACATAGTTTATGTAGTTAAAAAATATATATCATTTATAAAGCTGTGAAATAAAATAGGAATGAAGAACATTCTTGATAACTTTTTAGGTGTTTATGGAACACTGGGTTGCCTGAATGTTGGGCTAATCCAAAACCGCTACTGCATTGTTTGTAGCAGATACCAAAGAGTTTTTGTAGAAAAGATAGTTTATATTATGTCACTGCTAAACCAAAGATTCTCTAAACGGTTAGACTTTTGGAATAAGACTAGGATAGTAAATAGAAGAGAACTGGTGCTTCCCCTTGCATGTGGAAAAGATAACTTTTTAAAAATGGCAGTAATGCTCATGAACATACAGGACAGGGACAAAAGAGGAGGGAAGACTAAATGCAAAACAGGGAGTTTTATACATGGTTGGGAATGCTGGAATGGAATTACCATTGATTGCATTTGTTCTTCAAAATGAGAATTTTTTTCACAGTATTAGCTAAGAATGTTATACATATCCGGTTTTATCTTTTTTGTATTGGTTACCAGAAAACTCAAAGCTAAATATAATACATATAAATTGTTAGTTTGCAGTATACAAAATTAGCATGTGTTTTTTCTTCCTTTACATGTTGTTTCTGTTTTAAACAGCTTTGTTTCATACAAATCTTTTATATATTTCATCTGTTTTAGAACTAGCCAGGATAGAATAAGTAATGTGATACATTCCTGTGTCAGAATTAACTGAGCCTGTGTCCTTCACTTAGGATATGTGAAAATCCCAGTAATTTAGAAAGGCTCTTTGACTTCCTTATCTTCACTTCTCTGTTGCCCCCAAGTTAGATCACAAGTGTCATATATTCAGAAGTTTCTGGTAGGTCTTAAGTAGATGGTGTTTGTAAAAAGGATCTTTAATTTTAATAGCAGAGATCTAAGCTGTGCTGGCAACCAGTGGAACAGTTAACTTAAGTACTTATAGAGAGACACCAGAGATTTCTTTCCCAGAAAACTACTATGAATGGGGCTTTAACACATGGCTTTGCAAAGTAACAGAGCAAACTGTCTTAAAATTGGAGACTTAGATATATAGGGATTTTGGGTCTTATAGCTAGCTAACATTAAAAAATTAAATTCTAAACTGTAAGGTTCTTATTAATGACCTGGGAAGTTGGGAGGCATGACATATAATTATATAATCAGTTAGAAATCTATAAAATTTGAACAGTAATTTCAAGTAGACTTGTTTCAGTTCTATTTCATAATCTATTCTTGTTTTTATTACCTTAAATTAGCCTAAAAACATTTGTATACAGACTGACAAAACTTTTTACTTTTAAATCAGGTGACTAATAACTACCAAAAGAATATGGCTGCACAAATACCAGAATCTGATCAGATAAAACAGGTAAGGTAATATAATTAAGGAAAAGGGATTTTACAAAACATAAAGGCATTAGTGAATACAACCATGTCAGTCAGTGATCTCACAAAATATTTATATTTCATTTCCACAGATGGATGTTAAATGATATGAAGCAAATTTTTCAGATAGTTTGAAAGATAATCCAGGAAAGGATAAATATTCAACTAGAAAATCTGACTATATTTTGTAGATCATATTATACCCATTGAAGGTAGTAAAAGAACCTTTCAATTATTACAGGATATTTTGCCTAGATACATCAGTATTTAAAACATTTGTTTTTAAAAACCTGTTATTAAAGAAACTTCTGATTTGTTTATAGTTTAAAGAATTTCTTGGAACCTACAATAAACTTACAGAAACCTGCTTTTTGGACTGTGTTAAAGACTTCACAACAAGAGAAGTAAAACCAGAAGAGGTATGAAAATGGTTGCCCAGTTTTCTCTAAGGTCATCTTAAATTCTCTAAGGTCATCATAAACAATATAAATGGGATGCCCCTAAACATTTTCCTTGTTCCTAGTTATTATAGGAGTTTAGGCTATCTTTTTTTTTCAATTGAAGGATAATTGCTTTACAGTATTTTGCTGTTTTCTGTCAAACCTCAACATGAATCAGCCATGGGTATACACATACCCCCTCCCTTTTGAACCTCCCTCCCACCTCCCTCCCCATCCCACCCCCCTAGGTTGATACAGAGCCCCTGTTTGAGTTTCCTGAGCCAGACAGTAAATTCCCGTGGGCTGTCTATTTTACATATGGTGATACTAGTTTGCATGTTACTGTTTCCATACATCTCACCGTCTCCTCCCCTCTCCCCATGTCCATAAGTCTATTCTCTATGTCTGTTTCTCCACTGCTGTCCTTTAAATAAATTCTTCAGTACCATTTTTCTAGATTCCCTATATATGTGTTAGAATACAGTATTTATCTTTCTCTTTCTGACTCACTTCACTCTGTAAAATAGGTTTTTGGTTCATTCACCTCATCAAAACTGACTTAAATGTGTTCCTTTTTATGGTTGAGTAATATTCCATTGTGTATATGTACCACAACTTCTTTATCCATTCATCTGTTGATGGTCATCTAGGTTGCTTCCATGTTCTAACTATTGTAAATAGTGCTGCAATGAACAGTGGGATATGTGTGTCTTTTTCAGTTTTGGTTTCCTTAGGGTATATGCCTAGGAGAGGGATTGCTGGGTTATATGCTGGTTTTATTCCTAGTTTTTTAAGGAATCTCCATACGGTTTTCCATAGTGGCCATATCAATTTACATTCCCACCAACAGTGCAAAAGCGTTCCCTTTTTTCTACACCCTCTCTATCATTTATTGTTTGTAGACTTTTTGACGATGGCCATTCTGACAGGTGTGAGGTGATATCTCTTTGCAGTTTTGATTTGCATTTCTCTAATAATGAGCAATGTTGAGCATTTCTTCATGTGTTTGTTAGTGAATTTAGGCTATCTTTTATATGTTCCATTGCTCAAAGGAACTTAAACAGCCAAGGACTCTGTGGCATTGAGTTGAATGATATCAAATTTAATATCACAGCCACACTGAACTATGGCAGACTTTTTAAAGAGAAGATGCCTGGGACTTGCTGAATATTGTTCCACAGTAGAGATTCTTTTTTTTTTTTTAATTGGAGGCTAATTACTTAATAATATTGTAATGCTTTTTGCCATACATTGACACGAATCAGCCATGGGTATACATGTATTCCCCAAAGATTCTTACTAATTAGCTTTAATCTCTTCAAAACATTTATGTATTTGCTAAAAGTGACATAAACTTCCTCCAGTGGAAGATGCTGATGAATTTTCATGCCAAGAACTTAACATATTAATATAACCAACAATCCAATAAGTGTTTATTAAATAAATGACAAAGTTTGAGAGATGCTAAGTAAAATAGTCTTAGTAAAAAGTAAAAAGTTGAAAATGAAGAATGCTAAGAATGGGGAATTCGCTGGCAGTCCAGTGGTCAGGACTCTGTGCTTTCACTGCTGACAGCCTGGGTTCAGTCCTGGTCAGGGAACGAAATCCCACATGCCGCACCACATGGCCAAAATTATAATAACAACAACACTGAGAACAGACTTTCTCATTAAAAAGGAACAAACCTGCTACTAGACCTACATTTTGAGAGTCAGAATAACAGATGGGAATGTGGAATTTCACTTACTACTGAAACATATCTACAGAAAATCTAGTCCAGAAGGCAGGGACTTACCATAGTTTTTAGTACCTACAAACTAGTAAGCATTCAGTATATACTAATTTTAATAAATAAATGAAGGTATTAACAGTTGAAAGCTATGATCACTTGTGACTTATTGATACCATTTAATTCTCAAACATATTTGAAGAAAGAAAAGTACCCACTGGTTATTCTTTTAGAATATGTGCAATATTTTTAATTAATATTTTTGTGTTACCTCTTGGGTCTTTTTATTTCTAGACTACCTGTTCAGAACATTGCTTACAGAAGTACTTAAAAATGACTCAACGAATATCTATGAGATTTCAGGAATATCATATTCAGCAGAATGAAGCCCTGGCTGCCAAAGCAGGACTCCTTGGCCAGCCACGATAGAGAAGTCCTAACGGATGGACTTTTGATGAAAAATTGCCAACAGCTATTGCACTGGAAATGAGGATTCACCTGATGGAATCCTCTAAAAGCAGTAGCCACCATGTTAAACCATCTGTCATGACTGGCAAATGGAAACAACTGGAGAAACAAAATTGTTATATACAGGAATAATCAAAATAGAAGGTCTTATTGTTCAATGAAAATAATAAGATGCAACACTTGTTGAGGCCTTCAGATACAGCAGCTTGGTCACTTGATTAGAAAAATAAACCATTGTTTCTTCAATTGTGACTGTTAATTTTAAAGCAAAATATCATGTATGAGATAGAAAAAATTTTATTACTATAAGTAAAATAAATGGAAATATCACTGAGCAGTTGTTTATACTATATAATTCCATAGCATTCTGACTGGACTGTGGATACGCTGAAGTGTTTTTCAATCACGATCCTCCTCCAAGTATTCCTGTTCATTCATGTCTGCCTCAAATTGCTGGTAAATACATAAAATGGTTACTTGCTAATCATTTTAATGCATGATCCTTTTCTTGCCTCCCTTCTTGTGTCACGGTGGGCACTACACATTCTTATCCTAGCTACATTTGCATATATCTTCAGGAAACATTCCATCTGACACCAGCTTGGGAATGTTTAAGAGTTGATTATTGTGCTTTAGTGGAGACTGTTGCTTTGCATTTTGTTTAAAAGCTGAGAATCCACCATGAATGATTCCAAGTCAGACCAACAGTATATATTATATTCTCAGCTACTGCATGTCATCAATTGTAATAAAAAGTAAACCAAAGTTAAAGTAGCGTCTTAGAGCCAAACAATTCCAAGCATTTGCAGGAAATTCTAATCGATGTATAAGTACACACAGCAGTTTATCATCAAATGAAATTAATTCGTAAGCCAATTGTTTAATAGTTATCAGTCCATTTACAAATATAAACTTGTAATTAAAAGAATACTAACTAGCCTGTATGTTTAAATTTACCAAAGTGATTTCTGTGTTTTGTCATATTGGAAAGTAGAAGTAGTATTCTGCTTTGAATATAGTTTTCTATATTCATTCTATAGGCCATTAGGTCATTTATCTAAGAATACCACTTATAGGCCTCTGTTGACACTGCAGTCAGTCAATAACAGGGATGTCTTTGAAAGTACAAAGATAAACAATGTTAACTTTAAAGTTGAAATGTTGAAACATGTATAATACTCAACAAAATATACAATCCATCATAGTCAAAGGAACATGAAAGAAGAAACTTGTTTCATCTTAAGAAAAGCAAACACAAATTCAGAGATGTTACTCATTTAAAACTTGGGGTCATTCATACACATACTTTGCTATTTTTATCTAATCAAGCCCAACATGGTTATTTATAGTGTTCATTTAACAAAGGTAAATATGTGCTTACCTGGCAAATAAGGGGAATTTTGTGCAATAGCATCTCAAATACCTTGGGAGGAAGTGTGTGTTTGAAAACTTTCAGAAGTTCCTGTGGTTGCCCACACACCAAAAGGGCATTGCTGAGATGTTCAACCCCCATTTGATGCTCTCCTAAATAGATGGGTAAGTTTAGAGCAGGATTTTAAAGTGTATTCTACATTCTAGAATAAAGTATATTCTATATTCTACATATATTCTACAAATATTCAAGAAAGCACCAAGCATTAAAACTACAAAAGCATCTCAAACTAAAGACTATGAACAAGTCTCAAAAAGAATAAATAGTATAAACAGGGGAATGTTGAGCTGCCTTTTAGATTCACTATGATCAGGCTGCAGTGTGAATAACTTTCTGACCCAAATTACCATTTAAAAGTGCACTCTTGAATTGGAAATGTTCATGTTATGCAATTTGGATATGCAAGAGGGAATATTGAGTTTATTTTAAAAAGGCTGGTGTCTGTCATTAGTGATGTGAGTTATCTTTACCTATGTGGTTGATGAAATATTACAGATGAAACATCTTGATGTCCTAACTAAATGAGACTTTTACAAAATAGACCGTATTATTAAAGAGCTGAAACACAATTTAGTATTACCATGAATTATGTATCTAGGGGAAGACAGATGAGTTTTAGGATGACTGGCTATAAAATAAGAATGAAAATTTGTGAAGAGTAGAAATTAATGATAGGACTTTAAATTAAAACATGTAATCACTTAGTCTCACTACCTCGTTTTAGGAAAATCAGGCAAAGAACAGTGAAATAATTTAAGGTTTCAAAGCTAATTAATGCCAGAATTAGTAATAGAACCTAATTTTCTGAGCCTTGAGACTACAGTGTGCTGCCTCTCCTTCACATGTTATGTAATAACAGAAGTTGAAATTTTGACATATTTAATATAACTAGGAAACATTTTGTATCAAACCCTTGAAAGAAAAAGCAATAGTGACTGCTCTTAAGTTGATGGAGCTAACATAACCCCAAAACCTAATCAATTTGGTTAATTAGGTCAACCAACGATTAAATCCAATCAAATTAGCTAATCAGAAGTTTCTATTCAAATTTTTGGCTCTATTAAAAATTGGTTAATTAAAATTATTAAAAATTTTGGTCCCTCTGGTTACATAGACATAAACACAATGAGACGGTTACAGAACTACCTGTCTGCAAAGTAAAACGGGGTTGCAATTTCACTGCAAAGTGAAAACTGGGTTGGCAGTGGTGGCAGAAGTGACTGGAGGAAACATTACAGAAAATTGGCTGAAAAATTATTGCATTAGAACAGTGTTTCTCAACCAGTGTGTTGTAATAATTCTAGGGAAGTTTAAAGAATAATAATTTAGATATATCTGGAGAAAACCATAATATGAAAAGATACATGGACCCCATTGTTCACTACAGCATTATTTACCAAGACATGGAAGCAAACTAAATGTCCATCAACAGATAAATGATAAATAAGATGTGGTACACATAAACAATGGAATACTACTCAGCCATAAAAACGAAACAAAATAATGCCATTTGCAGTGACATGGATGGACCCAGAGATTATCATACTAAGTGAACTAAGTCAGACAGAAAGACAAATACACTATCATATCACTAACATGGAATCTAAAAAAATGACACAAACGAACTTATTTACAAAACAAATACACTGAAACAGAAACCAAAGTTATGGTAACCAATGGCAAGAGACAAATTAGAAGTTTGAGATTAACTTATACACACTGCTAAATACAAAATAGATAACCAATAAGGGAACTATAGGGAACTATACTCAAAAACCCTATAAGAGAAAAAATCTGAAAAAGAATACATGTATCACTGAACCACTGTGCTGTACGCTTGAAAGTAACACAACATTGTAAACCAACGAGACTTCAATAAAAAAAAAATCGATACTTGGTCCTACCCCAGAGATTCTTGTTTAATTGGTTTTGGGTTTGGTGGGGATTTAAAGAATAAGCAACCAATGAGAATTTTAGAAATATAGTAGAAGTATATAACCCTAAAAGTGCTAATTATTTTAGCGGCTCACAGAAATAATGTTATCGTCCTGGAGAGAAAAATTTAAAAACTCAGGTTTGCAACTTCTGTCATCATCTCAATATTTGTAATATTCACCTCTATATCTAACTATTACATGATAGCTCTTAAAGTAAATAAAAATAAAATAAAATTATTTTTCTTTTGATTTATAATTCATCATTTTCCTATCCATATTTATACAGTCCTAACTCAAAAAAACTGGACACGGAACAACAGACTGGTTCCAAATAGGAAAAGGAGTACATCAAGGCTGTATATTGTCACCCTGCTTATTTAACTTATATGCAGAGTACATCATGAGAAATGCTAGGCTGGAGGAAGCACAAGCTGGAATCAAGATTGCTGGGAGAAATATCAACCTCAGATATGCAGATGACACCACACTTATGGCAGCAAGTGAGGAGGAACTAAAAAGCCTCTTGATGAAAGTGAAAGAGGAGTGAAAAAGTTGGCTTAAAGCTTAACATTCAGAAAACTAAGATCATGGCATCTGGTCCCATCACTTCATGGCAAATAGATGGGGAAACAGTGGAAACAGTGTCAGACTTTATTTTTCTGGGCTCCAAAATCACTGCAGATGGTGATTGCAGCCATGAAATTAAGACGCTTACCCCTTGGAAGGAAAGTTATGACCAACCTAGACAGCATATTAAAAAGCAGAGACATTACTTTGTCAACAAAGGTCCATGTAGTCAAGGCTATGGTTTTTCCAGTGGTCATGTGTGGATGTGAGAGTTGGACTGTGAAGAAAGCTGAGGGCTGAAGAATTGATGCTTTTGAACTGTGGTATTGGCGAAGACTCTTGAGAGTCCCCTGGACTGCAAGGAGATCCAACCAGTCCATCCTGAAGAAGATCAGTCCTGGGTGTTCATTGGAAGGACTGATGCTGAAGTTGAAACTCCAATACTCTGGCTACCTCATGTGAAGAGCTGACTCACTGGAAAAGACCCTGATGCTGGGAGGGATTGGGGGCAGGAGGAGAAGGGGACGACAGAGGATGAGATGGCTGGATGGCATCACCGACTGGTTGAACATGGGTTTGAGTAAACTCCGGGAGTTGGTGATGGACAGGGAGGCCTAGCGTGCTGCAATTCATGGGGTCGCAAACAGTCGGACTCGACTGAGCAACTGAACTGAACTCAAAAAATGTTAAAGGTGAAAGGTTCTTTGTATTTTAATTGTCTCTATATCAAAGGAGTATCTAGGGATTCATCAGATTTGTGTGACCCCTAGTTTATGTAATCTGGGGCCCTTTTTTTTGGGGGGGGGCCTTTTAAGAAAAAGAATGTGAAATTAAGAATACAAGATTGGCAGGAACCTTCCCAGAACCTTCAAAGAGGCCCTTGGAAATGAAAGTCCTTAAAGCTTATGTTTCATTACCTTGTGTAAAATAACTCCTATTTACGTCATTGAAGTCAGCTCTAACTATTCATTTTGTCGCTAACAGTTAACAGACTTTTTAGTCCATTTATAATAATACCTAAAAGAAAATATTTGTACTGAATAAAAGTACTGAAATTTCAAATTATAATGATTAATATGCAATGCCTTTGAATGGCTTTTTCATTTCTTAAAACATTTAAGTCATTGGATTAAAACATTTAAAACATTGGATTAAAAAATATTCTTGGATATTGCTTTGAGTTTTCCAGGATTTTGACTTACTTTTTGCTTTTATAAATCCTGGAGGATGTTACCCTCTAAATGCAGAGTGAAAAAAAGTCTCCAAAAATGACAAAAAAGATAAGCAGAAATAGCTGTAGGCACTGTGATATGCATGGGAATTTGCAACACATGAAAAAAAGACATAAATGGGTGTGGTACTCATTCATCCAATAATATCATTTATGCTTTACATAAGAAGCCTCAAAACAATTTTTCTTTCTAGCGTTAAACACCACAATAAAGACATTACTATATACAATGTTTATAAAATACTTGTATTATCTACCATCATTTTACCTGACAACATTGTGAAGTTTCTCAAATCTATCTTGGTGTATGTGGGGATAAGTCATAATTCAAAATACATTTCATGTTCAGTAAGTGCAAGGTACCCCACAGGTATCATTACACTGAATGGTCACTCATAATAATTTTATCATCAAAGTAAGTAATTATTTTATTAAGAATATGCTTAGGCAGGAAAATTCTTATAAAGAAGTTAATTTTTTTTTTTACATTTAGATTCATACAACATTTAGTCATTTAGAAAACTCATTTACTTAGAATTTTATCTGATAGTAAGTAAGGTGTTCTTGTATTTGGCTTTGCTTTTCTCTCTGCCCACTTCCAAGACTGCAACATGAACTTGAATACAGACTCTAACAGAGTGGAGTTGGGCAGCAATGAAGTGAAAATGCTGGGACAGTTTCTCTTTAACTGAAGCAAGCTGGTTAACACATCTAGCTAGTTAAGTTTTTTGACATAAAAATATCAATCCATAAATATTTCTCAAACATCAGTTATCATAAATAACTGCTTACAAAAGTATGTTTACACTCTTACCTCTGGACAACCAAAGTTCGCCCATCCGTACCTCTTGCAGAAAAAATTCTTGTAATTTTTCATTTTTTGCTGGATCCCACAACTAAAAGAGTCACAGAATATTTAACAATAAGTAACAAATGTAAGGTATATGGTTACTAGTCAAAACTGAGGGCTTCCCTCGTGGCTCAGCAGTGAAGAATCCACCTGCCAATGCCTGCCTGATGCAGAAGACTCGAGTTCGACCCCTGGGTTCAGAAGATCCCCTGGAGAAGGAAATGGTAACCCACTCCAGTATTCTTGCCTGGGAAATGCCATGAACAGAGGAGCCTGGCAGGCTAACTTGTATTTTAAAAGCACATCTTGAATCTAGTCTCTAAATGCAGAGTATGACAAATGCAGTTGCTCTTTATATTTAAAATAATTTCCTAAAATGGAGTTATGATTTCAGGCAACTAAAAAAAAAAGCCAAAAAACATGGCAGACGGTGGCTGTGACTTGTCACCATGCACATTTGATGGCCTTCCTAGATGACACCTTGTTAAACCAGCACACCCACTGTCTGCCAGGCTGCAGCGCGGCCAGTTTTATTCTTCAGTTACGCTAATCCTTTGATACCCTGATTACCATCTTACATCAGCTTTTGTACTTTTCCATATATTTTCATGAGTTATATTGTCATTTAGATCTAACAACTCTGAGAAATAAAGTCAGTAGACTAGGGTAATTTCTTAATTTAGCTCTTGTTATAATGGTAAAAAAGTTGAACCCCACCCTCCTAAAAGAAAAAAAAAAGAAAAACATGGCATATTCAAGTTTGGTTACGATGCTTATAACAACTTCATATTTTACCCAGCTTGCTAAGTACACATAGGAGAAATCCACTGTAATCAACTTTAACAAAGGTAGCTTGCTTTGTACGTTGCAAACCTATTCTCTTGCTTACAGTATTAACGCTGCTTGTTGATTTAGCAAAGGGCATGGTGGGGGTTGACAGGGCAATTGGTGATATTCAGAAGGATGCTATGGTTTGCTACAGCCTGTTTCAAGAAAGTGACCAGGTTCACAGATAGGATCATCACTGGTACTAAGCGAAGAGCTGTCTTTAAAGCTAAAGTGGGCAAACCATGCTCAAAGTATCCACTCCACAGTCACTTCAGCTTCAGTCTTTTATATCCGGAGGGTTTTTGTGTTTGTCTTCCCCAAGAAGTCTCTTTTTTAAATAGGATGAACCAGCAGATGAGGTCATATTTTAAGCTTTTATCCACAGACATGCTGATGATCAGTAACAATCACAAGTTTCATTCAAGAAATATTTAGTGAACAAGAGCAGGACACTCTAGGGAGAGCTAGAGAGAGAAGTAGATCTAGACTCGTATGCCCATCCCCACGGAGCCCAGAGTTTAACCAAGAGAAAAAATAAGTATGCCTAAGATCAGTAACACATCGACAACAAAATCCAGTGTCTTCTGAGGCTCAAAATATTAACACATTCCATTTGGTTGGGAGACCAGGGAAAGTTCCTCAGAAAAGATGGCATTTGAGATGTGGAGAAGCTCAGCGAAAGTCTGATGAACAAAGAGTACAAGTGGACTTCCCTGGTGGTCCAGTGGTTAAGAATCCTCCTGTCAATGCAGGGGACACAGGTTCAAGCCCTGGTCCAAGAAGATTCCACATGCTGCGGGGCAACTAAGCCTGTGCACCACAACTCCCGAAGCCTGCATGCCTAGAGCCTGTCTCTGCAGCGAGAGAAGCCACCGCAACAGAAGCCCTCACACTGCAACGAAGAGTAGCTCTCTGCTCCTGGCAACCAGAGAAAGCCCACATGCAGTAACAAAGACCCAGTGCAGCCAAAAAATTAAATATTTTAAAGAAGAAATCCTGACTGAGTGGTCTAATTAAAAAAAAAAAAAAGTACAATTGACACAAAATTGCAGGGAAAATATCAAGTGATCTTATGGTGAATGAAGCAACAATGATAAATACCAATTACTGAAGTCCAGCTGTGGACTGAAAGCTTTCCATATATTATGTCTAATTCCTAGGAAAGGAAGGCTATCTATACAGAAGGCACCCATGGTGCCAGGTCCATGGTGCGAAGCTAAGTGGGTTCATCTTTCATCTGCAGAGTAGGGAGCTACATTACAGAGCTGCAGATTAGAAGGAATTTACTCTGACAGCATAAGAGGTAGTAAGACAAGTTAGGAAATTATCATAATATTCTGGGTAAAAGGTAATAAAAGCCTGAAGTAGTGAAGGAGCAATGGAAACACAAAGGGAAAAGAGGATAAGATGGTTGTGGGTTTAGTGGCTGAGTCGTGTCCAACTCTTGTGACCCCATGGACTATAGCCTGCCAGCCTCCTCTGTCCATGGCATTGCCCAGACAAGAATACTGGAGTGAGTTGCCATTTCCTTCTCCAGGGGATCTTCCCAACCAGGAGATGGAACCCCATCTCCTGCACAGCAGGCAGATTCTTTACTGCTAAGCCCAGAGTATGAGACAGAAAACAGAAAAATAAGAATTGGGGGTTGACTGTGGAAGATGAGGCTGACATTTGAGCGTGGTCACAACAGAGAGCGATATCAGCATCACAGGGAAGCAGGAGAAGGAACACTGGCAAGGGACAAGATGATGAATTTACTTCTCAACACACAAAGCAGAGGTGCCGACAGAACATGGAGGCTACAGAGTCTGGCAGGCAGGCACAATCTGGGGCCCCCGGCCTAGAGATCTGAGTTCACCTATCAGTGAGAAGAGAAGGAGCTTCCAGGGGGATGAGGGATATGCAGAATCTGAGATCAGTGTTTCACCAAGGATGGGTTTAAGGAGCCATTAAAACTGTAGTTTTCTTGGGCTCCACCCAGACCTACCAAATCAATTTCCCTGAGTAGAGCTCAGGAACCTGGATTTTTAATGAGCTCCTCAGATGACTCCTAAATTCTGAAGTCTGAGAATTACTACCGGCATAAACCACTGGGCTACCTCTGACCTCCTAAATCACAATGGCTGGTGCTTGGGTCAGGCCCCGTGGACTATAGCCTACCAGGCTCCTCCATCCATGGGATTTTCCAGGCAAGAATACTGGAGTGGGTTACCATTTCCTTCTCCAGGGGATCTTCCCAACCCAGGGATCGAACCCAGGTCTCCCACATTGGAAGCAGAAGCTTTAACCTCTGAGCCACCAGGGAAGCCCGTTTTAACAAATGCCCCAGGTAAATCTAATGCAGATGAATCACAGACTATGCTGTGGGAAACAAAAAGGGCTGGGGTGAGGAAGAACAGAGATCCTGTAAGTAGGAAGAGACCTCTCTCTCTGTGCCTTAGTTTATTCATCTGTAAAACCAGAAGAGCAAAGTTGTTATGAAGGAGGAAACAGACAGAGTTGGACTCCATCTTAGGCCAGGCTGCGAACATTAGGCTACACGCATGGTCACCCTCCCAGTGGACTCTGAACTTTGTGCCGGGTGTCTATAGAAGTGGCATACCAATGGAAAACCAGACCCCCCAGATAAAAGAGTCTCAGGACTTGTACTTGGACTCTCCATTGCCTAAAAGAATATGCTAATTATCTCTGTAACAGAACAAAGTGGTAAATTCCATTATGTTTATCAGGATATGACCACAGGCCTGTTGAAAAACATCCACTGTTTATCTAGTCTTGTGACACATGAATCTTGGGTTAACTTTGATCGTATCTCTCTTTTACCTTGTCCAGACTAGTTTCAAGGTATCTGGGGAGGTGGGTTTGAGCAAGTACACTTAGGGTATATAAGGTCTTCACAAAAACTGGTCGGGGCCCTTGGCTAAGAGGAGACTCTGCCTTGGGCCCGCCGGTTTAATAAACTGCACTCCACTATCTGCATTGTCCTTCTGAGTGAGTTTGTTTCCCGGAACGCGTGGCTACAACAGTAATGAGGATTATATAAAAGAACATTTGAAAACTGCTTCTGCCTCTTCCTCACTTGACATAAACAGATCTTTATCATTTCCCTCCTGGACTGCTACTGATTTTCCAGTCTTTGACTTCCCTCCTCCACCCCATACTTCAAAAAGAAATAATTGCATCCATTTCCTGAAATAAAGTCACCATCACTGGTTATCCACCACAACAGAAAAATCTCAAAACTTTTAAATTTGGCATCAAAGACTTCCACAATAAGACACCAAACTACCACTCAGCTATCTCTTTGGCCACAACACTTTAAATATTGCAATTTCAAGGTCTGTGTCTCTGCACAAGCTGTTTCTCTCTGCCTACAATAACCATGGCATCCGGTCCCATCACTTCATGGCAAGTAGATGGGAAACAGTGGCAGACTTTATTTTTGGGGGCTCCAAAATCACTGCAGATGGTGACTGCAGCCATGAAATTAAAAGATGCCTATTCCTTGGAAGAAAAGTTCTGACCAAACTAGACAGCATTTTAAAAAGCAGAGACATTACTTGGCCAACAAAGGTCCATGTAGTCAAGGCTGTGGTTTTTCCAGTAGTCATGTATGGACATGAGAGTTGGACTATAAAGAAAGCTGATGCTGAAGACCTGATGGTTTTGAACTGTGGTGTTGGAGAAGACTCTTGAGAGTCCCTTGGACAGCAAGGAGATCTAACCAGCCCATCCTAAAGGAGATCAGTCCTGAGTATTCACTGGAAGGACTGATGTTGAAGCTGAAACTCCAATACTTTGGCCACCTGATGTGAAGAGCTGACTCATTTGAAAAGACCCTGATGCTGGGAAAGATTGAAGGCTGGAGAAAGGGACGACAGAGAATGAGATGGTTGGATGGCATCACTGACTCGACGGACATGAGTTTGAGTAAACTCCGGGAGTAGGTGATGGACAGGGAGGCCTGGCATGCTGCAGTCCATGGGGTTGCAAAGAGTCAGTCGGACACGACTGAGTGACTGAACTGAACAATAAACAACAATATTCAACAAATATTTGTTGGGTGCCTACAATATACTGGACACTGTTCTAGGCACTGGGGAGACAGTGGAGAGTAAAAACACAGACAAGGTCTGCCCTGGTGGAGTTGATTCTAATAAATAGAAAGCATTAATCAAATAATCACACCAACAAACACTAACTTCAACCATGTATAAGGGCAGTCAAAGGAGAGGGACGTGGAATTGACCCAGGCTCTGCCCCAGAGAAAGCATCTCCTCTCTCACGCCCAGCCTTGAATACTCCCTCTCCTACTTTCTTTGTCAACTGTACCTTTTTCTCTATGAGACTCCATTTTGAATCCCCAGAAATCTGTGTCTCCTGCTCTCCACTACCCTTTCATCAGCGAACATGAACTACCTATTCTTTCTGCAAAGTTTTATCTCACATCTCTCATCACCAATTGCCACTGACACCACTACAGTTCAGGATTTTGATTACCTCTTACCTGAACTGCTGCAATAACTTTCCTTTTCATCAATCCATCTAGCACACTCCTGCCTGATCTAACATAAAAAGGTTTTTTCCTCCCCTTATTTTAAAAACAATTCCTGCTCAAAAATCTTTAGTAATTTCCCCCATTGAATCTGAATTTCTTAACTTGGTCTTCAAAGCCTTCCAAAATGCAGGGCCCTTAATTAGCTCTCCAACCTCACCTCCCACCATCCCCAACTGTGACTCCTTTCTTTGTCAAACATTTACTGAATAGAGGGATCTGCCACCCCCAAAGTCTTCCGTGAAGAACTGCATGTTCCAAAAACAGCCACAGCAATATTCCCAGATCTGCTTGCACTTCCAAAACCTAGCCTCCTCTAACAAGAGCTGGAGTCCATTTCCTCTCCCTTCAAAACTGAGTGGGTCTCAATGAGGCAGAACTGGCACCACCTGGCAGGCTCCAAGTTTGCTCTCAAATATACGTAGAAATAAATACATATATACAACTGACCCTTGAACAACATGGGTTTTAACTGCCCAGGTCCACTTATATGTGTTGTTTTTTTTTTCCTCAATAAACAGTGCTACTGTGCTACAGAATCTGCTGTTGGTTGAATCCTGAGATTTGGAACTTCTAATACAGAGGGCCAACTATCAAGTTGTATTCAGATTTTTGAGAGAGAGAAGGGTTGCTGCCCCAACTGCTTGCTGTTCAAGGGTCAACCGTTATCAACACACACACACACACACAAACACACACAAATATATTACACACTTGCTTACCCAGTACAACCCTTCCACCATACTGTGAGGAAGACCATGCCACAAGGAGAGGACCTGTGTAGGTGTTCTGTGCAACAGTCCCAGCTAAGTGGCCAGCCAGCATAACTGCCCAATATGTGTGGGAGTAAGCCTTCAAAAGACTCAGAAGGTAGCCCTGGGGCTAACCTGGCTGAAGCTGAGTGGAGCAAAAATGTGATATCCCCACCCGCCCGACTCAAACTGAAGATTCAGGAGCAAAATAAGATAAAGTTTTAAGCTCTAAGGTGAAAGCAACAATAGGTAAGCAGAACACCTCCATGATAACCATGCCCTGAAAGTGATCCTCTGCCTCCTCTGTGCTCCTGGTGTTGTCGTTTAATCGCTAAGTCACCTCGGACTCCTGCAACTGTAGCCTGCCAGGCTCCTCTGTCCATGGGGTTCTCCAGGCAAAAATACTGGAGGTGGGTTGCTATTTCCTTTTCCAGGGGATCTTCCCCACCCAGGGACTGAATCCGGGTCTCCTGCATTGGCAGGCGGATTCTTTACTACTGAGTCACCAGGAAATGGGAGAATGGCTGCTGTCCATGGGGTCACACAGAGTCGGACACGACTGAAGCGACTGAGCATGCATGCATGCATTGGAGAAGGAAATGGCAACCACTCCAGTATTCCTGCCAGGAGACTCCCAGGGACAGAGGAGCCTGGTGGGCTGCCGTCTATGGGGTCACACAGAGTCGGACACGACTGACGCGACTTAGCAGCAGCAGCGAATGAGCATCAACCGAATGAAACTTTCACAGAACAGCCCAAGAACGCTCTGTTTGAGAAATGAAGTGAATTGGTTAAGTTGGACCAATCACCAAGATAATTTTGATTATCCTTCAAAACGATTGATCAAATTCCATTTTGGAGAAAAAGAGGATACATCCTGTTTCTGAGCTAGAAGAAAGGCCCCGTAGAACAGGAGTGGGCGGTACAGCACCATACCCTGCGGGCAGACCTGGGTCTCTTAAGTGTCTGGTGTGGCTCAGGACCGAGCGAGCGAGCGACTGCGCACGCGCACGGCTCAGGAAGGGCAAAGGCTCATCTTTCCTCTTTTTTAAAAACTAAACGAAGTGCCTTTTCCTACCACGATATAACCGCCTTTTCACGACCCCAGGTGGTTCTTCCTTCCTCCCTCCTGATGTCGGACAATAAAAGCTAAACACTGGCCGAGCGGAAGCGGGGGTGCGGGCAGGCATCGAGACACTGGGAAATGGCTGCTCAGGAAGCCGCCAGGGACCCTGAGGCCGAGCCGCTACCTGCACCGGCGGGAAGTTACTCACTGTAACGCCACCTCGGCGTCGCTAAAGCACTTCACCTGGGCGCCCCGTCCCTCAGCTTTTCGCTGCTGGGCTCTTCTTTCTGCAAACACAACGTGGCACGTGCTGGTCGTGAGCCCTCCAGATGCCGGCGTGCGCCCGCCGGGCCCTTAGGCGGCGGCGGCGGCCCCCGCGGCCCGGCCTCGCCCCGGGGGCCCGGTCAGCCCCACCGCCGCCCGCTCCGCCCGGCCCGTCGCGCCTCCGCCGGCGTCTCACTCACTCTCCCGTAGGCGGCGCTTGAACGCGGGGTCAGCACGCCGGCTCCGGTCGAAGTAGATGCAGTAGCCGAGGAAGGCGATGGCGCCACAGGCCGCCAGGAGGCCGAGGACCGTGCGGACGCAGGGCATCCGGCCGCGGGCGTCCCACGGACCGAGCGTTGGGCGCGGGCCAGCGAGCGCGGGGAGCCGGCCGGCCCAGGAAGCGTCGGCGCGGCGCCCATGCCGGCCTCGGGGCTTCCTGTGCGCTGGGCCGCGGGCGTGAGGAGCGGCGCGTCGACGAAGGAAATCGAGGGTCTGAGAGGACGCTTGTGGGATTCTCACAGTACGGAGTGGTGGAGCTCTGTTCCAATCCAGGTCGGTCACACTCCAAATTCTGAACCCTTTGCCCAAACGCGCACCACTATTCCACCTCAGACACCCATCCAAGGCAAATCGCAGTATGCGGGAATCCGGTTATCTGAGGGAACTGATCCTCCTATGGTTCCCTAAACTGCACATTTGAGCCAAAACTCTGGTCATCTCTTAGTTCAGAGTACTGCCCACAGAACACCTGGTCCCTAGTCCGTACTCCCCAGCCGCGTCTGCTTTGTCACCCGAGGGAACCCAGCCGTCTACAGTACCCAACCACCTTAGCTCAACGGCAGGAGCAAAGAAGCGTGTTGAGGTGATAATAATACTAACAGCAACAACAAGAATAAGTTTAGCCTAGAAAAAGCTTGTGAAAATTGCTCTGCTGCTGCTGCTAAGTCGCTTCAGTCGTGTCTGACTCTGTGCGACCCCATAGACGGCAGCCCACTAGGCTCCCCCGTCCCTGGGATTCTCCAGGCAAGAACACTGGAGTGGGTTGCCATTTCCTTCTCCAGTGCATGAAAGTGAAAAGTGAAAGTGAAGTCGTTCAGTCGTGTCCGACTCTTTGTGACCCCATGGACTGTCGCCCACCAGGCTTCTCTGTCCATGGGATTCTCCAGGCAAGAATACTGGAGTGGGTAGCCATTCCCTTCTCCAGGGAATCTTCCCCACCCGGGGATCAAACCTGGATCTCCCGCCATTGCAGGCAGATTCTTTACCGTCTGAAACGTTAGCAATTTGCTGGTCTGGGCCGGACCTGACAGCGAAAGGTTCCAGAGCAGCATCAACTCTGAGAGATCCATGGCACTTAACTAGCCTAGATGCTTTTCTAATACTTGCCTTATTCAGAAGACATAGCAAAAAGGAGGTAAGACTTTATCCCAAATAACAAGTTTTGATTTTTACACTAAGCCAAAGAGAAGGCATAATCTAGGTAAAACCCAGCTTTTTCTTCTTTTCTTTTGTTTGGTTGGTTATTCAACTGCTACTCATGGTTTACTGATGTTACTATTATGTGCACAGCAAGGTGGTCATCTCTGCTGTGACTTCCATTGGGGCTAAGAAGCAGCCCGTGCCCTCACTAGTTAAAAGTTAGCAAGTGTTAGTCATGTTCTGCATGTTTCTTCCGATAACTCAGTCTTCTATTTAGAAGCTTGGGCTGTTGTCAAAACCTGATTATAAACACAGAGGATAAGGTAGCATCAGCATCCAGTGTTACTGGTGATCTGCTAGTGGTTTTTAGTTTAGAATCTTAGTGATGGATTTAATCCAGCTCCAAACAATCTTTTTTAGGCTGGCTGCTCTTGTCTTCTAATAAAATCATTCTCCCCTGTCTCCCTTTTCATCCTTCACTGAGCTCATAGCTAATCCTTGTGTTCATGGAGGGCTGGCAGCACAGAAACTGTTGGAGACTAGCTGGGTGTTCGTGCTAAGTCACTTAAGTCCTGTCTGACTCTTTGTGACCCCATGGGACTGTAGCGCACCAGGCTCCTCTATCAATGTGAATATTGGAATGGGTTGCCATGTCCTCCTCCAGGGGATCTTCTGGATCTGGGGATCAAACGCACGTCTCTTATGTGTCCTGCATTGGCAGGCAGGTTCTTTACCCCTACCACCACCTGGGAAGCCCAGCTGGGTGTTCAGGGATAAAGTAAACAGTGACATGTCAAGGTAGGAGAACTATTAAGGCAAATAGGAATAAACAGCTCACTGAAGTTGAATTGCCTCAGAAACCATGCTGTAAAGTAACTGAAAATTTTTCAAGCAAGTCTCTATGGTATGGGTAGATTTTTCTTCTCAAACATAGACATCACTCTTGCTAATTTGGTGATAAAGAATTCCAGTATAGCTTTTTCCAAATTGAGATAGTGTTAATAATTGTCCCCAAAGTATGGTTCTATAATGGATGATTGATCTTTTTTTAAACAGCTTTATTGAGGTTATAATTGATATAGAATAAATTCCACATATTTGAAGTATACAGTTTGATGCATTTTGACATATGCATGCATCCACCCAACCATCACCAAAATCAAAATAATCATATCCATCAGCCCCAAAAGTTTCTTTGGTTCCCTTTTTTAAATCTGTTCTTCCACTCATCCTTCCCTGCTTCCCCCATCATCCTCTGCTTTGTCACTATAGTTTGCATTTTCTAGATTATTATATACGGCTGACCCTTGAACAGCGTGAGGGTCAGAGGTGCCAGTTCTCTGCACAGTCGAACGTTGTATAACTTACAGTTTGCCCTCTGGATCCATAGTTCCACATCCTCAGATCATGTAGTATTGAAGCATTTACTATTGAGAAAAATACATGTAAGTGAACCCAAGCAGTTCAAATCCATGTTTTTCCAGCGATAATGCTATATGGAATCATACAATATGTTCCCCATGTATATTGCCTGGTTTCTTTCAGTCAGCATGATTTTGAGATCACCCATGTTGTGTTATCAATGGTTCATTTTTATTGGTAAATAGTATTTGATTTGTGCATATACTACAGTTTCTCTAACCATTCAACTGTTGATGGATATGTGGATTTTTTTCCAGTCTGGGGCTATTACAAATAAAACTGTCAGAGTGTCTAGTTGTTAAGAATCAGTGCTTTCACTGCTGTGGCCAGGGCTCAGATCCTGATTGGGGAACTAAGATCCCGATGCAGTGTGGCCAAAGTTAAAAAAAAAAAGACTAGCACTTCACTTAGTTCAGTTCAGTCACTCGTGTCTGACTCTTTGTGACCCCATGGACTGCAGCACACCAGGCTTCCCTGTCCATCACCAACTCCTGGAGCTTGCTCAAACTCATGTTCATCGAGTTGGTGATGAACATCCAACCATCTCAACCTCTGTCATCCCCTTCTCCTCCTGCCTTCAATCTTTCCCAGCATCAGGGTCTTTTCAAATGAGTCAGTTCTACACATCAGGTGGCCAAAGTATTGGGAGTTTCAGCTTCAGCATCAGTCCTTCCAATGAATATTCAGGACTGATTTCCTTTAGGATGGACTGGTTTGATCTCCTGCAGTCCAAGGCACTCTCAAGAGGCATCTCCAACACCACAGTTCAAAAGCATCGATTCTTCGGCACTCAGCTTTCTTTATAGCCCAACTCTCACATCTATATGTGACTACTGGAAAAACCATAACTATGACTATATGGACCTTTGTTGGCAAAGTAATGTCTCTGCTTTTTAATATGCTATCTAGGTTTGTCATAGCTTTTCTTCAAAGGAGCGTCTTTTAATTACATGGCTGCAGTCACCATCTGCAGTGATTTTAGAGCCCGGGAAAATAAAATCTGCCACTGTTTCCACATTTTCCCCATCTATTTGCCATGAAATGATAGGACTGGATGGCAGGATCTTAGCTTTATGAATGGTGAGTTTTAAAGCAGCTTTTTCACTTTCCTCTTTCACCTTCATCAAGAGGCTCTTTAGTTCCTCTTTGCTTTCTGCCATTAGAGTGGTATTATCTGCATATCTGAGGTTGTTGGTATTTCTCCCGGCAACCTTGATTCCAGCTTGTGCTTCATCCAGCCCAGCATTTCGCATGATGTACTCTGCATATAAGTTAAATAAGCAGGTGAAAATATACATTTTTCCACATGTCATGTGGAGCATCTTTTCATGTGCATATTTGCCATCTGTATATTTTCTTCAGTGATTGTGTCTGTTAAGGGCTTTGGCACATTTTCAAATCTGTTTTCTTATTGTTCAGTTTTAAGAATTCTTTGTATATTTTCGATATGTCTGCTATGATCTGAATATTTGTGTCCACCCAAAAGTCTTGTGTTAAAATCCTGATCCCTAATGATGGTATTAGGAGGTGGGGCTTTTGGGAGGTGATTAGGTCATGAGGATGGGTGCTCTCATGATTGGACTTAGAGCCCTTATAATAGGCCCACAGAGCAACCGATCCCTTTCTATTCCAGGAGGCTTTCACTGAACCTTGCTGGAAGCTTGATCTTAGAATCCCCAGCCTCTGGAACCATAGGAAATAAATGTTAGTTTATTAGTGACCCAGTTTATTTTTGTTATAGCAGTCCAAACAGACTAAGACATAGTCTTTTATCAGGTATCTCTTTTGCATATTTCCTCCAGTCTATAGCTTGTCTTCTCATTCTCTTGATGAACACCATTTATATGTGCTTCTTTGATATTCCTGTGTGTTCTTTGGAGAAGTGTGTTTTCAAATATTTAGTCTTTTTTTTTCGTTAATATTTAGTCTTTTTATTTATTTTTAACTTTTTATTTAGTCTTTTTAAATTGCATTATTTGCCTTTTTGACTGTTGAGTTTTTAGAATTCTTTCTATAGTCTGATACAAGTCCTTTATCTGAAAAATGCTTTGCAAATTTTTCTCCCAGTTTGTTTCTTGCCTTTTTATTCTTTTAACAAAATAATTATTCTTTCAGTCTTTTAAAGAGCCAAGTTTAAATTTAATGAAGTCCAGTTCATCAACATATTCCTTTATGGATTGTGCTTTTGGTGTTGTATTTAAGAAATCTTTACCTAACCCAGATAGGCACAAGGTCACAAAGATTTTCTCCTGATTTTTTTTTTAAAGTGCTCATTTTAGGTTTTGTGATCCATTCTGAGTTTTGGTATATGTTCATTCTTTCTGCATATGGATGTCCTATTGTTCAGCACCATTTCTTTAACAAAACTGTACTTAGTCTTTTTATCTCCGCAATTCTTTGTAGTTTTAAGTCTTTCCCATCCTTTGTCAGATTTATTTTAACATGTTTCATGTTTTTATGCTATTGTAAATGATATTTTTACAATTTCAATTTCTGATTCACTTCAGTTGCTCAGTTATGTCTGACTCTTTGCAACCCCATGAACCACAGCATGCCAGACCTCCCTGTCCATCACCAACTGCTGGAGTCTACCCAAACCCATGTCCATTGAGTTGGTAATGCCATCCAACCATCTCATCCTCTGTCGTCCCCTTCTCCTGCCCTTAATCTTTCCCAGCATCAGGGTCTTTGCAAATGAGTCAGCTCTTCGCATCAGGTGGCCAAAGTATTGGAGTTTCAGCTTCAGCATCAGTCCTTCCAATGAATATTCAGGACTGATTTCCTTTAGGATGGACTGGTTTGATCTCCTTGCAGTCCAAGGCACTCTCAAGAGGCATCTCCAACACCACAGTTCAAAAGCATCGATTCTTCGGCACTCAGCTTTCTTTATAGCCCAACTCTCACATCTATATGTGACTACTGGAAAAACCATAGCCTTGACTAGACGGACCTTTGTTGGCAAAGTAATGTCTCTGCTTTTTAATATGCTGTCTAGGTTGGTCATAACTTTCCTTCCAAGGAGTAACCATCTTTTAATTTCATGGCTGCAATCACCATCTGCAGTGATTTTGGAGCCCCCCAAAATAAAGTCTGACACTGTTTCCCCATCTGTTTGCCATAAAGTGATGGGACTGGATGCCATGATCTTTGTTTTCTGAATGTTGAGCTTTAAGCCAACTTTTTCACTCTCCTCTTTCACTTTCATCAAGAGGCTCTTTAGTTCTTCACTTTCTGCTATAAGTGTGGTGTCATCTGCATATCTGAGGTTATTGATATTTCTCCCAGTAATCTTGATTCCAGCTTGCTTCTTCCAGCCCAGCATTTCTCATGATGTATTCTGCCTAAGTTAAATAAGCAGGGTGACAATATACAGCCTTGATGTACTCCTTTTCCTATTTGGAATCAGTCTGTTGTGACTATTTACTGCTAATACCTATTAATAGAGCTTCCCTGGTGGCTTAGTAGTGAAGAATCTGCCTGCCAATGCAGGAGACCCAGGTTTGATCCCTGGGTCAGGAAGATCCCCTGTAAAAGGAAATGGCAACCCACTCTAGTATTCTTGCCCCGGGGAAATACCAAAGACAGAGGAGCCTGGAGGGCTACAGTCAATGCTGTCACAAAAGAGTCTGGCATGACTTAGGAGCTAAACAATAGTAACAATGTAGAAATACAATTGATTTTCATCTGTTAATCTTGCATCCTGCATTCTTGCTAAACTCACCAGTTTGAATGCCTATGACTTCTTTTTCTTTCATCATTAAGTATATTAACTGTAGACTTTTGATAGATGTCTTTATCAGGTTGAGGAAGTTGCCCTCTATTCTGTCTGTTAAGGAATGGATGTTGGGTTTTGTCAGATGCCTTTTCTGCATCTGATGGTTTCTCTTTTTTAATTTGTTACTAATCTGAATTATATTAATTTTTGAATATCAAATCAACCATACATTCCTAAGATAAACCCTGACTCATGTTCTATTTTCATTTTAATATGTTTTTGGATTTTATTTGCTGAAATTTTGTTTAGAATTTTTGCATATATGTTCAGAAGGATATTGGTCTTTAGTTTTCCTTTCTTGCAATGTCTAGTTTTGACGTTAGAGGACAGCTGGGCTCATAGAGTCCATCCGCAGCATTCTTTCATCCTCAGTTTTTTGTTTTTTTTTTTCATCCTCAGTTTTTGCAAGAGTTTGATGAATTCGTATTATGTCTGTCTTAGTTTTAATATTATGTATTCCTTAAATATTTGGTACAATTCACAGTAAAGCTGGATCTTGAGTTTCACTTTGTGGGAAGGTTTTTAACATTAATTCCATTTGATAATAGTGTTAATCCGGTTATATATTTATTAAGTGAATTTAGGTAATTTATGTCTTTTAATTTTTCCATTTCACCTGAGTTGTTATTAGCATAGAGATATTAATAGTATTCCTCTATTATCCCTATAATAGCTATAGACAGTCTGCAGCAATGCCACTTTCTCATTCCTGATATTGGTGATTTGTGTCTTCTCTATTCTGTTTCCTTTCTAATCAGCCTGACTAGAGGCTTATCAATTTTAAAGGTAGTTCTTCATTTTTGAAGCCCATTACTGGCAAATTGAGTCTATTGTGCTTAAAATCATACTCCACTAAAGA
The DNA here is from genome assembly GCF_019320065.1 of Cervus canadensis. Lineage (NCBI taxonomy): Eukaryota > Metazoa > Chordata > Mammalia > Artiodactyla > Cervidae > Cervus > Cervus canadensis. The sequence goes on along the minus strand of NC_057391.1, from coordinate 65,879,837 downwards.
AAATGTGGTATACAGGAAGCAGTCTATTGATGTTTGTTAAATGAACCAGTGAATTAAAAAAAACCCCACTGATTTCTGCATGTTAAGCCCTTTTAATATTATTACTCTCTTTTAGACATTACCCATTTCCTTACCTCTTACTTATGTCGTTTATTACTAATAATATGTTAACTCAGCAAAATTGCCAGAGGCCAGGTTAAATGCTTGACAATGCATTCCAAAATGAGGTTAGAGAGAGGGGAGGCAGGTGACTGGCACTGTAGAGGGAAGAAACCTTGAGACAATGGAGAAAACAGATGGAAGCTAAAGACACAGTGAATCAGAAAGTGTAATGAAACTATAAGGCAGGATTCTCTATTAAACTAGCAACTTATACAGGATGACAGTATAAAGTCTAATAACAAGAAATGAAGATCACAGAAAATCTTAATTCAGGAGTGACTACTCAAAGTTGTTAACAGTAAAATTTTCAATTTAATAGCATCAGTATTTCAAAAAGGTATTTGAGAAATGTTCAGCTATTAGAGGAAAAGGTTACATAAATTAGCTTAGGTAAATAATGAAAAATAGGATTTCTGTTTATACTCAACATTGAGAAATGATATACTGGGCCTATTTTACCTGTGTTAGCAGGAAGATCTTAAGATTTCTGGTCAGATGAAGGAACCTCAAAAGGGTCATAACATATTTTGATGGGAAAAAGCACAAATCTCTCCTTACTTTCACCAGGCTAAAAAAAAAATCACCAACTTGATTAACCTGAGTTCTGAACTAGCCAACCACAGACCTTGGGTTTGGGTTTGCATGTTCCTATGCTTTAGAAGATTGTTTTATGTTCAGCCTGCACACATTTAAAGGATACACTTTCATTAATTTTCACATATGTGTACACCCATGAAATCATTTTAACAAGGAAGATAATGAATACAGCCATAACCACCGGATGTCTCCTTGGCCCCTTTGTAATCTCTTCCTCCCATCTCTCCCACTCCATAGCCCCTACAAAGTTTCTAAGAACCCAGTGGTTTGCTTGTCACTATAAATTAATATGTATTTTCTAGAATGAATCATAAAGTGTGTATTGTTTGCTGACTGGCTTCTTTCACTCAGCTTAATTGAGTCAACTATTTGTTACCTGTCTCATCTATTTCATTGCTGAGCTGTTTTCCATTGTATGGATATGCAATAATTTATTAATCCATCCACCAGCTGATAGATATTTGGGTTATTTCAAGTTTTTGTTACTTTGTACGGACATGCTTTCATTTCTCTTGGTTTCTAAGAATGGAATGGCTGGGTCATATGTTTAAATTTTTAATAAATTGTTGAAATTTTTCCAAAGTAGTTGTACCATTTTGTATTCTTAATAGCAGGGTGTAAGAGTTTGAATTCTGCATCCACCCCAACACTTGGTATGGTTAAGGAGAACTTATGGGGTCTGAAATTCTCCTTAATAGGATTTATAAGCTGAAGATGGGCAAATCACTTGATCTTTCTAAATATCACAACTATTAGAACTGCTAAAAAACAAAAACACTTGACAATATCCAGTACTGGCAAGGATTTAGTGCAACTGAAATTTGTGCATTGCTGGTGGAAATGCAAAATGGTACAGTCATACAAAACTTACTCTTAGGTGCTTACCCAAGAGAAATGAAAACTTATGCTCAAAAACCTGTATTCAAATATTTATAGTGGCTTTATTCATAATTATTCAGTCTTCTCCTAGAGAAGTTTTTAATTTTAATGCAGTTAGATTTAGGCTAGGTTTTTGAGTCGAGGTTTGGATAAGGATCAAAGAGAATTTCTAAGAGCAGTTAGCTATTGATGGGAAAGGTGTCCAATCAAAGGAATACTACCAGTTAAGTCTGTGTTCATAACTGCCTTAAACTAGCTCTATTATAGGGCTAATTGTGGAGATAATGACTGCATCACCAAAACTGTTCATTTGAATTTCAGATAAACATAATTTTTACGTGTGCTGTGTGTAGTCGCTAAGTCATGTCCAACTCTTTACAACCCCATGGACTGCAGCCTGCCAGGCTCCTCTGTCCATAGGGATTCTCCAGGCAAGAATACTGGAGTGGGTTGCCATGCCCTTCTCCAGAGGATATTCCCAACCCAGGGATTGAACCCAGGTCTCCCACACTGCAGGCGATTCCTTTATGGACTGAGCCACTAGGGAAGCCCATGAGATATACTAAAAAATGATTTGACTCAGATTGTCTTATTTAATGTAACAGCCTGGAGAAGAAATCCAGTTACTTATTATGTAGAGTACTCATTTATTGTATCTACATGGAAGTTTCTTAAGTTTTTCAAAAGTAGAACTTTTCAAGGTGAATTTTGTGTGGTACAAATTATAGAATGAAGATGACTTCATAATTATGTTAATTACAAATTCCAAAATTAGAAACACTGCTCTTCTTATTGTGTTTAAAATCTTTCAGTATTCACTAATGATGAATGCTATGACATATGGTAGTTTTCCTGTAATGGGATAAAAACCTGTAACTACAGGAGAGTAATGGAAAAGGAAGAAGAAACAAGGAGAAGAGGAAAAAGAACTCATCAGCTTAAGGGTATTTTTTTGGAGATTAGACTGCTGGTCAAGTTTTACACTTTTCAAATATTATTTTTAAATCACTTTATGAAAGGAACACCAAAGACAACTTTAAAATGTCTGACTTTGTGCATAAGCATCATTAGTAAAAATACAATGGCAATTCAAATCTTAATTGAAGTAAACATAGTTTTGACCATTTTACTACATTTTAGGTGCTGCCACCAGGCACTTAGTGGGATACCCCTGTGACTGAGGAGTACTTAGGGAACTACACATCTAGTAAGGTAGAAAGACACATGCATAAACAAATGTAATGTACAAGATGTCAAGAAAATATTAAAGACTGAACATGTTATACGAGTATAAAGGAGAGTGATATTCTGGGCGTGGTTAAGAAGTCAGCAAAGGCTTCCTGGAAAAGTGGCTCTTAAAATAGTTCTGAATATGTAGGGATAAGAGTGGTGGGGGAACAGAAGCAAGAGGCAGAGATGGGGAAGAATATAAGACTTGGGCAGTGCCTAAATACCTCTGCTTGACCTGGCTCCTGCCCCTTTTTGCCTCAGCTCTGTTCTCTTACCACCACCTTCTCCTCAATGTGCCTGAGCATTTTACTTGCCATATTTCTCCTCCTATTTGTCTAACCAATTTATAATCCTCACTGGGGCTCAGTTTGCTTTCTCTGCAAAGCCTCCCCAGACCACCTTTGCCTTCACACTAGTTGAACTCTATCATTTTTCTCATGGCACACCATAACTTCATATGATAATCAGGCCAATAGATAAGAATTACCTAGCGTAACTGTTTAACATAGAGATCATTAGATTACGCAGTCCACAAATACCGGGGCCTTTTTCTGTCACGTTCACTGTTTTGTCTCCTGGGCCTTAGCACAATGCCTGGGACATCAAAGATTCCCAATAAATTGCTGATGAATGAATTCAAATAATTGTTTTTATGTGTGATTAAATTCAGAGCTTCAAAATGCTTACACGATGCTGATAGCTATGTTATACTACAGGGCTTATAAGAAAGGTATATAAAGAAATTAACAGCACAGTGCATAAAGATTTCCAATTTAAAGTAATTCTGTAGAAGACAGAGCATGTATGTGCTAAGTACAAATATCTTAGTGAAGAACAGGAAAACCAGAAATTTTACAGTAAAAGCACACCTGGATATTAAAACAAATCTCCATTATCTTCAAAAAAGTTGATTTTATAGATAGCACCTTTCATTTTAGATATTAAAGAGTACCTTTATTATTTTTTTAGTCATATAGAAGAGCTATCTACTCAAAGGTTAGCTAATCTCAAAATATGGTGAAAAAAAAATATGGTGAATGTTTGAATTTAATACCTCATCAATACTCTTTCCAAATTCAATTACTTTCATAGTACTTTCCGGCCACTGGCCCCAATAAAAGGATTTTAACAGTGTTCATGTACCCATTCAGTGAATATATAATTTTGCTCTCTGGAGCAAGGTCTCAACACTTCATTACCAGATTTATATTGATTAGAAAGGACAATATTCAAGCTGATAAATCATTAAAATATCTAATGTATGAATGTAAGGTTGCCTCTTGGTTCCAACTGTATTAGAATGACACAGTTTTAAGATTTTTATAACTAAGTACTAGAAATATTTAATTGTAGAGACAGAAGAATATATAGAATATATTGAATATGCTTTGTTTTGTGAAGTCTGATTTTCCAACTGTGAGTTACTGGCACTTAGGGAGAAAAAAAACAATCACTTAAATGAAAACTGAAAATGTAAAGCCTATGTTTAAAACATGGCCTTTATTAATACTGCCCACTGAGCTCCATTTTTATTTTACATTGAAATACTTCTGCTTTGCAAAGAAAAGACAGAAAAGTGCATTTTACAAGAGTACTTTTTTGTTTTTAATTCTCTGCGAAAATGGAAGGAATCTGAATCACAAGTTCACAATGTGGTAAAATGAAATTAAGAAACAATGATTTCAGTAATGCTATGCCATCACTAGTGTTTGGCTCTGACTTTGTTCTTGTAAATCAGATCCTGATATACAGTCTAGAGCATCTAGGTTATTACTCTACAGCATATTAAACACAGAAAAGGAGGTTTAAAAAAAACCCCTTTCAATGTACAAACATGAATTTAAAAACTGATTTTAAAAAATCACCTTTTTACATAATGTATATGGCAAAAATGCTTTAAATACATGATTTTGGAAGAATTATTTACAAAATGTATCAGTCTGTGAAACAATTCACAAACAAAGCATACATAATTGCTTTACTTAGTTGTCGCATCTCAACTTTGGGAGATATAAATTTATTCGGCAGTATAGCAAACATAAAAACTGTGACAAAATATCTTAAGGGCAACCAAAAATTTGATCCTCAAAATGGTTTAAATACTAGGACTGCCAAAGTTTCTAAACAAGGACATACTTTAATGATCCAGATGCCCATTTATATAGTTCTACACTGTTTGAAGGACTGAGACAGATTCCCTTCAATACAGGCAAAGCCGCTGGATGCAACCTCCTGTAAAAGGGACAGCTGAGAGCTATTGTCATTTGAAGAGTGAATTAACCTAGAATTTTCTTTTTTTCAATTTTATTAATATTTTAAAAAATACATAAAAATACAACATCCAATGTCTGAATAAATATATTTAACAAGTTGCAAGATAATACCTTATTTTACACAAAATTTTCAGCTTTAGAAATCTTGTTAAATAACTTCATTGTTGTTATATATTTCATTTTTGTTTTTTTGTAACAAAATAAAAACTCTGAAATTACATAGAAAAAAGACAAAATATTTTTGTCAAGGGATAAGATAGTCCACTGAAAACTTATTCACAATTCCACTGTAAACATTAATAAACATTAAAATATTTGCATAATTGTGTGCTCAAAAATCCTATAAAAAGTGGAAGACTTATTACAACTGTAGTTTTCAGTCAACTACACTTCCTTTCACAATTTATTTTGTCCCATTTACACCTTAAACCTGGGCACACTGCTGAACATATACTTTGGCAGTTCTAAATAGCAAGTGCTTCCACAAAAATAATAAAACCAACAACAATTAAAAAAAACACAACATAAACCCCCTACTCACCAAGTGTTCAAATACATCTCAGTGAAAGTGCAGCAGTAACTATTTAGCTGGATAATATTTTGATGTTTATCATGTGCACTTGCTTATCTATGATTTCTGTAACACCTGAAAGCTTTATTATACAATTTCAAATTTGCTAAGTGCCCTTTTTCTATCTTCACAAGAAAAAAATGAAAAAAAAATTATAAAGGAAAAATTATGACAAATATGGCAGGCTGCCTAAACTTCAGTTACTAATCAGCTTATTTTTTGCAACAGAAAAAAAGAAAAGAGAAAGGGAGCAGATAAAATCCAGCCTTGAAAAGTGTACAGGATATACTTAGCAATGTCAAACCAGTTGAGTGCTTTCTGTGGTTGTATTTCAGGGTTTGGGGATTTATGTCCATGGCAGCAAACTGCTGGGAAGGCAGAGAAAACATTTATCACCTGCATTCTACAGCAAGTACGTTTTGTGGGGGAGATGATGAAGAGGGACTCATTCCAGTGTCTGATGAAGCAGATGACATGGAGGCTCCAGCATGAGACACTGTGGAATCAAACAAGCTACATTAGACTGGAAAACTATCACACACAGATACCCAACCACTGGCAAATTAGAAATAAATTCTTAACATTATTCACTTCCATTATAGTCCTCTCAAATGGTGCATGAAGGAATTAACAACAGCAAAAATTTTGTTTGGCTTAACTGAGTAGAATCAGTCTCTAATCACTAAGTAACTGAGTTCAAAAAAGGCACCATAAAATATAAAGACTAGGTATAAACTCTTAAATTCCTACTTGAAAGATCCCTGAAAGAAAACCACCTTGTCCCCAAATCAGAAACAAGATCACCCTGAGATAAGTTTTCACTGCAGCAAATTCCTGCCTTTCTCTGGGTTATAGGACCCTAAAAGAATTCCCTCATCCTAGAAAATTTCTTGTAACCAGCTAACCATTGGCTTCCTATCTTTATCCTGTCCCAATATACCTGATGGACACAAGAGTCTCATAAGCAAAGAGCAGCAATCTAGATCAGGTTATCAGAATCATGGGATCAGGATGGAACTGTGGCTGAGTGACTAGAAAAAGTGCCCAAATGGAGCAAAATGCTCCAGAAGCATGGATTAAAGATCACTATTCTATGCATCAGCTGCTTTGCCATTTTTTAGTTTATACTTCTTTGCAGAGCTCTACCTTTTGCCAATCTTTGCCCAATTATTCCTATTTTACTTGAAGTTTTAATTTTTATTTAGGTGGACCTCCCTCAGTGTGTGTACTGTCAATGTATTTAACTCATTACTACAAACTCCAATATGTATGCTAGAAGTCAATATGTATGCTAGTCCACTCAATGTTTCACTTTAATAACTCACTTCACACCCACAAATTAAAAAAAAAAAAAAAAGGGAAGAAGACCATAAGAAAATTATATTCTTGGTTGTCGGAAACCTGTATGACCTTTAGGAAACTCAAAGCAACTGACAGTTCTCTGAATGGGAGGGGGGTTCAGGATGGGGAACACATGTAAATCCATGGCTGATTCATGTCAATGTATGGCAAAAACAACTACAATACTGTAAAGTAATTAGCCTCCAACTAATACAAATAACTGGGGAAAAAAAAAGTTCTCTGAAAAAAGTTCCATTTGTTGATTTGTTCTTCTTGTGTTTAAAAATTCTGTAGACTTATTGCTATTTAGTTTTTCAAGAAAAGGACAAACATGGAAAGTCAAATCTCTTTCCTTTTGTTCCACCATATTTCCAGGAATTGAGAACTGCTGGAGTTGGAGTCGAATGCTTCAAGACCACATATGATACAGGCCATTCTATCAGTAATTCATCCCTTACGTGCCATAGATAGAACACTTCTCTCAAGATGGGCAAGCCTATCAGGTAATTTACTTTTTTTTTTCCTTAAAGGGACACCCCTCCTAGAGCCCTCCCCTACTGTTCTATCCTATTTCTGAAATAGCTGCTTTGTAGGCTTGCTATGCAGTAGTCATTCTAGGGCTTCCATTCACCATCATCTTGAGATTTTCCTTATTGTTTTCCTATGTGGGATTCCTTCTTTGTTGGATCTCATGTTATCTTCATAACGTGGCGTCTAGTTTTAATGTCACCATCAAGAAATCTGACATGAGAAATCTGATGCTGTTCCGAGGCCCATCTTTTTGTATGTACCTTTATATGGTAAAGGGCTTCCCAGGTGGTGCTAGTGATGAAGAACCCACCTGCCAATGCAGGAGATGTACAAGACATGGGTTCAATCCCTGGGTCGGGAAGATCCCCTGGAGAAGGAAATGGCTACCCTCTCCAGTATTCTTGCCTGGAAAATCCCATGGGCAGAGAAGCCTGGTGGGCTACAGTTCCATAGGGTTGCAAAGAGTCAGACATGACTGAGAGAATAACACATACATGGTAAGCTTTTAGAATCTTACCTTTATCCAAAGTGTTCTGAAATTTCATAATTTGCTTTGGTGTGATTCCTGCCCACCCATCCCCCGTCCCGCCCCATTCTTTATAGAGGCCACAGTGAGTCCTAAACTTCTAATCCATCTCCTTCAGTTCTGGAAATTTTTTTAGGTCTTTGATGACAACTTCTTCCTATGTTTATTCAGTGCTCTCTTTCTAGAAAGCCTATGAATCAGAAGTTGGATCTCCCAGCCAGGTCCTATACTTCTCTTATTCTCTCCTACTATCTTTTTTACTTTTTACTGGTATTTCTCTAGCCTTGTTATCTAATCCTTCTTTTTATTTTTTATTCTTACTACCCTATTTTTAATAGATCCTTCACATTCTCTGAATTTCATTAATAGTCTCATATGCTGGCTTCATGGAGAAGGAAATGGCAACCCACTCCAGTATTCTTGCCTGAAGAATCCCATGGACAGAGGAGTTTGGCAGGCTACAGTCCATGGGATCTGTACAGCTTAGTGACTAAGTCACCACCACATTCTTGTTTCAAGACTGCAGTATCCTTCCTGTAAATCTGGACATTAATTATAGTTGTTTTTATATGGCATATTGTCCAAGTTCTTTTTTGTTCTCATTTTCTATTTTGGTTTCTGTCTTTATGTAGGGGCTTTCCTCAAATATCTGGTCTTCACTTCCATATTTAAGTGAAGGAGCATTAAGCTAATCGGAAGCTGTACATGAGGATGTCAGGCTTTTAAATGTTGGGCAGTGCACACGTAGTGATTGGCAAGGAACTTGCTTTTTGGTTCAGGAACCTCCAAATGCTGGTATCTCTGTTAGATCATTTCTTTTGGATTGACCAGTTTCTTTAGAAGAATCTTTCAGTCTTCTTCCAGGAATGATCATAAGCTTAGTTACCAGCTTTCAGAGGGCTAAGAAGATGAGATCTTTGTTTGGAAAAGGATTAGGAGTCTCATCATTCATTACTGGCAACTTTCACTCAAGCTCCCTCTTTTTGGTTTACCACTTAATACCACTTAACCTTCACTGAACTTCAGCTATGGTTGGTTTCCTGAGTCTGTCTATAAGCCTATTGATCCCTTCCAGCCTCCAATAACTTAACCTCCTGGTTTTTTTTTTTTTTTTTGCTAAAGCTAGGGGAAAAGGTAGTTTGCTTTACAGGGTGGGATGAAAGGATCCAATTTCTCCTTCCATTTCAACCAGTCTCCATTTTTCAGCCTCACACTTCACATTGCCTTCAGAGCTTTTCTGGGGGGTGAAGTGTGAATTAGCTTCGCCTTGTTTGGTCCCACTACAAGGATAAACAAGCTTAGGTTTTTAGCATTCTCTCATGTGCTGACATACTGCTCTCATTTCCTGTTGGCCACAGTCAATCTGCTGTCCCATTCTCTTGTCCTTGTGTATAGGGCTTTTAATTTTCTTTCTATTATTTTAGTGAGGCCTGGGCTTGGGGTAGACATGAGCATGACAATGTTTAACTAAAGTCAATCCTATACATTTTTAAGGTTTAGCTTAGATGCTACTGTCTTTATGATTATATCAAAGTCATTTCTCCTTCCACCTATACTTGTGTATCACTCTTAGGACTCTCAACACACAGTTCCACTGGACAGTAAGACTTTGAGATCAAGGTCTGTATCTCATTCATCTCTGTACTTTCACCACCTGAAAAAAGGCCTGGCATATGGTATATGTGCATTAATGTTGTAGAGCTGAAGTATCTTATGCAGTAGTTGCTTAGGAATGACTTAACGATCCCAACAAGACAATCTGCTAGAGAAGAAGCCATATGCCTCTTCATTTTTATAAACCCCATAATATATAATGCCTGTTAATAGACAGTCAATAAAATGTCTGTTGAACAGTAAGAGATATTCAGAGCGAGTAGGCTCTTCTTGAGAACCCACATTTAGTAAAATCACACATTTTGCAAAACAGCTCCTAGTCCCTTTCAAAAGTCTCATTCTGGACTTCCCTGGTGGAGCAGTGGACTGGAGTCCACCTGCCAATGAAGGGGACACAGGCTGGGTTCAACCCTGGCCTGGAAGATTGCACATGCCACAGAGCACCAAAGCCCATCACCACAATTACCGTGAGCGGCAGCTACTGAAGCCCATGCGCCCGAGAGCGTGTGCTCCACAAGAAAAGCCACCCGACTAAACAGCCTGCACATCGCAATGAAGAGTAGTCCCCGCTCATGGGAATTAGAGAAAGCACACACAGAGCAAAGAAGACCCAGCACAGCCAAAAAATAAAAATAAATAATTTTTTAAAAAACATTAAAAAAACAAAAGTAAAGTCTCATTCTGACTAATTCAGTTGTTGACTCAACAATAGCAACAAAGACAAAACCTAGGAATCTAAAAATAATTTATATACTATATTCAAAAAGTGACAAACTTAAATCTTCTAAAGTGATACAGTATATATTTGAAAAGTAGAGGGAAGAAAAATTATAATCAAATTACCTTCTCTGTCTTTCTTTTTTAATCTTTTTCTCCTCCTGTCTATGGTTGCAACTTCAGACTTCAAAGACATGTAATATTTTCTGATTTCCTGTAGTTTTTCTTGGAGAAAAGAGATTCTCTCTGTACTGTTCATATTATCTAATTCATCTAAAAGGCAAAAAAATAGTTACTTTGGATTTAAAAATTATTCTGTAAGAAAAAAAAGATGGCAGTTCTTTCAAAACTCTGTCTCATAAATCAACAAAAGCTTTAGTTTATTAAAACCTAATAGTACACTAAATAAGGTTCTATAAAAAGAGAAGACATTAAATTCATGAATAAGATTCCTATATACATCCCAAATTTTAACTAAACATATATTACTTAATGATATGTCACTGAAATGATCAGAGAAGTGCAACAGAACATCCAACATACAGCATCTCTTATCTATTAACTGTAGCTGTTCAACCATATAGTGTCTTTGTACTGATGTTTTAGTTATTTCCAACTGTCAATACAACAAAGGATGTTTAAATTTCATCAATCTGTATAAATCATACATGTCTCAATTCATAACTGGAGAGCTTTCTCTAGTCAGTATTTATTAAGTTAATATGTAAGACCCATATTCTTTCATTTATGATAATAAGTAGTGATTATTGATAAGGCAATATTTAGGATACCTAAATAAATGAATTTGCTAATTATTATTCCTTGTTTTGACATTTAAAAATATATACCACTTTGTGATATACATTCAAGTTTTCTATAAGCATCTTACTGAGTTGAAAGCTCCACTTATATGTCCGAGGGGATGAATTCGGATGTTTTTCTTTCTGTTTATCTTTTTCTCCATCTTTGATGTGAGGGGATATCCTTGCAGGGGATCGTGCAAGCTTCTGTGGCTTAGATACACTAAGATGTTTTACTGGGGTACATTTACTTGAATTGTCTAGGACAGGAAGATCTTCACTATCACTGCTTTGTCCTATAAGAAGAAAAAGTTAACTCAGATTATAAATGATAAAAATTTTTTAAATGCAGCAGACCCAGCAATTATATTTTTTGGTATCCTAAAGAAACAAATGCACAAAAGTGCTAAGTTTTATAACAATAAAAAGATGGAAGTAACCTAAATACCCACCAAAAAGGAAATGGCTAAGAATTATATGTTGTTATTGTTGTTCAGTTGCTAAGTCATGTCTGACTATTTGCAACCCCAGGAACTGCAGCATGCCAGGCTTTCCTGTCCATCACCATCTCCTGGAGCTTGTTCAAATTCATGCCCATTGAGTCGGTGATACCATCCAACCATCTCATCCTCTGTCACCCCCTTCTCTTTTTGCCTTCAATCTTCCCCAGCATCAGGGTCTTTTCCAATGAGTCAGCTCTTCACATCAGGTGGCTAAAGTATTGGAGCTTCAGCAGCAGTCTTTTCAATGAATATTCAGGGTTGATTTCCTTTAGGACTGACTGGTTTTATCTCCTTGCTGTCCAGGGGCCTATCAACAGTCTTCTCCACACCACAGTTCAAAAGCATCAATTCTTCCACACTCTGACTTCTTTATGGTTCAACTCTCACATTCGTGCATGACTACTGGAAAAACCATAGCTTTGACTATATGGACCTTTATCAGCAAAATGATGTCTCTGCTTTTTAATATGCTTTCTAGGTTGGTCATAGCTTTTCTCCCAAGGAGCAAGTATCTTTTAATTTCATAGCTGCAGTCACCATCTGCAGTATTTTAGAGCCCAGGAAAATAAAATTTGCCACTGTTTCTACATTTTCCCCATCTACTTGCCATGAAATGATAGGACCTGATGGCAGGATCTTAGTTTTATGAATAGTGAGTTTTAAACCAGCTTTTTCACTTTCCTCTTTCACCTTCATCAAGAGGCTCTTTAGTTCCTCTTTGCTTTCTGCCATTAGAGTGGTATTATCTGCATATCTGAGGTTGTTGGTATTTCTCCCGGCAACCTTGATTCCAGCTTGTGCTTCATCCAGCCCAGCATTTCGCATGATGTACTCTGCATATAAGTTACATAAGCAGGGTGACAGTATACAGCCTTGACGTAATCCTTTACCAATTTGGAACCAGTCTGTTGTTCCATGTCCAGTTCTAACTGTTGCTTCTTGACCTGCATACAGGTTTCTCAGGAGGCAGGTAAGGTAGTCTGGTATTCCCATCTCTTTTTAGAACAAAAATGACCAAATATCCAAAATAGATTATGAAGTGATAAAGTTAAAAAAAAACAATAAGCACAGTATTGCCCTATATATGTTTAAAACAAAACATAAAAACAACCCAAAAGGGGACCAACCCAAACTATACATATGAAGAAGCAGAAAATAAACACCCAGCTGTTAACATGTGTATAATAAAATGTGAACAGGTATTTGGTTGCAAGTCTGCATCCCTCCTCACCAAATCTGCACTGAGAGAGATGCTTCTGGTTTTCATTTAATTACAAATTATAGAGTTTTCTCTCAACTTTTCTGCTTTATTTCAAAGTCTACACCCTACTTCCACCATATTTACTCTCAAAATCCAACTTTGCCTTCTACTAAAAAGGCAAAGTTGTGGGTTACACACCAGAATTTCCCAGCCTCTCCCCTACTCTTTCTGTCCTTTGGCACTTTTTCAGTCTCAAAAAGAGGAGACTGTCAATTCTGGGCAAACTACTCTAATATCTTCAGCTATACTCTCGAAACCATTTATTCTCAGCTCCTCTGAAATACCCCAATGTCATTTTATCTTTTCTTCTTTTTTCAGAGTCTACAAACATGCTTAAGGCTTCCCCACCCCTTAGAGAGAGGAGGAGTGACGGAGAGGAAAACAGCCCCGTTTGGCTGGTACCTCTTTCCTTCTCTTTAGGGTCAAATTTCACGAAGGAGAAATTCTTTGTTATCCTGATTTCCATACCTTCTAATCCATCTCCTTCCCATGCTCTTATTAGGGCCCCTAACACTATTCACCAACTTCAATGAATACATTTTAATCCCACATGAATATTCTTTTGCATTTGAACCATCTTTCCTATTCAAACCAACAACTGTTTACTGATTTTCATTTATCTCCAATCTGCTTCTGTTCTCCTCTTCCTGGCCCATTTAAAGGGATATGCCACATAATTCCACCCCTGGTCCTTTTTCTTCTCATTTTACAATTCTCACATAGCAGCTTTATCATCTTGTAATCCTTCAACAACTATCTTTTCGAAGCTCCAGAGCCTTATTTCCCTAATATTTGGTACCTCTAATACAACATTCCCTAAATTACTCTTCCAACAATCTGCTGCTACTCCTGTATGCCATGTTAGTTAATCAGTTCCTCATATCATACTACTAATAACTGAGTCCTAGTGATTTTATGGGCTTCCCTGGTGGCTTAAATGGTAAAGAATCTGCCCGTAATGGAGACCCGGGTTCGATCTTGCGTGAGGAAGATCCCCTGGAGAAAGAAATGGCTACACACTCCCGTATTCTTGGTTTCCCAGGTGGCACTAGCGGTAAAGAACCTGCCTACCAATGCAACAGACATAAGAGACACAGGTTCGATCCCTGTGTTGGGAAGATCCCCTGAGGAGGAAATGCAACCCACTCCAGTATTCTTGCCTGGAGAATCCCGTGGACAGAGGAACTTGGCAGGCTACAGTCCATGGGGTCACAAAGAGTTGGACACAACTGAAGCGACTTAGCACACACACACAGTGATTTTATGTCCTAATTCTCTTCATTCATCCCTTCTTTCACTGCCTCAGTTAAGCCAAAGATTCTTTCCAAAAAGAAAAAATGATCATTTCCTTTCGTTTTTCCTTTTTTAACTTTTTACTTTGAGACAATTTTCAAACTTACAAAAAAGATGAACAACGGTTACTAAAAAATGTTCTTCTGCCATTTGAGGATAACTTGCCCTGCTATATTTGAGTACCTTATAGTGTTTATGTTTTACAAATGAGAACATTCTCCTTGTTTTAGTTACCTACAAATTAGCCAAAACTTAGCAGTTTAAAACTGCAAATGTTTAGTATCTCACATGGTTTCTGAGGGTGGGAATCTGGGAGCATCTTGGCTCTGTGGCCTGGCTCCAGGAATCTTGTGGGGTTGCAGCCAAGCTTTTAGCCCAGGCTCTGGTCTCTGAAGACCTGACTGGAGAGGAATGATATGCTCCAGGATGGCTCACTCACATGGCTGTTCTGAGCATCAGGATGCCCCAGTTCTTGCTGGCTGTAGGAAGGATATGCTTGGGTCCTCACCACGTGGGCCTCTGCATGCACTGCCTGACTATCTTCCCAACATGGCAGCTAACTTTCCCCAGAGCAACTGATCCAGAGGAAAGCGGAGAGGAATCTGTTGTGCCTTTTATGACCTTCAAGTCATACTCCATCACGTCCACTCTATTTTACTAGTTAAAAGAAAGTGACTCAATACAGCCCATACTCAAGAGGAAGGAACTGGGCTTTGCCTCTTGAAGAAAAGCAGATCAACACATTTATGGATGTGTTTTTAAATCCACCACACTCCTAAACAAACAGGTATATTACTGTCATCTAATCCTCAGACTCCACACAAGTATCTCTAGCTTGACCTAATAATGTTCTTTATACCAATAGTATCCAGGTGAGAATTATATACCTCATTTAGTTGTCACATAAATCTCCTTCAATCCGGAATGGTTCCTCTTTGACTTTCCTGACCTTGACAGTTTTTTAAATTATAGGCCAATTATTCTACAGAGTATCCTTCAGTTTGAATTTGTTGATGGGGCCTCATGATTACAGTCAGGTTATATATCTTTGACAGCAATATTACAGATGTGCACTACATTCTTCATGGTGCATCCTGTCAGGTGGTACATGATTTCACTTGATCCCATTACTGGTGGTGGTCATTTTGACTAAGGTAATGTCTGTCCATGCATCCACTGTAAATCTGGCTCATTTTCCCTTTGTAATTCCTGCTATCTTTCTAGCCCATCTCCTATCACTCTTATTCTATACTCTATACCTGTCTTGTTCAGCCATTAGCCATATCTGGTTACTGAGTACTTGAAATATGGTTCAAAGGATTTTTTTTGAAATGCCCTGTCTTAAATTATATGCTCCTTCCTTGGAATATGTATCTACTGTAATCTAGTATTTCCATTTCAGACTTGTATGAAGGCATGTTTTGGAATGTAAAATTGTGATTTGTCAAAATCAACCATGTTTTTTCCTACTATATCCCATACCTTAATTTTATTCTTTATTGTACATACATTTTTCATATGTATTTGAAAAACATTCTTATGTTTTTCAAATTCTATTTGTTTTATTCTATTCTTATGTTATTTTTTTCAAGATTTCCAAACATATTCCTCTAATATTAAACTGCATTACATAAGAAATGCAATAAGCATAAAAAATAACCACAGCTATCTCAGCTCTAAATAAAATCGACAAGCAAATTTTCAGATGAAAAACTAATGGAAAAATTGCTACTTTTCAGAACAGAACAAACCAAATTTAGTTTTAAGCTGACACAGATGATCAGGCCAAAAAACTGCTCAAAGTACTAACACCATACTAAAGCCAGTGTTGCAAAGCACCAACCTGCTCCATTCTTTTCATTTTTGGCTACAGCACTTGTTCGCTTTGGGGTTCGCTTCTGCTTTTTTGCCAATAATCCACTCGTTCCATCACTTGGCCTTTTCTGACCTGAAATAAGTGGAAACAGAATTAGAAAAAAAAAATCAAGAGCAAGTATGTTCATTCACCTGCCTACATGAATTCCCATGTGTATGTTGTTTTAAAAGGTGGGGTAAAGAGGGAGAGGGGGGAAGGAAGGAAGGAAAAAAGAGAAGAAACACAGGAGGGAAGGAAGAGAACTAGAGAAGGAAGGAAGGAGGGAGGGACAGAAGAAGGAAGGGAAGAAGGGTACTTAACAGATCAAAGCTCCTAAAACTCTTCGCATACTAATTTTGAATTTTAACATAAAGACTGATTTTCTCCCTAGGAAGTCCTTACCCTTCTCTCTGCTCTCTCTTTCTTGAACAATTATACTACAGGTACCAGAAGAAACACTGGCTTCAAATCCATTTGCTGATTCCCTCTCACAGAGACCTTCTTGAGATTCTTCAGCAATACTGTCAACTTCAATAGTTATGTCACTCTCACTTTTTATACTTCGAGACTCATCTTGGCTGAGAGTAAGTGGTGAAGCTACTGAAAAGTTATGCTGTACTACAGGAGGTAGGGCAGGTGGGATAGAAACGAGAGAGTTAGATTCAGAGCTTTCAACTACCACGTCCTCAATGCTGGTTTTATCCTTTTCATCCAAATCATCCAAATCTACTTCATGGCAAACCAAGGTTTCGGGCCCAATCAGAGGCATTGCATCCTCTTCTTCCTTTAGCGGAGTATTTACAGTTTCTTCTGCTGGACCATCACATTTTTCATTAGTCAACTCTTGAACGCATTGGTTTGGCTCTGCTATTAATGATGGCATTCCTTCATTTTCTATTTCAAAGTGTTGTTCAAAATTTAAGTTTTTCATTCCCTCAGACGCAGTGCAATCACTGGTCCTTTCTTGAGTATTGCTAGATATGCTATTTGTCATTTCCATTCCGTTCTCAATTCTTATTCTTTTCTCTGGTGATGACTGTCCCAGTATCTTTCGTTTCAACTTTTTTTCTTTTGCACATTGGTCAATTTCATCTTCAGTAGCAGAAGAAAAGTTTTTACTGTCTAACGAAGAAAATTCTAGACTCTGAGCATCTGTATGAGGTTCAGTTCCTGCTTCATCCTGGCTAAATGATGAAATTTTTATAATTTCTAAAGAAAGATCTTTTGTCTTGCTTCTTCTTCCCTTTCCTTTAGGAGATTTTTCTGCTTCTTTCTTAACTTCTTCTTGCTCCACTTTATTTCCTAAAATCTGTACTATTTGTTCATTCTCTCCAACTTCTAACTTTAAGGTTTCTAAAGGCTGCATTTGAGTCCTATCATTTTCTTTTAATATATGTGGAGCAGTCTTTGGATTTTCTTCATCTAGCTTATCATCATTTAAATTTTCATTTTTTTCTAATTCTTCTTTAATATCAGGAGAAAGTTCTTCATTCATCAAATTCTTTTCTAAAAGGTCTTCTGTTTCACTATCAGATGAACAGGAGTCTGCAAGAGAAAATATTACACAAGTTTCTACTTAATTACCAATGTAATTTATAATAAAAATTCTGCCAAAGACAAAACTCTTAATCATGTACCTCTGAATACCTCCTTGTGGAAATTTCTCATATAAAATAAACCATATATTTGTGCCAAAAATGGGGGAGAGGAGATCTCAAATAAAATTCCATGTGAAAATATATTACATAGAAAAATATTACTGTCTCAATTCTGTAAAAGAGCTCTTTTCCAATTTTTACTAGTATCATATTTAGGCTACAGCAACCCTTAGAAAAATCAAAGGACTAATACTGAAATATGAAGCTAACACATGAAGTGGTTTGATTTGAGAGGGTACTGATTAAAATCTGAAATGCCCATTTTATGTCCTTAGGAAGGAGTATGACATTCTGCTTAATTCTGAAAAGATGTATAAAAATGAGAAGCTTGAATTCTCAAAAATGTAAATATTCCTCTGATTAAGAGAAAGGAAAGTATAGGCCAGTTACCTTTCTGCAAAAGAAACCATTCTCCTTAAGTCAGAGAGTTTTTTTTTTAGAGAGAGTTTTTTAAATAATAAATAATGTTATAAGATGATATAGAAGTTGTGAAATACAAAAATTCTGCCCACATGGTGCTCATATTCTAAAGTGCAAAAAGGCAAGCTTAAATGTACTTTTTAAGTGAAAAGGTATGTAAGTTTTATTTTGTGGTTTTATCATATACAGACTTTAGAATTTTGTCTCATGTTTTTTAAAAAGGTAGTTTTTTATTTTAATTTTATGAAGCAGTTTAGCAAGAAAATGTATAATTTTGTAGGCTGTACATGTGCATGCCTCTAAGAGCATTTTCAACTTTGTGGAAATCTTGCATTTGTGTATTATGTCAGCCTTCCAGCAGATGGCAGTAAAGAGAAGTAAAGATGCCTTTTCTAACTTGCACAAAAGCTCCACATGGTGGATTCATGGCAACCCTGTGGTTCAGAAAAGTTTTCAAGGGAGGAAAATTCTTATATGAACATTTTCTATATTTAACATTTCTTAAATTACATAGAAAAATATACAAAAGTAGAAAAGTTGGAGAAAAGGTAAAAGCAGAATAAAATATGTTCACTTATATTCATCACAAAACATGTGTCTACCACTTTAGTTTGAAAAACAGTTTCAGATTTATTGAAAGATCCTAGGTGAACAGCAGTGGATTACAGGAGACACCAGTGCATGCTCTGTAGGACAGGGCGGCATACTGGCTTGTCAACCCATGCTCTATTAAAATAGTATATTCCTCTGATACTGTCAAGAAAAGGTATTCCCAATTAAAGTAAAACATCACTGAATTTTAAATAAATAGGTTACAGCAAAATTAACATTTTGTTCAAATCAAATTTTGTAATTTAAATCATGTATTAAAAACCTAGATGACTTCCTACGAATCTCTCACACAACTGGTTTTATTATTTATATGATTGATTTTTTTAACAAAATCAATGATCCTCAAAATTGAGCACCTTCCATTCCATTTGACAGAGGTGAGCTGCCTGGCATATTGCTTCGAGCACTTCTGGTACCTGATTTTCCGTCACTGTTTGCAGTCTTAGACAAACCATACGGCATGTTAGACGAAAGAGTAGATTTTAAAGGAGGTCGTCCCCGTTTTGACTTCTGCCTCTCCTCATCCCTCTTTTCATCCTTTTCACTGTCTTCTTTGTTCTAGGTTACAACAATAAAATGTATGAGAAATAGTATCTTTATGAAAAATAAATACTCTACTTCACCAAGGAAAACTGTAACTCAAAAAGATTAGTTGCATCAACTCCTAATCTATAGTTATGGAAAAATTAAAATTAAATAGTTTTCTAATGTTTTGTACTTATATGAGTATGATGTTCTACAACTTCAACATGGTAACACTGCAATTATATTGTGAAGGTCAGAGTCAGCACATAAGAGAGGTATATACTACTCAGCTCTCCCCTTGTCTTGTACTATTTCCTGAGGAAAAGAAAGATATGTCATCATCTCTACAGCAAAGGCTGAAAATGGAGGGTGTGGATGAGGATACAACATATAGCCAATGTATGCTTTAAAACTTAGTATTAGCTTCCAGTATTTAAAAATCAGGTTTTACTTTTTAAAAAATATAGTGTCTTGAGAGAAAAAAAAAAATCTAAAATCTGGCAAGCCTGAGTCTGCATCCCACAGCAGAGTGGTTAGTTCCATCCTCTCTAGATGAGGGACATGACCTCTTCTTTGTCACCCTCAGTCTTACTTTACCACTTTTCTAGAGAACCTTGTAAGCCTTTGCATTTGAAGCCTGTGCCCTAGGGGAAGCTGGTTTTTGCCTTTCCTGAAATAGTGTGGAAATGTGTTCACAGTTTTTACTTTTTAGCTTCTGGGACGTAAGGGGAAAAGTCACAATTACTTTGAAAGACTCAAAATGATTATATGAGAAAACAAGTTTTATAAAAAACACAGTATTAATACAATATGAACAATCCCTGTTATCTATCTTAAAGGATATAGCACCTGTATACATACTTTAGCTTTCTTCTTCTGTTTTTTCTTTGGTCCACCTTTGTCCAATGGCCAGATTATCCTGTCAGCCTTTACCCATTCATCATACCTTAAAATAAAGAATATATTTTAAAATTCGCAAGAATACCTTATTTGAAATGTATTCACCAAGTACAAACAACAGTAAGACAGACCGAAGAGGGTTACGTTCTAGTGTTGACAGAAGTGTGAAGGGCACAGGTGCTAATCTGCTGGTAGTAGGTATGCGGGTGCTGTACTGGGCGCCACCAACAGGGCACCGCAGAGAATTCCTCAGGGCAAACAGGTTTCAGAGCGAGAGCAGGGTGGGCAAACTAAATAGATTCAAGGCTGTTTGAACTGCCTTCCCCCCCCCAACTCCCACTCATCTGAGCTTCATTAAGTAAGCTGATTCTGCACTGGAATTCATTCTAGTAACCACATAATGCAAAACAAGTGAGATAAATTCAAACTTGTAGTATGATGAGTTCTAGATTATTTTATCAAGTCCTTTTCAACTCTTTTCCTCCCAGAACTCTCTCTAGACTCCAGTATTTCTAATAAAATTTTATTCTGAACTGTACACCTCTAAAACTGAAATTTCTTTTAGAGGTATTTTAAGTTTATTCTGAAAACTCATTTTCCCCTTTCCCATAATACTGACATAACTTCTAGATTTTAAGAGAGCCAGTCCAAGTTACTAATCAGGGGCAAATAAGAAATTAAACCTCCTAGAACTAAATAACAGCTTTTACATTATATAAGTATATATTTATAGAGCTATCTATAATTTATATGCTTAATGTATATTTACAGGTATTTGTAGAGATGAACCAAAATCTAAAATCTGAACATTTGAGCTGAAAAACAAACAAACAAAAAACTACAGGCAGTCCTTGCTTTGAACTGCACCCTGGTGATGCAAACCACACCTTCACTTTGTAACCCAATCACCATTAACCCATGCAAAAGAAGGACACTGTTCCAACAGGCACAAGTTCAGCTGACACAGTACCATGACTCTACACTACGGTTTAAACATGATCTTCTCATGCATTATCCCAATTTATCTAGCAGGGTGGAAGGCCAATGAAAAACTATTAACCATGTGAATTCCAGCTAGGTTACCAGTTAGAATGAACATGATCATGTAATAAAATGACTGTTAAGAAGAGTCATACAGTAAAAAATTAAAAAGATAAAAAGAGAAGGACGCTAGGAGGGGGATATTCTAGAAAACAGAACAGACACGCTGATGATAAGTAAAAGCGGATGGTTGTGAACTAAATAGACTCTGAGGAAAAAAGAAGGCTACATTGGGCGACATGTGCAAAGCAGGGAGGTCTGTTAAGGTTAAGTGTGGTCTTTATCCCTGAATTCAATACATACAAAACTACTGAGAGATGGACAACAAAGTTTGTTTTTAGTGTTGGCAGAAATGTGAAGGGTACAGGAGCTGATCTGAGGAAAAAGAAAAGAAATTTTAAAGTTTTTTTGTTTCAATTTTTACTTTTAAAATTATTTTAATTGGAGATGAATTACTTTACAATATTGTGGTAGTTTTTACCATATAGCAACATGACTCAGTCACGGGTGTACATGTGTCCCCCCATCCCGAACCCCCCTCCCATCCCATCCCTTTGAGTTGTCCCAGTATCCCGGCTTTGAGTATCCTGTTTCATGCATTGAACTTGGACTGGTCATCTATTTCACATATGGTAATATACATGTTTCAATGCTATTCTCTCAAATCATCCCATCCTCACCTTCTCCCAGAGTCCAAAAGACTGTTCTTTACATCTGTGTCTCTTTTGCTGTCTCACATATAGGGTCGTCGTTACCATCTTTCTAAATTCCATATATATGTGTTAATATACTGTATTGGTGTTTTTCTTTCTGACTTACTTCACTCTGTGTAATAGGCTCCAGTTTCATCCATCTCATTAGAACTGACTCAAATGCGTTCTTTTTAATAGCTGAGTAATATTTCATTGTGTATATGTACCACAACCTCCTTATCCATTCGTCTGCCGATGAACATCTAGGTTGCTTCCATGTCCTAGCTATGGTAAACAGTTCTGTGATGAACACTGGGGTACATGTGTCTCTTTCAATTCTGGTTTCCTCAGTGCGTATGCCCAGCAGTAGGATTGCTAGGTCATATGGCAGTTCTATTTCCAGTTTTTTAAGCAATCTCCACACTGTTCTCCATAGTGGCTGTACTAGTTTGCATTCCCACCAACAGTGTAAGAAGGTTCCCTTTTCTCCACATCCTCTCCAGCATTTATTGTCTGTAGACTGTTTGATAGCAGCCATTCTGACTAGAGTGAGATGGTACCTCACTGTGGTTTTGATTTGCAAGAAATTTTAAAGTTTTATATGCTATTCATTCAATCCACACTCTTTTTGAAATGACGTGAGAGGACAGAAGCCAAGCAGGCCTCCACTAAAGAAAACAGCTAACGTTTGCTGAGCACTTAACCAAGTGCCAGGCATTAACTATATAAACTTTCATGCTAATATAGATAATCAGCACTGTTTCTCACAAAATCCCTGCACAGTAGATTCTCTGTATTTCCCAACTCAGAGATGAGGGAACTGAGTATGTAGGGAAATTCTGGAACATCTGGGCTCCAAGCAACTACAGGGCCAGCAGATACAGTGAACACACAAGACTTCCTAAAGGATAGAGAGAAAAGTAGTCCCTGACATCCAGCAACTGGCCTGGTACTATTAGCTGGGCCTTGCTGTTACCACAGAGCTGTCCTGGCCCTCACAGCTAGGGCGTGCTGTTCTCCTGTTGCACATAAACAATCTCACAGAACATCAACATCAGACAGGTCTGCTCCATGACCACGATGGATCAAGACAAAAACAAGACCACTTCCTAGTTGTGTCTCAACACAAAAAACAGGAACATTGTCCAAGCCACAAAAATGACCAAACATCCTTCATACCCTGAGTGACCGCTACTGCTTTACCAATGACAGCATTGTGGTGGTGGGGGGGGGTGTGGTTTAGTAGCTAAATTGTGTCCAAGTCTTGCAACCCCCATGGACTACAGCCCGCCAGGCTCCTCTGTCCATGATTTTCCAGGCAAGAATACTGGAGTGGGTTGCCATTTCCTTCTCCAGGGGATATTCCTGGCCCTGGGATCAAACCTGCATCTCCTGTGTCTCCTGCACTGCAGATGGACTCTTTACCCACTGAGCCATTGGGGGAAAGTCCAAAGATGGCATTAACTTTGGTCTAGTCTTCCCTTCTTACAGGTAAGATTAAGATAACCAATCAGAATTATCCCCAGCTTCTTGACAGCACCCAGTCTAAAGCAAAGCCCCATTTCCTAAACCCTTCCAAAATCACCTAACAGAAGCTCAGATCTAAGTCTTATCTAACATTCTTATTTATTAATTTTCCAATTCAGAACTATTACAGTGCTTGATACAGGCTTGATTTCTGACAAATTTAACAAACAAGTAAACAAGCAAAACCACTTGCAATGTTGGGAGCCATGGGTCTAGCTCCCTAAAGGATGTTTCCACAGAATCCTGAGCTGTTGCTACTCCCAAAGCTGGTACCCTGAGCTTTCATGACCCACCCTCTAACTGACACGCCATGTGGTTCCCTAAGTTAGGTGTCCTCCCTTACTGCAAATGAGTAGCAAACCCAGCTTGTCCAGGTACAGATGTAATCCTGGTCATCTCTGGCTGAAGTACTGACATGGGAACTAAAATAGCAAGAATGTTAGAAGTCCTGGAAAATTCAAGTACAAGGTGTGCTTTGTAAGTGCATATATACTATTTGCTTTAGTTCTTCAAAACATTAAAAGTGATCTTTCTGAACCAAAAACAAATTTCAAGATAAGAAAATACATTTCTTGCTTACCTGACATTCCATCCATAGTAATGTACCAAGTATAAAACTTCTCCATCATCAATTTCAGTGCTTTTAATACTGGCTTCATAGATTTTCTGCGTTTTCCCTCGTCCGTATTTTACTTTCACTTTGGTGCCTGTTAGGCAGGGTTCTGTGTCTTCCTCATCTTCCTCCCCTTCAGAGTCACATTTGCTTTCAGTTTCTTCCCTGCAGTAAGTTATAACACTGATAATGCTACTGATAACTTAATGGAAAACAAAATAACATATGCTAAAAGAATCCAACATGTAGAAGAGTCACAACCTAATTATTACCTTCATAACATGTCAGTGGAGGAGGAGAAGAAGGAGGAGAAGGAGAAGATTTTCATAGACTACTTAGTAAGGAACTGATTTATTATGAAAAGGTGCACTGTACCAAAATTAAATCCGTACTTCTTAAAGGCAAGTCAGTCATCACAGTTAATGGTGATGTGGAGTCAAATAAATCACTTGATAAAGCAAAATTAGAACAACATGCTTTGAAGAAGTCTTTAGGATTCAAGTGCCACCTTATATGTGAAAATGACCTAAAGACAGTTTTTAACTTTCTGCAACTGAAATGTCTTAAGTCTACTTGACTACTACTTTTTGCTTAACCCAGACTTTTTTTGGTGGGAAAAATAATGAACAAGGGCTAACTACCTTTGTAACTCTTTTAAACTAGTTTATATTTTAAAGGTTTCCCCACCCTCACAAAGAAACAATAGACATCTGGGTATTAGATCACTTGTTATCACTGTGGGATAGCACCAGAAAAACAAAGGTTTTGCATATCTTACATTGGTTCCTATTTGTTTTTACACATCTCCCATCAGTTTTTGTTTTGATAATCATATATAAAGGAGAATCACATAGGGAGGTCCAAGTATTTTTAATATTTTTAAACAAACATTCTTTATTAGCCCAGCAAAAATTCAGGAGAGATTTGCATCAAAGATCATTCTAGTGTCACAGAGTTTTAAAAACCTTAAGAGGAGGTCCTATGTTCTATCATAAACATAGGGCATTATTTTAGGGACCACTGGGGGACCCAACATGAAGAAACTTTGACAACCCATTAGCAGTGGGAATGTTTTCTTTACAAGGGCACCTTCCAATTATATTCTGATAAGGTAATTTCAAAACACCATGAAAAACTACTTAAAACAGAGTCTCTATAGATTAAAAAAAACAAGTCTATTTCCAGGATTCCTGCTATTAAATGAGAATACAGACTGTCTGTACATTCAGTTTTATTTAATAAAAGGAAATATTGTCCTTCATGTTCAAGTCTGTGAAACTTTATGTCTCTAAAATAAATATTCTATTTACATATCAATTATAAAGGCTTTTTAAAGCACATGGTGTGTATGTATATATATGCATATATATATATGGTGTGTATGACATAGATACTATAAAACACACGCATTTTGATGCTTATTTTTAACAAATCTTCAAACTATAGTTAGGCCTTACTTTTTAAATAGTCTACCTTTTCTTATTAAATTTACCATCCAAATATTTGAATTACTTCACTCATATCATTATACTCAACTCCAATTATTTCCTCCTACTTTCCCTGATTCTAATCGTATTTCACTACAGAACTTTCTTTATTCACTATTCTAATTCACATTGACTGTGAATGCTCCTGTACCTATTTATGTTGAATCATAAAATTACCTCTCCCACTCACCAATCATTACTATTTTTGCAGTTATTTTTTCAACGGTTAATTTTCAGATGGGTGTCAGCCACTAGTTGGAAACAGCAGGCCACTTTTCTCAATTTTGCCTAGTAACTCAAATTTCTAGAAAATTTAGCACTGAAAAATAACTAGAGGAGAGCTTCTACACAAGTAAGTGTGTTATGCTGTTGCTGAGTTCAACTTCATTTTTTAGTAGTGCCTAAAAATTAGTAAATCCATTTGACAACAAAGAAATGGCCACTAAACATAGTTGGACATTACCATGATCTAGCTGGACTGCCTAATCTCTGGTTATTTTTAAGTCAGTTCAGTCCATACGTGTATAATGCATGAAAAAAAAAAACAGTTTTCACTCAACAGCAAACAGGATGAACATTAAAAAGCCGAAATTTAATGTGATGTGGGGCAAGAATGAATTTTCCAAACTAGAATCGGGGTGCATGCCACTTATTCTAATACAATAACTTGGAAAAGAAAACTGTCTTAGATAAAGCTAACACACAGAAACATCTGCTAGTACTGTGCACCCATGTGTTTGTTAGCTTTCCCACATTGTACCTTTTTTAAAATGGAATTTTTGCTGTCGCTGTTTCCTCTTGTCCACTTCCTCCATTTTTCTCCAGCTCCCTTCCCTGCTGTCAACTGCAGGACCTTTCTTTTGACTGGGTGGCGCAGCCTTCTTTGAGGCCACTGTTTAGGGCACAAGTGCTATTAAAATGGTGCGACCAGTATATTCTCCAATTCCGAAAGGCGATACACATCATCTTCACAATGTGTCTCACCTTCATCAGACAAGAGGAATGGAAGTCCCAATAAGAAAACATTCCCTCAAACCTGAACCTCTAAGCAGGAACAGAGCACTGCTGCACCCCAGACAGGTGTTTCTGGAGAACAAACATAAGATAATGTACCTCTCTTGGCTTTTCTCTTCCTCTTCCTCTGAGTCTTTGTCAGAATCCTCCTGCTTTCTAATTTTCTTCTCCTTTTGCTTTGGTGTATTTTTTCTCCCCAGTAGTAGTTCATTTTCCTTCTTCTCTGCAGTTTCATAGTCATCATCTACATCCTTATTTTCTGAATCATTATCTCTTAATTTGTCTTCTGTTTTTTCTTCTTCAATTTCCTTTTTAATAGAATTTGCATCGCGAGCAATTCTCCTTCGTCCCTAGTAGAGAGGATGAAAGTTTTAAAGTAACTATCACTACAAAGGGGAAAAAAAACATAGAAAAATGTTATCTTTTTCTTAAACCATCATGGCAATGACTAGTCATCTTTCTAGCTTGAGACATGATACTGATAACCCGTCAACTCCTGTGTACTTTTCACTTCCTCTCAAAGTAAAAAAAAATCAACCCATGTAAATTACTTATGTCCAAATCTATTATGATCCTGGCTACATACTACATAAAAAAATAAAAATTTTCTGTGTTCATTATTTTATCTCATTTTAATATTTCTTGACTACAATAGAAGTTTTTAAAGAATTATCTGTCAATGATATAAGTTAATAATACAAAAAATAAATCATTCCCTTAAGTTTTCAGAAGTTCTTTCATCTCTAACCCTATTATTTGCTAAGATAAAACTTACATTATCACTGTATTTCAATGTGATTACATTTTATTACATTTTAAAAGAACTGAACTGTATTAATGGCCAAAAAGTGAGCTGATTTCTTTGAATCTGGAGAGCTCACTAGGCCAGTAGTAATTTGTTACCACCTCATGCTCAACTGACCAGGAAACTGTTGAGCCATTTCATTTATCTCCTAAATTCTCCTTCCAGTCAACTTCTGCACACTGGCAGAGTTCCCCTCTACTTGAAATAAAGGGAGGATTAAAGGAAAAAAAAGAGCCAACAACCTTGGGAGCACTAAAATATTTACAATTATTATCTCAGTATAACAAATGTTTTGCCTAGTTCCTGACTATGTACTATTTAAACATCAACAGTAGGGAAAAAAAAAAAGTACTTAAATTTAAGTTCCATGAGGGCAGGGTCTTTGTCTTACTCACTTCTGTAACCTCAGATCTAAACAGTGCCTGGCACATGGGCAGGTACTCTTTAAGAACTTGTAGGTAAATGAATGAAAGCATTTGTTATCCATACAATTTTAAATTTGTATAACTTGTACCTTTGTCTCAGAAATCTCATTTTTAGAAGTCTTCAGATATTTCATTTTAGAAGTATTCAGATAAATAAGGAGGACATTTTTACAAGTCTCTATATTTAGATAAATTTGGAGGACATTTTTACAAGTCTCTATATTTAGATAAATTTGGAGGACATTTTTACAAGTATATTTACTGCAGTACTTTCTGTAATCATAAAAAATTGGAGAAAATCTTGAGGAAGGTAAATTTATGGCACACAATACTCTGCAGATGTTTCACATAAGATGAGGAAGCTCTTTATGTAATGACAGGCAAGTATGTGCACAATGCATACAATGAGGTATTATTCAGTCTTAAAAAGGAAGGAAATTCTAATCCATACACGGATGAACCTTGAAGACCTTCTGCTGAATGAGATAAACCAGTCATAAAAGGACAAATACTATCTAATTCCACTTGTATGAGATATCCAGAGTAGTCAAATCCACAGTGCCATTAAGTAGACTGGTGGTGCCAGAGGCTGGGGAAGAGAAGAATGAGGAGTGACTGTTCAACAGGCAGAGTTTCAGTGTTCCAAGATGAAAAGAGTTCTGGAGACAGATGATGGTGATGGTTATAAAATAATATGAACATAGTTAATGCCACTGAACTGTGCATGTAAAAATGGTTAAGATGACAAATGTCATATTTCTTTACCATAAAATTTAAAAATTAAGAAATGAAACAAAGCACTCTGGAGGTTTCATGAAATTCACCAGAAAGCGCCATTTACTAAGTAAATAAAAAATGGTTTCTGAGCAAATCAAAGAGATGACTTCACCTTGTCTTTTATTAAACAAAATTTCACTGAAAAATATGATGTATTACTACAATAACTGAACTCCTCTGACAATGTGGTAAATTTTTTTTTTCTACTTCTAAAATTTGATAAATCCTACTGTGTAGACATCATCAGACAATGATCAAAACAGTGGGTGACAATTCCTGACTTGAATTATATATTAATGGAGAGGAAGATAAAACCAGGATGCATGTGACTAGGAAAGAAGGCAGGGCATGAAAAACTGCCACAAGAGCTGTACAGTGAATTATGAAGTAAAGAAAAAGCAGAGATCCCACCTGGCTGAGGACACAGGTATTATAAACAGGAGATTCATTCACTCAACAATCTAGTAAGTCCTTAATATGTGCAAGGCACTATTCTAGATGCCCGGGATCTCTGAATGAATGGAATAACACTAATTCCTGCTATTGTGGAGTGTGATTCTAGTCCAGAGTGTGGTAAAAGAAACAATAAATAATAAACAGAATAAATAAGTAAATTACAGATAGAGCAACATTAGAGGGATTGAACAGGATAGGGGCTTCCCAGGTGGCTCAATGGTAAAAGAATACACCTGTCAAAGGAGGAGATGCTGGTTTGATCCCTGGGTGGGGAAGATACCCTGGAGGAGGACATGGCAACCCACTCTAGTATGCTTGCCTGGAGAATCCCAAGGACAGAGAAGCCTGGTGGGCTACAGTCCATAGGGTCACAAAGAGTTGGACACGACTTAGTGACTAAGCAGACATGCTTGACCAGGATTTGTTTCAGTGAGGTGACACGTTAGCAAAAGACTCAAAGGAAGTGAATGTTTGAGACTGACCTCACTTGAGAATGGCTTGGACAGATATAAATAGAGAACAAGAGAAGGAATGGTTTTTAAGGTAAAAGAAATAATATGTGATATATTTAGAGAAAGGGCATGAGGCTAGCCTGGCTGAAGCATAACTAAATACTACAAAATAAACTAGGTTCATAGGAGTATTTTTGTATATATCTGAAATTGCCTGTATTAAAAAGACTAAAATAACGCTTAAAATAAACTAGATAAAATTAGTATGAAGTACTCACCCTTGGAGATTTTAATTCTACTTCTTCTCTTTCACTTTCACTGTTTGAATCAATATTTTCCTCAGGTTCACTCTTCACTTCTACCAAAGGCATTTCTTGATCTACTTTTGGTGCCTCTTCCATGGATTCTTCTAAGTCTTTTTTTTCCTCTTTTACTTTTGGTTCATGGTGGTGAATAGTTCTGAACTGAATATTTGCAGAACGGCAGTACTCCTCAAAACCATAGAGATACCTAAACAAACAATATTTCATTTTAAGAAATCTTAGTCATTATATTTAACTTGAGTACTATATATTAAACAAATATTTTTTGAAAAGTAAAACTCAAGCCTTTTAATACAAAGTACTTTTCCTGTTACTGGTTTCTTGGTGTTTTATGTAGGATAGTAGAAATACTGACCAGAAAATAAAATTTCTTTCCTGAAAAATCCGAGCTTGTGATAATGGAACACAGCTATCGTAGTTTTAATATGAAGGCTGTTCACTATAAAAGATACAATTCTATAATATGTAATTCAGACAATTAGAGATACTGCCTGTATCTCTAATTTTGAAAACAAAATCCAAAGATGAAAAATGGAGTAAAGCAGACTTGTTGCACTGAAATAACTTTCAATCACAGTATCCACTAACCTAAACCTTTTTATATACTTACTCTTATGTTCTTTGACTAATTTAACTGTTAACCAATTAAATGGAAAATATTCCTTGTGATTATGTATTCTTTGATGAATAAACTATACTACTTACTTTCTATAAGCAGTTTTTACATTGTAGGAAGCAGCTGAATTCAAAATAGGAATGCCAAGGTCCATATAAATTTGCTTCCATACAGCACCACTATCAATCTGGAAAATTAAGTTTTTATTTGTTAACGTTTGCAGCGGGAAATAATCTTTATACTAATATTCTATGTTCAATAAGAAAATGTGTTTATTACCTAAAGTACATATAACAGTGCAACACTAGACAATTTTAATTTTCATTACAGTTTTACTTACATTGTCACATCCACCTTGATGATAAACCAGTCTGAAGAGCTTGAAGAGGTTGAGATCTTTATAGCCCAAAACAGGTGGTTTGTTGATTGGAGTACCTTTTTAATATCGAAGAGCCGAAATACAATGTTAATTTCAATGGAAAATACTAAGTTGAAAACAAAGCTTCTCAATTTCTAATTTCCCAAATATCATTAATCAGAGGCATATATTTTAAAGATGCTCAAATTACGTAAGACAACAGAAAATATTCTCTATATTCTTTATACAGCATTGTGGTGATCTTTAGATTTATTATACTTCCAGAACTAGTAAAATCACCTCTCTAACTGCCACTGAATTTGGATAAAACTGAATCAAACCTTTGGCCTGCAAGGTGTAGCCAATAATGCTGCTGCTTCAAGAAGCCTGGGCAAAAACACACACAATGAAAAGGGCACATTTTAGGCCATGGTTTCATTTTTACTGCTTTAACACAAATGTTAAGACTGTTGGTAGTAATCTGAAGGATCATTTCTGAAGGCCACAAATGTCTAGGACCAGTGTATCTGAGGATTTCCAAGGACTGATGTAATGTCAAGAACTATGATTTATAAAGGCTCTATTTCTTCTAACTTTATTAGAAATCCTACTCTATTTAGATAGGAGCTAATCCAATATGTTTAATTTGTTGAGACCAAGGATCAGACTAGTTTACTTGCCACAAAAACAGCATTAGTAAAGAATGGGTATGTAGATTTACATTATGATTGTTCACTTTCTATTACTCAATTATTATTATAGTATTTTCTGGTTTTATAAGTCTCAAGGAGATAAAATTTAACTATATCACAACTACTTTTCCTCTACATTTGTACTCAAAATAGATAATAGTAGTTGTAGTATCCATTTGTACTCAAAATAGATACTAGTAGTACTAACAGTAGTAGTAGTAATAAAGTAGATGTCTTTATTTCCAATACTTAATTATTATTATTATCAGCTATAATTGATTCTTAGGCTTGAAATACAAATCCACATACCCATGCTTTAAGCAAAAATGATATATAAACAAAGAACATAAAACAGTTAAAAAAAAAAAAAAAAGTCTACCTTTTGGGTTGGGGGAGACACGATGCTGCACTAGTTCCCAGATCAGGGACTGAACTTGGGCCCATGACAGCAAAAGCACCATGTCCTAAACATTGGACTGTCAGGGAATTCCTAGAAATGTCTACTTTTAAATAATAAGCATGAAAATACCTCTGTCTTCCATAAACTTATAAAGCTGTTGGAGGAAGTTGTCCCTCTCTTCAGGATCAGGTTCTTCCTCAGGCTGCAAAGGTAAAGCATAAATATAAATATATTGAACAATGAATAGAAGGAGGATATACTGTCCTCTTCTTTTTTGTTTTGTGAACCCCAAATTTTACTGAACCCAGAAAATACGCATTTTTTTCAAAATGTCAGATTTTAATTCATACTTTGATACAGCTAGTTTGACGCAACTGTCAATACACAGTCTCTACTCTTTACCCAATCTATCACTTGAAACTTCCCTTCAATAATCACCATGGGGACTAAGGTTAGCCATTTGGAAAAGGTTCTGGAATGAAGTGAGAGTGTTTTTACCTCTTTTTTTTTTTTAAATCCTCAAAAAATTTAAAAAATTAAAAATCCTCAAAATACCATGTGTTCCGAGTGAATATATTGATAGATGAGCATAATAATTACAAACATGTTTCTTTCAAGTAATCCACATACACTAAAATTTTGTTACTGTTGAATGAATATAAACTAGAGGCTGAAAAGTCACATGAAAAAGGTTATTTGTTTGGATAGCACAATGTTTTAAAGAAACTTAAATGAGCCACATAAATTTTGTTTTGTCTCAGACTCCACCAGTCCCTCTTGCTTCACAGTAGCCTGTTTTTCTCATTTGTCTCTCATGCATGGCCTCTGTAATTGACTTTGCGACCCCTTAAAATATAACAATGAACATTATTTCTTAGGGAAGAAAACTAAATACATAACTAAAATTTAGCTCTATGGAAAAAAAAGAAAAACGAATGGAAACATTCATGCAGAAACAACTATTCCTACAAATACCTATTTGTTATGTTTTACTAATTATAGAAACCTAATAATTTCTTCTTACACAGACAAATGGACTATGGGTTTTAATAAAATATTTCCCTTTCTGATAGACTACTTAAAAACTGATATTTGGGAAAATTCTTGAAGTTTAACAATACTATGGAGAAACAAAGAAAATATGGATATATATATTTCTTCCATATGAAACATCATAATTTAATTTCAGAGTACCACTATTTTTGTGTTCCAAAAGAATTCAAAGCCATGCTCAAAGCAAAGGCATGGTCAAGCAATAAACATTGAGAGCTCACAAGTTCAGAGAGTAATAAGCCCATTAAAGTCATGTATTTTCAAAAAAATTTTAATAGCTAATAATATGGCCAAGATCAATAAATATGTAGTTGATTAAAATATATTTTAAAAAATGATGCTATCTAGGTCAATTAAAATATATAATTTTAAAAAAGCATCAGGCAATCAAGGGAAAGGGAGTAAGATCTTTTAGTACAATCTTGTTTTTTCTTTTATTACATTAAGAATGATTTCTAACATTGGAGTAGTTTCACTTTAGTAAAATATAAAGAAACTTAAGTCAAAGTTCTAGTAAGCCTCAAAAGTTTAGCAATATACAGACTTTATAATCACTACAGAGTTAACAGAGGTGTTTACTACACTAAATGCTCAAACCAACAGGTGGCAATTTTTCCCCAAGTGAATTTAAAAATTTTGCTTTTGCAATTTTTTTAAAAATGTATTTCTCTTTGGCTGTACTAAGTTTTTGTTGCTACACAGGCTTTTCTCTAGTTGCAGCAAGTGGGGGCTACTCTCTAGCTGCAGTGCACGAGCTTCTCATTGCAGTGACTTCTGCTGCTGCAAAGCATGGGTCCTAGGGCGCACGGGCTTCAGCAGCCATGGCACGTGGGCTCAGTAGTTGGGGCTCCCAGGCTCTGGAGCACGAAACTCTCAGTACTTGTGGGGTATGGGCTTAGTTGCTCCACAGTATGTGGGATCTTCCTGGATCAGGGACTGGACCCATGTCTCCTGCATTGGCAGATGGACTCTTCACCACTAAGCATCAGGGAAGCCCCCTTTGCAAGGTTATTAAAACAACTGCCAATGAGTAATCTGGCAGCCTATGAATTATTTCAGATATGAATTTTAAGGAATTCTGGTACGAGAAAAAACAAAAAAAACTTATACCAGACTGGCTGTATGCTTTGCCTCATAATCATAATAGTCTCTCCTCAGACTAATACCTCATTTTTAATATTTATCATCTTACAGAATTTAAAGAACACTGTTGTATCTAGTACATGTAAAAAGCAAAAACTTTTTTTAAAAAAGACACTGATTTGAAACTGGTTCTTCTAAAAGCAAGTAGATAAAATGAACCCATCAAATGCAAATTTGACATTTATTAAGGTTTTACCAAACATCTGATAAATTTTTAATGCTGAAGAATATAGCTTTATAGATAAAAAGTCATTAATTTAAATTCACTGGAATTGAAAGTTAGTGAATATCAAGAGTGCTTTATGTCCATGAGAAACCATGTCCCTAAAACTGTTAAGTTCAGAATGCAGTCATCAGGTGTAAAAACAAGATATAAATGAATAAAGAATTTATTAAAATTAAAAGCAACTGCCTGAGAGAAAATTTATTTCAATTAAAAAATATAAGATGAAAAAATATATATATATAAGATGAGGCTATAAACAAAGTTTTAAATTTACCTGATGGGTCTTTGTAAAAATCAAAATTGCTTAATCTATTAAGTAATTCTTACATAATCACTTTTTAAAAATTAGCTATCTTGTTAGTCACCTTGGAGTAAAATTGCATACGGTAGAAAAACAATGTCTCCAACTAGAAGACTCTGCCTTTGGGACTAGAATATTAGGGCTTGTGTTTGCTATCACAGTGTGCTTTCTCTGCTCACAGTATTCTCACACCTACAGGGTCTATCTCCTGGTCAGGAGCCAGAGGGTGTGCATCCCTCAAGGGTTTTGGAGTTGGAGTCGTAATAATGGGAGGTAAGACTACACTAGACTGCTGATGCGCCTTCTTCCCTTCATTTAGCCAAACATGTAAAGCTAACTATGCATCCAGTAAAATGTCAGCAAAAAAGAGTTAAGGATATAGAAGAGGCATGAATATGATCATAATTTCCAGAAACTTACAGTTTTAGTTAGTAGCAACAGACACTACCTAGTATTACAGGTGGCTGTGTATCTATCTGTTCGCTCAGTCACTCAGTTGTGTCCAACTCTTAGTGACCTTTTGGACTGTAGTGCGCCAGGCTACTCTACATGGGATTTTTCAGGCAAGAATCCTGGAGCAGGCTGCCATTTCCTCCTCCAGGATATCTTCCCAACCCAGGGATCAGACCGTCATCTCTCACACTGCAGGTGGATTCTTTACTGTGAGCCATCAGGGAAACCCTATCTACTATTATTTTATGAAATTTCCAACTTTGGATAGTATGTCTTCAAATGCAGCTCAAACATTTTTGATCATGATGAATCACAGACTTCTACCACAATTAAAATGAGAAGGCACTTTCGGCCTTCCACTTTTGGGCCTCAAGTCTGGCAGGAGGTGGAAAAATATAAAACCAGTCAATTCAACAAAATGTGACACGTGATGATATGGTTTGTTAGATGATATACGAGAATCAGAATTGGACACTGTGCGTAGATATGAGGTTTGAGAGAGCTAAATAAGAATTAGGTCAGAGTTATATTTTAAAAGTTCTCTGCCAAGAATGAGTTTGATGGATTGGAAGGGAAAGGGGAACTACTGTCACACTCTACAATGAGGAGAATCAATGCCTGAATTAGTCTTGCCACCTGATGATGGAAAGATGACCCCTCCCCCTGAAAGAAAGAGAAAGAGAGCGCGTGGGAGAGTGAGAGAGAGGTGCTAATGCTAAGTTTGTTTGTACTCCTCCAAGTTTCAATGTGTTAAAATACTCAGTAAGTTCCATGAGGTTAAAGACAAGTTAATTTTAGTCACAATTTTATCATCAATGACTGCCATTTAGTTTTACTATTTTGTACCCTAAAATTAACTTATTCCAAGAGGAATCACGTTTTTATATTCTTTGTTTAAAAAAACCCACTTCAATGCAGCAGAGAATAGATTGGAGTAGGCAAAGCAGGGACAGATGTGGGAAGAACAAGTGGCTGTTGTAGCAGTCTAGCTAGGTGCAAGAGGAGAGTGGTTTGGACTAGGGCGACAGACTAGAAAGAGGCAAGAGTGAGGAGATTAAGGTGACTTTCATTTATTTAGCTTCAGTAATTGGGTGAATGCTGCTTCCATTCAAATGAATTAGGAACAAAGAGGGAAAGGACAGATTCTGGGGAAAAGATGAGTGCAGTCTTGCACATATTGAGTCTGAGGACTTACAAAATATGAAGAAATCCTCAGTGAAAGTTTAATAGAAATGTCTGGAGCTAAGAAGAGATATAAAAGGCAGAAACTAATATAAACTGTAAAGCAACTATACTCCAATAAAAATTAATTTTAAAAAGGACATGAGACATCTTTGATGCACATAAAGATTTGGAGTCAATACATCATTTAGTTAGGAAGTAAACTAGAAGTGAAAGAATTTGAGCAAACTCCATGCGTAGTGAAGGACAGAGGAGCCTGGCGTGCTGCAGTCCATGGGGTCGCAGAGTGGAACATGACTTACCAAGTGAACAACAACGAACAACAAAACAAGAAAATAATGTAGCATCATGTATGTCAGGTGATTTAAGAAGGCAGGCAAGTCAAAGATGCTGAATACTACTAAGGAGTCAAATGAAATCATGACAAAAATTTGTTGGACTTAGCACAAAAATTTGTTGAACTTGGCACAAAAATTTGTTGGAGGTCACTAGTGACCTCAATAAAGTTGTTTTAGGTGTGGTGAAGTACAAGAGGCACTACAGGAAAACAGAACAGGGTATATAACTGAGCAATCTGGCCATAAGGTGGAGGGGTTGGTGGAAGGAGTCTGGGCAGTTTCCAGAAGGTTGGAAGAGATGTAAGCATGTTTTAAAAGGCTGATAAGAATACAACAGAAAGGAATAGATAAAAGATGCTGAGAAGAAAAGGGATACATCACAGTCTAAGACAAGGAAGAAGGGAATGAGATCCAGAGCATAAAAAGAGGCACTCATCTTATAGAAGAGGACAACATGTTATTAACTGTACATTAAGGAAAAAAGAGCAGGCAGGTATGGTTTAGAGCTGGCTCCCAATGTGAAGTTCCTAATCTCTTTCCTAAGTGACTGGAGTAGGGGTAGGTTGTTGGCATACAGGAGATAAGGATTATAGAAACTGAGAACTGACTAATGGTGTTGAAGGCCCAAGGGAATTTGTTAATGATGAAATTTACAGTCCTATCATTCTTCTCTGTAATGTACACTTAAATAGAAAATTTCAAAAACCACGTATCATGCATGATACATTCATTATGTAGTAAAACACTATTTCATAATTTCAGAAAACAGTTTAACAACCACTTGCCTGTAACAAATTAGTAATTTCCCCCACCCCATTTGAAAGAGTTCACTCATCTTACTTTCAGTCATCAAGCTGTGGTTCAGATGCTATTAAATCTAAGGCTTTAAAGTCAGTTATACTACCGTTAACTTTAAGACACATTTTTCTATAAATGCATAAAAATATAACAGTATTTGTGTGTACAAATGTGCAATCCTCATTAATCTGATTAGGTGATTCTAATTTGGTTAGAGTTTTATACTAACACTATGAAAAAAAGGTTTTGCTAAATACATTAGGTCACTTTTGCTTGCTCATTTAATAGGCTAAACTTTAGCAAATAAGTTATATTTGAATGCAAGCTAAAATTTCACTTATTTATTGAAAGTTGGCTTTGTAAGACTTGCTTAGAAATACTTAGTTGACAGCTGAAGTTATGAGATATACCTAAAATAGTAACATTACCTTTAAGTTTTTCTATCAATTTTATTGATTTAACAGTATTTTTCTGAGTTATCAAGCATTTACTATAGGTTTATACCTAAAGTGATCGCGAATGATCACTAACAAATGCCTTTAACGGTTGATCTAAAAAGGGCATAAACACACACAAATAACATTTAAGTATTCAAATTTCCATGAATTAAAAAAATCAGGCACTTATGATTTTTATAATAACGGAATATAATCCTAGGAATTAAAAGTAACTGATTTTTAGAAATTCAACAATTGGAAAAATGTGTACCAATACTTCTAAACAAAAAAGAGCATTTTTTATAAAAATTCACTAAATTCAAATTTTCATTACTAAGTATGAAAGCAGAGATTATTTTTGGGAGGTTCCAACATATAAGCCTACCTATAGCAAATCAAAAGGATAAAAGAGATAAGACTAGACAAATTCAGTCTTCGAAACAATCACCTATTTATTTTATTCTTAGACAACTGTCCTACATTGATCCAAAGTGAATATAAGTCAGGAGTAAATGAGTACCTGATATCATTGTTTGTGTTTACACTGACTTTTCAGTTTCAAAATTCAAAAGGAAATTCAGTAATATCTTTTCTAATATAAAAATGTCTTAACAAAAGACATTTTAGTAATACCCACAAAAATATTCTCCAGAATCTTTTTCAATATAATTATCAATGAGTTAAAGTCATCAATATAGATAGAAACTAACTTCCTATCAGACTCTCAAGTCTCTCCCTACTCAGTAACAGTATGAAATATGTATCTTGTACTCAAATCCTAAACCACTAATGCTCAGAAATTCAAAATAATATTAAGTAAAAAAGATGCTCCTCCATGGTAAATCTCAAATTTCCTTATTAAGACTGTTAGGGTACTCAAAGTATCAAATATAAAAACAATGTCCACTGCCCATTAGCACTGCAGAAGTGTCTAACACTTGTTTGATTCTACTGCATAAAATTTACAAACACCAAATGGCAGGCTAAAGTACTGTTATAGTGGTTATAAAAGCTCTTTTTTTAATCATTGTAAAGCAATTTTAAATCTTCATGAAGAGCATAGTATAGCTACATTTTGGAAGAATGGAATATAATGTAATGTAATATAACAGCCTAGCCTCACTCATGTAGTAAAGGCCTATAATGACTAAGCCAGGTAGGCCCTGGCTTATCAGATTTTAATTCCCTTTTATACCATACCCATTTTTTTCCTTTGCTAAATACAGGTTAAAATGCTATTCAGTTTTACAATACATCAAATTTTAAAAATTACTGTTCAAGACAGGTTAGAATGATTCAGCATCCAAATCTTAAATCCAAGAGCATGAAATGCAGCTGATTTTTTTTTTTCCAAAGCAACCAAAACCTCACAAGAAAATCTACTTGTATAGCCACAGAAAATGAAGAAATTAGTTTCATTAGGCAAT
Organism: Cervus canadensis; assembly: GCF_019320065.1. NCBI lineage: Eukaryota > Metazoa > Chordata > Mammalia > Artiodactyla > Cervidae > Cervus > Cervus canadensis. The sequence goes on along the minus strand of NC_057391.1, from coordinate 65,840,533 downwards.
ACAATAAAGCATATGCTAAGAAAATTAAAATATGAAAAATATTTTTAAATAATCATAATCAGTGACCACATTTTGTGATTTTGCTTTTTTTTTTTTAGTAGATGAAAAGCATCTTGGTTCATTTAATTTTAACAGGTTCATAATTTAAGTAATAGATTTTAAGAAGACATTCTCCTTACAAAGGTCCTTACCTTTTTAAATTTCTTTACTTACTACCTGCAAACAATAGGTAGCCTGCCTCTGCTCTTCAGTCTTTTTTACTAACATTCACTCACAGCTTAAATAAAAAACATTATGACCTTTATGAAATTAATAGCTATAATAAGAGCACTATTTACTACTTACTATTTTATGGCCATCATCTTTAACCTTACTACAAAGCCTTTTTAAAGCTCTTTGTTTAAAATTTCAGGGTTTTTTTGGGGAGGGGGGGCAGGGAGGGAGTAGGAAAAATGCATTTTGAAAGGGATACCAATTAAAAGTATTAACAAAAATAAAGAGACTAATGTATTTCAGTATTTTGCAATATAAGATCCTAACTTCAATGTTAAAAAAAAAAGCAAACCCAGACTGCAACAGTTCACACCCTGAAAATGTGGCCTATTTACCCTGAAAACATATAATCTATAAATAAATACAGATAAAAATACAAAAATCACATTTAATATTCAGACTTTAAATCCTGAATTTTGCCAAACTGTCATTATCATTTTCACTTCAAAATCTATCTTATGTTTCAGAAAAATTGCCTTCATCCTCTAATATTCTAAAAATAGACTCCTACTGTCTCTTTTACATGAAACAATTACGCTTAGTTACGAGTCCTACCATATCAGCCACATCATCAATACCTAAAATTCTTATTTAACCTCATTTTTGGCAATCAAAATGGTAACATATATAAAAAAATCTTACCTATATGCTGCATTTTCTTTCACATGCAAAATGGTTAGATTCCCCTTCTACTTAATCAGTACAGTGTCTGAACATCTTTCAGTCTGACTTGCAAATATTTGCTTTCCCTCTTAGGGCATAGCATCCGCAGGGTTATACAGCACTACTTACATTCTCTTCCACATAAAAATCAGACATTACATGAAAGGAAAAGAAAGACAGCCCATTTCAAAGCATCTGGCAAACCTCCATTGGCAACCTGCCAAGCCTCTGCAAAACCTTCCTGTCTTTCCGAGCATGCTCACTTAAAACCAACAGCACGTTACTATGGCAACTCTGTAGGCAGCCTGTAAGTATGAACCGCCATTCTGATTTCAGAGTGCAAAAAACCAAATACTGCAGGGGAAGTAAAAGGAAAGAAATACCGTATACTCTATATCACACACAAGTATATTCATTTTGCTTTATAAATTCATATTTGTGTATGCTAAAAAGAAACGAGCACTCCACATTTTCCAAACAAATATTTTTGATGCTCAAATAGGTCTTCTTTTTCAGTAAACTCATTCTCTTTGTCTGCCACAAGCCCCTTTACCACAAAACAGCCAAAAATATACTGAATAGTTTATACCACTTAGCAAAACATTGCTGAACAAATAGCAATATTCATGTAAGCAATTATGTGGAGCTTCATGAGCGATTTCCTACAATTACATATACATTCTCAAGAACACAGTGATATTACAAAGAAAACCATTAACACTTATAAAACAGAATCTAAATCTTCTCTATTATTTATCCAACTGCCAAACAAAATACTCTTTCAGTTTAGATAGGATTCTTTTAATCCCCATTATCCTTGAGATACTGTGAAATGTCTAAAAGAGTTGAGATTTCAAAGTTCAGACAAACCAGACCTGGGTTCAAATCTCTGTTCTCCACATTTGAGCTGTGCCATCTGGGGAAAGTTACTTAACCTTTCTGACTCTCATTTTTCTCTTTAAAGTAGAATAGTAACAGTTACTCCATCTAGCAGTAATTTAAATGAGTTAACTAACACATGGAATATACCTAAAAGTTACATTGTCTTCCTCCTTGGTTATTTGGAAAAGATGTTAATAAATGCACTTGTTGCTCATTTAACCTGAAAAGTTCTTCTATGTAATCCCTTGTGTGTCTGTTAAGTCGCTTCAGTTGTGTCCAACTCTGTGTGACCCTATGGACTGTAGCCTTCCAGGCTCCTCTGTCCATGGGATTCTCTAGGCAAGAATACTGGAGTGGGTTGCCGTGCCCTTCCCCAGGGGATCTTCCTAACTCAGGCATTGAACCCATGTCTCTTGTCTCCTGCATTGGCAGGCAGGTTCTTTACCACTAGCGCCACCTGCGGAGCCCCTGTAATCTCTTACCCTCTAAAAATTAGCTCTGATTTGCCTACTAAGCTGAAAGCCATAAAGATCCTCCTCCTCCAAATAAAGCTGAGCTAGAAAAAGACAGCAAGAAATAAACAATCTAACCACAGGGAAAATATATGAAGGTATTATTTTTATAGAGTATTAAACTGTTTCTATATGTTGCAAACATGAAATGTCACCTACCATCTCTTCTTCTTCCTTTTTGGCCTCCTTTTCCTTCTCTTCATCATTTTCTTCAGCTGGGCCATCTTCATCATCACTACTGGATGATTCAAGGATTTCACTTATATCCATTTTCCAATTATCAGGAACAACTCTAGTTTTTAAGAAGATGCTTGCTTTCTGCAGCCCTAAAAGTAAAAATGTATTTCAGCATTTGTTATGCAATTAGCAGCATAGAATAGAAAGCCAAGACATTCAGAGTCAGAAGATTTGGATTCGAATTCAGCTATTACTTCTAAAATGATACAGTAAATCTATTTCTTAAGTTACAGTATTATGTTAATGTTTTTCTCTAAAGAATACTGTCAGAAATGTTCATGGTAAAACACAAAAAGTATTATAGGTCAAATGCTTTATCTAGACACTAAAAAAGGCATCAAACAGATATCAACTCAAACAGCTCAAATGGTGCCAGAAAATATTGTCTTTAGTCACTAAATTTGCCATTTAGAGTGTCATACCATGAAATAATAGACTGAGTCATCCTTATTTTACCTGGTTTAGCAGAGAGCTCAGATTCAGGCAGATTGAGAATGTCTACTTCCTTGATATCCTTTCTTGCTATAGAATAACTATAATTATAGAGAAGAATAAATGGGAGGGAAACCATTATTAAATAAGAATTATCACTTAAATAGTCATGTTAACACCTAGAAAATATAAATCTCAAAATCAAAATTACTTTACCTATAAATTATTTTAAAAAGACCATGTATATACTAATTCTTAAAAAAAATGGCAAGAGGTAATATAGGCAAAGCTAGTATCTTAATTCTAAAGATGCACATACTCAAAGTACACTAATTTGAGAGTCTCACATTTCTAACATTTCTATTTATGCAAACTTCTTGCACACAGAATGGGGTGTCCTTCCTTATACTATTTTGATCTTTCATATTTCTCAAATTTACTATGCCATTTAGTAAGAAAAATTCAATAGAAGGTAATACTAAAATATTTTATCTTTGTAAAATACATTATGATATCAAATTTTTCACAGAGAATCACAACTCAATAAACAGATAATTCTACAGTTTTTTAGAAAAAAAGCAAAGTTGAGGTTAAGGAAGGCTTCTAAAAAATCTGACTTTTTTAAAATTAAATTTTATTGGAGTTCAAAATATGACTTTTAATCAGAAAAAAGTCAAAATAATTATTCTAGTAATATAAATCCCATTAAAAGTAAAGGTCATTTTTCATAATATGAAATGGTACACATGATAAAAATATAGAATTCTTACAATTAGGGAGAAAATCAATACATTTAAAAACTTTAAAAATATTATTCTCACATATTATTCAGTTTTATATAAAAATTTCAAGTAAAAAATAACCTACATTATAAAAAATGAAAAGATCTTAGGTAATAACTTCTCAGGTTCATAAAATGATTAAACTTTCAAAAACAAAGTCCTGGTTTTCATTTTTTTCCTCCCAATGTTACACTATTAAGTGATTCATTACTCACAATTTAGAATCGATAAATGACCGAATTAAACACTGGTCTTTTTTCACTGTGATATCATCATTACAACTGGGAGATATTACCTGAAATATAAAATAAGAACATATTCACCATTATTTTCTCTGCTCAAAGAAAGAATGTATTTTCTAAAATAATAATCCTGGATGCCCTAATTTCTTAAAAGGATTGTATTTGACAAGAAATATGCACACTGTCAATAATAAATTACTTACAATCAATTTGTAAGTTTTCTTTAGCATATTGGTTTTCTATATATTTAATTTATACTAATTAAATAATTAATTAATTACCAGTCCATCCTAAAGGAAATCAGTCCTGAGTATTCAAGGGAAGGACTGATGTTGAAGCTGAAACTCCAATACTTTGGCCACCTGTTGCAAAGAACTGCCTCAATTGAAAAGACCCTGATGCTGGGAAAAATTGAAGGCGGGAGGAGAAGGGGACAACAGAGGATGAGATGGTTGGATGGCATCACTGACTCCATGGACATGAGTTTGAGTAAACTCCGGGAAATGGTGATGGGCAGGGAGGCATGGCATGCCGCTGTCCATGGGGTTGCAGAGAGTTGTACATGACTGAGCAACTGAACTGAACTGATATATTTAATTTACCCAGCCATTATATTATAAAATGAATAATTAATGAAATATAAATCATAATGTGACCACTTTAAAAATATCAGGATTTATTCTAAGCCAAATAATAATTCATTTATTGTTTAAAACACAGAATGTATGAGCTATAATGAAAATAAGGCATATTGTAATTTTTTAAAATAAATTTGAATCAGGATCTATTTTGAAATCTGGCTGTTTAAAATAAGCACCTAAGTTCCCATTTGTACCAAGGAATGCACAATTGTTAGTAATTAAACAGATCAGAGAAAAATCTGAGTAATGAACTTTCAAAGTTTTTAACATTTAAAAATAACAAAAGTCTTAACATTAGTAACTAACCAATCTATTTTTCTACAGCTTAGTATTAAAAAAAATTAAAGTCTAATAAATTGCTGAAATGTACCTGCTCAACATTAGCCCCTCTGTGATCTAGCACCAACCACAGAACGTTATGCAAGATGGAAATGTTCTCCGTCTGCACTGACCAATACAGAAGCAATGAATCACATGGGGGTGAGCACCTTAAATGTGGCCAGTACAACTGAGAGACTGAAGTTTTTATTCTATTTAATATTTATTTAGTTAACAGTTTAAACTTAAATAGCCACATAGGACTCATGGCTATCATATTAAACAGTGTATCTCCAGACAATTAAAAAGTCTTGGAAGGTATATCAGCTGTCTTAATATCAGATGGTATTAAATGTTTCTTTGTTTGGTGTTGGAAATTATTAGACTAATAATATAGTCAGCTTTCAAGGAGCTAACACTGAAATGGAGGGGTAAATACAAAAAGATACACAAGAAGAATATAACCGAGGAGAGGGACACTAGGCATAAGATAAAATAAAAACAACTAGGAGGAAGATCCAAATTATCTTCTGCCCTTGATCCAAATTATCTTCCCAGTCTCATTTCCTATTATGCCCCTATTCACATCTAATATTTGGCCAAAATGGATTCCCAGTGCACAGTTTCGTGTTATTTCTTTCCTGTTATTTCTTATTCTGCTTCTTCTAAGAAAATCCTCTAGTGAAGTTTTCTGCTGACTAACTTTAAATCCTTCAAGTCTCAGCTCAAAAGCACCAGCTTCATGAAGGCTTTTTTTTTGGATTTCTTTCAAATAAATGCAAGGTCTCAGGACAAGAAGTCCTAATATTGAATGCAAACTATCTTATATTACAGTTACTTGAATTATCCTTGCATTATACTAAAATCATCAACTGTAAGACTGACTCTTACTCATCTTTTTTCACCTCAGAAATGATAAGCCTGTTGAGTAATGGCATTTATTATTTTTTTAAAATCTCTTGGCAAATTATGATGAGTATTCTGAATCCAAGCCCACTTACTTGTCAGCCTGTACAACTGAAAGGTTCAAAGGACTTTCAGACTTTCCCTATATAAAGTACATGTACTACATAGGAAATGAGTCATGTATTTACATGCACATAGAAACCTTAAAAAAAAAAATGCCCTCAGTTTCTTAAAGGAGCCTAATCTAATCTGGGACATATTTTATGCAAAAATTATTATTAGAGATATAAGTGATATCAAAACACAGAGATGAAGGGAGCATACTTATGTTGAAGTAGTTAGGAGAGAATTTGCAGAAAAGGTTAGGACTTGAGCTGAACCTTGAGACATATTTAAGAGGAGAGGAGAAGGAAGAGGAGAAACAGGAGATAGGTATTACCAAGTTTATTGATTCTTCTTGTGAAGTAATTCTCTTGCCCATACCTTCTCATTCCTTCCCCAAGTAAGCAAATATTAGTTTTCTCTACCAACCTACCCAAGATTTGCTATTTCTAAAGCCAAGGTGTAGCCTTCCTTTCCCTAATACTCTTTGTCCTATTTTCTTGTCTACATCAAGTTTTAAAAATTACTATATAATATTTAACTACAACATTACCTTTAAGATGTGTACAGTAAACTCCATGAGGGCAACGCATTACAAGTCTCGTACATCTTTATTTTCTAAGGTGCTTTAAGAAAAGCTGAACTCACTGCAAATCCTCAGTAAATACCAATTGATTTAAGGGGTAAAGGACTGGAGGAGTGAAGGGTCTTATACAGGGAGCAGTTAAGAAAGAGCCTTAAGTAGACAGCTTACAGTGAAAATGGGAAACAAACTAAGAACTAGGGATGACCTCAGATGTCCATCTAAAGAATGCAAAACTGATCCTAATGGAAGTCAGTGCAGGGTTCTTTTCTTTGGAGAATGGGGCTATCATGAATAACCAGTATTGTAAAATTTCTCTAAAAAAAGTTACTTCTAGAAAATTAGTTTGTATTTAGTGAAGAAGGCATTCAGGCATCAAGTTAAGCAATGCTGGAGGTAAGCAGTATATATCAGGTAAAAAAAAGTAATGGGAACGGAGTAAAAAAGAGACCACTGGACACATTTTGAAGGAAAAACTGAAAGACTCCAATAAATACTTGGTTATAGACAATTAAAGAAAGAAAATAACAAAAGACATTGAAGTACATGGGACTGGAGGAGGAATGCTTAATTTTGCAAGGAAGTCCGAACTAAATGTGTGTAACACTCTCAAAATATTTTAAATAGTTTCTAAAAATCCATGTTAAACAAATATTTTAAAAGGTTAATTAACTTGCAAAAAAACTATACTTACCAAAGCAGGATACCATTCACTCTTCTCAGCTGTAGATACCACACTCACAACTTTTCCTAATAATTCGTCATTGAGACGTCGCTTATCTTCATCTTCCTCTTCACTACTTTCTTCTTCTTTTTCATCTTCATTACTAAAAGTTAGAATAACTTTATCATGATCTTAACATAAACCATTTTGATATAGTTACTACCCCAGGGTAACAGTTTCTTCATCCACACTAGAATTGAATAGGTATTTCCCTGGTCCCACAGAAGTAGTTCTGAGCTATCCACTAGATCAATGAGAACCAGGACTTACACTCTAATGCCAGCTACTGGCTGGGACAGAAAAGCTGTATCATCATGAAGTACTTACTGTGCCAAATACATTTTAAGAGACTGCCCTTCGACTTTTTATGCATGCCAGATGCCTGATAATCACTCTAATTTTCTAAAAGGTTATGAAAAGATCTCATTAAACACATCAGAACGTTTATTTAGTTAACCTATCTGGATAACTAAACAATTAGACAAACTCACAATGAGGAAAAGTCTACAAAACAACTGGCCTGTATTCTTCAAAAATGTCAACGTCGTGAAAAGAAAAAAAGGCTGAGGAACTCTTCTAGGCGAAAGGAGACTTAAGAACCACAAAAACTAAATGCAATGCATGATCTTGGACTGAATCCTGGAAACGGGAGATGGTATAAAGACTATCATTGGGACAAGTGGCAAAATCAGAAATACATACTATATATTATTTAGATAATAGCATTCTATCAGTTACCTGTTCTGAATTTGATAATCATACTTTAGTTATATAATGTCCATATATTCCTACACAAACGAGGGGTAAGTAATGATGACTGCAACTTCCTCTTAAATGGTTCAGCCAATTAAAATTATTATTATTAAAAAATAATAATATATGTATATATAGAGAGGAAATATAAAGCAAATATGTGAGAAAGTTTTATTAATTTAGTGAATCTAAGATGATGAGTATATGAAAGTTTATTGTATTATGATTACGATTTTTCAATTTGAAATGTTTTTGAAATAGGTTAAAAAAACACATTATTCTCACTTCAAATAGGAAAATCATATCAATTACAGCATTTGCCATGTGCACACACGTGCGCATCTGTGGGTGTGGGGGTGTGTGTGCACGCGCACACACATAAGCATGCACACGCTCAGTTGCATCCAACTCTTTGCAACCTCATGGACTGTAGCCCGCCAGGTTCTACTATCCATCAAGTTTTCTAGGCAGGAATACTGGAGTGGGTTGCCATTTCCTACTCCACGGTTTCTTCCCCACCTGGACTGAACCCGTGTCTCTTGAGTCTGCTGAATTGGTAGGTGGATTCTTTACCACTGCGCCACCAGAGATGCCAAGGAATTTGGCAAAGTAACTCAAAACAAAAATAGCCTGTTTTAAAAAGGGGTTGTGATCATTATTTCTATTACTTTGTCCAAGAATAAAGAAAAACTTCTGCTCAAAGTAGACTGTCTAAAACAAGGATGCAAGATATTATGGAAAGGTCACCCAAACAAATTTGGCCACTGTAGAAAAACCACTTGTTTAATGTTGTGATAACTGTAATGTACATGAAAACACTCACACTGGCAGAGAGGACCTCCTTCCTCTGTTCATCTTCTTTGCAATTACTGGAGTTCCAAAATGCTCTGGATTTGTTAATGGAAGCTGGTCAAGTGTCTGGATAAGAAACAGACAAATTAAATCACTTTTTGCCTCTATATTAGTAGCTGCTGTTCAATTCAAAATGTTCATCCATGGCACCCTACCTCACTCTCAGCAAAATGTCTCTCTCCTTTCAGGCAAAGAGAGGTACGTCTCAGCGTTCTCTCATCACCATCATCAAACACTGCAATAAACAAAAGACATCAGAGAATTTATTCACACTGAATAAAATTTAACTGCACAGAACGCTACTATTGCTATTTACCTGGGGCTTAAAAGCCATGATGTTAGTTATGCTTCAAAATCTTTTAAACTATACATACCATATTTTGCATTCTATAGATACCAAACAAATACAAGTTAATGGCTTTCCCCAACTGCTAAAGTGTCTTCATTTACTTCTTCAATTTCTACCATTACAGAACCACCTTCTTAAACCATTAATGACCTAGTCAAAGCATAGATATTAAATTACCTTTAATCCTAGAAGAATAAGCAAAAACCTGGTTTAAAAAAAAGGATTATGGGTTTTTTTTGGCAACAGTTATCAATAGAGTATCTCTAACATCCAGAAACTGTTTAATTTCTGGTAATACTGTTGGATTACCCTACTGCTTCTACTTCTTTGCATGATAACCCACTATAACAGAAATACTTGCTGCCAAATTCTAAAGTCACAAGATTCAACTTGTTTCTTTTGCTAGAAGAGGGTGAAAGATGTTTAGAAGTAAAAGCAGAATCAAGGAGACATTAGAAAGATGAAAAACTTTTTTTAATTCTAAAAAATAAGTCATAATGGCACAGAAACCTTGTCAAGTTTTTACTTCTACTACATTAAAAAGAAATCATACTACTTGTGGAGTATGTGTAAATATTTCAAGGATATGAGGGTAAGGAAGGTAACAGCTCCCAGGTGGCAGCAGTGATAAAGAACCTGCCTGCCAATGAAGGAGACACAAAAGACTCAGGTCCAATCCGAGTCAGGAGATCCCCTGGAGGAGGGTGTGGCAAGCCAACCAGTACTCTTGCCTGGAGAATCCCACTGACCAGGCTACAGTCTACAGGGTCACACAGAGTCGGCCACAACTGAAGCAACTTAGCAAGCATGCATGCTCTCCATGTATCTAGCTATATATATTTTGGTAATTTTATAAGTTTAATTTTTCAGAAACATACTGATTTTAATATCTGATATTCACAAAGAAAATGTTCTCAGAAGACACCTGATACCCAGCATTATGAAAAGATAAAATACAAGAAGACAGAATCCTTATCGCTGATATTTAAAATGCCATGTACACATCAACAAATGTTTATATAGGTTATGGAAAAAGCACATACACAGAAGAGCATACATACACAAAAAATGATCATTAATTTTAAGATTTAATCTTAATTTTTATAATTCTATATGTTTTCCTATTTTGACACAATAGGTTAATGTTAAGAAAGGAAAATTGTACATCATCCTAATTTAATAACATCTTAGAATCTTTACTATGCTATCTATGTAATTGAAATCCTGAATTTTTCTTAAAGGGTTGTTTTATTAGTAAACATACTGTCTTCAAATCATAAACTTATTTTTTTCATGCTAGAAACATAATTATGTAAGAGTGCTCAACTCCTTTAATATTTATCTACCTCAGTCAGTTCTTCCTCTTAGGCTAAAGATACCTAGTTTTAGATTCTCTTACATGCTGGAGAAAATAAGAAAATTAAAAACTCCTGATACACATATTTAAAGAACCATAATGATTACAAGGGCTTCCCTTGTAGCTTAACTGGTAAAGAATCCGTCTGCAATGTGGGAGACCTGGGTTTGATCACAGGGTTGGGAAGATCCTCTGGAAAAAGGAAAGGTTGCCCACTCCAGTATTCTGGCCTGGAGAATTCCATGGACTGTATAGTCCATGGGGTCGCAAAGAGTCAAACACAACTGAGTGACTTTCACTTTCACTTTCAATGATTACATAAAATCATCTGTGTTACATACTGTCAATGATGCATGAATTAATGATCACCTGCAAATACAATGACAAGATAAAACACAATGTTCTCCAACAATTATATCACTAATCTACACTTGATTAACAATGCTCTAAACATTTATATCACAATTACGATTCATATGGTATCATCAATTCTGACAAATAAACCACTGCACTTTTAAAAATTCAAAATCATGAAACTCTCGTATCAAACTTAAAATAATTCATGCTATTATTAATGTAAGTATGCTAAAAAATGAAACCTAAAAGTTCCAATTTTCCTTAATGTCTACCCTATAATACAGTAGCAAAAATGATGACAATGGACACATACGTATACACATATATACCACATATATACCACAGTTAGGACACAGAGGTGTGAGGAAGGAAAATAAGGGTTTAAGACCAATCACTAATATGAAATTTATGGAACAAAATCTTTTTCACAATTTTTATTGTTAGTCAACAGCAGCCTCAAATAAAAATGCCCTGATGAGAAATTTCAACAATTTAATATTATGAGTTCTTTTTTTAAATATACACATTGAAATCTATCTAATTTTTAAAGAAAAAAATTACTTTCACTTCAGCATACGTTATCATGGTTAGAAATGACATAAAAACGAAAGACAACAGTGGTACAAACAACCATTGTACAGTTTTACCTAGGAACCCTTCCAACTTCAAGTGAAACAGAGAAGCAGTTTAAGAACTTTTTTTAATTCATAAAACTATACAAAGATATGTATTTGAATACTTTATACAAGTCTGTTGAGCCACATAATTTCTCAAGATGTTCTAAAAGATAAACAGAAAACCCAACAATATAGTGGACCTGTTTAATCAGGACATCCTTGATTATAAAAATCATGAAGAAGTTCCATCTATCTGAAGTTTTCTCCATAACTTCCATGTTACAAGTATCATCTAAAAGAACACGTAATTTAAAGACACTGAAGAGTGACTCTGGCACTTTGATAGGAGTGAAATAATTAACTGGTGTATATAGTAAATTTAGTTTATTTTTGGTTCGAGATGAATATGACAAGAGAAAAAAAGTCAGAGTATAAGATTCAGTAATTATAAGGCACAAAATGTCTTATACTTGGCAAAAATGGCATGTAAATATATTACTGACTGAGTGCAAGAGAACAGTACAAAAATTATACCTGTCAGTAAATTTTATATAAATACTAAAACCTAAGTTGACGACAGTAACAAAGCTAAGACCTGATAACCTTAATCACACTAGACAAAATAATGCTAATACAAAAGCATACAAAGCCTAACCCTAAATTGTTAGAATTCAAAGAAACAAAAGCAACAGGGATCCAGTCTAACTACTAAATGCAAAACATCTACTGGTTATCACAGCACTGTTAAATGATGGAGAATAACTGATAACAACAACAGTAAATTAACTTTATCTATTCAAAGATACAATTGGCTATTACTTATTAATCTTCCACTATGTCCTAATCCTCACAGCAGCCTCAGCAGAGTAGGCATCACTATCTTCCTTTTATAGATAAAGAAGTCCAGCATTAGAAGGTTAATCTATGAGCTACAATTTAGTTAAGGAGGGGATCAAAATAATAATAAATAGGTACGAAGCAGAGGCATAAAATGAACACTGGTTAGAAAGTTAAGAATTCTGACTCTGATAAACAACAAAGTCGTACTGTATAGCACTGGGTGCTATGTTCAGTATCCTGTGATAAACCACAATGCAAAAGGATATATACATACATATATGTATGGGCTTCCCAGGTGGCACAGTGCCAAAGAATCCACCTGCCAATGCAGTAGATACGAGAGAGGCAGGTTTGATCCCTGGGCCAGGAAAATCCCCTGGAGGAGGGCATGGCAACCCACTCCAGTATTCTTGCCTGGAGAATCCCACGACAGAGGAACTGGGCAGCCTACAGTCCATAGAGTTGGACACAACTGAAGAGACTTAGCAATAGTAGTTACAATTAACAAAACATTTCACATAATAAATACTTTAAAATTATGGATATCCTTGGTAAAAACAATAGTTCTGTTACTTACAAAATCATTTGTGATAACTACAGATGTCACTCAGCAGCTAATATAAAAAAATTAATGAATCCGGAAACCTAAGAAATTAATGTTCAAATGTATAACTATATTAGTAAAATATCATGGGAATGCTAAGTCTCAGAAAAAGCTATTTAAACAATGGGTTAAAGTCTATCACAGGACTGAAGAGATGTTACTTAGTACTTTTTTTGTTAGTGAAACTTTTCTAGTCAGTGGAATAACCACTTGGCTTTGAAAACATTCTGTCGTTGACTTTGGTTATAACAAATTTGTCTTAAGTGAAGTGACAGTCACTCAGTTGTGTCCGACTCTTTGCGACCCCATGGACTACACAGTCCATGGAATTCTCCAGGCCAGAATACTGGAGTGGGTAGCCTTTCCCTTCTCCAGTGGATCTTCCCAATCCAGGGATCAAACCCAGGTGTCCCGCATTGCAGGCTCCAGCTGAGACACCAGGGAAGCCTTGTCATAAGAGGTTCTAATCAAATTAAAAGCCTCTTAAGCCTAGAGAACATTCTACAAAAGTCAGTTCATTCACCAGTTTAATCTTAAACCTCCTCTACTCCTTTAACTTAGAATTTCCATGAGATATGATAAAACTGATATGCAGAACAATAAGTACAAGGTATGAAAAAATCCCAAATCTTAAAAAACATGCTACAAAAATAAGATTAAAAAATATTTTAGTGTTAAACTTGATATATGACCTACGTACATTTATATATAAATTAAAGCAAACAGCAACTACTTCCTTTACATTTTGCTTGTTTTTCAGTTTCCCTCACATTTTCCTTATTTTTCAAATAAGTGTGTTATTTTTATATTCTAAAAAAGCAAAGGAAGAGTTATAGAATGTCTCACTGACAGTTGTATTTGGCAGGATTTTTGATATCTCCTGAATGACTGGACAGATTAACAATACAATTATATACATTCCTTATCTTTAATGCAAGGATAAGAACTGCCAAATGAATGAACTATGCTACAAAGGCAGTGTCTTATTATAGAAGAGGAGATATTTCCAAGTCTCAACCCCCACCTCAAAATCCATGAACTGGTGTTATTCATCATTCAACACTTAGAGGGCAAGGTAATATTACATTTTTTTTAATTGAGTTATGGTAGATCCATAATCTCTTTAAAAATTTATTAAGTTATAATAGGAAAAATTAATACCTATATTATATAAAGAGTCAATATTACCTTCTCAGATAACTTTTTGGTAACTAATGATTATAATCATTTTATCCTATTTGATCCAAACTAGTAGTGTGGTATCCCCTTTTGTTTCATTTTTTAATAGTTTGACATAATTTCAAGTTCCTTTAAAACCAAAAATATCATTGAGAACATTAATAACACTTTTGTGTAACTTTCTGATTCTACCTATGTTAACACTTTGCTAGAAATCAGAAATCAAGAAAAATTACAAAAGAATTTAATCCAACTGATAAGTAGCCACCTAATCAAAAATACACAAAGTCTGTGATCCATGAGAGATCACACATTTTATTTTGCCATCTTCTAACTCCGATCCTTCTTTATGTGGTCTGCATACTTCAATATCTAAACACTCTTTATAGCAGAGTGCTACATTGAATCTCCTTAAGAGAACAGTTATCTCTTTCCATCTTAAAATTTTTTGATCATTGTGTCTCACTACACAGATGTAAAATCTTATTTTGCATTTTTCTCCCAAATTAGTTTCTGTTTCAACAAATGTGGCCTGTTTTCGTAACTATGTACTACCTGCATTAGATTCACCCAATGTGCTCATAAAAGAAATTCTTGGGTTGCCATCCTAGACATGCTAAATTGGAGAGACCTAGGGTCCTCAAATTCTCACTTTCTTTTAAACTAGCACCATGTGAGTCGTATGTACACTGTTTAATACATGAATCATATGCAATTAAGATTCTAAGCTCTTGGAGAAAAAAAATTATACTATTTCTTCTGTAATTACCTGTCACAGAAAATCACCACAGAGAATGCTCAGTATCAACTAGTTTTTTTAAGTATTAATACTAAAATGCCATTCATGTAAAGGATAGAAATTGTTATCCATAATTGAAGTATTATTCTGGGGCGCAGAAGTCCAAAAAGTGAACACCTGAAAAAAAGTATTGCTTCTGTAGAAGCTGAGCATTATATCATTAAAACTTCACTAGCACTGTGACTGTAACCTTGATATTGAGTACCAAATAGGATGTACATTAGTATCTGAACATGCATCATATAATGTCCCATGCTTCTGCACCCATCAACTCCTTTAATTTCTACCACTGCTTTATTTAATACAGCAAAATTGCATCTACCTAATCTATGAGAGTTAACTTTAAGCTTAGTTTTAAATCTCAAACAACTATCAATAGCCACAACTAACCCTCCTAAAAATATAGAGTTCAGAATAATAGCAGCATTGTGAACCAACATCAACTTCTAAGAGATCTAAGAATAAAAATGGTTAGAAAATAATAGATACATAGAACAGATTGCTACTATTAATAAAGGCCACAGCATAAGACACAGAAGTACAATTTTCAATTAAAGATTGTTTTTCACATCTCTGAGCATCAACTAGAGATGAATGATTTTTATCCAAAGCAATAAATCAAGTAAACTAAAAATAAATCTAAAGGGTCATTTCTTTTCCTTCTGCAGGGAAACCACAATATTATAATTACATCTTTTATACCAAGACATACATATAAAAACAAAACAATGCCACAGATGTTCAGTGTGAAGCCAAGGATTGGAAGATATCTGCAGGACTGTGTAGTTTCAAAGTACTGAAAGGAGACTTGGAAATACTAATTGTTGTTATTCTCATCAGCACAATGACAGCAACTACGTGAGTACTATATTTAGGTTTCCATTTATATGTATTGTGACACTTGTTGCTACTCACTAAAGTTTTTTTAAAGTCAGCATAAGCTTATGCATGAAACGTTAAAAATGTATTTACATATATTGTTGTTTAGTCGCTAAGTTATGTCCAACTCTTTTATGACCCCATGGACTGTAGCCCACCAGCCTCCTCTGTCCATGGTATCTCCCAGCCAAGAATACCACAGTGGGTTGCCATTTCCTACTTCGAGGGATTTTCCCGACCTAGGGATCGAACCTGTGTCTCCCATACTGGCAGGCAGATTCTTTACTGGCAGGGAATGACCCAGCAGCATATATATCTTTTTATATATATATATATATTTTTTATATCTTTCTAGAAAGATGTTAAGAGTCTTGACTACATTGAAAATCAAAAATTAAGCTATGATCATCTAGGCTTGAATCTACTCTGGCCAGGACTTTTTCAGTCTGTGAATTCCATGGTAACATCTGTATTACCCTTATATAAAACACGCAGCAATACAATAAAAGACTGCAACTATGCAATTTTAATTCCAGAAAAGTTTAAAAGTCTGATGACTAAGTTGTACTGACTTTCTAAAGGAAGAAATATAACCATAGAGTTTAATTTTCTTGAAGGGAAATATCAAGATAACCTAAAAAAGCAGTACACTCTTCGATGAAATAACCCTAAATGGCCAAGTTACTGTAAAGAGATAATTGATACTTACCATCAAGGTGTCATTAAAATTTTACCCATCTATATCAAGTAAATTGACAAGAAAAAGTACATATTTCTCTGCCAACATAATGTTTCAATGTATTTACAAAACAGAGGGATATATATGAAATCCCCCAAATTAAATCCTTCCTATTAAATTACTTCACTACTTACCCACAGTATACCAACTAGCATCTGTCAACTTGCTGATAACAGCTTCCTGAAAGGATCCATCAGATGTCCTTGTTTCAACAATAGCTCCAACCTAAAACATAAAATCAAAATTTCATCATCAAATTTAAATAAACTAAATCACTCCTACCAATCATATAACTGGGTAAAAAAATATATCTATTTGTGGTAAGTCTACCTTATATTCCCAGAGATCTTTATCATTTATAGTGCTCTAACGTTTATCATGCAGTTCCAGCCCCAAAATACTGAGGCTTATGTAAGATAGTTATTATTACCCCATTTTATACATTGGAAATTGTGGCTCAGGAAGAGAAAATAATCTGCAAAGAATTCAGGGTGAGAACCCAGTCTTTTAAGTCTTATTTCAGAGCTTTTTTTACTATATCATATTGCCTATAAGAAAACTGTGGAGTATAAGAACCAAAAACCATAAAGATAATAAAAATAACTTCAATTTTCCTTCATAGAAATATTGACTATTGGATTCAGCATTTATATTTAAGGGACCTTTTAGATAAAGTTTCACCTGGATACAGAGAGATGGACCAACTGAACTTCTTTCAGTTTCCAGAGCTTTGTATATCAGATATTAACTGAAGTGGTACTTTGACATAACAAAGATTTATAACATAAACAAATGGGCAGACATGGATGGAAAACGTAATGTAGGTATTGATTAAATTGAATTATTAAGTCAACATAGTTTACTTGGTAAGTCTGAACAACAGAACATTCAGACTTATATTAGTATAGCACAGTTAACAAGTTATACCTCTGTGGTAACAATATGAAAAACAAAGTATTCAATCCAAGAAATCAAAACAAAAAGCAGTGAAACTCATATTCATATGTATTAAAATACTCTTCTTAAAGACATTTAACATTCTTAACCTAAGGATACAGACATTGTTAATGTCATAATTTATATCAACTATACAACACCTCTGGAGGAGGAAATGGCAACCCACTCCAGTACTCTTGCCTGGAGAATCCCACAGACAAAGGAGCCTGGCGGGCTACAGTCCACGGGGTCGCAGAGAGTCGGACAAGACTGAGCGACTCACACACACAAACACACCTCATTTGTATTGTTGTTTTCTAATAACACAAAAGTGTATTCACACATGTAAAATTCAATAAATCACTGTATGAATTTATGACTAATCGTTTTAGATTTTAAACTATACAAAATACGTACTCTTAAAGGACCTTTTACTTGGTCATCTTGCACCAGTTGCGTAGTATTATCCTGTTTCAGGAGTACCTAAAAAACATTTTTGCACAAGAGTTTACATGTTACTTTTAAAATAATATATTTATGGTAACACTGTAACAAAAATGTCTTTAATCTATGCTTTCTTAGCATCTTGTGGTTACTTCTGGTATGATACTTATTACATTGTCTTATGTTTGTGTTTATTGTCTCTTCCATTAACTGTGAGCTCCTTGAGGGCTAGAATCCTCTTTAATCACTGTATCTGCAACAGTTAGCAAGTATCAATGCATATCATAAGCACTTAATAAATATTTGCAGAATTAACTATACAAGATTTATAACCTGTCATGATTACAGTAAAACCTTATAATTGCCTTAATTTCTTTTTATCAACTAGTCATAAAAGTTCACATCATCACCAAGTATATTACCCCAAAAAATAAAAACAGTATCAAACTTTATCCCCTATATGCAAGGTAAACAAATTAAAAACAGACATTTTCTGGTCCTTTATAAAATAAACCTAAATAGTAATATGATGAGCAATTTAGTCACAAATAAGTGTTCCTTTCTACTACAGATAATCCTACATATATAACTTGTTCTATTAAGAGAGAGGGACTTCCCTGGTAGCTCAGACAGTAAGGAATCTGCCTGCAATACAAGAGACATGCAGGAGATCTGGGTTCGATCCCTTGGTTGGGAAGATCCCCTGAAGGAGGGCATGGTCACCCACTCCAGTATTCTTGCCTGGAGAATCCACTGGACAGAGTAGCCTGGCAGGCTACAGTCCATGGGGTCGCAAACAGTTGGACACGACTGAGCCCCTAAGCACAGCACATTAACAGAGAGGGTTGATGGGAGAGGGAAACTGAAAGGGAACAAGTACCCAATAAGGAGAAACTTCAAATTCTAGGTAATTTATGTATGATAAGACCTCCCAGAACAAGGATGGTATTGATTTTAAATTCAGTAAGTTAATTTATAAAGAGCTATGATGCTAACAATAAGTTAAAATTCTCAAAAGAATTCCAAGCAAATATTTGGTAAGTAGATCCTGTATAGCTGATATTGTAAAAAAAAAAAAAAAAAAATGGATATAATGAAACAAGAAATAAATGAATGTCAAATGATAGCCTAATAATACGTGAGAAAAGTTTCACCATCAGATGAAAATTTAAACAAAGTTTATAATAATCATAGACAAATCTATCTGTCCACCACACAAATCTCATTCTTCTAGTTCAATGGTTCTCAAACTTCAACATGCATCAGAAACACCTGGGGGCTTGTTAGGACACAATCATTAGACCCACCCTCAGAGTTTCTGATTCAGTAGGTCAGGGGTAGGGACCTGAGAGTTTGCATTTTAAACAAGTTCTTAGGCGAGGCTGATGATGCTGGTCCTGGACCCACTGTTCAATCATTTATTCAACACATTTTAAGCACCCACTATGTAGAAGGCACTAATCTAGGTATTCCAAACAGAACAAGACAAACAATTTCTCCTCTCACAGTGCTTAATTTTTGTAGGAAAGCAAATTGCAAAACTGAAAGTAGATCATGATCCAATGAATAACAGTAATAACAACACTTGTTATCGACAGGCACAGCCCAAGATCTAGAACACATCAAATCTCTTTGGCATACTATCAAAAAGGACTTCTATGAACTTTATTATACAGCTCTAGAATGTTAAAAATGTTTATAATAAGCATGGATTACTTCTGTGGTCTAAATAACTAAGATTATTAAAAACATTTTATAGAAAAATTACTTGGAGGAAACATAAAAATGATACTAGTATTTCTGAAGTAGACTATTGGTTTTACTCCTTCGGTACTTTTCTATATTTCCAAATACTGTACAGGAATAAGTAACTGTTTTTCTGGCCATAAAAGCATCTTAAAAATAGAATTCTTTTTTTTTTAAATAGAATTCTTAAATCATTTTTAATGCTGTCTTGAAATTATAATTTCCACGATTTTGTTTTTAGTAATCTACTGCTTTTTCTAGCCACCTGAAATTGCCTCTACCAAAATAATAAGAAAGGAAAGAACAGATTATAGCCACCACAAACAGGAAAGATCCAAATAATGGAAAGTACCATGAGTACAATATTTTCATAGCAGCAGTTTGGAGTAATTTCTCATTTTGAGTTCTTTATTTCCCAGTTCCTAATGTGCCTTTCCTACAGTTTTGTATATAACAGTTATTCACATACTAATGATTCAGTAAGCAAAGTAGTGATTCAATAAATAAAGTGTTGATTTGCAGTCTCCTCACCTCTAATTCTCTTCCACTGAGTTAATAAAGCTGTTGCATTAGAAAGAAAAATTACCTTAACTTTTACCAGCCTTTTCACAGTCTTAATTTTGGCCTCACAGAAGGCACCTCGGTACTTGGCACTGACATCAGTCCCCACTGTCAGGTAGGCAGGCTCATCCGCCGCCTGAAGAAAGAAAGATCAAATAGAAAGGTCACTGCTGTTCTCCCCAACCCCAAGTCTCATTGAAAGGTTCCATATTTCAAGTAGTAGAAACTCTAACATTACTGGCTTATTAATATCATTAATAATTTGAAAAATATTCCTAAAGCACTTTGTTAGCAATCCTTTACTTAATAAACTATATCTTGATAACATAAAACATTTTAAGTTGTAACTATAAAGTATCAGTAGGGAAATATAATGTATTCTCATCCAGGTACAAAATGATTCAACAATTTTACAATATATTTAAGAGATGAAAAAATTTAAGAATCCAGAAAAAGTCTATTTATATTATCTCATAGAATTTTAAGTTATTCACTTATGGCCTCCTGAAAATTTTATTTTCAACTTAAAAGAAATACACTATTAAAATTAATACTAACAAATACAGAATTAAATGTTTTATATAGTTACATAAAGGCAACATCTTGGATACACTATAACAGTATAAATAATGAAGCTAATCTTTTTGACAAAGAGAACATTATTTAGAAAAATCATTGGCTAAGTGCTGCATTTTAGAGCTTCAAGTCTAAATTATCTGATTAATGCAGAGATGTGAACTGATAGTAGTAGTACCAAGTTTATCACACTAATTTTGGTATATATATTTTTTAAGTTTCAGAAAGAAATATCTGCTTTCAGCAAATGGTCTTGATCAGAATGATACATTGAAAGATGTGAGAAATATCATTCCTCCATTCATTTTAATCTTGATAGTAACAGAATGATTGCTATCTCAATGTCACTTCACCAACTTTTTTCAAAAGTTAAGTATATGCATACAAATTCAATTCAACATTGCTAAGTGCAACGGTGACAGTGTACAATTTAGAGAAATACTTTCAAGTAGAAAATGATTTTTCATTCTATTTTCCCAACTAACATTAAAGAAGGTACACTGTCACGTCAAAACTTCAAGGAGATAGGAAAGCAAGAGGAAGTTTGGGAAAATACTGTATTTCAGAGTTCACTATACTGAAAACAGTAAATGAGTAAGAAATCAAATTTAAAGTTAGTGCATTTATGAATAATGCAAATTGATGAGAAATACTTTTTGCAAATAACTATCTGACCTGAAACATTCAATGCCTCAGAACTACAGGTTGATATACCCTCCTTTCCCTTTAAACATCACAGGATGTCTGCAATATCAGATGTCTTCAGAAGAATTTTTTTTTTAGGTTGGGTACATGTTTAAAATATTTACTGTAAGTACTGAACTGAAATTAAGTGTTATTAGTTATGATAATAATATACAAAATTTAGTTTTAGTTCACCTTCAAATATATTCTAGCCACAAAATTTCACTTTATCCCCAGAAGAAATGGTATGTCCCTAACACAATACACACATTCCTTCTTTAGAAAATCTCATTGGCACTGGGGAAGAAAAAAAATTCAAAAAATCCCCCAAAGAACCAAAGCAGGACAAAAGCTTTACTTCTGCAAAGGTTGCTGCCAACACAGGAAGTGTTTAAAAATACTAGCCCAATGGACAACAATGGAAGGGCTGCAGCAGCCTTTCCAAAGTGCTAACTGCTTCGGAGAGGGGCCAAACTGACCGCATTTAGACACAATGATCATCTCTTACCCATTCAACACGTCCTCATTTTCAGAAAGCTCTGCTTAGTAGAGGAATCAATTTTGAGTAGCCAAAAAAATGACATTCCATAGCACCAGCCTCACGACAGGCAGTGTCCAGGGCACGAGGTTCCGAGCAGCGTCGACTCCACTTACCTTCATTTTCACTGGCGATCTGTGGGGTTCCAGCTCAACGAGCTATCTTCTCCGTCGCTATAACCAAGGGGAGGAGAAAGACAGGCACAGAATCAGTCAACGGAGGGGAGCGACCCGGGGAAAGAAAGTAAACAAACGCCAGCGGGGAGGGGCAGAACCCTCACCAGGGAAGGGATAAGATCCCCTCCGAGGGCAGCCAGGACGCAGGAGCCGAGAGGGCGGCGAGAACCCCACCGGCGCCAAAGGGCAGCGGGTTCCGCCGAGGAGTTCGCCAGCGGCCCACCGCGCCCCCGCCTTGCTAGCCACTTTGACCCGGAATGCTCAACTCAGTGCCCCCGGACGGGTTGCTCCGGAGAAGGGCAGAGCGCCGTTTGGGCTTCTCCGGGCCCCTCGCAGGCGCGGTCGCTCAGCCTTCTCTCGGCCGCCCCCCGGATACCCCGACTTCGGCCCGCGCCCCGCCTCCGCCGCTCGGCCCCCTCGGCCCGCCCCGGGCCCGCGGTGGCGGCAGCGGAGTGTCACGGCGCCATTGCTCTCCTTCCTCCGCTCTGCACCATGTCAGGAAGGAGAAGCGCTTCTTCACCCAATGGGGCAGGGGCCGTGGCCTTCAGCCTGGAGGCGCGCGAGGGAGGGAAGACCCGCGAGGGGGAGAGGGCTGGGAGAGGGGGGGCGGAGAGGAGGAGGGGAGGTGGCCCGGACAGGGTGTGGGAGGGGAGGGGAGCTGCACAGCGGCAGCCGCCGCCTCCTCCCCGCGCCCGCCTCAACTTTTTGTACAGCCCAGAGCGGTACCAGCCATCAGCCCCCGGGTCCTGCCACGGACTCCGCCCGGGAGGACGCACCGCGGAGTTGGGGGCCGGCTCCCCTAAGCAGTCCGCTCCTCGCCTCGCGGAAGCAAACTTAGCGGCGCGACCAGCCCCACAGCCATTTTCCCGGGGAACCTGGGGAAGCAGCCGAGGAGGTTGCTGCGGAGGCTGTTCTTGCAGTTGCTGCCGCTGCTCCACGTCTTGCCGCTTCGCCGGTGCTGACCGCCCCGCTTGCCAAGCATCCCCCTCCCCACCTCCTAAGCTTCCAACTGCACCGGGACCCCGGGCAGCAGCGCCAGCTGCTAGTGCCGCTTCGTCCACTCAGTACCCTCGCTTCCCTTCTCCCCACCTACCAACTGTGGGTGAAGTGCGCGCTGTCAGCTCCCGAGTCCTCCGCCCCGCTGACCCCCGTGGGCCCCCGTCCGGGAAGCACCACTCCCGGCCGCGGCGGCAGTTCCTGCGCCGGGTTCCCCACTCGCCCGATTTACTGCCACAATCCACCAAATAACAAGCTGTTGAGCAGACTCGCTTCTACACGAACTCCTATTGGCTGCTCATGACGCCGAAGAGTTTCGGATTGGAGTTCGCTACCTGCCGTCCTCATTGGATGTAGCTCTGAAACTTCACGGATTGGTGCGAAAAACAGCAGGTAGGACATCTTCCACTTGTGATTGGCTGTCTCCGAAGACTAATGTTACTGGAGAATCAGGTAGTGAGTAAGCAAGTCCTGAAAAATGATTGGTAAAGACGACTACGGATGTGCTCGACTGAGCACTGATTGGTCAATTGAGGGGTCAGGAAGAGCAGTGCGGCACGAGGATTGGCGGTGGAGTGTCCCATGGAAACCGAACCCGGAGCTGCGGCCAGGACTTGCACGGGGGCGGGGCAGGGTCTTTCCAAGGCGCCTGCGCTGAACCAGCTTCTCGGCGCCATTTTGTCTGGGCAGAGGTGGCCGCAGCTGTATCGCATTTTATGTTTCTGGCGAGAGGAGAGCGGAATCTTTATCCCGTGAATTCATTTAACTGCGGCAGCCACCCGGCGATTCCTCCAGGACAGCACCCAATGAAGGTCGGAAGAGTCTGGATCTCTCAGAAAGGTCAGTTGAAAGCGGTGGTTGTCCGGTGGACTGGGGGATGGCGCAGCTCTAGCGGCACCGGCACCGGAAGTGAGGGGGCCGGGCGGCGGCCATAGCAGAGATCTCCCTGCTCCGGGGTGGGGAGCTGCTCGCGGGCGGGGGTGGGGGACGGGCTGAGAGGGGGCGAGGCTTCGTCTCCCGCGGCCTCAGAGAAAGAGGCGGAGGGGACGTGCACGTCTCCTTCTCCGGGCTGACCGTTTGGGCTCCTCTCGGAAGCATGAGGGATTTCGGGATTCTGCTCATCTCAGAGCAGTGCGTCCTCCCTTTGGAAGTGGTTTCGGCAGCTTGTCGTGTTCTGCGACCAAGGGCCACCAACTGAAGGTTCCTCACCAGTTAAGATGGGAAGGGGAGGGTTCTGAGTCCCATTCTGCGTGGGAAGGTGTTTCCGCGTGCTACTCAGGCGGTTAAGCAATGAAGAGACAGAATGAAACGCTGAGTTTGGGTGCTGAGGAATTCGAATTCCCTTGTTAGCACGACTCTGCTGTTCTGACCTTAGACAAATGGCTGTGCTACAGTGCACGGGGCTCACGAGCTTTTCGAAAGGAAAGAGCAGTGGATTTTCAGGGATTGAAAACACTTTAAATAAAAGGACCTCCCCCATAGGCCTTCGTTAGGCAGCCATTGATTTTGCTTCATGAAGATGATCTTGTGTTCTGTTTCAGAAAACCCTCATTTGAAATGGTAGGAATAGAGTATTATTGGGCAAGTTATTTTAAATATTGAAATAAGAAAATGTAAAGTATCGATAGTAATCCACGTTGACTAAATTTACTCGAGGACATCTTTACTAAAGCTGAATCAATTTTTCACTCGTAACAGTTTTTTCAGAATTATTTGTTAAGAAAATGCAGTGCTCATTAGTATTTTTATTGAGTCACCTAATTACACTGATCTGAATAGCTGCTTGAAATGATTTTCATAATACTTGTTTTGAACCCTATTGTTAAATTGGTGGGGCTCCAGACTAGAAAATGATCGAGTGATTTAATGATTTATTTGGGCTTTTTTAGCAGTTGGTCTGAAGAAAACAGAACAGCTCAGTGACAGACATCTGCAAGTATTCCTGAGGTGAGTACTAATGTCTGTAAAAATGTTTGGAATTGGGGAGAGTGCCTGGAAAGTTTTTTATGGATCAATAAGGAGAGCCATAAATAACAAAATCAAAGAGTGGTAGTTTTAAAAGTCTTTGGTCAAGGGTTCAAGTGAATCTGTGTAATTCCCTTCCTGACAGTGATACTTTAGAAGGAAGTCTTAAAGTTAGGACATGCATGAATTTGTTTACCCACTCATGCTGTTCCCATTTCTAGAAAATTAAGTACTTAATACTTTTATCAAGGAATAATATGGAAGTTTTTATGATTTTTTTCTCCATAGTTAAAAATGTAGCATATAGAAAAGATGTTACAGTAAGAATTTGGAAGTTAACCTTTTTTTTTTTTTTAAAGGAAATTATAGATTATGTAGTACTAGTCAACTTCCCCAGGGGGTAATCACCTCTAATGTCACTGCCTGACTTAAAACTTATTATCTGATCCAAATAATACCTGTCAGTGGGCATTTGGAAATTACCAAAAACACAAAAGAGAAAAAAGCGAAATGTATCACCACCACCAAAAGGTGATTATTGCAGTTTATACCTTACTTATATATTATTCAGAGATGTCTCTTTTTCTCTGGTTTTGTTTTACAAAATAAAGGTCATTCTGGTCATGCTCATTTTGTCATTCAAGTTTTTTTCTTTGTGAGAAATACTGGGAACATATGCTTTCATGGTTGCATAGTGTTCAGTAGGATAAATGTGCCATATTTTATGTAACCAGATCTTTTAATTTTTATAATAGCAGTAATATGTCTGAATATCCTTGTGCATGTTTTACAAAAGATATTCTCTGAGAACTGAAGGCTATGACTAAAATTTCTATGCATCTAGGTATTTTTTGACATGCCCGATTATTTCTTCAGAATAAATTTCTAGAAGTGAAAATAAAAGGGCAAAGAAGGGACTTCCCTGGTGGTTCAGTGGCTAAGACTCTGTGCTTCCAATGCAGGGGGCCCGGGTTCAAACCCTGGTCAGGGAACAAGATCCCATGTGCTGTAACTAAGACCTCATGCAGTCAAATAAATAAATAAATATATATTTAAAAAAAAAAAAAAGGGCAAAGAAATCATACCACTGTCCATCAAAGCGTTTGCTCTTACTTTTTTTCTTGTACTTTTTCCTGTTATTACTCTCTTTCCTCTCCTGCTCCCCTTTTCTCTATATAATTTAGCTTTATTTTTGAGCTTTATCTCCTGGGTCTCTGTGTAGTCAGGTAAAATTATCAGTCTTTTATGTCACCCATATAGTAAAATAAGTGAGAATTTTTTGGACCTTAGGGGTATTTTCTTAAAATTAATTTATTTTTTTGCTCTAGTACAGTTAGGCGTTTGTACAGTGAAACATTTTGTTACACAAAAGTGACGTTTCGAGTTACTAAAAACAAACTATTTTTATAGTAGAGTTAGTTGAGATTAACTATGTTCCCATGTAGCCTTCCTGAAAGTGAAGTGAAAGTCGTAGTTGTGTCCAACTCTTTGCAACCCCATGGACTATACAGTCCACGGCATGGAATTCTCCAGGCCAGAATACTGGAGTGGGTAGCCATTCCCTTCTCCAGGGGTCTTCCCAACCCAGGTATCGAACCCTGGTCTCTTCCTCATTGCAGGCAGATTCTTTACCAGCTGAGCCCCCAGGGAAGCCCAGGAATACTGGAGTGAATAGCCTATCCCTTCTCCAGCAGATCTTTGAGATCCAGGAATTGAACTGGGGTCATTCCCAGGTGCTTTTGCACTCATAGGACCTTCTGTGTGCCTCTCTCATCACGTTTAATCACTGTTACATTACCCTACCTGATACAGTATATGTATGCTATCACTATTTCTTATGAATCTTTATGTACTTTTATATAGGAAACGTGAAATAGCAGACTTGCTTTTCTTTAACAGTAATTCTCTTCTGAAAATTTGTATTTTACCAGTGCTGGCTTAACTTTCAAATTTTTTTAATGTTTCAGATACCTGATTTAATACTGAGTTGAATTGTAATTGCTCATGTAATAAAGATTTAGAGAACCATTAAGAATAGTTAATCATGACATTTGTCTCTTTTTTTTTTAAGATTTTATGATACTTTAGTGGAAGGTAACTAGAGGTGAATATTAACTGAACACTTACAAATCATCTCAGGAATAAATGAAAGAAAATTAATTTTGATAGAATTGGTTTTTGTAATCTATTTCAGTGAGCCCAAATTGGTAGAATGTTTCTAAGAATCAAAATTGTCAAGTTTTTAATAATGTTTTTATGAAGAAAAACTATTTTGAACGCAGAATGTTTTATTTATTTGGTCAAGGATTCAAACAGGGGTGTAAAATCAGCTTCATGGACATATCTTAGGGGCTTCCCCAGTGCCTCAGTGGTAAAGAATCCATCTGCAGCACTGGAGTTGCAGGTTTGATATCCCTGGGTCGGAAATATCCCCTGGAGGAGGGCATGGCAACCCACTCCAGTATTATTGCCTGGAGAATCCCATGGACAGAGGAGTCTGGTGGGCTACAGTCCATAGGGTTGCAAAGAGTTGGACACAACTGAAGTGACTGAGCACGCACATGTAATATTTTAGACTGAAATCTCAAAATTAGAACATCCCTATGAATTTTTTTTTTTACCCATTGGTGTTCCCATTTCTGAATTTTTAATGACACAGTGAATATTTTCCTGTTTTTTTTTTTTTAAACTATGGTAAAACACTTGACATACAAAGGTGTCATCAGGAAAAGTGTTTAGAAATGAAGCAAAACAATTTATACTGTGGGTGTGGGCCATATAGTGTACTCAAAAAAGTCTTTGTCTTCTAGAGGGAGCCTCACTCTGGAAAAATGAAGAAAGGTGTTCCAGTTTTTAAAAGACCTGGATCTGCTATCTGTTGATAAATTTCTGGTATGCAATTTTACTTAAATATTCTTTTGTAATCAAGATTGGCCATGTTACTGTTATGTGTCTGTCTCTTTAAAATAGATAGAATTTGTCCCACTGTACAGTTATCTCTGAATGTCTGTATATTGAAAAATAGAGCAAATTGCTGTGTTGCATGTAGCTGCTTTTCTAATGGTTTCCTTATTTTTTGAAAAGTTACTAAATTTGCTTATTTGCAGCCAAAGCAGTCTTCATAAAACTATATGGTCTTTTGCTCTAGTAGATGTTTTCTTATTTTGATTTAAATCATGGCATATGAGAAAAATAGATTTGTCAAAGTTCAGTATACAGTTAAATCTAATTGTTTTTTGTAACAAATCGGTTTTATAATACAGAACAAAAAAATAATTTTAGCCATCATTGAAGACTTTTCAAGGTTAATGATATGTAATATGTAGAATTAGAAGAAAGGAAGTCTTTCTAAGAGGATGAAGGTTGTGAACAAGGATGCAGTTACTTAAGAAAAACTGTTCGGGACAGCGAGAAAACCATTTTGGAGAGGATGGCTGATTAAAGATTACCTTGGGAATATTGTGTGAAACCAGCTTGTCAAGGTTTCTAGAATTAGTTGCACATCAGAATTATATATAGTGCTTGTGTTGTATGGGTTTGGAAACTTGTAGAGGGCCTTGAGAGCTGGGACGTGAGCAGAAAGTGATTATTTTTTTATTTGTTTTATTTTCAGATTTTACAAATCAAGATGGAATTTAAAAATTACTTCTCATCCCACCCTAACATTAGATTTTTTTAATTTGCTTCTTCCAGTCTGTGCGCATATACTTTTTTTAGACTTAGAGAAATTTTTGTTTTTCTTCATTACTTAATATTGTAATAGGTATTCAATATGACTGCACGGCCTCCACAATAATTTTAATGTCTGAAAGTTTTCCATCAAACTGTTTTATGTCTAACTTTATTTTTCTGTTGCTTACTGATAGAAAAATTGTGCTATAATTATCATCTATGCACATCGAGTATTTTCTGTCTTTTGTATTGTTCTTTTAGGATTGATTTAAAAGGTTTAAATCATGGCATAAAAATATATGAACATTTTTATGACTCTTTGAAATGTTGCCATGTTGTTTTCCAAAAAGAGTTATAATTTACACTGTCACCTTTCCTGTGAGTTTAACTACCAGCATTGGGTAGCCTTTAATTATAATCATTTTTGCTGATTCAACAGGTACAAAATATGTTGAACTCTTTCTTTGTAATATTTTTGTTGTTAGCTAATGAAATGGGACCTTTATCCATAGTTTCACTTACTGATTCTTAGCAGTGGACAAGTGTATTCAAGGCTTTTGTCCACTTATATAAATGAGTTTTGATATTTTGTTCCCTAATTCTTTTGATTTAATTATGTATTTAGTAGTAAGTTGCTGCAGATACTTTTGCATAAAGACCCCTTTTGATTTTATTATTTTTGTTGAGGGTTTTTGAGTAGATACAGAATGTATTATTGGAAAATTACTTGGAAACAGTATCCAGTATGACTAGAGAAGTGACCCAGGAATTGAAAGCAGAGAAACCGTTAAGATACTCGGAGTGGGGGTGTCAGCATGAGGTGAAACTCATGAGCAGGGCCTAGAGAGAGAATAGGTGAGCACGAGATTGTGAGAAAAAGAGTGGATAGCGTTTGGTTTCCAGTTGATGACAGAAGTAAAGAAGAAGGAAACAAACCTCAAGATTCTAAAAAGTGGGAAATAGATTGTGCTGTTAATAAACTTGGAAAGTCAGAAGAGGCTACTGGTTGGCAAGGAAGGTGAAATCGGTTTTAAACATGCTAGTTAGAGCTTGAACAGTAAGTGTTTGTTCTTGCTTTTGTGAAAGTGCCTGTGAGACTCCTAGGGGATGAGGCGTGTGCTGGACCTTGCGTTGTTTTCTGTCTTCTGACTTTCTGGCGTGTGGTGCAGCTTGTGGGATCTTACCTCCCCACCCAGTGAAAGTGAGGAGTCCTAACCACTGGACCTCCAGAGAGTTCCCTGTATTCTGACTTTTAATTCCATTATTCCATTAGATATTTTGGTACTTTTATTAGGGCTTTTCTTAGTTCTAAGTTTTAAAGTACAACTTGGAAAGCAAAGTTGAAGTGTATTATTAAGTAAAATAAACGGAGGAAAAACGGATGATTCTTGAACTAAGTTCAAGAAAGGTAACATGTACATTATATCTCTGCTGCTGCTGCTAAGTCATGTCAGTCGTGTCTGACTCTGTGCTACCCCACAGACGGCAGCCCACCAGGCTCCGCCGTCCCTGGGATTCTCCAGACAAGAACACTGGAGTGGGTTGCCATTTCCTTCTCCAGTGCATGAAAGTGAAAGTGAAGTCGCTTAGTCGTGTCCGACTCTTAGCGACCCCATGGACTGCAGCCCGCTAGGCTCCTCCATCCATGGGATTTTCCAGGCAAGAGTACTGGAGTGGGGTGCCATTGCCTTCTCCAACATTATATCTCAAGTACTTATAACTGGCAGTTTGTGCCTCTTGACTACCCTTATCTAATTCCCCCTCCTCATACTCCCCACCTCTGGTGACCACAAATCTGATATTTTTCTTTCTTTGTTTTTGAAGTATAATTGACAAACTGCTGTGTGTTAGTTTCTGGTACACAACATAGTGATTCGATATTTCTATGCATTTCAAAATGAGTACCTTGAAAATTGGTAATTCTAGTTATCATAGTTTTCATTTTTGAAAAAAAATTAAAATATTTATCTTGTATATTTCAAAGACTAAGTCACTTGAGTTACTTGGAAGATTTAGGTCTCCCCAATATCTCCACTAGAATTACAGTTTTAAAAATTATTCAGGAATAACAAAGAAGATACTTGAGCTTTAGAATATGTAGATGTGGCCAGGCTTTTTGTGGGGACGGGTGGTTTAGGGTAGATTTCTTAACCTCTGCCTCAGCTATAAGATAGGGATAGTAATAGAGCCGACTTGGTTAGGATTAGTATTAAATGAGTTAATAGATGTAAAGTACTTATAATGATGCTAGATATTAGGTGGTGGTGTTAGTGTGTGTGTCCTGTTACATAATGTTTGTCATTCCAAGAGAGTTTTATATTTATATACAGAAATAAAGCATCTAGACTCTTTTGTCTCCCCTTCCTGAAGGTGGTTATCAACCTCTCTCAAAACTTACTTCATACTTCCTCCCTTCAGGTATTACTTGCTACAGTCACACTAAAACTATCGTGGGTACCCTGCATAAGCTCTGTATTTTCGGAGTTCTTTGTTTTTATTCATACTTTCCTCACCAGCTAGAATGTTGCCCTATTGTCAGATATTCAAAAGCTGCCTTTTTAAGTGGTGCTTTCTTGATATTTCTGCAGCTATAGGTAATCTGTCCATATGAATTTCATGTATTTCCTTTTGCATAGTTTATGCCACTTTCTATATTGCTTTATTACCTTTTTGTCTACTTAAATGTCCTTCACTAAGTTATGATATCTTAGAATTGTACCTTATTCACCTTTGTAGGTTTAGAACCTGTCACAGACCTTGGCACTTAGAAGGCACTCATTTGTGGAGTAACAGTTTATAGAAAATATAGCAAGCTAAAAGGTGATAGTTAATGGAGAATGCATGCCAGTAAAAATGTGCTTTGTCAGTTTTTGTACACTAGGAACAACCTGCCTGATGAGTTACTTAAAATGAGATCACTTGAGGTTTAGGAATTGGGTCAGATTCCAGAATGTATAGTGGGCTAGATGACTCTGGGGACTATCCACAGGTCAAGGATTTTTGTTAGAATGATTTCCTATTGCGTTATAAAGGCTAGTATGTCTTAATTAACCACCAGAGGGATTGTTTTTCTGACAACCGAATTTTCACAGATCTACCTGCCCACCAGTCTTCGTCTTCAGTGGTCCAAATTTGTGAAAAGTTTGGCCAGGATTGAAGGGTACATCTGCTGCCAATACCAATATACAAACGACCTGTCTCAATCAGTTATTGAACCCATAATCTCTCTCTCCAAGTACATTTTTCTTATCATAATACCATAATGCCTCTAGACGTGAAAGGAGGAGTAGGCTGAAAATAGGAGCTGGGTGAGATAATATTTATATCCCTAAAAGGTTAACTGATACTTAACAACCCCTGAAAATCAGAAGTATCAGACATTGACTTGATAATTTTAGCACTTTCGGAATTTGCTGCTATTCCTGCTGAATGGGTTCAGATTGACAGAACCTTTAATGTCCTTATCCAATCTCACTGTCTTATATTTAACAAGTGTTCTGACAAAACAGATAACTTGGAATTATAGCTGAGCAAGGTCACTGATTAATTTCATTGTGGCGATGTTTCTGTTCTGTGTATTTGCGTGTACTTCTCATATACATAACAAAGGAAAGTACAGTGCACGCTCTATTTTTTTCCTCCTGTAGTTCACTTTTTAAAAAAATCTGTTGTGACCGACAAATTAATTTTATAACTTACAGATGTGAACCTGCTTTTGAGGAGTAGGAAAATGGACTTGACTAACAGTGGTTTACATTGATTTGGTAGGTTTTAACATTTACAAGGCACTTTGAGATATTGCTATACCCTTAAGTGTGATAGCTTAAAAGTGAAGGTACAATGTAACTGTTACCTGAAAATGCTTCTAGTTGTTATCAGCAGCAGTGAAATTGGGTGTAGAGGGTGGCAACTGGAAATCACGGGGGGAGGATTCTTTTTTACTTATGGTATGTTTGATAGTGTGTTACTGGTTCTGCTAATCCTAACAGCCCATTTAAGGGTGTATATTTATTTCTAGTTAGGATGAGTCTTTGTGTTTCTCAGTCTTTAGATCCAGTCATAAAACTCCTTTTAGTGTTTGTATAATTTTGGTGGCTTAGTTTTTGGTCAGACAGGGTGAGGAGGGGGATTCTTAAATGAAGTAACATAAAAGGAAAACCATCTTCCTGTTTCTTATTTCTCTATGTATCATGTGATACTGTCTTTTTAAGACCTTTGAAATGCCAAGGGAAGCTTGGTAACCAAGGCAAGGTTTTGTTGTTTTCTTCTCAAATTTGTAGTTCTGCATTTTATTACACAGTCACGAAGAACTTAGTCTGTTACCAGTAAAAACTGAAGCCGCAAGACTTGCGTCTCTATGCTGCCAAGTACTTCCTGTTTTGTCAGATTTCCATTTAGGGAAAAGAATGGATTTAGAGTAGACAAGCCTGAAAGCATCTCTTCTGAAACTCATTTTGAAAGCGGTCCAAATACCTAGATTGGGGGAGAGGGGATGGCACATCATGTCTTCACATGAAGTCATTTGTCAGAAAGCTTCGTTTGGCTTATCATGAAAGGGTTGCCAACAAGGCAGAAAAACTTTGTTGCCAGAAGTAATTGCTAAAGTATAAACTTGCCAACATTGGTGACTTGCCTGTTAGGCTTTCCATGTCAAACGTGTTTCAGTTTGTTGAGTGAATCATTGTATTGCCTGTGAAGGAGGTTTTATCTGTGTTCATTTCTAGTAGACCTTTCTTCCTCTAGAAATATGTAAGAACTGCATTCAGCCACATTTATTCTGTTTACAGTAGGGACAGGTGAAAGAGCAAATGGTGATTAATTGAAATGGGCTACCTTGTGAATATTGGAAATCTTCGGGGGAAAGGTTGCTGTAAAATGATGTTAATCTCTTGTTAGTTAAAATAGTAAATAACATTTATGTAAATAGAATTATCTGTCACTTATTCTTCATCCAGGTAGCTCAGTGGTAAAGATCCACTTGCCAACACAGGTTTGATCCCTGGGTCAGGAAGATCCCCTGGAAAAGGCAATGGCAACCGACTCCAGTAGTCTTGGCTGAGAAATTCCATGGACAGAGAAGCCTGGTGGGCTGCAGTCCATGAGGTCGCAAGAGTCAGATATGAATTAGTGACTAACTAGCAGTAACATTTTTATTCTATGAAATGAACTTCAAATTAGGTGTTAATAGACATGTAATAGAACATGTCAGCAGAAGATGCTTTCAGTGTAAACCTGAATCCCTTCATATTGCTGCTAAGGGAGTCTTCTGTTCAGGTCCTTTGCAATTGCAGAACTGAGCCCACATGTAAAATTTTCTTTGACCATACTGACCTGACCTGTTTCAAATCAGAGCTATTTTTCTCTCTTGACCTGTTTGTAAAATATAAAAGATGCTCTTTTTTTTAAGTTGCTTTTTAATCTCTGAACTCTTAGCATCTTTTTTTCCTTATCAGCTACCTGGCTGTGTCCCCCTTCATGTTGAAGATGTTGAGGGAACAGACGTTGAATCAATGAGATATTAGAAACCATCTATTATAAAGTTTCTACCAGATACTTCTTTTTTTCATCTAGTTATGTGCTCCTATTTCTGAAACATGTTACTTTAAAATCCAGTGGAAAAAAGTTTTCCCAAGTACCCATCATGCCCTACAGCTTCATCTTCCATTTTGTTATACATCAGAAATCTAATCTCTTAAAACCCTTTAATAACCATTTGTTGCCATATTCTTTTAATAAGCTGTATCCAAATCAATGATTCTCACATTTTAGTGTATTCAGTAGCGTTACATCAGGTACTTGTTCAAAATAGATTGATGGCACTCAATTCAGATCTCATGAATTCACTTCTGTGGAGAATTATCATGCAGGTGGTCTCTTAACCAGACAGAGGAACGGTAATCTGCTGCATGCACGCCCATTTGTCATTTCTTCTTCATATTCTTACATGAATTATTCTTTTTACTTTGTTTGAATTATTGACATCTCACTTTTTTTCCTACTAATTGTTGACATCCTTAGTTTTTCTCCTAAATTCAGTGGTTGGAGAGTTTATCCACCAGATATCCAGGAAACTGTCCAAGATTCCTTTCCTTGTTTGTCAGGATTTATCACTTCCCCCGCTTCCCCTTCCCAAAGCATACAGGTTTGGAGGTCAGTATATACATACTGGCTATGTGTACCTAAGCCTATTGACTTTTCCCAAAAAATTAAGTTTTTAACAAATTCCATATTGATTGTATAGTTGAACTCCTTATTTAAATAATTTTTCCTAAAATTCCACTTCATGGTTCCACATAGTAAAAAATCAAATTCCAATCATACACTTAAAACACAAATTCAAGATGTATTAGGACCCTTGCTCTGGAACAGTCTTCATAACTACACCAGCATTTAAGAATTGTTATTTAAAAAAAAAAAAAAAATTTTCTATTGACTGGAAAGGTAGGTAGGTGTGTGTGTGTGTGTGTGTGTGTGTGTGTGTGTGTATAATGTGGTGATTACCTCTTGCAGTATTAGGATGGTTAAAGAAGGAACATTAGTTTTATTTGTGATACAAATTTGAGTCTTTTTCCCATTTTTTAAAATTGGGTTGTTCAAGTTTTCAGAGTTTTTATACATTCTGGTCAGGTATCCTTTGTCAGATGTGATTTATTTTCTCTAGCATCTTTTCCTTTTCATCCTCTGAAAGGAGAGCAGAAACTTTTAATTTGGGTGAAATTGTCATATTTTTTCATTTATGTATCATGCTTTTGTTGTATGATAGTATCTGAGAACTCTTCTTTAAACCAGGGTCACAAAGATTCTTTTTTTCATCCAGAAGTTTTAGACTTTGAGGTACATTTTGACTTACCATCACTTTGAGTTAATTTCTGTATATGGTACAAGGTATGGTTTGGTTTTTGGTGTTACTGTTTGTATACAGATGTCCCGTTGCTCCAGCACCATTTGTGAAAAAGCACTGTCTTTCTTCATTGATGCATCTTTTCGCCTCTGTCACAATCAACCATGTATTTAATGAGTCTATTTTTAGACTGTTCTTTTCCATTAGTAATATTACATTAAATTTATAGCAAGTCTTGAAATCAGATGGCATAGGCCTTGTAACTTTTTCTTTTTTGAAAATGTTTTGGCTATTCTAACTTCTTGTCCCAAGTAAATGTTAGCAGTAGCTTGTTGATTTCTTTACACACACCCCACCCCACACATATACTCCCCAAATAAACCACTTGCAAATTTGATTGGGTTTTACATTAAATCTATAAAATCATTTTAGAGAACTGACAATACTGAGTCTTCCCATGACTTTATTTAGCTCAGTTTCTCACCAGCATTTTTAATTTTCAACACAAAATCTTGTACAAATTTAAATTTATACCTTAGTATCCCTGTTTTTGATGTTACTGTAAGTGGGCATAATTATTTTATAAGTGAGGGAATAAATAACTTGCCCAAGCTGAAGTGGCAAAGACAGTATGAAACCTACATTAGCTTATTAAACCACTATCCTGGTTTTCATTATGATACTGGTTTTCTTATTCTGAAATCATGGTTATAGTGGTGGCAGAGAGGAAGCCCTATTTTTATGGCAAGAAAAATCCCTTACCATGCATCTAGTTGATTCCTCTAGAGTTTATGATTTCCTGAGTTTAGGTTTTCCAGATCTGCTCAGATCGTAAACCATGCTTGTCTTAATTTAGAAGCTTCTGATCAGTACAGTTGTGAACTAGTGTTTTCAAGTATATCTTACCCTGTAGTTAACTAGTATGAATTATTTCATTTTTAAAAATACATACCCTTAGCATTTGAATGCCTACCGTGTGCTCACCAGTACAGATACAAAGATGGTTTCTTGAACAACTCCCATGGGAGGCTAGGTGGGGAGGAATACATTTATTATAGTATTATAGTAAACACTGTAATAAATACATACACATGGTCAGTGATGGAACAAAAGCTTTTACTTGGTTGCAATTAAGAGTAGCTGTACTGTTGTTTCATGTTTTAGAATTCCTTTTAAAAAATAATTTGAAAACAGTTAAGTGGAAAGCATGTAAAGGGCTTTGAGAAGGAGAAATCTGTCAGTCATTTCATAAGGATTGCTTTTGCACTTGATGGGGAATCCTTAGGAAAGACCAGTTAATAAATAACCTAGGCATGGTAAATACAATATGGTGTCATACAGTGTAGAAAAGTAAAAAAGGTTCAGTATGAGTTTCATTTTGAAAGGTGAGGAACAATATTTGAGTTTTTACGTTAAGCCTTCATTTTTTTCATTTGTGGATTTCTTCTGACTTAACAGCATCTTGATAAATGTATTAACTAATCTGAATTTGCTCTTCATATCTTGAGTATTCTAATGTTTCAGTCAGTTAAATATATTGAGGATTTACAACTTAATTTTTGTTTATTTTTCAGATTCCCTTGTGAATGATAGAAATGAAAGTGAATGGATAGTCTTATCAGATAAGTATGTTTTAAGTCTAAATATATTTGATTTTTTTCCATAAGATGGCTCTACTAGTACTTATCTTTATTTGAAACAGTTTTGTTACATTGTATCATGACAGCTGGCATATCAGCATGCACTTCAAAAAATGTTATAAAAATGGGTGAATTTTTGTGTAGCTATATTAATACTGAAGATGGAAGAAGAAAAACATTTTCTGCATATTGTGCCTTTTTATATCAAGGAAGGTAAAAATGCTACTGAAACACAAAGATTTGTGCAGTGTATGGAGATAGTGCTGTGACTGATTGAAAATCTTGCAAGTGGTTTGCAAAGTTTCATACTGGAAATTTCTCACTGGATGATGCTCCCACTTAAACCAGCTAAAACTTGATGAAAAGTGTCTGTAATTAGTCAATAGAAAACGCATAGTCTTCCATCAGGATAACACAAGACTGAATGTTTGATGACCAGGCAAAAACTGTCTCAGCTTGGCTGGCAAGTTGATTCATCTTCCGTATTCTCCAGACAGTAAGCCTTCAGATTTACATTTAGTTTGATCTTTAAAAAATTATCTTAATGGAAAAAATTGCAATTTCCTGGAAGACTGTAAAAGGCACCTGAACAGTTCTTTGCTCAAAAACATAAAAAGTTTTGCTAAGTTGGAATTAAAAAGTTGCCTAAAAAAATGTCAGAAGGTAGTGGAATAAAACAGTGACTACATTCTTCAATAAAGTTATTGGTAAAAATGAAAAATGTGTCTTTTTTTTTTTTTTTAATAATTAAAAAATTGAAGGACCTTTCTGGCCAATCCACTATTTGTAATCTGTAAATCAAAACGGTATTCTTTAAAACGTATTTTTTTTTTTTTTGATAGAAGTGTCGAGATTCCTGAAAATAAATTCGTAATCTTGTCAAAGCAAAATGTACCTGCCATTTTTTTTTTTCTCCCCAAGACTGGTCATACCTCAGTTAGAAAGTGCCCATGCAGTTGTACCTAGATTATTTATTAATCCTCTGTATAGTATATATGAAAATCAATTGCTTTCCTAATGGCTGAAAAGCTAGATAATATCTGCTTGGTTTTAGATTTATCTGATGTTTTGAGGTGGCTTGTTTTGAGGTGGCTTAACTGCTCAAATTTAAATTTCATTAGAACCCCTGTTATTTTAAAGAGGATTATTGGCTATTCCAGTGTGAATTTAAGAACAGATGTTCTCACAGTATAATGAAAATAGAAGATTCATGTGCCATTCAGACTTGGAAGTAGGAAGTATAGAATGGTCAGACACTGGCTTAGGGTATTAAGCTTATTATCCAATTTAATGTTCTTTAGGTGTTTCTCCAAGGCCACTGGGGTCATTCTCAGTTAAATACACGAGTAGTAAAATGTAGCAGATAATTTTACATAAAAGCAGCCATGATAATGAGAACTGGTTTTGAGTTGTTTGTATAGTAGTTAACTATTCTCGCATGATTTGCTGTTTGAACTATACAAATGTTCAAAGTCCAGCAACACCCTACTGCCAAACTCTGACCTCAGAAAAGTATGACAGTTGAATGGAGTGATACTGGCGTGAGGCCAGTATAGGGTGTGTGTATACCTAGCATAGTTGGCCTGAGTTCAGATTGTTCCTCCTGGGAGTGCTACTGTTCCTTGAAGGCCACAAAACTGATTATAAACTCAATAACAGTATTTTGTTTACAGAGCACTTACACATGCATTCTAATATATTCTTAAGCATAAAATATGGCTTTTTTAATTTGAACTTACAGATCAAGAAATTTAAGTGACACAATAGAGACTTTGTGAACCCTTAAATCCACTCCTCAAAATAAAATAAAGTTCTAAAGGTTAACAGTGGCTGTTAACCAACAATTACTTCACTAAACACAAAACTGAGCAGTGGTATCAATTACCTATGAAGCTGGTAGATGCAAAACACGACAGTTCAGCAGGATATGATACAGATGAGTGATGGGGTTTTAAATTAATCTGATTCCAAAGCCTCCATCTACAGTATTTTTAACTAAGGAATTTTACAGCAGGCATAAAGCTACATCTTAATGCTGAATAAACAGGTGCTCAATTACCCCCACCAGTTCTGTCAGGCAAATATTAACCAAACTTGAATCGTTATAAGACAAAAATTTAATGAAAAGTGGTATGTAATAATCCAAAGGGCTAAATAGTTACATGGGACTGTATTAGAAATTTAATATACAAGTAAATGTTACATGTTATCATCATCTGATTCATCTTCTTCCTTCAAAGATTCCTGGAAAGAGAAAAAGTGTTTAAAGTCAATTTTTAGCACTGCTATAACAACCTGAATCTAAGTGCTTGTCATTCAAAATTCTTTATAAGTAAAATGGAACACTGGTTTAGAATGTTAAACTTTACTTGAATGTCTTAAGTACATCCTGCTCTATCAATGACTATATTCTTGATAGGATACACACAGTATGAAAGCATTAAACATTCTCAAAAAACCTTGCCATTTTCACATGCACAAAAAAAATATTTTGGAACCAGGGCAACTTTATCCCCATTGAGGATAACCTAGAAAGTTTCGTTTAGTTCACCTCAACTCTTAAGTGTTATTTAATAGAATTCAACATATTTCCATGATGCTTTTACCTTGAGCTGTTTTCATGCTATGGCTTACCTTGGCATATTTCTCTGCCTCTTCCCTTATATCTTTAGGAACTATTTCATGTCTTCCATTAGTTACTGTAAATTAAGTCATATATTTAAATGAATTAAAAACGAGAACTGTCACTGTGATTTGAAAAGACTAAACAATCTAGCCAATCCATAGGTAATACCAGGTTCTTTGACTTCATCTTTGTGCTTCATAAGCTCTTACAATAAAGAAATTATGCTATGATTTATCCTGGTGCTATAAATCCTGAGGATTCATTCACATATATATATTCACAAACACAGTCAAAGCTATGGTTTTTCCAGTAGTCATGGCAATGTGACAGGTGGACCATAAAGAAGGCTGAGTGCCAAAGAACTGATGATGCTTTTGAATTGTGCTAGAGAAGACTCTTGAGAGTCCTTTGGACTGCAAGGAAATCAACCCTGAATATTCATTGAAAGGACTGATGCTAAAGCCAAAGCTCCAGTACTCTGGCCACCGGATGTGAAGAGCCAACGATATGGAAAAGACCCAATGCTAGGAAAGGTTGAAGGCAAAAGGAAAAGGGGACAGAAGAGGATGAAATGGTTAGACAGCATCACTAACTCAACATGAATTTGAGCAAAGTCCAGCAGATAGATAGTAGAGAACAGAGGAGCCTAGTATACTGCGGTCCATGGGATTGCAAAGATTCATGAGTTAGCGACTGAACAACAATTTATTCACAGCATGATTAGATTTTAAAATCTGTCCCTGAAGCCCTATGGTTGCCTTCCTAAAAAGAAAAAAGGTTACTTCCCAATAATACTGTATGCAATGGATGTTTCAAAGTAAATAAACTACTCACAACTTTATATAGTCTCTTATTAAGCAGAACTTAATATCCCTAAATTTATTCTAGCTTTGTTTGTATTAGAAAGGCACCCAGCAGTCAGAACACACTGTGGCCAGTACTGCAATTGAATGAAATGCTTATTTCATGATCCAGCAGTTCCACTCTTAACATATATTTCTAAAATGCTACTACATATGCATGCCACAGTAGATGTAAAGGACATGCACAGCTGCATTATTCATTTCAGTAAACACTGGAAACAGCCCAGTTGACTATTGGAATTCAAGACAGTGGTTACCTTTGTGGACAAGGTAAGGATTGTTGACTTAATGGGAGGCCTAAGGGTTGAGCAATTTCAAATCCTAAAATAAGATGCTGTGAAAGTGCTGCACTCAATATGTCAGCAAATTTGGAAAACTCAGCAGTGGCCACAGGACTGGAAAAGGTCAGTTTTCATTCCAATTCCAAAGAAAGGCAATGCCAAAGAATGCTCAAACTACTGCACAGCTGCACTCATCTCACATGCTAGCAAAGTAATGCTCAAAATTCTCCAAGCCAGGCTTTAGCAATATGTGAACCGTGAACTTCCAGATATTCAAGCTGGTTTTAGAAAAGGCAGAGGAACCAGAGATCAAATGGCCAGCATCTGCTGGATCATCAAAAAAGCAAAAGAGTTCCAGAAAAACATCTATTTCTGCTTTATTGACTATACCAAAGTCTTTGACTGTGTGGCTCACAAGAAACTGTGGAAAATTCTGAAAGAGATGGGAATACCACTTGTCCTGCCTCTTGAGAAACCTGTATGCAGGTCAGGAAGCAACAGTTAGAACTGGACATGGAACAACAGACTGTACCAAATCAGGAAAGGAGTATGTCAAGGCTGTATATTGTCACCCTACTTATTTAACTTATATGCAGACTCCCGTCTAATGTTGAGGCTGAAACGCCAATAATTTTTGGCCACCTGATGCAAAGAGCTGACTCATTTGAAAGGACCCTGATGTTGGGAAAGATTGAGGGCAGGAGGAGAAGGGGACACCAGACGATGAGATGGTTGGATGGCATCACCGACACAAAGGACATGGGTTTGGATCGACTCTGGGAGTTCGTGATGGGCAGGGAGGCCTGGCGTGCTGCGGTTCATGTGGTCGCAGAGAGTTGGACACGACTGAGTGACTGAACTGAACTGAAGTGAAGGGTAATTTGGCAGGCTGGTCTACTTGGTCACCAAATTAGTGTTTACACTAATATATTCATGCTGTTTGTTTTTTGTGTACTTTTCTATGTGTACAGGCCATTACTAACTTTTTTTAAGATTGAAAAAAAAAGGCACCTATAGTAAATTAGGTTTGGTACTGATGACTCTGATAGCAAATAAGTACAGAGTAATCACTTACTTTCACCAACCCAGCTGAGCTCTAGTTCAAAAGCTTTATCCTTAACTTCATCGTGGACTATATAAATTCTAGAACAGAAAGAGGAAATTAACATTTGGCCATCTACATAGTTCACATACCCACTCAGCAAATCAACATCCATTCCTTATATAAGTATTTATAAAATTATACACACAGTATACATAGTCTATAATATGAAAATTAATTAGGACTGATAAAAAACACTATGAAGGATTCACTATACCATATACCTTTATACAACCCAAGCTGTTCATTCTGATACATTCTTTCAGAGACAGAACTAAAAGATGTCTCATAAGGAACATTCAAATGGGAGAAAGCTATTACCTGTGCCTTTCCAGGATATTTGGTATTTTCCATTCATTAACTGATTTTTAAACAAAAACTAATTTATTAGCTTACAGAAAGTCTTCATTCTGCACTTTCTTGGCAGGAATATTTTTAAACCCCTTTACTATTCTGGATGTCCCTAAGCCTGGCCTTTAAACAGTACAAGACAAGCTGCAGCAAACAAGGAAGCAGTGTCACACAATATATTAAAAGTAGAAGTAAAAACAAGGCTTCCCTCGGACTCAGTGGTAAAGAATCTGCCTGCCAATGCAGCACATGGGAAGGTCCCACATGCTGCAGAGCAACCATACTATGGGCCCCAACTACTGAACCTGTGCTCTTAAGAGCCTGGGAGTTGGAACTACTGAAGCTCCCAGGCCACAATGAGGAGCCTGTGCACAATGAGAGAAAAGCCTGAGCAGCAATGAACACCCAGCACAGCCAAAAAGAAAATTATTTTTAAAAAACAGAAGTACAAAGTTATCAGCAAAGCTTTTTTTCTATTTTATACTTTACCATCTTTCACAACAAAGTAGCAAAAGTAATTTGGAGGGTATTCCTAAAGCCTTGCTATAACAGCTGTAACATAAGAAAGCATCTTAAACTTTCTAGAACTAAAAGATGCGTAGTACTCCATTTTATTAAATGATCAAAGAATGGCTTTCCTACACAGAATATAAACATAAAAGCTGTGGTAAGAACTGATATCCAGAAGAGTTCTCGAAGGAAAAAAACTTGCACAATTCAATGAGGATTATTTACTTTTTATTAGTTCTATCATGTTACAGTTGCCAGTGTCCTCTAGGTTGTCGTTATTAATAAAGGACAATCACAGAATGGAATGGATTCCCCTTCACAAGAAAGGGCAAGGGTCTCGTGGTAAAAAGGCAGTAGGGGAAGGAGGGTGTCAGTAGCAGGAGAGTGGTAGATTAGTATAAAATTATAAAACACTTGTGATTTTAATATTTTGTTACAACTATCAGTATAGAGATTAAGAGTATCATTCAAATAATAGGTTTATCATCATATGATAGACCCTCCTGGACTTTTTTTCCCCCTTGCATGTATTATTAGATGTAAAACCTGCTGACTAGACAATGATGACGTAGTTCTAATGTGGACAGAGGTGTTATGAATTCTCTGGAATATTACGTTTATTACTCTAACTCTGAAAAGCTGACTAAAAAACTAGCATTTTATCAGATTTTTTGAAATACTAGATGCCTGCATCCTTTGATCTAAAAAAAATAATGTATTTTGAAGCATGGTCACTGAGATTTTACTGGCATTATTGCTGCTTACTACTACTGTTACACAGCTTTCTACCCTAGGTATCTGTAACATAAACTACTTTAGGCTTTCTTTAGCTATTTCTAGATGTTTTGAAATACTGCTATTCATCTTGTTACAAGAACTTCAGCTGTAGACCTTAAAGTTGTAAGCTAAGGTTGATATAATTGGGACTTTTGAGATTTAAGAAGTCGGAAGCTAGCAAATGAAGTCTCTAGAGGTTCACTATATCCTCCAAATCTTGAATTCTGTCAACTGAACAGGAGTGTATTTTAATCAAAAGCTGTTTTTTCCCATCCTGTTCACTGTCACTTAAAATGAAGCCTCTCAGAATGCTGGATTCACCTTCTAACGTTAATGCAATAACTAATTTCCAAACAAAACAGCCTCTTAGGATTAATGTATAAGGTAAGGTCAAGTGAAATATTTGTCAATACTAAGGAAAATTTCAACTTACATTTTTGCAACTTCTTTAACAACATCACGGCAGGTCATTTCTTTCATCTACAGAAAATAAAATATATATTCATTATGTTATGAGTCAAAGGAAGAACACTTTCCACTTGTGTAACTTTTCAGATTCTTTTTGCAACTTTTTTTTTGCAACTTTTATCAGTAACCTATGCTCTTAAGATTCTTAAATATAAAACCAAGGAAAATAACCTGAAATTCAAAAAGACCAGAACTTAAGTTTTTTATTGTTTAATTTTTTTAATGATTATGCAAAAAAAGCCTTGGGCACCAATAATTTTGTGAAATATATTAAAGTTTATAAAAATCTAGACTCCTTTATGAATTTATTCGCAGGACAACCCTGACATTTAAAAGATTACCAAGAAATTTTTTTTTTCTTTATAGTGAATTCAGGATAATAAAATGCAAACAAACCACAAATACTTCTCCATGCTAGATAAACAGGGATAA
Organism: Cervus canadensis; assembly: GCF_019320065.1. NCBI lineage: Eukaryota > Metazoa > Chordata > Mammalia > Artiodactyla > Cervidae > Cervus > Cervus canadensis. The sequence continues at coordinate 65,795,726 of NC_057391.1, read as the reverse complement.
ATTATCCTTCATGAAACTGTTCAAGACAAAACTGCAAAATGTCAGGGAAAGCTCTGAAGAACCAAGATCTGAGTGGAGTCTTGGAACACAGATTTATCTGATTTAATTATGAGGAAGATAAATGAACTGCAAAAGTGAACATATGGAAATCAAGGCAGAAAAATAGCCTTTAGATGCCTGGCAGAAAAGTCTGTTACACTAAAGGTACAGCAAGTAACCAATGCAGAATTTTTTTAGTATATGTGTTTCTGAACACATTTGACAAAATTTTTAAAAATGCGTAAACCTGGTGTTCATATTCTGAATATGTGGAGGATGGAAAATAGTGAAAAAATAATGAACAGTCATAAACAGCAATCCAAACTTGAGGTGGTTTAACTACTGTATCTCTAAATTAAGCTTACTAATATTTTATTTTTTGTATTTAATATTTACAAATCTTGATGCCCCAGCTCATAGAAATAGGAAAAATATTGGAAAGCAACAACTGTTCAATCTAGACAGAGATGTTTGTTGTATGGTATTTTTTCTGATTGAATTTCTGATTAAATTTTTTCATGGCAAATTGGGGGTGAAGAAAAGGAAAATACCAATATTCATATTTTTGTCTTTATAAGTTTAAGTTCTATATTTAGTAGATTAATTGTAACATACAAAGGCAAACTTAAACTTGAAGCGATACATCTTAAATATCAAATACATTTTTACATATGTTGGTAAAGTTTATTTTATAAAATTATATTCTTGGTAAACAGAACACAAGTAGAAAAGCAGACCAGAGTCATGACTGAGAGCAGGGGCTGGCAAACTCTCTCTGTTAAAGGGCCAAGTAGTAAATATTTTAGACTTTGATCATAGGGATAAGGTTTTCAGTCTCCATTCCAACTACCAAACTCCACTGTTGTACTAGAGCAAAAGCAGCCAGTGACTGAATATGGCTATGTTCCAATAAAACTTTAAAAAGCACTGCAGCTAGAGATTATCATACAGAGTAAGGTAAGTCAGAAAGAGAAAAACAAACACCGTATACTATCACTTATATGTGGAATCTAAAATATGACACAAAGGAACAAAACCAGACTCACAGGCATAGACAACAGAGTTGTAGTTGCAAGGGAGAAGGGGGCTAGCGGAGGGATGGAGTAGGACGTTGGGGTTAGCAGATGTAAGCTATTATATATACAGAATGGGTAAACAGCAAGGTCTTACTGTATAGCACAATGAACTACATTCAATATCCTATAAGCCCTAGTAGAAAAGAATATATGACAGAAAAGACCACTGGTCTAAGAGTTATAAGGTCTTGGATTGTTTGTAAGCAATAGTCTATGACTCTAGCCAGTGTGGTGTTTTGTTTTGTTTTTTTTTTTTTCATTTTATTTATTTAGCCAGTGTGTTTTAACCCAGGCTTGGACTTGGGCCAAGTGATCTCTAAGGTCCTTTTGTCAATTTTATCAATCCTAAAATAATTGATTAGGCTTTTACAGGTCTAGAACTTGGTGTTAAGTTCCAAGCACTAGAAGCCTGGTATTAAAAAAGCTGAATCAGTGAATTAGTTGAGCAAAGTTCCAGTACAGCATTAACATTAAATGTACAAGAAATTTTTGTCACTGTAATTTACCAAAATACTGCTAAATCATATGCCTGTCTTTTAAGGAAGTTTCTGATAAGCAGTGAAGAGCTGGTGGGTACTATTTCAATGTCAAGTTGATCAATTTATGGCTAAAAGGAAAGCCAGGAAATTTTTAAGAAACTTTTCCCACACTAATAGATGTTGGGAACAAAGGAAAGAGAAGCAAAGGAGCAAAGACTTTAATGTGTAAGACTTCAGACAAAAGCCGTTTTCTAGATGAAAGAAGTGATAGAGTAAAAGACCAAAGTTCTGAACCTAAGGGGCACAGGGTTTGGTGAATGGGTCTCAAGGATTTTGTGAAATTATATGAAAAAAATTTTTTTTAAGATTAGACAGCCATCATGGGGAATACATGTAAATCCATGGCTGATTCATGTCAATGTATGACAAAACCCACTACAATATTGTAAAGTAATTAGCCTCCAACCAATAAAAATAAATGAAAAAAAAAAAAGATTAGACAGCCATCAGAATCAAAAGAACCCATGATACAACTCTAAAGATAATATGCTGCCAGCTTTCCTGCTCAACCAATCTAGCAGCTTCAGAAAGCTTGACTTAAAATGGCAAACCACACTTGGACCAAAAGCTTTAGTCTGTGGTGATGAAACTTAACCACAAGAGAATAATGGTATACCAGAATTTTAAACAACAAAAAGGTATTACCTGAAGCTTTTCAATTTCTGTCTTTGCAGCCTGCCTGGCTTTGCCAATGGCACAGCCCCAATAACCCTATTTAAAAAGAATATACACCAAAAAAAAAAAAAAGTATTATTAATATACTATCATAAGTCATTAATGACTACTGTTTCTATTTAAAGATTAATAAAAGGATGCTAGATGACATTCAAAAGCACATATGGAGAAATACAGTAAAAAGACATTTACTGAAATGAATAACAAGGGACTCAAAAAGTTTAAAATATCAAACTTAAGTATAGAATGACCTGGATTATTTTCAAGAAATATCCAAAGGAAAACAAATTATATCATTTTACACACACACACACACAATTTTTGAAAGAAAGAATTCCTAAGAGTTAAATACTTAAAGCCTTCTTAATGTATATATACACATTTTTTGGCAGCACCAGTGCGGCTTGTGGAATTTTCAGTTTCCCAAACCAGCAGACAGTGAAAGCATGGAGTCCTAACCCATGGACCACCAGGGAATTCCCTAATTTATATTGTAAAGTTTTTTTTTTTTTAATTAAGTATGCCCATTCATACTTGTATAACTATACTTGTATGTAATGACAAAACCTAAAGAGCCTTAATTTTGTTAATGAGTATAAAAACCATTAAAATCTCAGAAGACACTTTAAGAAAAGATTATTAGAGAAAGATCCAAGAAATCCCACTTAAAATCCTTTGTACTGGGGAATTCCCTGGCAGTTCAACAGTTAGGACACAGGCTTTCACTGTTATGGACCTGGGTTACATTCCTGGTTGAACTCTTGTTTGGAAAACTTAAGATCCCACAAGCCATGTGGTGCAGCCAAAAAAAAAAACCCCAAAACAATATCAAAAAACCCAAAAAGCTTCAAAAGGGAGGGCATTATATTCATTTTAGAGACTCTGCTAATATTTATGGTAATAAAATAGCACATATTCAAAATTTTATGTTGACTATGCAGTTTCTACATGGCAACCCACTCCAGTATTCTTGCCTGGAGAATCCTAGGGACAGAGGAACCTGGCAGGCTATCAGTCCTTGGGGTCACAAGAGTTGGGTATGACTCAGCAACTAAACCATGCAGTTTCTACAGTAGCATATTAAAAGTCACAAATCTGGGACTTATCTGGTGGTCCAGTGGTTAAGAATGCACGCTCCCAACACACAGGGCACAAGTTCAATCCCTAGTCAGTTCACTAAGATCCCTCATGCCATGCGGCATAGTCCAAAAAAAAAGTCACAAATCTTCACTGTCTCATACCCATAGGTTCTCGTTATTAATGTTAAATAAGAAAATGTTAAATGAGTATTAAAGAAACATATAATCTGAATATGACTTAAGTGCTAATGAGAGACCATTAAACTGGAAATAGAATCTCAGATGATTCAAAATTAACTCACATATGAAACACCCGATGGGTCAATCATGTAGAGTTGTGCACCGTCATTCACACTGTAAGACCCTAACATGAAACTGCACAAAAGTAAATTAGTAATTTTAAACCATGGTTCTTAATACCAGAAAAGTATTAAAAAGTACAATGATAAAAATACAATTTACTTTCTAAGATAAACATTGACTAATACCCATATAACTGACAGTAAGCACTTTGATAATATAGTTTGGATAAAAATAAGTATATACTTGAAAATGTTCAAAATTCATGTGCCTTGGTTTAGTATTAAACTTTCTAATCAACCTTTCCTGCAAGGATAGCACTGCAGGGAAAGGAGTACTAACAGACAGACAAGTAACATGAGGGCCCAAGAGCTAAAGGCATAAACATGAAAAAGCCAAGGGAACAAAATTCTTGCTATGAACACACTGAATCTACCTCAAACTCTTGTTCCACCCTTCATTCTTTCTTGGCTATTCCCCAATATTCCTCCAATTATTTTTCTGCAATAATCCAAATTGATTCAATGTATTTTTTATATGCAACAAAATTAAAGTTAGGGTATTGAACAATCATATGAATTACTGATTTTTTTGAAATTATAAACAGAAAGCAGCTTCATATTACTACTGCATGTGCAGAATACCATATAACCAATTCCCATTTAAGTGCATTTTACCTGTTGCTTATAGAAGACAAGACAGAAACTAATGAGAAAACTGAGATGTCAGTACCATTGGCTACTTAATAACAACAAATGGACTCTATTTAAAATCAGTTTGCAGGGCTTCCCTGGTGGCTCAGTGGTGAAGAGCCTGCCTACCAGTGCAGGAGACACAAGTTTGATCCCTTATCTGGGAAGATCTCACATACTGTGGAGCAACTGAGCCTATGCACCACAACTATGGAACCTGTGCTCTAGAGCCCAGGAGCCACAAGCATTGAAGGCCGTGGGCCCTATAGCCTGTGCTCGGCAACAAGAGAAGCCACCACAATGAGAAGCCCACGCACCACAACTAGAGGGTAGCCCCTGCTCTCCACAACTAGAGAAAAGCCTGCACAACAACGGAGACCCCAAAATAAATTAAATTTTTAAAAATCTTTTTAATAAAATCAGTTTGCAACTTCCTGAAAATGTCTGGATCTAATATCAGAGAATTCCATCCCCCCAGTTTTATTAATAAATAATTGACATGCATCACTACATTAAATTTAAGATGCACAGCATAAAGGTTTGATTTATATACACTGTGAAATGCAATGATTACCACAGGTTTAGATAATATCCATCATCTCACATAGATACAATAAAAAAAAGTTCAAGTACTTCTTGATGAAAGTTCATTTCTTAAGGGTATAAAAGGCTAATAAGATGCTGGGAAAACAGATAACTATAGTACAGATATCGCTGAATATCTCACTAAATTTCATACCTGCAGCCAAAAGGTCTAACAGCACTGTAGAGTGTATATGCGTGTACATACATGGCCACTCTGTCTGCAAGATGCTGAGGGGGGAAAACAGAAGAGTTTATTAAGATTTTTCTCTTGTTGTTCCAGAGGCTCCTCAACTGTTATCAACTTACTTTTAGTGGAATGTTATATCCAAAGTTAGATCTAAAGTTGGAAGCCTCTTCTCTTGCAATGTCTGCTAAAGAACGAGCATCTGCCAACAAACCTGCTACTGCCTGGAAAAAAAAAAAAAAAGTACCAATTAACATTTCTATCACAAATGAAGCAAAAGTATGTGATTGTGATAGACTTAACTTGATATTTTTAACAAGCATCATCATTAGAATAAATTAGTTTGGCTTAAAGGTCTTTCAAGAATCAGACACAACTTAGTGACTAAACCATCATCTTTGCAAGGCATTCTGGAATTTCGATGCTTGAGTATGGGATAACAATTTGGAAATTTCCCAAAATTGTGACTTCATTCTTTTGTCAAATGATGACATTAAAAAAACTCCATGTCTCCCTATTTCCAACTTCATTATAAAGACTAAAACAACCACAAAGAAGAGTAAAACCATGAGTTTTGGTTAGAACTGGTTTTTAATTTAAAGCCATTCTATGTTTAAAAAGTTATTAAAAGTTTTGATTTAAAAGGCGTAGCCTCAAACCTCCTTTCTTTTTCAGCATACTAATAAATTGTAATGCAAAACCAAAACATGACAAACCACAAATCTAGTGGCTTAGAACTGCAATTACCAAACCACATGCTGAGATATCCCAGGAACTACAGTAAACTCAGAGTTGTGGGGTATTTTAAGTTTTTGGGGAAACACATATTGAAGTAGTTCAGTTTCAACATCAGACCATTCCACATTCCTTTCAATGCCATCGGATCACTGAGAAGCTGGGGCTGCCGTGATAGAAAATAAGCACTGTGCAAAAATCAATGTGAAACAGGAAGCAGGGTGGGGTGAGGCACAGCATCTAATCCAATTCCAAACTTTAAGAAACTGAAGAGTACACATTAGTAGTTGTGGTTGTTTGAAAATAAAAAATTTTTATTTTACTGTCATATGGTGAGGTTTTGTTTTTATAGCTACTAAGTTTTAAAAACATAAATCATGATTTAGACCTACATATATAAAACACAGAACCACTGGGTATTTCTTTTGCGCTAGGGAAGCCATGAAAACAGACATGTTGAAACAGTTACAGGTACTGGAAACCACTGACATAAGAAGATTTGCAGAATAAATTCTATCAAAAATTTTAATAGCCTCTTCTACTGCTACCTAGTAATAGTAATGATTATGAAAATCCTTAATCCATTACTGATCACTCATAACATGCTAAGCAGGTGAGGAAACTGGAGTTTAGAGTAACTCAGTAATTTTCATGATTTAAATAATCTTCCATTGCATAAAACTCACTGTGAAGTCTAATAATTTGTCAAATCACTTGAAGATGACAATTGTGGAGACAGACTATCAATCCTTCTTTTCTCCAACCTTCTTCAATGTCTAATGTTTTACCAATTTCCAGTTGCAAGGAATGCCATCAGTTTTTAATAACAAATGGGACAAATCTGAAAATTCTAGGAAAATCTTTGCACCACTAAACTACCTATAGGCTTATATGATTTTTTTCAAAATACATCTACCGAGAGCTATCTTTTTTACTAAGTAAAAGAAAGCAGAATTCACTAATTCCCTTCTACCAGTTAGGTTACAATCTGGCCAAGTTTCAGGAAAACACCAGTTTCACTGGCAGTAATAAATCTGTTCAGGAGAGAAAACAGATTCAGAAAAACTAATAATTGAAGGAAAAAAAAATGTATCTGTAGCTTTATAGTTTACTGCTTATATTTTGCTAGTCCTTTCTGTGTTATGTGTAACACATCTTATTTAGAAATACCAATAACAAAGCTACCAATACTTTAGCAGAATGAGTGGACCCTACAGAATCTCACCCTGAAGAACGGGCTCTAGAGTAACACACAGACCATGAAGACTCAAGTACAAATCCCAGCATATTTCATTACCAGCTGAGTCTGTTTCCTCATCTGTAAAAATGGGATTAATATTACTTTCACTGGTTTGTCAAGATTACATGAGATAATTTATATAAAGAACTTCTGGCATATTACCTAGCACACAGAATACATATTCTCTTTTCTTCCTTGACTTTACAGAAAGCAGGGTCAAAAATCACTTTTCTCTTTTTTCTGGACTGTTATACTTACTGAAGAAAGTCTGATATTGATATAGGATGACTTCAGTATACCCCAGTAATCTATTTATGTCATACCAGCTGCATGAAATAAATATAGCTGCATGAAATAAATATAGTGACGCTTATGAAGCTACTAAAAAGGATGTGCTCACTTTTCCTTTCATCAGACATCCTTTCCTGATACTCCACCTTACTATAAAGGTATTCTCTTTTTGATAAAACTTCAGTGTGACAGTTATCCCCAGAAAAGAGACAAAAAACTAAAGACTTACTGCCTCTCAAGCATATGCCTTGACTGGCAATCTATGGTGCCAAGATTTTTTACCCAATCTTCTCACACCTCTACCCTCCTCATTTTCTTCAACTTGGTTTTTCGTATGTATCTCCAATTGGGTTATAAGAATGCTACCAGTATTCTTCCTGGAAAATTCCATAGGCAGAGGAGCTTGGTGGGCTACAGTCCATGGAGTCACAAAGAGCTGGGCATGACTGAGCAACTGAGCATGCACGCATGCACCTTTCTTTTAGACAGTGAACTGTTCATAAACCAGTAACTTTCTGATTATTTCTATGGCTGCTCTCTGATCTGTTTTTGCCTCAATGCTAAAGTAATAAAAGGTTCTTATAATTACATTTTGATATATTACAATTAATTACATCACAAGAAACTGGACAAGGCAAAAAGGAACACTTTTAAATGTGACCTTACCATTCCAACGTGTCGATCAACATTAAAAAGTCGTTTGTTGGAACCTTCTTCATAAAGTTTAGACAGGACTAATTTTTCTACCCCAAAGACAACGCCGTCTTTACATCTGATTCCAATAGCTGTACTGAAACAAGTAGAAAAAAAAAATCAATTTTTTTAACTGAAAATAAAAGAAACTTTGTAAACTCAAGTTAAAAAAAGAAACAAAAAAACAGGCAAATTTGTTTCTTAGAACATATCAAGTTTTTAAAGCAAACACATTTGAAAACTAGAAAGGGCAAACATCCTAAAGTGTGATGAATTAGATCCATATAAACAATCATGTGACCAAAAGAAAAAAAATTTCATATCATGACATGGAAAGATAATAATACACAAATGAAAAAAGATCCTAACAAAATGTGTAAAAAGTGGCACAGTATCTAGCATATGCTGGCTATCTTATGACAAATGCTGACTAGTCATGTCCATTAAAAATGGTACATAACATGCATATAAATGATAGGCTACGTACAAAATAAAGAGTTAACAGTTTCTAATCTGGGTGGATTATTCTTTTCCTTTCTTTTGCCTTTTCTGCATTAACAATGCATTGCTTACAGTAAGTGTAAAAGAATAAACATTCTGTTCAACTGTTTAAAACAAAATTGATCAAAAAAACAAGTAAAATGTGGAGAAATTATATACCGCCATTTCAAGAAAAAATAATTACTTTAAATCTAATTCTTTTAACGAGAATTCTATAAGAAACCACCAGAAAAATGAACTGAGTGACATGCACAAATTTTGTAAAGAATTTCAGACACTCCTTCCCCCACACTTCAGGTACCTCTTCAAGTTTAAATTCCTTGGTCCGAATTTCCTAACTCCCAAGAATCTGCAAAGCCCATCTAGCTAATTCAATTTCATATTATAAATCCTGTGCTCTGCTGAATTCAACCTCATTGTCGTCCCTCAAACACCATTTTTGCTTTCAAGTCTTTATTGAAGTTATCCTGGGTACTAGAATACAATTCCTCCTCACCACAGCACATTTAAATAAATTTCCGTAATTAAATAAATTTCCACAAACTTTTGCAAGTTTACTTGAATAGTCTCAGACAGCCTTTCCCAATTATTACAATTTCTCATCTTCCACATTTTTCAGAATCTAAAATGTCCTTTTCCCTAAACCAAAAGTTCTCAAAGTATGGTTTGTCAGGTCAAAAATATATTTATAAAAATACAGAAACATCTCACTTGACTTTCTCCATTGTGTGGATGTCTGCACCAATGGTACTGGCTGACCATAAACAGTAGCAGTAAATACCATTCATTGTATTTTTTATTGCTATGCTGTTTGTTTTTTTTAAAAACCATTTTTGGTTAAGAATGTCCATGATAAAGTTGTAATTAATTATATTAGACATTAATTCTTAAGTATCTGTCTTTTTATTATTCTAACAAAAATCAAGTTAGCCAAACTTCTGCTGCACATCAAAATATGATGGTTGCCTGCGGGAAGTAACACTGATAAACTGCTTTCAGGTGTAAATTTTTTCAAGGAACATCTGCTATTACCATCAAAGAATAATAACTACGGTTATTTTCACTTAGGTATGTGGCAGACTTTTTTCTAAAATGAACAAAATGAGCCTGTCACTTCAAGGAAAACAAGTGAGAGTATTTTCTTGACAGTGATAAAATCTGAGTTTTCAAACACAAACTGGAGTTTTGCAAAACATATTGGTGGTGATATTAAAAAATGTGATGTTTCTAACAGTTAATAATGAAATATGTCTACTTTGGAAGGTCTGTTATAACTCAGTGAACCAGTATTTTCCAAATGGCCAACATACAGTGTTACAAATCATGCATGGATAAAACATGCAAAGTACAAGACAGTGCAATAGATTTTAATAATAGTACAAAAAGTTCATTATTACGTTTTCAGACTCCACACTGCAACTAACCTTTACAAAACTAAAATTTGTCCAGTATGGTACAGTATAAATAAACAACACGCATAAAACTATTAAATGACTCCTCTCTTTTCCAACTATGTATGTATATGAAGCCTGATTTGTTGCACAAACTTCAACAAAAGTTACAACATACTAAAGTAGTAGCAACTATGAGACTCTGCCTTTTATTAAGATTCAATTCATCACTGAGATTTTCAAGAATGTAAAACAACGCAACTCTTCTCACCACACTTTTTCCCCATGTTTTGGAAAAGTAATTTTCATTAAAAATGTTATTGTTACTTAAGTATTTTAATAAATGTTAATGTAATTATTTGTTAACATGCAATTTTATCACTGTTATTTAAATAAATTAAGAAGTATTTTTTATTTTTTGGTTTTAATTTCTAATACTGATGAACCAATAACCTGCATAAATAAATGCTCTTTGGGGTGAGCATTATGGTAAATACTTATAGAACCTAAGAGCCTACTTAATTAAATACTCATCGAGGTTCTAATGATTTTTTTTTCCAAGTATAAGGATGTCCTAAGACCACAATTTTGTGTACATTTTTGTTCTAAACAATCTAGTCTCACAATTACGTTGCACAATCTTCCTTTCATATCTTGTCCACTCAATGTGGATAAACTGAAAAATTATAATTTAACTCCTTTTTTTCTTTTGCATATTACCTTCTAGGGGCATACTTTTATAAAATAGTTATGATCATCATATATAGGTTTTTTTAATAGTGTTTTAAGTATCTTCTTATATGTTCTTATTTGTTTTGGTAGTTCCTGTCCCTAACATAACAGCTACTCAAAAATATTTGACTTTTAAATCCCCAAGATTGAATTTCTTTCTTTGAAAGAATTTATCTTTAGGACTTCCGGGTCGTCAAGTGGTTACGACTTCACACTTACACTGTAGGACACACAGGTTTGATTCCTGGTTGGGGAACTAAGATCTGGCATGCTGTACAGACGTGGCCAAAAAATAATAATAAATAATGAAAATAAAAACAAAAATAAACAAATGGATCCTAATGAAGCTTAAAAGCTTTTACACAGCAAAGGAAACCATAAAGAAGATGAAAAGACAATCTCAGGATGGGAGAAAATCATCTGCACAGGAAGCAGTGACAACGGGTTAATCTTGAAAAGACACAAACAGCTCATGCAGCTCAGTATCAACAAACCACCCAATTGAAAATGGGCAGAAGGCCTAAATAGAAATTTCTCCAAAGGAGAAATAAAGATGGCCAACAAACACATGAAAAATGCTCATCATCATTAGTTATTAAAGAAATGCAAATCAAAACTACAATGACATACCACCTCACACCAGTCAGAATGACCATCAACAAAAATTCCGCAAACAGTAAATGCTGGAGAAGGTGTGGAGAAAAGGGAACCCTCCTACACTGTTGATGGGAATGCAAACTGGTATAGCCACTAAGAATAGTATAGAGGTGCCTTAAAAAACTAAAAATGTAACTACCATGTGACTAAGCAATCCCACTCCTGGGCATATACCTAAAGAAAATCATAATTCAAAAGATACATGCACTCCACTGTTCACGGCAGCACTATTTACAATAGAAAGGACATGGAAGTAACCAGATGTCCCATCAACAAAGGAATGGAAAAAGAAAATGTGGTATATACATACATACAATGGAATATCACTCAGCCATAAACAGGAATGAAACTGTGCCATTTGCAGGCATGTGGATGGATCCAGACACTGTCACACCGAGCGAAGTAAGTCAGAAAGAGAAAAACAAGTTATCATATATTAATGCACACATATAACGCTTTCTAGTGAAAGCTAGGGACAGGGGAGCCTGGTGGGCTGCCATCTATGGGGTCGCACAGAGTCAGACATGACTGAAGCGACTTAGCAGCAGCAGCAGTGAAAGCTAGAAAATGGTATAGATGAATTTACCTGCAAAGTAAAAATAGGGACACAAACAGAACAAACATATGGATATTAAGGGGGGAAAGGGGGAAATGTGGATTGGGATTGACATATATACACGACTAAGAAGCAAGAGAATTTCACAAAAACGTCTATTTCTGCTTTATTGACTATGTCAAAGCCTTTGACTGTGTGGATCACAATAACCTGTGGAAAATTCTGCAAGAGAGGGAATACCAGACCACCTAACCTGCCTCATGAGAAATCTGTATGGAGGTCAGGAAGTAACAGTTAGAACTGGACATGGAACAACAGACTGGTTCCAAACAGGAAAAGGAGTACGTCAAGGCTGTATATTGTCACCATGCTTATTTAACTTATATGCAGAGTACATCATGAGAAATGCTGGGCTGGAAGAAGCACAAGCTGGAATCAAGATTGCCAGGAGAAATATCAATAACCTCAGATATGCAGATGATACCACCTTTATGGCAGAAAGGGAAAAAGAACTAAAGAGCCTCTTGATGAAAGTGAAAGAGGAGAGTGAAAAATTTGGCTTAAAGCTCAACATTCAGAAAACTAAGATCATGGCATCTGGTCCCATCACTTCATGGCAAATAGATGGGGCAACAGTGGAAACAATGGCTGACTTCTTTTTGGGCTCCAAAATCACTGCAGATGGTGACTGCAGCCATGAAATTAAAAGACGCTTACTCCTTGGAAGGAAAGTTATGACCAACCTAGATAGCATATTAAAAAGCAGAGACATTACTTAGTCAACAAAGGTCCGTCTAGTCAAGGCAATGATTTTTCCAGTAGTCATGTATGGATGTGAGAGTTGGACTATAAAGAAAGCTGATTGCCGAAGAATTTGTGCTTTTGAACTGTGGTGTTGGAGAAAACACTTGACTGTCCCTTGGACTATACTCCAATTAAATAGCAAAAATAATGATACACTAAAAAACAATTTCTCTCCTTTCAATGCATGCATATAATCTCATTTAAAATTATTTGGTTAAATGTTTTCTAAGATTCAGTCTATATGTCTCACTTTTAAGAAGATTCACACCTAATTTTTCTCTTTTCCACTTAGGGAACGGCTACCCACTCTAGCATTCTGGCCTGGAGAATTCCATGGACAGTATAGTCCATGGGGTCGCAAAGAGTCGGACACAACTGAGCAACTTTCACATTCACTTTTTCAAGCTCACAGAACACTTTAAAAATTTCCAATTTCATTTTTCTGGTGAGGTATGGGAAGTTAGATTAGATGTCCGCATCCCAGTTTTACAGACAAAAAAGTGACATTCAGGGGACTGAATACTGGAACCTTATGTATTATTACCATTTGGCAGCAGCTAGCAGGAAAATTCACATCTTCTGATCCTCATCCAATATTCTATCATACCAGGTGACATAGGTCCCTTTTAAAAAGGAACTTTCCAAGTAATTTTTCTTTATGTAGAAAAATACTCATTTTTAATGTTTCCAGTTTTTTAAATTATATTTAAGCTTGCTTAAATGTAACTGCTCACATGACCTTCCCAAAATTAAATGTAACTGTTTAAGGTCATATTTAGAAATAATTTATAGAAAACAAATTGCTAAAATACACAGACCTCACAGCCCAATCTCAATTTTCTCAGTTACAGATAGCTTCAAAATGTATCTCCAGTTCTTCTTAGTCAAGACATCTCCTACCAGTTTTTTAACACCAATGAAAATGCAAGGACGCAAAGGAGGAAAAGGAAAACAATAAACTTCCTCAAATCTTTCTCCAACTCATTGGCCAAAAAGCCTATCTTCTTTTACCAACGGGGGAAAAATGTCAACTTTTCTTGAATTTGACTCTCTTCTGAACTCTTTCAGGCCTTGTACACAATGACAAATACAGTTCAACCTAAAATTCTTAACAGCCTCACTTCTACTGTATTATCAGATACTGACAGTTTGTAAGTACTGCTATCTATAAAACTATAACATTTAAACACAAAATCAACTAGCTTCACTAACAAATCCCATAAGACTCAAAATGTATTTTTGTTCAAAAATTTTAAAATACTATTTCATAAACCATTAGAAATCTATACATCTTGTTTCTACCACCAAGAAAATGGCACACAAAAAATAAACATCTATTTATTCAGTATCTACTGAGGGCTATGGGGCTTCCCAGGTGGTACTAGTAGTAAAGAACCCGCCTGCCAATGCAGGAGATCTAAGAGACGCGGGTTCAATCCCTGGGTCAGGAAGATCTCCCTGGAGAACAGCATGGCCACCCACTCCAGTATTCTTGCCTGGAGAATCCCATGGACAGAGGAGCCTGGCGGGCTAGTCCATAGGGTCACAAAGAACCGGACACGACTGAAGCAACGTAGTATGCACACACTGAGGGCTGTGTGCCAGCACATGCAAAGACCAGTTACTATCTGTAACCTTATGAAAATCCCATGATCGAATACTGAAGGTATTAGTAGAAAGTAAGAAAACTACATCTACACATGGGCTTTTCTAATATTCTCAAAACATTTTCCTACCACACAACTTTTCATTACATTCAAAACATTGAGCTCAAACATCAACACAGCTTATTTAGTAGCAATAAAAAAAAAATTTTTAAGAGAGCTGAATGACATGAAAGAAAAATTTTTAAATCTTTTATCTCATCCCAAAGCTGCTTTATATTAAAAAATACAGTGATTACTTATATATATATTATATAGATATATGTATAACTCAATCACTGTGCTATACACTTGAAACTATGTTATAAATCAACTATACTTCAATAAAAAAATTAAAAATGAAACCTGCCTTGGCAGACTTTATTCAATTAGAAGTGATTTTTTTTAATGATCATATAATTGATTATAAAAATTCTTCAATATAAGACTCAGAATTTGTCAACAAGCTGGTAATTCAACTAAGATGTTATAGTGGTCATTTTAGTGAATTACTCTAAACAAAAAAGACAAGAGTGTGGAGAAGGAAGTGGTAACACACTGAGGTATTCTTGTCTGGGAAACCCCATGGACAGAGGAGCCTGGTGGGTTACAGTCCATGGGGGGTCGCAAAGAGTGGGACACAACTGAGCGACTAACACAAACACTTGCACGCTCAGGGTGAGTTTTCTAGTTCCAAGTCACCCTTTAAGGAACTGCCTAGTTTTGTACTGCTTTGTGTAAAAATAAAGATCATTGTTTAAGACAAAAAAAAAAAGAGTGAAGGAACTAATCCAAAAGGAAAATATCTTGGTGGTCCTACACCTTTTGGAGTATAACAGCAGAAGAGAAAAATAAAAAATATCCCTCCTGAGATGATCATGTGACCAACTGCACAGGGCACTGAAAACACAAGGAAATAAAAGATTAGACAGTAAAGTCACAAACCTGTTGGCCAAGGACACCAATGATGTAAGTCAAGAATCTGAAAAAGAGCTAGCGAAGATGTTGATGAATTTGGCTTTATACACTTGAGACATGGTAGAATGTGTAAGTGTGTAATTCTGGAGTCAACTGGAAATACAGTCATATGGAGAGAGCTGGCATAAAGAGAAATCTGGAAATGACTAATAAATTGAGATTATTTTAGGGCATGTATTATTTGTGCCAAAGTAACATAACAAAGCCTAATTAACAAAAACAAAGAGGAGACATTTAATACCTGGCTAAAACACACTAATTTCAAGTAAAACACTGTTTCTTACCTACTATTTTCCACAGCCTTCATAGCATATTCAACTTGAAAAACTCTTCCATCCGGAGAGAATGTAGAAGCTGACAGATCATACTACAAGGAAAAGGCAATAACAAGCTTAGAAGGATGCACCTTTGGCAGTAATAACAATTTTTTCCTAAATGGCTTACACATCAGAAATGTGTGTTCAATCTCAGTGAAGATTCTGCTTTGAAGAGAAAGGGAAAGCATGTCAGAGCAGGAACAGCAGCTAAGAGAAAAGTTATACACTTTAGATTTCTGCTATTGACAAGCAATGAATACCAGTCCTGGGTAAAGTCAGAACTTTTCCCACACAGAACACGGCTCATTTCTGAAAAAATTACCATGGTAGAAACAACACTGGCTTCTCGTTAGCACTTAAGTATTTTAATTCATAGCTGTGGCAGTAATGAACTAAAGGAGCTTGGACACAGCATTTAGCATTCAGATATTTAATAAGCGTCTATTATATGTCAGTCACTATGAGGAAATACAAAGACTACTCATTCTTAAAGTCCTTCATTTTCAAATCAGACCTCAAACAGATCCAGGTGCTGGAGATAAACAGTTCTATGATGAAAAATAAGACAAAGTGAACTTACGGTCTCAGGGAATACCACAGACTACCTGATCAAGGAAGGCAATGCTATAGCAATTATATTTATGTTATTTAAGCTGAGCCAGACCTAAAAGACAAGTAACTACTCATTTAGAATATAGAGAAAGAGTGTCCTGGCATCTGGCATAAAAGACCTCAGGGTAGAAATACGAGGAGCAAAATTAAGAAAAGGAAATAATGCCACTGCATCTTGAGCACCATAAATGGTAAACAGAAGAGTAAACTATATTAGAGGCAAATAAGGGCCAAGTTATGCTAAGTCTTTTATTTTAGGCTGGAGCAAGAAGTTTACATTTTATTCTAAATGCAACAGAAAGTCACTGGAGTTTAGGTAGGGTGAGGGGAAGAGGTTCTAATTTTTTTTTAAAATGCTGTTCATCTGGTAAATGAATTATAGAGAAAACAAGAGTGGAAGCAGAGATAGGGTATTACAAAGGGAGTGTCTTAGACAAGAGAGAAAGACATGGAAGGTGTTATTCTTTGAGGGTGCAGTAAAAAAAAACCGTGCTTAATGGATTGGCTTTAGGAATACAGTAAAAAAGAAATCAGAAGTGCATCGTAGGTTTTTTTTTTTTTTTTCATTTAAGCGACTAAAATTGAACCATTCACTGAAATGTAAATTGTAGGAGATGCAAAATGGCAACGGAAGAAGAAAAGAGATCTACTCTGGACATGTCATTTGAAATGCCTATCAAACAATCAAGTGGAGAGAAATACCAAGACAGGTCTTCACATCCGGAGTTCTTGGGACAAGACAGGTGTTAAGTCTTAAACAGTGGTGCTTCCTGCCTCTCAGCTTGTTGATCTGTTAAAGGAAGATCTTTAACTCTACCACGGTAATACCCAAATATCTTACCTATTTATATTATTAAACATTTTTAAAGGGTTTGTAGAACCTTTCAGAACACTATTAATCTAGGGTAATTGGTCTGCTAAACGAAGATCTTTACCACCGTTAATACTCAAAATTTCTCACCTAGTTATATTATCAAAAATTTTTAAAAGGTTTGTAGAACCCTTCAGAACACTATTAATCTAGGGTAACATTAATGTAGTTGCAAAGTCAATTTGCTACAACATGCATTACTGAGCATCAACTAATCCAAAAACGGTATGACAACCTTAGTATAAATTGCCTATTATCCAACTCGGAAAACCAGTATTTGGGCCTAATGGTGAGAATCAAAATCTTATGCACAATGGGAGTAAATGAACTGAGAAACCCATTACCCAATGCCTCTAGTGGAACCAACCAATAAATATTTCTAAACATTATGTTTTCTATACCAACTCGGAAAACCAGTATTTGGGCCTAATGGTGAGAATCAAAATCTTATGCACAATGGGAGTAAATGAACTGAGAAACCCATTACCCAATGCCTCTAGTGGAACCAACCAATAAATATTTCTAAACATTATGTTTTCTATATGGGGAAATACATAAAAGGAGCAAGCCGAAGACTGTATATATGCAGTACGTTTAACAAAGAAAAGTTAGTAGGCCGAACAAGTTAACCAATCTAACTCCAAAATCCTGCAGTCTGTCTGTTCAAAGAAGCGGTTAAGTACGTAGCTAATCATTTAAACGCTTACGGTACTGAGACCTCACAATGCTTTTATTTCTCTACGAGAAAAGCTGGGACAACGGAAAAAATGGAAAAGATTCTTCAGATTCCGCTTTTTAGATAAGATTTCCTTATCAGTTCTGAGAAAGTTCCAGGGACTCATACAGAGAGGTCCATCGGTACCCTCGAAGCTAAGACAGAGAATCCGTGAGTCAGCAGCACCCCAGGAACTGCAAGGGTGGGGAGGGGGGGAGAGGTTCTTGGAAAGCGGCGTCACAAACTTTGGACTCTGAAGGCGCCTTGCCTCAGTGGTGCTCAAGAGCTTAATTGTTGTCCAAGTCCTTCACAGCGTGCGCGCACACACCACTTCAGGCCTCAAGAGTTTCCACTTTCGGTTTCCCTAAGTGGCTAAAGAAAGTGACTCAGCAACCTAAGCGGCTCCAAATCTCAATGCTGCGCGGCCAAGCCCGCTACACCTGAGCTGAGAAGCGTCAAGTCACAGTCACCGCAGGCGCGGGCCTACACCGCCGGGCACCGCACAACTGAAAGCGGCCCACCTGCCCCCAGGCAGTCCCGGAGGACCCCGAGTCCGCGCACCCACCGCGGTCTGTCCGCGTTCCCTTCCACGCTAACCCTTAGACTAGACTATCACACAGAGAAACAAAGAACTCACCCCGGTGCCGATTGAGCTCATCCTGCTAAAATCACTGGGACGCTTACGGCTTCAGGCCTAAAGCGATCCCCCAACACCACAGCAAAAGACTAGTAACAAGCTCTCTCATTGGCTATTCTTTCAACCAATAGCCTTTTCTGTAACTCGTTCCTGGAGCATTGGTCCACGGAACAGAGGATTGTGGGAAAAGGGAGGGGGGCGGGGGCAAGGGCGGGAAATGCACCTGGCGAGTAACGCGCACGTACAAAAGCAATCTCGCGGGGTTAGGTAGGCTCCTGGTTGTTTCGTCTCCGGTTTAGATTTGTAGATGTCGTTCTGTCTTCTGGTTGCTTGAGAAGCTGCGCCAGTCCTTTTCCTGGGAATTATTATTTATCTTTTATCCGTCTCTTTCGCTTCCTTATTTTTTTTTTTAAAGCAAAACGGAGAGATGTTCTTATGCTCTTACAAAGGCCAGAGAAAACGGTAGGGGAGAGGTCCCTCTCCACCATTGGCGGCCTGGTTCTAACCCAATATGTTGAGGCAACCCCATCATCCACATATTCTAACAAGAAGGAAGAAAGTTGCATTCTTGCTTTCTAAGGGTATCACCTCTGGGCTTAGGTCGTAATTTTACAGGATTAGTACTCTTTGTATAACTCTAGTAGAATTAAGGATAAGATTGATTAAATATTATTTGTTGAGCGCTGTATGTCCCAAGTACTCAAGTTACACCCTGCTGATGTAGCGATGAAAGAGACAGGACCTCATCCTTTACACTCAATGAGAAGAAACAGGCAACGGAGAGTAAATAGGCAAATAGTTGCACCTTTTGGTTAAAAAAGAGAGACAATGGAAGTTTGAACTTTAAACCTGTTACTTAAGGAATGACTTTCCAAATGGGTGATACTTAAATTGAGATTTGGGATTGTTATTTCAGTATAAACTTGTCTTATTATAGGAACTGTCAGGTCCGTATGGCCTTAAGGGGAGAGTGACAGATGAAATCAGAGAGGTGGATATGGAATCAGATTTCATAATGGTTCGAATTTTAATCTGATTTTAAATGGAAAGCCGTCAGCATTTTTTAAACTGCTAAATACTTACGTGTGTATTTCCCCAAAAAGAACATCATTTTACATAGCCACACTATAACTGTGAAAATCAGAAAATTACCATTTCTTTTTTTTTTTTAATCTACAGACTTTGTTTACAGATTTTGGCAAATCCCTCAATAATGCCCTTCACAGCAAAAGAAAATCCAAGATCACGTTTTGTATTCAGTTGTCATGTCTCTAGTCTCCTTGAATCTGGAAAATACAGTTAATATTTCTTTCGATTTCATGGCATTAATACTATTGACGAAAAACATTTACTTTATATGATATTCCACAGTATAGGTTTGTATACTGTTTTTCATGATTCAATTTGGATAAATGCATTTTTGTCAGGAATGCCACAAAGTAACATTCTATTCATATTAGAACCTTATGTTAAGAGGCACATTGTGTCAATTTGTTCCACTAGTGATGATTTTTTTTTTTTTTTTTAGTGATGATGTTAACTTTGATCACTTGCTTTAGATTTCTTCACTGTGGTTTCACTTTTGGCCTTTGTAATTTATAAATATCTTATGCAGAAATACCTGGAGACTATGTAAATATCCTACTATCCCTCCACCTTTTACCCACTAATTATAGTATCCAATGAGTCTTACTATGATGATGGTTTCCAAATGGTGCTTTTCTAATTTTTCTCTTTTCTTTTGGCTTTATACTATGAGATCATCACAGTTCTGTAAGCAGAATGATATAATTATTAAATGAAGTCTCTTGCTTCTATATGGAGAATGATAAATATATGAAAGAGTAGAAGCACAGAGACATCTATGCTTTATTGGCATCATACTATGAGATCATTAGCAGTTTTTAAGCAGAATGATATGATTATTAAATGAAGTCTCTTGCTTCTGTGTGGAGAAAAATAAATACAGGGAAGAATAAAAATACAGAGAATGGTTAGAAATCTTGCAATCCAGTGTGCAAGCAGTAATGGAGAGTGAGTAGAGTCGTCGCAGTGGAGGTGGAAATATGTTGATGGATTTTAGATGTGCAGGCTTGCTGAAAAATTAAAAGTAGAAAGTAAAGGGAAAAGGAAATTCAATTGCTTCTTCCTGTTAATGAAGCATTATAATTAAAAGTTTTTATTCATGAATAAATGGATAAAAAGGATATGGATATACTTGGAAGACTAGCAGTTTAATTTGTCTAACCCTCACTGAAATATCCTAGTTGCAATTTTTTCATGAAGGGTCCTGAGTTAGACCACTATAGGCCAAGAAACGGAGAAGGCAATGGCAACCCACTCCAGTACTCTTGCCTGGAAAATCCCATGGGCAGAGGAACCTGGTGGGCTGCAGTCCATGGGGTCAAAGAGCTGGACACGACTGAGCAACTTCACTTTCACTTTTCACTTTCATGCACTGGAGAAGGAAATGGCAGCCCACTCCAGTATTCTTGCCTGGAGAATCCCAGGGACAGCGGAGCCTGGTGGGCTGCCGTCTAAGGGGTCGCACAGAGTCGGACACGACTGAAGCAACTTAGCAGCAGCAACAGCAGGCCAAGAAAAGACTTCTTCCCAGGTGTTACTAGTAAAGAACTCGCCTACCAATGCAGAAGACAGATGCGGGTTTGAGGCCAAGAAAATGCTGAAGAAAGCTAGAGTATAGTCCTAGGAGGGTTCACCTTGAAGGTAAACTACAAGTACTCCAAACTTGTTTAAAGATCTAGTGAAACCCTTAATTAACTTTCCTGTTTGTATGTGATAAACACAATTTGAGTGCCTAGGGCCTACTGTGTATTCATTAACAATTGTGAATTTGGAGCTCTTTCTGAACCCATTATCAGATGAACTGTTTATGTGGGGACTGGATTGTTGATTTATCTCGTACCTTGGAAAAATGCATTGAGTTATGGTCTAAGCTTCGTGATTGTTTGCCTGATTCATTAGAAAACTTAAAAGGTGTGAGTATGGATGTGTTTTAATTACTTTAAGTTACTTTTGGAAATAGTGCATATAAAATCAATATGTAATCTACGCATATATCTTTCTTATAGGGTGATAAGGCTTTTGAGGTTATCAGAGTCTGTATACTTCCGTCTAGTGGAATAGTGCTTTGCACATGGTAGGTACTTAATAATTGTGTTGAGAATGCAAATAAATACAAATTCACTTCCCAGGTACATTCTGCCAAGTTATAAAATTGTTACAATACACCAGAATTTGCAACTGCAAGAAAAAAAAATTGTTGGTGAATAACTGCATTAATATTTCAAGCTTGAAAATTTTAAATATTCTGCTTAAATCCTAGGGGCACTTTGAGGAATCTAAACATAGTTTATGCCATACTTTATTACTCAGTTTTAAATAAAATAGCCCTGGAAACATGATGCCCAATGTGTTTAACTTGTAAATTCTGTGTTTTAGGGTTTCAGAAATTACTATCTCTAAGAATTCTTTGTGACTCTCAGGTTTACAATTAGGTTTTATCTTGCTGTTCTGAGCAGTAGAATAGACACCACTCCCATCACAGAAATCTGCAGATTTCCTTATCTAGAGAACTGCACTAGTATCTCAGAATATATATATTTCTGTAGATTATTCCATTATCTTAGCTTGTCATAATTTGATCAAAATTAGTTCTTTTCTCCTAGATTTAATTCTTTACCATAAGACTCAGACTCTACAATCCTTTCCTCTCGGCCTGTCTTTTGTGAGGGATGTGTAATAACAGCTTCTGAAGGTCCTCTCTCTGAATTGTCAGGCAGTTATGGGAAAGGGGGCTAATTTTAACTGAACCGGTTTCCTCTTCCTCAATTTAGCTTTCCTTGACTAGATCATATTAAAGGGAAATAAGTAAGCTCCACTGTTCTTCTGCGTGTGTAACTAACTTCATTAAAAACTTTGTATTCATGCTGCGTCCAAAATGGTAGGAATCCATTATGGCATTCGATAGAAAGTGAACAGTCTTGATACGTGTTTATGTAAAGAAGACAACTTATTGGGTCGTAAATATTTTTAAACACTTCAGAAAAAAGATTCAGTGTTTCTGTAATGACAGACACGTAACTCTTCAGTGCTCTTGTGATACACCCACGCTAAAAAATTACTAAATATAAGTACAGTTAAACAATTGTTTTAAAGAATTTTTAAAACCAGTTTGGAAGTTAACATTTCATAGCATGACATAAATTTTTTTAATATCAAAAAAGAAGTATAAAGAAACAAAAATCAAATATAGTTAAACACTTTAAGAGGAGAAAAATCAAACCCTTCACCCAGGTGCCCGGCTAGCTCAGTCGGTAGAGCATGGGACTCTTAATCCCAGGGTCGTGGGTTCGAGCCCCACGTTGGGCGCAGACTGTGTTTTTGGTTTTTTAATTCTCTTTAACATTCAGAGGTCTCCACAGCATTGTAACACACAAGGGTTTTTTCTAAACCGCTTTTAGATACTGTCAATATTAGCCAAATCTCTGGAAAAAAGACGAGTTTGCAAATTAAAGAGTTCTCAAATTGCGCTTGCGTACTTAAAGGAACACGTTCCTATTCCTTTTTCCTATCCCTTCCTAGCTCCTCCTTTACCAAGGAAACCGAAACGGCCAATGTTTACAGTTGAAATTGATTTTCTGTGTTACTGTGCCTTCCTGCATTATTGCTGTGAGAGGGCGGTTTTTTATTTAATCGGAATAAAATCAGGAGCCTCAATACTGGCAACTTTTCTAAAACTTAAGCGATGCCATGGAAAAGCAGGGAGTCTGCTTCGGAGGACTTCGAAGTTCTCCCTTGTTTATTTTACGTTTTTTCTTCTCAATATAGGGCTTTCCTGGGGTAGGGATGGGGAAATGTCTTTTGGAGAAATATACAGTGAGAAATGTTCCATGCTGTTTTGAGAACCAGGGCACTATCAGGTTTTCTTCCACTGTTCGTGGGACTTATTTGGAATCTCTCCATCCAGTTGGATAGATATTAGCAAGTTAACATTCCGGTAAAGGGGAGGCTCTTTGAAACGAAAGCACAAAAGAACTGAGATGTGAAACTTCGAAAGGGCAATTATTACTAAGTATCATGGAATGTAGGACTTCCGTTTCTTTACCCTCTTCACTAAGAACTTTGAAATAATCAGGAAGAGAACATGCGCACCACAGCCAGTCCCGTTCCGGGATCTCACTCACCGGCCGCTGTAGGTGAAGGGCGCAGGCTCCAACTTGAATTACTATTTCCCGTACGCCGCGTGTTATCTGCTAGCTTTCCTCCTACTAAAGGACCAATTTGTCTCTCTCGGTTTTCCCCCTCAACATACAAACATGCTGTTAATTCTCTATCTTAAAACAAAACGAAAAACTGACCTAGTTTCCCTACAAGCTACCATTTTACCGTATTTCTCTTCCTCTTTGGAGCAAGTTACCCCACAGAGGCCCAAGTTCACCATTCTCTTCTCCCACGTGACAATGCCCTTCAGCCAAAGACCAAAAAACAAACTCCTGTAGTTGAACAAGTTTGACTTATAACCCCTTGCAGCGAGGGAGACCTGTGGGGTGTCTCAGTAAGAGGGTGTTAGAATCTACTACAGGATGTGCGTTTTAGTCAGGGAATTTGGGAGAGGGTCTAAGGAAACGAGGGCGCCTTCTGGATTTCTGGTGTTCCCAGGAAGCAGGGGCCATTCTTTGATGCAAATAAATCTTACCTATAGGGAAAAGCAGACTAAAGGAGAGATAAAGCTGAAACTGATAAAGTCATTCATTTAGGACAAAAAGCTGTTCAGTGTTCTGCCTGGGACTGGGACCAACTTGTCTAAAGTGAATGTTCTATGAAATGCGGATTCCACGTCCAGGCCTCCCCAGTTTGTGACCAACCCACCATAAATCAGGGGTTCCCACGGTCTCTGCTGAGGTTTGTTCATTTCCTAGAAGGGCTCACAGAACTCTGGAAAAGTTTACTTATTCCTGTTGTATTATATAGGATACAACTCAGGAAGAGCTAAGCAGGAGAGATGCTTAAGGCAAGATATGGGGAAGGAACATGCCCCTCTCCCAGCACCTGAACATTTTCACCATTCTGGAAGCTCTGTGAACCCTATATGATAGGGATTTTTATGGAGGCTTCATCACACAGGCATGACCAATTATTGACTCAATGGAGAAACCCTGTCCTCTCCCTAGAGGATGGGGCAGGCAGGGGTGGGGCTGAAAAGTTCTCCTTCAAAACATCACTTAAGACTCTGGTGACCAGCTCTCACCCTAAAGTCATCCAAAAGCCCTCCAAGAGTCACCTTTTGGTGAGAAGTACAAAAGGCACTTCTATTACCCAGGAAATTCTAAGGGATTTATTAGCAGCTCTGTGTAAGCTGTTCCTAACACAAGGATTTTAGGAGCCCTGTGTCAAAAACTATAGGCAGAGGCCAAATACATTTCTTGTGTCGCACTTGCCTAATTTCTCTGAGTCATTATAAGCCCCTCAGTCACCCTATTCTAATTGGCAATTAGCCCCCCCCCCCGCCCCATTCACCTCATCCTACATTTTTTTTTTTTCTATAGAAGATATGTTCTTTTGTTATTATTTGCTTTACTTTCACCACATCCTTGGAACGTAGGTCCACAAAAGCAGGATTTTTGTCTTTGTTCTCCAATGTATCTCAAGCACCTAAATTAGTTATCTGGCAGATGTTCAATAAATATGTGTTGAAAATTAGTGAATTAAGAAGGCTGTATTGGTTTCTTAAAGCTGCCATAAACAAAGTGCCCCAAACTGAGTGACTTAAAAGAAATGTACTGTCTCCCAATTCTGAAAGCTAGAAGCTTGAAATCAAGGTGCAAGGAGAGTCATGATCTTAAAGGCTCTCTTGAAGAGTCTGTTCTTTACCTCTTTCTCTTCGCTTTCTTGTGGCAGCAGCAACCCTTGGTGTTTTTGGTTTGTTGGTGCCTAACTCCAGTCTCAGTCTGTTGCTACATTTTCCCATTTCTCTCTCACATGGCATTTTCCTTTTTGTATAATGACACCAGTCCTAGCGTCTGATTAGAGTCCACCCTAATAATCCCATCTTAATGTGGTTATACCTGCAAGTAAGGCCACATTCACAGGAGCTAGAACTTATAACATCTCTAATGCACACAATTCAACCCTTAACAGAGGGCTCCATTTCTTAACCTCAATCTCTGGTGTCTGCCACTTTATAGTATCTATAAAGTTGTATTTCAGCTAGAGATCTTATGTTTTATATTATTCAGTAATGAAAACCTCTGAATAAATCATCCAATGCTACAAAAGATAACTTTATGTTTACAACAAGAGATAATGTTAATACTGAATCCACACAACTGACTATTAGTAGCACACCTATTCCTGGCCTAGTACACTTAGAGATTTCAAAGTTAAGAAATGGAGCTTGGTTCTTATGGAGCTTATATTCCAGAAAGAAGATAAAACGTGAATAGAAGCAAATACAAAGTGAAATTGTAAGTGCCTTGTTACAGATAATGTGCTTATGGGAAAGAGCACTACTTTGGGGAAAAGGGTGCTGTGGAAAATGGTAAGTTGAGAAGATGGAGAAGTCTCACTTTAGGAATGAATACATTGGGAAACTGAATTTTCAATTTTATTTACTGGTTTAATATGGCTTTCAAGTTCTTTGTGGTCTAATTGTAAATTATTTTAGTAATGCCTCATCTCACTGCCAAATGCTTTAAGATTTTGTGCAGAGAAATCAGTTCACTTAGGCTGGAGTAATCCCCAATTATGGATATTCTCATTCTTCAGGAACAAGGTCAGAAACCTCCTCTATGAAGTTTCCTTGGCGCACTGGTCAGAACTAAATACATCGGCAACAAGCAATGGATCCCTTGATGGCACATACCACATTCTGTTTTGTATCATCAGTTGTGTACACATCCACTTCTGCTAACCTGTAACCCTTCCAAGGGCGGAGGTCATGTCTTACTGTTGTAGCATTTACAGGATCTAAAACTATGCAAGGTACACAGCAGACAGTCAATAAATACTGAATGAATCATAGTTTGGGGCGACTAAAATAGGAGTATACGGTGACAAAGTAAACCTAGATGTATTTTAAAAAGTAACACACACACGAAGATAAAAATGAATCCTTTCCTATTCTTAATGCCAGGAACCAACTCTTTCAAGTGTTTCTTGGTGTTAGTATCTTCATATACAGAGCACATACCAAAACTAGGAAGGCTATAGAAAAAGGACAAACAAAAGGATCAAACTATGAGTAAAAACAGACTTGGGACATATAGTCTAAAAAATGTATAAATTCTTACTCAGTCTTCAGGACTACGAGAATACATATATATTTCCCATCTTCACAGGTACTTAGAAAGAATGAAACCAGCAAAATTCTAGTAAGAGGTAGTTCATTAAAAACAAAGGAAGAAAAACAAAAATAAAAAAATTAAACAATGACTGAGTACATATTACAAAGAACCCTGCTTTTAGAAAATAAAAAGCACAAAAGATTAAAGACATTATGAATACATGTTTAAACAGCAGTTGCATAAAAATGCATGAGTATCTTTGCATTAAAATGAAATATCTTTTTCCTTAGAAATTCATAAACTATAAAGTTAGGAAAGTGAGCATTTCCACATTTTGCTTACCAAATGCTTAACTATGCTGCCCAAAATTATCAGTCCAAAAATAGCATTATTATAACCTGAACACAAACATCAAAACAAAGGATCTTAAGACACAAACCCATGTAAATATTTGAAATAACTAGAAATGGTAACATTATTCTTTAGATGAAATAATTGATGACAATATGAAATTAATGAAGTCTCTGATGCCCAGGACAGATTATGTGAATTATGGAGAGATGCTTTTCCTCTTTTTAAAAAATGAACTTGTAACAAATCTCCAAAATGAAACCACTTTAGTATATTTTATTGATATAAATACAACTAATTTCATAAGCATCAGCTACCATTCTACCATTACACAAGAGAAACCAGTCAAAATGATTAAATATTAATGTGCCAAATAATTACAGAAATGCTTTCACTTCTACTAAAGTTGTCTCTAACAGCATTCTATATACTTTGTACAATTTGCTTCTAATTGATGAGATACTTGAAAAGAAGCAAAGTTGAATTTTAATCAAACTTTCACTTCTCAGTGGAAAATGCTCTCTTCATCAGAGGTGGCTGACTCTTCCCAACATCGAACATCATTTCTAAAGGTGGATTATTAAGAGAACACCAATCAGGTATACGGCCTGTCTGGTTATAATAATCCTTTGAGACTGAACGGCTCCCAAGTATGTCTTGCAGTGCTCCAAAAATAGCTCCTGTGTGGTTAAAAAAAAAAAATTTTATAGCTGATATGAAAACTTTTACTAGAAAATTTTATGTACATACATATCCACTTCATTATATGACAAGAGAGAATGGGTAACATTCAGTAAAGCATATTCCCAGTCTTTAGATGAATTATAGTTAAGCTGTTCTATATCCTATATTTTGAAAAACAGGGTAAGCCAAAACGCTTGTGTTGAAAATAACTTAAATGGCCTAAACTAGATTATAGTGAAAATGATTAAGTGTTACTATGTTTAAATGCAGGTAGAGGGAACTCCCTGGTGGTCCAGTGGCTAAGACTCTGCCCTCCTGATATAGGGGGCCTGGGTTCAATCCCTGGTCAGGGAACTAGATCCCACATGCCACAACTAAGACTCTATGCAGTCAAATAAATAAAAATAAATGTTTTTTAAAAAAATAAATAAATGCAGGTAGAGTAAGGTGGAAATATTTTTAACTCTGTACACAAAATAAATAATCATCTTAGTTTTCTTAGCCAAAACTCTATACGTGGGATGACTTTAATTGGAGAGAAGTTAATTTTTAAAAAATCAAAGTGCAAATGCCAAGAGAAAATACATACATAATTCTGAAAATTAATAATTTAAGGAAAAGTAAATGGTCAAAGAAAATTGATTAATTAGTTATTCTATTAGTTAACTAAGTAGGCAATTTCTAATAACGAATCATCTATAACCATTAGTCATGTCATTCAGGAACCAATTACTATATAATCATTATTTTAAAAAATGAAATTCTTGGGAATTCCCTGGTGGTCTAGTGGTGAGGACTCTTCACTTATACTTCTGGGGGTCTGGGTTCAATTCCCAGTCAGACAAGTAAGATTCTGCAAGCTTCAAGGTAAGGTCAGAACAAACAAACAAAAAAATTCTTACCTCCCAGCCATGCTACACAATTAGCCTTTGCAGGTGGAGTATGAATCCGGAATGTCTTGGTGGCAAGCGTTTTTTTATATTTTGGTTTTTCTACCAAATACCTTATTTCTGCAAGTAGTCTGTGAAGGAAACCTGGCAACATAGACGTGCCACCTATGACTACCAAATTCTCTGCTAGCTGCTTCCTGGTGTCTATTGGGCACTGTTAGTAAAAAGAAGAAAAAAATATAGAATTAACTTTAACCGTATAAATAATGCCTGATTGAATTTAAGAAAATATACAGATTATTAGGTGATCATTTGTATCACAAAAGAGGGTCACAGCAAGGCTTCTTTAACAAGGGATTTTGTCATGTGACAAATATACCAGCATGATAATATTACCATGTACTTAAATAAATCCTTAAAGATTTAGAAAGCTAATAGTGTAGAAATTTAAATTCCAGAGGGCATATAGTAGTAATATGGAAGCATTCTCATTTTCAGGGTAGAATGTCTGAGTCGAGCAAAAATCATAATAAGAAATAACTTTTCATGGAAACCTAATTTTTCGAAGGTACTATTTCCATGATATCCAGAGTCAGCTGTCAAGAGATAAGATAACATTCTTGGAAAAATTGTTTCCACAACAGTTCTCTCTAAGCATCAGGAATATTAAAGTCCTTCACTAATATTATGACTTTCAAAAAAGTCCCCAAGTGGAGTAGGAAAAGTAGATAATATCTCCCAAAGTATTTTATAGGAGTTCTATGGCCCCACAGTCATTACATAAAAGAGCCATATATACCCTGTGGAATGAAAAATTTAGTACTACACAAACATGCATGTGAAGAAACTACTAAGTACAAAATAAAAATCTGGTATTGTCATTATAGAAAAGAATTCATGATACGTCTATAGCACAAACTACCCTGCGTGTGAAATGCTGTCGGTACCACATCTCAGTGCTAAAGTAAAACTCAGTAAAATTTCACATAAAAGATAAAAAATGTAACCAAAATTAAAAATACAAATTTTTAAAAATTCTTTATAAAGGACTGTAGTCATAAAAAGAAACCATTTACAAAATAAAAATACCTGCATAAGGGAATCCAATATTAAAGTGGCAACTGATTTCTCTTCATTATCTTGCTCAAAAAGGATTTCCACAACAGAATCTCTAATGAGATTAAGAACAGAGAGTGTTTTGTTGGCATCACATAACACAACACAGTACGATAGGTCTACAGACATATTTTTAAGTACTATGTGAATATAGAGCAATGATTAGAACACAAGGTATCTGCATTTGTAAATGAGAAGAATAACAGTATTAGCCTCACAGGTGTTACAATAGAGACTCAGTGACATACTAGAACAGCGCCTGGCACATACGAGGTATGCCCTAAGTACTAGCTGTAACTATCACTATGTATAGATTTTGGGGGCTTCCCTAGGGGCTGAAACAGTAGAGTCTGCCTGCAATGCAGGAGACCCCAGTTCAATCCCTGGGTTCAGAGGAGCCACAGAAGAAAGGAATGGCAACCTACACCAGTATTCTTGCCCGGAGAATTCCATGGACAGAGGAGCCTGGAAGGCTATATAGTCCATGGGGTGGCAGAGAGTTGAACATGACTGAGCAACTGTCACACACATGTATAGATTTACATATATATTGTCCACCTTAAACCTAATAACAAAAAGGAGTGAAAGTCTGTAAAAGTTAATGGAATTCAACAAACAGATCAATAGTGATACAACAGATTTAAAA
Organism: Cervus canadensis; assembly: GCF_019320065.1. Taxonomy (NCBI): domain Eukaryota; kingdom Metazoa; phylum Chordata; class Mammalia; order Artiodactyla; family Cervidae; genus Cervus; species Cervus canadensis. The sequence goes on along the minus strand of NC_057391.1, from coordinate 65,765,191 downwards.
ACAACAAGACCTTACCCCACCCAGCCAAAAGTATTTCTTTGTTGGTAAAAACAATACGTGGCAAAGATGACTAGTTGCCTAATAAAATACTCATTGTCCTGTTCGTTCTCAAATTAAAAGAACTGTATTTTTGGTAGCACAAGGAAAATCTTTGTTATGATGGAATAGTTCTCTACCTTGATTGTGGTGGTGGCGAATGCAGAAACCTACACGTGATAAAATCACAGAACAATATATACACATTGCACCAATGTTAATTTACTGGTTTTAATATTGTACTATGGTTATATAAGATGTATCCATTGGGAGAAACTTTGAGGAGTTACATGGGACCTATCTATATTACCTCTGCAACTTCCTGTGAATCTATAATTATTTGAAAATTTAAAAAAAGATAAAACTCCATTTTAAGCTGGATACAAAGCCCCTCCCCAGTTGAAATAATTTAACAGCCTCTCTTGCAGCAGAATGTAGCTAAGCACCAGACAATGAGATGGAGGCAAGGTACGTGGGACTGGTAGACAGTATCCTATACAAGGAAAGTACTTCTCTTTCCCTCCCTAGGACTGCATGCTTGGAAGACACATGTAGCAGCTAACTCCAGCAACCACCCTGGAACCCAAGAACAAGGGCTACGCCCCCAAAGATGAGAGGTAGGAGGAAACTCGGGTCCCTGGTGGCAATTTTTATCCCATCCTTGGAGTATCTACCTCTGAACTTCTTTTAAGTGAGAGACAAATTCTATCATGTTGAAGCCAGTATTTTCAGGTTTGTATATCTGGTAACCAAACTGAACCCTCACCAATGCAATACAAAACTACACATATAAATATGTTAAAATAAAATTTAGACCATACTATGCATACTACTTTAAAGTTTTTTGAATCTTTTTCAAAACATAAAATTCTCTTCCTGATATTCAACATACTTCCTAACTGTCCATTTCACGAGTACAGGACGCTGAGGCCTAAGTATGCTGAACACCCATTCACTCATAGTCAGCCACCTGCCTCTAGGCCTGTACACTTTTGCTTCTACCAGTTGAGCTGAATACTTACAAAGCATCAGTTTTCTTTTTCCAAATCTTTGTCCGTTAATGTGATATTGAAAAGACATAATTTTACAAGTAGTACTTAAGCAATACAGGCTTCCCAGGTGGCTCAGTGGTAAAGAATTCACATGCCAATGCAGAGACACAAGTTCTCTCCCTGGTCAGGAAGATCCCCTGGAGAAGGAAACGACAACCCACTCCAGTATTCTTGCCTGGGAAATTGCACAGACAGAGGAGCCTGGTGGGTTACAGTCCATGGGGCCACAAAGAGTCGGACACAACTGGGTGACTGAGCATGCACAGACTTAAGCAATGAAATGGTAGGGTAGAAAATAAACACTTGTTTTCTTCATTTCTTGTTCTGCGCTCCAGTAAACAATCAGGAGAAATTTTACAACAGTAAATAAGTTAATATAATTTAAATAAGAGGTAAAATGATAAAAAGTTACTATCAAATAGTATTACACTGTCACTTTTTTGTTTCCCCAATCTACTGTATTTAACATCTGTATGTTTATGTTCATCCTTTTAGTATCTCAAACTCTATGCTAATTATCTCAAAATCTTAACAGGATCTTCCATATTTATGTAATTCTTTTCTGTGCATTTTCTGATCTAATATTTTACAGGTGAAACTTTTATAATACAAATTTCATATAGCTTGGGTATAAACAAAAGTTACACTGTTACCAATATAATTATGCAAGTCCTTGGCAACTTACATTGCATCATCAGATTGAAAAATGAATAATAAAAAGGTGAATTACTAACTGGTCCTAAAGATTCAGTATCTTTGGAAGAATGCATTCTTTCTAACTAGACAGTATTTTAAAACAGGAATCAGCAAACTATGGCCTGCAAGTCAAATCCAGTCACTGTATGTTTTTGCAAATCAAGTTTTATTGGAATGCAAGTCATGCTCACTCATTTATATACTTCCTAGATCTCCTGGAGGAGGAAATGGCAATCCACTCCAGTATTCTTGCCTGTAAAGTCATTAGGAGGAACCAAGTGGGCTACAGTCCATAGGGTTGCACAGAATTGGACGTGACTGAACACACACACACACAGACACACATGCTGATTTTGCACTCCAACTGTAGAGCGGAGTAGTTTCAACAGAGACTATATGGCCCACAAAGCCTCAGGTATTTGGCATTTGGTCCTTTATAGAAAAAGTCTGAGGGCTCTCCTGATGGCTCAGAGGTAAAGAACCTGCCTGCCAATGTAGGAGACACCGGTTTGATCCCTGGTCCAGGAAGGTCCCATATGCTGCAGAGCAACTAAGCCTAAGCACCAACTGCTGAGCCTGTGCACTAGAGCTTGGGAGCCACAAATGCCAAGCCTGTGTATCACAACTACTGACGTCTATGCGCCCTAGAACTTGTGCTCTGCAACAAAAGCAGCTATCGCAACGAGTACACTACACCTAGAGAGTAGCCCTCACGCACTGCAACTAGAGAAAAGCCCACACAGCAACGAAGACTCAGACAGTCAGAAATAAATAAAATTATCTTTTTTTAAAAGTTTGGAAAGATAAAAACCATATGATTATCTCAATAGATGCAGAGAAAGCCTTTGACAAAATTCAACACTCATTTATGATTAAAACTCTCCAGAAAGCAGGAATAGAAGGAACATACCTCAACATAATAAGAGCTATATATGACAAACCCACAGCAAGCATCACCCTCAATGGTGAAAAATTGAAAGCATTTCCCCTGAAATCAGGAACAAGACAAGGGTGCCCACTCTCACCACTACTATTCAACATAGTGTTGGAAGTTTTGGCCACAGCAATCAGAGCAGAAAAAGAAGTAAAAGGAATCCAGATAGGAAAAGAAGAAGTGAAACTCTCACTGTTTGCAGATGACATGATCCTCTACATAGAAAACCCTAAAGACTCTTCCAGAAAATTACTAGAGCTAATCAATGAATATAGTAAAGTTGCAGGGTATAAAATTAACACACAAAAATCCCTTGCATTCCTATATACTAACAATGAAAAAACAGAAAGAGAAATTAAGGAAACAATATCATTCACCATTGCAACAAAAAGAATAAAATACTTAGGAGTATATCTACCTAAAGAAACAAAAGACCTATACATAGAAAACTATAAAACACTGATGAAAGAAATCAAAGAGGACACAAACAGATGGAGAAACACACCGTGTTCATGGATTGGAAGAATCAATATTGTCAAAATGGCTATTCTACCCAAAGCAATCTATAGATTCAATGCAATCCCTATCAAGCTGGTATTTTTCACAGAACTAGAACAAATAATTTCACAATTTGTATGGAAATACAAAAAACCTCAAATAGCCAAAGTAATCTTGAGAAAAAAGAATGGAACTAGAGGAATCAACCTGCCTGACTTCAGACTCTACTACAAAGCCACAGTCATCAAGACAGTATGGTACTGGCACAAAGACAGAAATATAGATCAATGGAACAGAATAGAAAGCCCAGAGATAAATCCACGAACCTATGGACACCTTATCTTCGACAAAGGAGGCAAGGATATACAATGGAAAAAAGACAAAATCTTTAACAAGTGGTGCTGGGAAAACTGGTCAACCACTTGTAAAAGAATGAAACTAGAACACTTTCTAACACCATACACAAAAATAAACTCAAAATGGATTAAAGATCTAAATGTAAGACCAGAAACTATAAAACTCCTAGAGGAGAACATAGGCAAAACACTCTCCGACATAAATCACAGCAAGATCCTCTATGACCCACCTCCCAGAATATTGGAAATAAAAGCAAAAATAAACAAATGGGACCTAATGAAACTTAAAAGCTTTTGCACTACAAAGGAAACTATAAGTAAGGTGAAAAGACAGCCCTCAGATTGGGAGAAAATAATAGCAAATGAAGAAACAGACAAAGGATTAATCTCAAAAATATACAAGCAACTCCTGAAGCTCAATTCCAGAAAAATAAATGACCCAATCAAAAAATGGGCCAAAGAATTAAACAGACATTTCTCCAAAGAAGACATACAGATGGCTAACAAACACATGAAAAGATGCTCAACATCACTCATTATCAGAGAAATGCAAATCAAAACCACAATGAGGTACCATTACACGCCAGTCAGGATGGCTGCTATCCAAAAGTCTACAAGCAATAAATGCTGGAGAGGGTGTGGAGAAAAGGGAACCCTCTTACACTGTTGGTGGGAATGCAAACTAGTACAGTCACTATGGAAAACAGTGATTTCTTAAAAAACTGGAAAATAGAACTGGCCATATGCCTCAGCAATCCCACTTCTGGGCATACACACTGAGGAAACCAGGTCTGAAAGAGACACGTGCACCCCAATGTTCATCGCAGCACTGTTTTATAATAGCCAGGACATGGAAGCAACCTAGATGCCCCATCAGCAGATGAATGGATAAGGAAGCTGTGGTACATATACACCATGGAATATTACTCAGCCGTTAAAAAGAATTCATTTGAATCAGTCCTAATGAGATGGATGAAACTGGAGCCCATTATACAGAGTGAAGTAAGCCAGAAAGATAAAGAACATTACAGCATACTAACACATATATATGGAATTTAGAAAGATGGTAATGATAACCCTATATGCAAAACAGAAAAAGAGACACAGAAATACAGAACAGACTTTTGAACTCTGTGGGAGAAGGTGAGGGTGGGATATTTCAAAAGAACAGCATGTATACTATCTATGGTGAAACAGATCACCAGCCCAGGTGGGATGCATGAGACAAGTGCTCGGGCCTGGTGCACTGGGAAGACCCAGAGGAATCGGGTGGAGAGGGAGGTGGGAGGGGGGATCGGGATGGGGAATACGTGTAACTCTATGGCTGATTCATATCAATGTATGACAAAACCCACTGAAATGTTGTGAAGTAATTAGCCTCCAACTAATAAAAAAATTAAAAAAAAAAACAACTTAAAATAAAAAAAAATAAATAAAAATTAAAAAAATAAATAAAAGTTTGATGAATCCTGTTTTAAAGTATCATACTTTATCCTCCAACTCAAAGAATGGCTAATTCTGAATTACTCTGAAGAACAGAAAAAAAAATTTTAAGTTTTAAAAAGTTGAATAATAATGATAAAGTGTGTTAGTCACTCAGTTGTGTCTGACTCTTTTGCAGCCCCATTGACTGTAGCTGGCCAGGCTCCTCTGTCCGTGGGATTTTCCAGGCAAGAATAATGGAGTGAGTTGCCATTTCTTTTTCCAGGGGATCTTCCTGATCCAGGAATCGAACCTGGGTCTCCTGCATTGCAGGCAGATGCTTTACCATCTGAGCTACCAGAGAAGCCCCAATGATGAATGATGAAGCTTAACGAAAAACACATAATTAGTAAATTAATAATACTAAAGGCTTAAAAAATATCAAGGCCATAAATTTATTTTAGTTCATTATTTTGCTTGTAAAAATTAAGGTCTAACCTGATTGATCCAAGGACATGTAAAATCTTCTCTCCATCTAATGGGTAGTCAACATTTGGGGGTGGTGAGGGACGCTGAAATATAAATATCACAAGCATAAGTATACAAAGTACAAACTACAAAAAGAATATACATTTCTTTTTCAGTTTACCTGAGTGTTCCCAACAATATTAAATTTTGCTGCCTGGATATTCAGTCCACGCTTCAGATCACTAACAAAGCAAGTGCGCACTTAAAAGAAAAGGAGACATTATTATGGTTTGTGATTGAGTCAATGTCCCAGTTAAAACAATGCTACTCAAGTAAACATGTTAATCATCTGTTCTTTCCAATTTTATAAACTAACTCTGTCTTTAGTTAACTTACAATTTATTCACATCTAAAAAGCTTTTCATTCACCACAGAATCATAAGACATGTTCCATGTTCCTGCCACAGAGCCACATTAAAAGAAGTCTTGGTTGGTCAGAACACAAAGCTAAATTTTGGCCTTAGCTGCAGTAACACTCATTAGTTCATGGTTTTTTTCTCCCTCTTTGCACACTACATCACCTTCTTTTTTTCATTTTGAACATTTACTCTTTTAAATATTATTTCTGCTGCAAAGTACCTTTTACAATTAAGTGGCTTCAAATTATTTTCATAAATAGGTAAAAAATAAAAAATTTTTTCATGTAGGGACAAAACTGACATTGAGAGGAAGAAATCTAATGATCTGGTTACTTACTTACAAAACATGTTGACATAAACATTATATTATACAGAATTCTTTACATTTACTAATTCAAAATATACTTGTTAAGAATCTAAACTATGCTAAGGACCTACTGTATAGCACAAGGAACTATATTCAATATCTTGTAATACCCTATAATGGAAAAGATTCTGAAAAAGAAGATACACAACTGGGGACTTCCCTGGCAATCCAGTGGTGAAAACTCTGTGCTCCCAACGCATGAAGCACATGTTTGATCCTTGGTCAGGGAACTAAGATCCCACATATATCAGGGTGTGGCAAAAAAAAAAGAAAAGATAAAGAATATATATAACAGAATCAGTCTGCTGTTCCCTGAGATACTGTAAGTCAACTATACTTTAATTAAAAAAAAAAAAAGGAATTTACGATATGCTAATATGTTAGACAGTAAGCTAGGTGCTCAAGTTACAACTTTAAGTCTTCATTAACTATTTAAGAAATGTAAATACTCAGATCCTCAACATCTTACATACTTAGCATATGAAGGTGTTCTTCTTTAAGGAAACTAAATTCACTGAATTAAAAATCTGAGAACAGATAAATTACACTTAAGGATTTTAAAATAATTGAAAAAAACTTAGGTATTGCATAGTGACATAGTAAGTAGGTGAGAGTAAGTGTACATACTACATATTTGTTTTTAATGGGTTTCTACTACACATATTTTCCAGCAACATGCTTTTTCCCTTCATATTTTATTGATACCCTTCCAAATCAATATATCTATCTCCTCCTTTTTAAAAGTTATATGGGTCCCACCTGGGGTACCCAATAAATAAATAAAAAGCCATATGGTAATCCGTATGATGAAGGCATCAAATTTCATTCAACATTCCCTCTTGCATAGGGTGCATATTTTTCAATTTTTATAAATATGCCAGAGTGCCTTCCAAAAAGGTTAGTTTTCAATTCTTACTAATAGCAATATATTAATTTTCCCATAATCTCACAAACACTAAATGTCTGTCTTTCAAATTTTTGCCAATCTGATGTTTGCCTGGCTAATGGAAACTTCTTTTTACAAGTTGGAAGCTATATGGAAAGAAATATTCCAAGAAGTTATCAACTGTTACATTATGGAGAATAGGACTAGAAGAATGGAAGAGAAACTATTCATTTCACTTTAGATATTTCTTCTATTACTTGAGCTTCTGCAAAAAGAATGAATGACTGAAATTTTATAATAACTGAAGAGGTTTTAGATAATTATGCCACGTAAGTAAGCAATATAATGAAGAACAAGATCCATTTTGCAGCCCTAGCTCTCACCTTACCTATTGTGTGACAATGAACAAATCATTTACTATCTCAGGGACCCAGTTGTACCAGAATATCTCCAGGTCCCATTTAATTCTAAAATTCATTACTGTCTAATTCTCTATTAAACATTCTAGAGTATTAATTTTACATGACAGTTTTAGTAATGAAGAACATCACAGTTTAACTGATTTCCTGAAATGTAGTCATTTCCATGAAATGAAATGTATCAGTGAATCAAGAAACCAAAAACTCAATTTAAACATTATCATAAAAATATACTCTAGCAAAGGAGGAGTATTAATAATGTATCTTATTAAAGTGAATCTAATATACTTTACCCAACTGTAGAATTTCTGAAGTCAGTAAAATGACTTTTTTAACATCATAAAAATGCATTTAAAATACTAAAGTATTAAAAAAAAAGCTAAACAACATAAAATGAGTGGCTTTCGTATGCAGTATAATTGTTAATTCATACTGTGAAAAACTAATTCCCTAGTAACTCTGTATACTCTATCACTGAGAAGTTTTTTTAATGCCAAAAGGTAATTCTCAGAAAGTCCAGTGGTTAGAACTCTGCATTCTCATGGCCAAGGGCCTGGGTTCATCCCTGGTCAAGGAACTAGAATCCCACAAGCTGGTGGTGTTGCCAAATTTAAAAAAATAATAATACCAAAAGCTACCACAAATCTGAAGAAAAACCAAAATTTTATATACATTATTCCACAGCATATATGTTAAGTAGTTTTAGGTTACTGCATTATAAATTTAATACATTTTGTATCTGTATAAATACTTAGAAACATGCCCTCCAAATGAATACTTAATGATGAAAGGGAAAAAAAAGGAACTTAGCTTACCTTTAATGTCCTCCAAGATACCTTCTGGAATTGAACCTAAAACAAAAATTTTATTGACAACTATAGAACTTTAATAAGCAGAAACAGTCTATTAAATTGCACTCACATTTCCATTTTCCATTTCAGCAAACTATTAAAAAGTACTATAATTTTTTTTTTTAACTATAATTTTTTTTAAAAGACAAATAGAAAAATCAGGTTTATTTTTAGGGAAGAAACGTCAGCATTCAAAGTCAAGCCAAAGCACAGAAGTTGAAGCCAGATGTACACAAAGTACTAAAGAATGTGACTAATACTCATAAATTTGATTAAAAAAAAAAAAAAGACCTTAAAAATATAGCAGAATAAATGGCATTGGCTAGGAACTGACCAAGGAAATCTTTTCTACCACAAAAAGATTTGCTGGTTATCTTGTGTTAAAGTACTTAGAAGAAATAGTAAGGTTTAAAAATGAGCTACCTACTTTTCTTTTACAAAAAGTGAAGTTTCACGTTTTCTTATCTTTCCTATGATAATAAATGACTGTCAGTGAGTGACATACTAACTAAATACATATTTGTAAAAAGGATCATGCATAGACAATTTTTTTCTTCAAGGTAAATGTGACATTTTAAAAAATGAGTGAGAAAGTACCTATTATATAGATTTCTTTGAAATTTTAGAAAGATTTTAAAAGATAATGTTTGGATATGTTATCATTGTTATGTAATTTTGTTGCCAATAAATTGAGTTTTCCAAGTCAGATTCAAAAATTTAGAATCTTTGAAACTCAATTTTTAACCCATTATTAAATATGTAAAAATAGTCTCATTAATTTGTAAGAACAAATTATTTATGTCAAGGAAGACAGAAATTTATAGCTATAAAAGGAATCATGATTTAGTAAGGGTAATCTTGTACGTCTTCCATCTGGAGTTACATATCTTGTCAGTTACTGAAACTGAAAGAATTAAAATTAAAAACCACATCTTTAAGATGTTAAGCCATAATCTTAAAAAATTAATAAACTATTTAATCACACTTTTTTGAGAGGTAGCAAAAAAAATTTACCATTAGTAAATATGACCTTGGAATTATTATTTTACCTTTATTATATGGTCCTTTCCAAATTCTTTTGTGTTTCATAATATAGTAATGATATACATAAACTTTATAAATTAGTATAAACATAAGTATGTATTGCAGGTACATATACAAAATTTCTTCACTGGTGCAGCCAGTGTGTGACCAAAAAGATTGAAGACTCCTAATAAATGTTAAAATTTATCCCATGAAGAATATAAAGATTTCCAAATCAATTTAAACCTGGCTATATATAGATGAGAGAAATATAACTGGATTATAAAGAAAGTACAAATTTAAGAATAAGTGCTAAAAACTGTAACATTTCACATGTGCTAAACTCTCTCTAGGAATATTCAAATGAATTCCAACATGTGCCAAAGACATTTGGTAATGTGAAAAAGTTTTCTCTAGGCAACATGGAAGGCAAGCTTGAAAATAAAAGGCTTATTTTAGTTAGGAGTAGATGCTGGCTTTGGGAAGGAGCTTCTCAAGCTTAGCGGTTTAATCACAGCCATTTAAATGCTGCAAATGAGGCATTCACTGGCTCTGGCTTTGAAAAGTCATTATTTAAATTTCAGCTAATTTAGAAAAATAAGTATAATATTTTACATATAATTTACTTTTCAACTACACTTTTCAAATCAATGTATTTAGTCTTTGTAAGTTTTAAGTTAGTATATTCATTCTTTTTTGAGCAAGGTTCTAAATACTAAACAAAGAAGTCACTTAAGGATACCCAAGTATATGTAGGACTTAGATCTAATATTTGCCAAAACCATGACAAGAGATATTTAAAATATATTTGCATTTCTGAGCCTAAGTGGAAAGTAAAAGTGTTAGTCACACGGTTTTGTCTAACTCTCTGCAATCCCATGGACCATGCCCGCCAGGCTCCTGTGTCCATGATTCTCCAGGTTAGAATACTGGCGTGGACAGCCACGCCCTTCTCCAGGGGAGCTTCCTGACCCAGAAGGAAACCTGAGTCTTCTACATTGCAGGCAGATTCTTTACTGTCTAAGCCATCAGGGGAGCCTCCCTTCTAAGTGAATCCTTCAGCAAACAGTGATATGATTCAATTCCTCAACTACTGGGCATGTATGGCTAACTATGACAGTCAAGATTCTGGGGCATATGAGAAGGAAAGATTAGAATCAGACTTCAAAACAGCTGGTTAAGAAAAGGGTGTCCAATCTAGATGTCCATCAACAGATGAATGGATAAAGCAGCTGTGGTACATATATACAATGGAATGTTGCTCAGTCACAAAAAAGAACGAATCTGAGTCAGTTCTAGAGAGCTAGATGAACCAAGAGCCTGTGATCCAGAGTGAAGGGAGTCAAAAAGAGAGAAATACCACATATTAATGTGTATATATATGGAATCTAGAAAAACGGTACTGATGAACTTATTCGCATGGCAGCAACAGAGATGCAGACATAGAGAACAGACTTGTAGATACAGCAGTGGAAGGAGAGGGTGGGACAAGCTGAGAAGTAGCACTGATACATATACATCACCGAATGTAAAACAGACAGCCAGTGGGAATTTGCTGGGTGACACAGGGAGCTCAAACCCGGTGCTCTGTGACAACCTAGAGGGGTGGGATGGGGTGTGGGCAGAAGAAAGGTTCCAGAGAGAAGGAAAATATGTATATCTATGGCTGATTCCTGTTGATGTATGGCAGAAACCAACACAGCACTGTAAAGCAATTATCCTCCAATTAAAGATTTAAAAAAAAAAAAGAAACAGTGTCTAAGAACACACAATTCAGAATTTTCAGGAAAGTTAAAGTCAATTTTAATGAAGACTTTTAATAAAAATATCTTGGGGGATATCTTCCCTCAAGTATCTTCCCTGGTATCCAGTGGTTAAGACTCTGTGCTTTCACTGCAGGGGGATGGGTTCGTGGCCTTGGTTGGGGAACTAAGATCCCACATGCTGTGAACCAAAAAGAAAAAAATCTTGGGATGCTACACTGAACTACACTAAAACGGTAACAAAGTTTATCTGAAATGGATAAATAAGAATCTGATCTACAGAATAAAGAATGCTATTATCTTAACTATCTAAAGAACAACAGGAAACAATATATGTAAGGATAAAAGTCCTAACAACCTGCCCTTCTCTCTCCAACATTTATTCAATGTCCAGGCACTTGAAAAATAAATAAGACAGGGATTCTCAAAGTCTATTGACAGAAAAAGTTAAAATGTACTATAATTAATACTGCTGAGGGTGTAACAGAGAGGGGAGAGATCAAAAGCTCAAATAGGTAAAGAAAAACATTCCAGGTAAAGAAACAGTATAAATGAAGGCGCAGGGTTATGGAAGAACAATGGTGTCAGGACCATAGCCTGGAAGAGGTATGAAATTTACTGCAGCTGAAATAAGGTGCAAAGGGTTGAGTTTAGTAGTTAAAGCTAAAGCTAAGTTTAAGTTAAAAGGTAGAATAAAGTTGGATTGTGAAGAAACATGTGTATCAAACCGATAATTTGGATTTTAACCTGTGGGGATCAGCAAAAATTCTCAAGCAAAAAAACAATGTAATCAAATTAATTCTGTGAAAGTTATCCCTGGCAAGAGTATGAAGTAGACTAAATGGGTACAATGAGTAGGCTCCAGGAAAGAAGCAATGAGGACCTAGTTTACAATGTCTTTGTTTCAAGTGTTCTGTGCTACGGAGGACAGAAAAAAAAAGAGAGACAAAAACCAGATTTCTGAGGGAGAATTGAAAGGATTGATACACTAACTTCCTAAAATGTGAGCTCAGGAAGAAATTATCTAACAATGATTTGTTAGAATGAATTTAGGGGAAGAGATAATGTGTTTACTTTTAGAAGCCTTAAGTTTGAGATGCCTAGAGGCATGTGTAGTTTCTATCTAAAATGAGCTGAAAATATGAAGTTGAGAAGGGTCAGGCTCAGTGATATAGTTAAGAATCAGCAGCATACAGATGTAGCTAAAGTTACTGAAACACATGACATCACATGTTTAAAAAGCCAGTAGGAGAAAAAAAGGAACAAAAAATGGATCCCTAGAAGAACATCAGCAGGGAAAGAAAGAGCAGAGGAAACTAAGAAGGAATAGTTGGAGAAATAAAAGAAAACCACAAAGGAAGAAAAATCCTGAAAGCTAAGGGAAGAGATAGTATCAGGAGTAGATGACAATCCAGATGCAAACTAGTACATATAGAATGGATAAATAACAAGGTCCTACTGTATAGCACAGGAGACTATATTCGATATCTTTTGATAAACCATAGTGAAGAATAATATGAAAAAAGATATATATATAACTGAGTCACTTTGCTACACAGCAGAAATTAATATAACATTGTAAATCAACTATACTTCAATAAAAATTTTTTAAAAGACAGAGTATATGATAAGCCATGATATCAAAAGTTCTGAAAATAATGATTAAAATTTAACTACTAGATCTGGTGATTAACAACAGTTCAATAATGACCTTATAATTGGAGCCAGGACATCAGAGTGATGTGAGAAAATAAGAATAAGTATGCAATGTGGGGGGAAAAAAATGAGTTGAATGAAAACCACTCTTAAATAGATTAAAATGATTTTACCCATCACAGAGGGAAGGCTCTGTTCTTTAGCAGCACCTGTGTCAACAGTACATTGTTCCAACAGTTGAGTTTCCAACTCCCTGAAGATGAAAAAAAAAGTTACTGTAATTAAAATATTGCAATTGATATCCTTTTCCTATTTAATACTGTTACTTCATAACAGAACATGATGCTTGAAATAAAAGTGGTTTTACCCTTAAAAGATGAATATACTCACTGTCAAAAAATTAGCATCTTTTTGTTGTTATTTTTTATTTCTTTAACATCTGCCTTTTTTGGCACAGGTGAAGCAATGTGCTAAATGCTAAGAAACTTACTTGTGAAGAGCTTTTCCTCCTAAGGGGAGTGCTCCCCAACAATTCAGTACTGGGATTCCTTCATATATCTATAAGGTAGTCAAGGATATTACTATTTGAGGAGGTAAAAATGTGTTTCCCTCACCTCTGCACTACTATTCTACATCAGCTTGGCTGGCTAAATTCTTAAGGAGTTACAGAAAAATCAGAGCGCCTTTTTTTCTTCTCCAAAGAAAATAGCTAAACACACACACACAAATACACAGTAAACAACACACACAGAGAGCTCATCTGTTACAGCTCGGGTGTCCAATGAAGTAGCCACCGTCCACATGTGGCTATTGAGCACTTGAAATGTGGCTGGTTTGAACTAAGATACACTATAAGAATAAATTCCACAACAAATTTAGAAAACTGAGTAATAAAAAAAAAACCTATAAAATATACCATTATAATTTATTGTGTTAATTATATATTTAAATGATAATTTTTAAATATATTGGACTAAATAAAATACACTACTAATTTCATCTCCTTCATTTGTATTTGTAAAATTTGTAGCTCTCAGAAAAATTTTAAATTATATATGTCTCACATTATGTATTTCTATTAGAGCTGAGAGGACAGTGAACGATATTGTACTATGGATTTGCTACCTTATTTTACATGTTGTTTTTCCTGATGTTTTATAAAGAACATTATTTACGAAAAGCAAAAAGTCTACGGGTAGGAACACTGGCTTTGGAGACTAACATGGGTTTGCATCTTGGCTGGACACTTCTATTAACTTGGGTCAGCCACCTGACTCAACTTTCAGCTTCTCAATATAATACTTTTTGTCACAGGGTTGTTATGAGACTTACACACAAAATACTTTCTATTTTAAAAAACTACTGCCTAATTCAGTTCCTGAGCAGCTAATGATCCTTGATTTCCTTCCCATGATTATTTCTTCTAAGAAACATACATACAGATCTCAAAATTCCAAGAGTGTTGCACGTATGTACTTCAAATTCCTTTTCAAATGTAGCAAATATCTACTCTAATGTTTATAAGAAATATTTATACCTATACTCTACTTAAATTCATTTAATGACTGGGAATGGACCAGTTTATAGTCAGTAATTTCATTTTGAAACAGCTGAAATCATTAGGGAGTTCTTCCCAATGGCAAATTATACAAAAACTGTAGCCCTTACTGTGCGAGTTATGTGCCAGGTTCTACACTAAACACTTTACACACACGATCCCACTCTAGTCACACAATGCCCCATGAGGTGCAATTATTACAATTCCCATTTCACAGATGAGGAAACTGGGGCCAAGGGGAGATTAAGCTACCTGTCCAACATCATACAACTAGAAAGCTTAGCTGAGACTTAAACTTATGTATTTGATTCCAAACCCCAAACTCATAAACCCTATGCCATACTGTCCCCATGAGAGCCTCAGGAAATTGAGAGGAAAAAACAAGGAATTTACTTTTCGACAGTGAGCCCTTCAGTTATTTGAAGGCAGATCTCATGTTGTCATTAAGTTTTAATTTTTCTTGATTTAACTTTCTCATTTGTTTACAATTACTCTTCATATGACTTATCTTAAAACCTGACTATCCTATCCAACTTCTTTGATCCTAGATCTGATCTCTGGAGTGTATACGGGGATCAAGCCATAATGACGATTTCTACAGGCAGTACATTTAAATCTCAAAATCCTGTGAGTTTTTCCAATATATGTCATATTTGTACATGATAATCCAAAATAGCTTGATGCAACAAAAACAACTTGTAGTAAGCCTAATTATTTCAAACTAGAGTAAAAACTGCAAAATTAGCTGGTTTACAAAAAAGATACAGGTAACACCAGGCTCTCCCTATATCCACAATCTAGGACCATGGCAGAGTTTATCCCAAGTGTAAGAAGGGCCATTAGATGACTTGGAGCAAGCAAGACAGACGGAACCTAGAGAACAACAAAACCAGAATGAAAGTCAGTAGCTGAAGGTGTTTCCCTCACATTTCAAATATATTTGAAAAAATTCATAATTATGATTCTTATTCAACCATTTTATAGCACTAAATAACTAACTGATTTACTTGAATTCATACATAATCAAAATATACTGTAATACATAAAAACATTCTTTAAGTTCTATAAGTTGTTTCAGTTTGAAATGACAACTATAAAGCATTTCTATTAACTCAGTTCTTTCTCTTTTGGAGGAAAAACAAAGCAATAAAGAGATGGTCCAGAAACATACATTCAAAGAAAATGCTAAATTTAAAAAATAAAAAATTTAAAAAAAAAACATTTTTAAATGTTATAATATAGTAGTTAAAAACAAAAGTGAAGAACTACAAAAATCCTTAGTTCTAAGTGACACTTTTCAGTGAAAATCCTGCCAAATCTAACACCCTAAATATCAGATAAATGTTCAATCAAAATATGGAAGTCCATCATAACCAAATGGCAAACAAAATAATGGATATATTTCCCTTGTCTAAGTACAGCAGGTATTCTGGTAATATACCAGATAAGAACACAAACATAAACAAAACTCAAATGCTAAGTTCCAGTAAAAATACAGAAAATCATCTATTTTATTTAGGTAAGAGCTGAAGTAACTTCTTATTATGTTTTGCATTCTCTCTACTGCAAACCGAATTCTTGATTTAGTGACATCAGTTAAGTACAGGAGGATATGTAACCTGTTACTCTGTATCTGTCCTACTAAATTATAACTTAGAAAAATCAACCGCCCTTATCTCATAAATAAATTGTGATTTTTGATATATTTTGTGTTCAGTAGAATGTATGAAAATTACATTTACATGTGCTCAATTTCTTACATATTGTACACATTTTATATACTCTTGCTAAGAAACTTTAAATTTCCAAGGCAGAGATTTTTAAAATGTTAAATAATTTTGGCCTACTATGAAATGTAATCATCTTATGTCATAATTTTGGTCTTTAAAATAATCTTACTTAACTCATATAAAATGATAGTTATGAATAATATCACTAATATCAAGATCTAAGAGTCATTCCTGGCATTGTCCACTTGCTCTATGGGAAACATTATCTGAATACTTCATTTAATAGGAATTTAAAGCCTATGAAATGAAAATAAAAGAGCTGGAAGATTTAGAACAGTCAGAAGATTTAGAACAGTCAGAGACTAGAGAGACCTGGAAGAAAAACATCATAAACTTCACCAAAGAAATTTTCACTTCAGGAGAAAAAAAAACCAACCCCAAACTTAAAACCTGTAGTAAAATAAGAGAAAGAGCAATAAAGAAGAATCTTCAATTATCCGATTATCTATGTATTAGATAAAATGCTAATTATGCATGAAATAACCATACAAAGAAAACAGATGGTCAGTTTATTTTGTCATCCAATTCCTCTTTTCAATGAAGGAAATAAAATGAGGACCTTTTAGTTTAAGCTTTGAGTACCTACTAAAAACAACATAAAAAACAGGTACCTCAAAATACTTGAAAAGAACACGAGTGAGTGTCTCTCTGAAGTGGGAAGGACATAATACAGACTCGATAACCACGACTCTGCGGTCTCTGGGATTCACCAATAGATGCCTGAAAAGTAATATTTTTAACAGTTTAAAAGTTTGTAATTTTGCACATAATGCAATTTGTTAAAGTTAAAGAAACTGTACCACTTCACTTAAGAAGCTTTATAACAAAAAGACATCTTCATTTTATGATCCACGAAAGACAACGTTTATCACTGAATATTTTCATGTTCTAAAATTTTTAATTCAATTTTTAAAGGTTATTTTCCATTTACAGTTATTACAGAATATTGGCTATATTCCCTACATTGTACAGCACAGCCTTGAGCCCATCATTCACCCAAAAGTTTGCGCCTCCAACTCCCTACCCCATGTGGCCCCACTGATAACCTTTAGTTTGTTCTCCTTGTCTGTGAGTCTGCTTCTTTTTTGTTACATTCACTAGTTTGTTGTCTTTTTTAGAGTCCACAAAGAAGTGATAACATACAACCTTTGTCTTTCTGTCTGACTTAAGTCACCTTGCATGTGTCAGTCACTCAGTCATGTCCGACTCTACGAGACCCCATGCGCTATAGCCCCCCAGGCTCCTCTGTCCATGGAATTCTCCAGGCAAGAACACTGGAGTGGGCAGCCATTCCCTCCTCCAGGGGATCCTCTTGATTCAAGGATCAAACCCAGGTTTCCTGCATTGCAGGCAGATTCTTTACCGTCTGAGCCACCAGGGAAGCCCTCACTTCGCATTATGCCGTTCAAATCCATCCATATTGCTACAAATAGCAAAATTTCATTTTTTTGGCTGAGATGTATTCCATTGTATATATCAATATATATGCCACAGAAAGACAACATTTTTGATCTCTTATCATATGCCATGCACTGTGTCAGGAAATTTACATCTATGTATTCATTTATCTCAGATAACAAAAACTACAGCCTATTATGAATACTAACTTGAGTAATTAAAAAGATGTTTTCTTTTTTTAAGCTACAAAAGTAGCACACACTCACAAGACTCCAAATATTATAGAAGTTTATAACTTGGAAAGTACAAAAATACCTTATACCTCTTCTAACCAGAAACTATTACTAACAGCAGTTTGAATATTTTCATTACTGTTTTGTTGTTTAGTCGCTAAGTCATGTCCGACCCTTGCAACCCCATGGTCTGTAGCCTTCCAGGATCTTCTATCCATGGGATTTCCGAGGCAAGAATACTCGAGTGGGTTGCCATTTCCTTCTCCATCATTACTGTGTATGTATATGTATATATTTTAACAGAAATATTCATCCCATAGATGCTGTTCTATGAGATTTTAATTAACAATATCTAAGACATTTCTGTATCAGTACATATGGATATAAAACTTTTTTGACAATATAGTGTTTCACTATATGGATGTATTAATACAGTAATTAAATTATCCAATTCCCTTTGCTAATGGACACAGTATTTCCTTATGCTTGCCAGTTTTCTAGTCTTCAAACATGCTTCTGAAAAGATTGGAAACGAAAAAGTTAAAATGGCAATTGGAAATTAACCTTTTCTTTTACATTAGAAATAATATGACCAAATATCACTATTATGGGCACTAGGAAAAGCTGGAGGGCAGGGGGCAAGGAAAACACAATTGCATTTTACCTGAAATACAGTATATGGATGAATTCCTTTAGGTAGGAATATAGTTCTTCTGTGTTGATGTTATATTGTACAACTTTGATAGGCTATAAAAAATTTAAATGATTTATTAATTTATAGCAATAAAATAAGCTCAAATTAAACATGCTTATTTATTTTACAAATGAATTTTCTGGTAATAAATCAAAAGCGATTTGTATTTAGAATAGATGCAAATATTTAAAATAGATTAATCACTTAAATTAGAAATCTTTAAGAACTGGCATGTCCAAGATGACAAAACATTTTGGTTTACAGAATAAGTCTGTACACACAGTGAGTAAAGCTCATTACATTTTTCTTTCATCTGGCATTATTTTGGCATCATCAGTAAAAAGCAGCATCAACTAAAAAGCATCAAAGGCTTCATCAAATACTCCAGACTTGGTTCAGTTCCTGTTATTTAGTCCCAAAGCACTGACACTTGTCTTTTTGTAGTATCACTCCACTTGATATATTCTCTTTTAGTTGATATAGGGACAGTCCCAAAGTAAATCAGCTCATAAATATGTGTGGTAGAATAAAAACATACACCATTAGCAATAAAGCAAACACTACCAAACCAGGGTGCTAAGTCAACGCTAATACATCACAAGACCTCCATTCACTGCATCCTGCTCCAACTTGTGCTTTTATGAAAACAAATATGCTCATATTCGTTAATAAGGGAATAATGTCTATATAATAAGGAAGGTTATACAGCTCATATTAGGCAAGAGGAGCTGAAATGATAATAGCAGAGTTATAACCTTCATCAAGGTAAAGAAAGTCATCAACTCAGTGGTCACAGAAATAGGCATTCTTTCAGATTTATTTTTAAAAAGTTTAAATGATCCAGTGTACCAGGGGCTACCATACCAGAGTGAACCCTTTCAAGACCTTTTATTGGGCTGCATTTCTTCCTGGTCCCACCTTAACAATAGCTCAAGAGGCTCAGAGCTCACTTCTGTCTCTTCATTGTCTCAGCAGCCATCAACCAAGTTTCAACTATTTCATTTTATTTTAAATATCCCCAAGAGAGCCTTCAGCTCAGTTGCATCTTAAAGTTATTCTGATTTTTTCCTGAGGTATTAATTTTTGTTTTTGCTAGGGCTCGGATTACAAAGTTACATGAGTTTTAAATTATCTGCTCCAACCCTATTTTTCCCCAAAACCTGTCTTTGTTTGCAATCAAGGAGAGGTTTTTCAGGAATGCAAATACTGAGTTATGGTAGAAATATCTATATTTGATTTTAACAAGCAAATCTTATGGCATGCAAAATTATTTTTTATAGTTCTACAATTTCTTTTTTTTTTTTTTTATATTTATTTTATTTATTTGGCTGCACTGAGTCTTGGTTGCTGCACGTGGGATCTTTTAGTTGTGGCACGTGGGATCCTGTTCCCCGGCCAGGTATCGAACCCAGGCCCCCTGCATTGGCAGCGTGGAGTCTTAGCCACTTGGCCACCAGGGACGTCCCTGTTCTACAATTTCTAATCTGCAAAATTAACTTTGGCAAGAAAGTTTCTTTTAAAAAATGTGTTTTTCACAGGTCCTTTGAATTACAGATAAAGAAATGAGAATCTGGCTCATATTTTTGAACAGGGTAAGAATAAAATGATTCTATAATTACATTACAAAGCTCATGCAATTATTTTACTAAGTTTAAAAACTTTCTCTTAATGTTATAGAATTACATTTATATCCAAGTTGTACAGAAAAAGCAAATCTATAGAGACAGAAACAACATCCATGGTGGCGTGGAAATGAGGATCAACTATAAATAGACATTAGAAATCTTATTAGAATGATAAAAATGTTCTAAAACTGAACTGTGATGATGGCTGCATAACTTGATATATTTACCAAAAATCACTGAATCGCATGTTTAAAGTAGGTGAATTTTATGGTATGCAAAATTAAACCTAAATAATCAAAAAAGTTTTCTTGGGTTATAGTCTAGGCTATACATTTAGCACTGTTCTAATCAATCTTATTTGAAGTCACATTTAAAAATATTTTACAGTACAGCATTTATTTTGCTAATTTGTTAAAAAAAAATACCTTAGGCATGCCAGCTTTTTTAATCACACTGGGAATTATACATCTTGGACCAGTTTCTCCAGCAAATCCACACCTGTAAATAAAATAGAAAATTGATACAACTATTATAATATTCTTTCTATTTATTTGTCACAGAAACAAGGTTTCTCTGTATTTTTTTTCAAAGCAGTGGTCACAAAAACATCTAGAAACATCTCTGATATATTCAAAGGGGCAAAAAAACTAAGGAAAAGTTAATAATTGCTGTGTCCTACTCTTTGCAACCCCATGGACGTCCATGGAATTCTCTAGGCCAGAATACTGGGGGGTAGCTTTTCCCTTCTCCAGGGGACTTTCCCAACTCAGGGATTGAACCCAGATCTCCGGTATTGCAGGTGGATTCTTTACCAGTTGAGCCACACGGGAAGACCTAGAATACTGGAGTGGGGAGCCTATCCCTTCTCCAGCAGACCTTCCCGACCCAGGAATTGAACCAGGGCCTCCTGCATTGCAGGCAGATTCTTTACCAACTGAGCTATCAGGGAAGCCCATTCATAAATAAACTAAAGGTAAAAAAATAAAATCACTTTGAATTAGTACTAGTGAAATAAACCAGTGTATTATTTGATGGTAGCAGTTACTTTTCAGTTTTTAATTTTATTTGAATTTTAGGTAACATGAGTCTGAACTCCAGTTTCTGATTTCATTCCTATAGTTCATGTTACTCATAATTCCATTATTCTAATATTATGTTTCCATACTGAAGTTTCCTTTGGTCTATTTTTAAAACTATGCATATCTGACATAATTATAATCACACTGTTCATATAACATGAATTCATAAAATAAGCTTCTGCCCAAACTATTAGTTCTCACCACCATCATTCTTTTAATTGCATAAAATATTTCATCCTTTTTTAAAAAAAAAATTTCTTTTTTGACTATTTAAGCATTTCCATTTCTGTTTCCCATAAAACAAAACTTTGCTAAAAATGCTGTTAAAAACGATTACCATGTAAGTTCAGCCTCAGTATTATCTCTTTTTGTCCTGTCTGGTTTTCAGTACTCATCTCCTCCTATTCCCAAATAGCTTTCTCCATCTTCTTTTAGTTACACCCCCATGTTTACCTGTATCAGTGCTCCTCAAACTCCAGGATGTAACCCACTGGCTGGATGCATAAACCCATCTCATCACCTTCCTGTTGTCTTTGTCAATAACCATCCTCCTATATACTAGCATTCCACTTCTCATTTCCTCACTACACCTAAAGTAATTATCTTTGGGTGTCAGCCTCAAGGTACTTACTATGCTATTAAAATAAACCTTTAAAATAAGTTTAACAATGCATATGTGGGAAGATCTTGCATAGAACAGTAAGAGAATATCATGAACCAAGAACTATGTTTAATTCAATTATGGAGCACCTGATGTCCAATTCTTTCTGGTTTTTTGTTGTTTTGGCCATGCTTGGTAGTTTATGGGATCTTAGTTTCCCAACCAGAGATTCAACCCAGGCCCTTGGCAGTGAAAGCACCAAGAACTAACCACTGGACTGCCAGGGAGTTTCCTCCAATTTCTTAAACAGGCTCTTCTGACCACTTGTTCAACAAATACTTATTAAACACACACTGTATGTCAGGCACTATTCAGGAATAAACAAATTTTTTTCAAATAGTTTCCATTATATATATGCAATTCTGGCTGTCACGTTCCTTTTTTCTTGAGAACAGTGCAAGGGTTCTCAATCTGGACTCCACAGACCACTGCGATGGTCCACCAAGCCCTGAAATTGTATTTTAAGGTTTGTGTATTTGTGGCTTTCTTTCGGCCATCAATAGGATTGATGTCATCCAAAAGGTTGAGAACCACTAATCGAGTGTTTACAAACTGCCTTTTAAAATACGGTAAATTTCCTAATCTAAAAGCTGTGGGGAGGGAGGTGGGGGACAACAAAGGATTTCTAGTATCTACAGGGTTTCAGATTGTTACACATTCGTCTTCCTAATTCGACGTCCCACTCTTGGGAAGCAAGATACATTTGAATTTCCAGCACTAATAGCATCTCTGTTCAATAAAAGTTTAATAATGAAAGCCGTCATCAAGCATTACAGTTCGGCTGCCACCTTCCTAAGGAGATAAAACTAGGATAAGCGGGGCCTAGGTCATCGCTGTCATCCCCTGCATATAGATGACCCCAAAGGGTCCGTTCAGTTTGGGGGTGACGACAGGGGCGGCAGTGAAGGCAATTCTCTCGAAGCCTCCTGGGCCTCTCTGGGAGTCAGAACCAAACCGCCCACCGGATCCCCGGGATTCGCACCGCCCACGGTGCAGGTAACAGGGGCCGTCATTTAAGGAGGTCCCGGGGGCGAAGCGGAGGCTTCAACAGCCGTCCCCGAGACTGCGGTGAGGGCCGGGGCTGGGCCTGGGGCTCGGCTACCCGCCCTCCCTTCCGGACGCGGTCACTCACTTGGTAAAAGCCTCTCCCAGGTCTATCACGACCGCCGTTTTCTCCCCGCCGCTTCCCAGACCCTCGTACAGCGGCATGGTAGCGAACAGGCCGGTAAGACCCCGGAGGCCCACCGACCCGGCAGCCGACAGATCTCGGCGCTCGGGGGGCGGGGCCGGGGGACGGCGAGCGCGCGGCGGCGCCGGCGGGGACCTCGCGTGGGCGCGGCGCACGGGGCCCGGGCTGTCCCTGGCTGTGCCTCACTCCGCGTCGGTCCTGAACCCTCGCAGGCGCCCGCGTCCTGGGCACTGGGGAGCTACGGGTGCACGCGGCCGCTGTTCCGGACACAGGTGGGGTTGGGGGTGGGAAACACCGAGGGCCGAGGCGGCCAGGCGCGCCGGGCGCCCCTAGCTGGGGCGGAGCCAAGCCTGGGTCCTTCCCTCCGGACCGCCCCTTGGGGTAAAGGTCTTAGGAGCGCTTTTGTGGCTTAGGTCTCAGAACGCATCCGCTGCCGAGCTCTCTCAGAGAAGATACGACCCCAAAAGCTTTGATTCGTGTCGTCTTGGGACAAAATGTGCTGTGCCAGATGTTTTGCCTATCATTTATTCTTCGCAAGAAACACAGAAAGTTGGTTACTTCCTTGCCTGTTCGAACCTCCGAATGTTCCCAGTGCCCCCATCTAAAGCCAGGATTGGCCCTGAAGGCTGATTTCAAACCCTGTGCTCCTTATCCCTTAGAGCAGAACAAGTAAAGACAAATTTCTATTTGGTAGTCATTCGGCTGAAAGTTAGTTTTAATCTTAAAAAACAACAGCATCTACAATACTATCAAGGGGGTTTAATGGAAGGAACATTGAACCAAGGGTCCTGTTTAAAATTGAGAAAAGTTAGTGAACTATCTTTCTGTGCCCACGCATGCTAAGTAGCTTCAGTAGTGTTCGACTCTTTGCAGCGTTATGAACTGTAGCCCCCCAGGCTCCTCTGTCCATGGGATTCTCCAGGCAAGAATGCTGGAGTGGGTTGCCATTTCTTTCTCCCGGGGATCTTCCTGACCGAGGGATCAGACCCGGATCTTTTCTGTCTCCTGCCTTGACCTGGGAATTCTTTACCACTAGCGCCACCTGGGAAGCCTCTGTGCCAATATGAATACACAATAGAAAGTCTGTGATACAGACTTGTAACTTTGTCATTTCACAGCTCTTTTCCTTCTTCTGAAATTGCCCATGAAAACTGGAGTCAGTGGTGTAGGTTGCTACCTTGTCTCTCTGACTATAGAAAGAGAAATTATCTGTCTTCTGTTTTTCCCCAGTGTGTCTTTCTTACTGTAGATGCCTGAGCCTGCCTACCGAGGGATACGTTCTTTCTATAAGAGTGCATAAGCTTGTCCAGTGTGACAGTAGAATTCACTCATCAGTGGTCTTCCTGAAAGTGAGTTGCTAGAGGTAAGAGGCTGTAGTTGGAGTTGTGATGAGGAAGGAAACTTCAAAAAGAGAAAGAATGAAGCATTTTGCTCACTAGAGTCAGTGTTTGAATAGGACTCTTCTCTTGGATTTAAGTTCTGTTTCTGTCAAGAGTCTAATACTTTTGGTCATCCATTTTCTTTCTTTCTTTCTTTTTTTTTTTTTGTCATTTTCTTATCTTGTAAACTGTCCTGCCACTTCTCAAGGTATTTGAGAAGATCAATTGACATTCTGTTTTCGCTGACTGCTCACCAACTGTATTATTTTTCCAGGGATGCCATTACAGAGTACAACGAACTGAGTGGCTTGAAACAATAGAAATGGGGACTTCCCCGGCAGTCCAGTGGTTAGGATGCCACACTTCCACTGCAGAGGGCATAGGTTCTATCCCTGGTCAGGGAAGTAACACAACACATACCCTGTGGCACAACCAAGAGTAAAGGTTAAACAATACAAATGTATCCTCTCATAGTTGTAGCAGCTAGACGTTTGAGACTAAGGCGTCAGAAAGGCCGTGTTCTCTGTGAAGGCTCTGGCCTCTTTCTAGCTTCTGGTGGGTGCTGGCAGCCCTTGGTCTTCCTTCATTGGTAGATGCATCACTTCAGTCTCTGTCTCTGTTGTCACCTGGTTTTCTTGTGTCTCTGTCTTCATGCAACATTCTCTTCCCAGTGTTTTCACATTTTCCTTCTTGTAGTTCTCTGAGTCCAAATTTCCCTCTAATCAGTCTAAACCAGTATGATCTCATTTTAACTTGATTTTATCCACAAAGATTCTAATTCCAAATAAGATCACATTTTACGTTTTCCAGTGGAAAAGAATTTGGGGGGAATACTGTGCAACCCATTTGGGGTTGGGCAAATGTTGGGCAACATTTTGCCCAACAGCTAAATGTTCTCTTCCATAGCCCTGCCCTCAGACTCCTTTCTTCTTATTGTATACTCTCTTTTAATAACCTCTTTCACTCCCCTGCATATACCTAGAGCTAATATTTGTTGAGTTCTATTTGCTAGCCCTATTTGTTGTATGTAATCCCATTGATTTCTCACAATAGCTTTATGTGCTCAGTGTGCGTCAGTCATGTCCAACTATTTGTGATCCCATGATCTGTAGTCCACTGACTCCTCTGTCCCCAGGATTCTCCAGGTAAGAATATTGAAGTGGGTTGCCATGCCCTTCTCCACAGTAACTTTCTCCATCTTACAAATGAGGATACTGAAGCCAAAAGATATTAAATCACGTGCCCAGGGCCTTTCAACCGGTTAGCAATAGAGCAGGAATTTGAACCCAGACTGTCTGACTCCAGGCCAAAACTATATGGCTAGATTATAATGCAGTTTTATATTATTTCAAAGAATTATATTTTATTGTAGAATTGTGCAATCTTAGTATCTGAAGTGATATAAAAGTTTTTCAAGTCTCAACTCCAACCTGATATAGGACTTTAATGTCCATCTGTGATGAGAATTACCTCCTTGGATGATTCCAGTGATGAATAAAGAACTCATGACTGGTTGGGATCTACAAGATACTGAAAATACATTTGCTGTTACATGTAAAGTTTTAAAAAGAAAAGGGAAAATGCTACAGGAATCACTTTTCCCCCCTTTGGCTACGCTCTGCAGCATGTAGGATCTTATGCTGTCAATTGACAAGAAGTGATGGGCCCAAATCATTAAGCCCTTTAATAATATGCCGGCGAGTTTTTACTTTATGCTACAGTTATTAGTCACTGTTCAAAATATGTTATGTACAGGAAAGACAGTGTCAAGTTTGTGTTCAATTTAATCAGTTTGTGTTCATTTATTGTGAAGTGGGATAGACTAGGGTGAAACCAATTTGCAAGCTATTACAAGAGTCCATGAGAGAAACGGGGCTTCCTAACTGGCTCAAGTGGTAAAGAATCTGCCTGCCAATGCAGGAGATGCAGGACATGCGGGTTCAATCCCTGGGTCTGGAAGCTCCCCTGGAGGAGGAATAAATGGCAAACAACTAGTATTCTTGCTGCCATAATCCTGTGAACAGAGGAGCCTGACAGGCTGCAGTCCATGGGGTTGCCAAAGAGCTGGACACAACTGAGCAGACACAGAACAGGAGATAAATGATGACTCTTAATTAGAGAATTGTATATGTGACAAATTACCTTTAAAATGTTATCCATTGGGAAAGGTGTAATTCTTTATTTATTAAGAATAAAATTGTAATAAGGTATTGATCACAGTTTGGAGCTGTTTTCTCAAGCACTGTTAGAAAAATAATATTCTGATTTAATCAACCATTAAGTTACATGATCAGAGAGACTTTATAGTTCCAATTTTATTATGCCTCCTAATTAATCCTTTCTAAAGTACAAGATGTGATCGTAATTGCAGATCTCATAATGTAGCTTTATTTTTAACCTCTTTTTCAACTACTTCTGCAGGCTATATCACCAAAATGAAAACAATAACTAACTCTTGAACCCATGTTAACAAACTGTTCATTCTTCATCATCAAAACCCTCCTCAAAGCTAATGATCACTTCTGTCTCCAGGAATAACTCACTGGCTTTAACTCGGAGGCCAGTTTTGGGTCTAGAGTGTCTGGTAAGGTGGCCTAACCTTTAGGCTTGTTGAGTACAATAGAAAAGCACTTCAATTTTTAGTTGATGAACAAGAGTTTTTGCCAGCACCAATATCTCAAGTCCTTGCATTTATAGCCAGAAACCTGTGTCCTAGTCACCTGTCATTCAGTCTTTTCCTATCCTAATCAGTTGCAGAGTCCTGCAGTAAGTTCAGTATAAACCTAATCTGCTCCACTCCTACTCTGCAATCAAGATTATGACACTAGCTGCTTAATTGGCCTCTCCATCCTCTCCACAGTCCATTTTCAGTATTGCAGGCAGAATGAGCACTCTCATATGTGAATGCAATCATGACACTTTTTGCTTCAAGTTTTTCTTTTTTTCTTTCTTTTAAATCATTGATTTACTTATTTGTCTGTGCTGGGGCATCATTGTGGCATATGAGATCCTCAATCTTCGTTGTGGCATACAGGATCTTTAGTTGCAGCATGTGGGATCTAGTTCCCTGACCAGGGATTGAACTCAGGCTCCCTGCATTGAGAGTGCAGAGTCTTAGCCACTGGACCATCAGTGAAGTCCCTGTTGACTTCTGCTGTTTTTCAGATAAGGCAGCAGCTATATACCAACCTGCCAGTTTCCCAAATATATCCTGCTGCTTCACACCTCTCATAATGAGCCTGGAATGCCTTCCTTATCTGGCATCCTTTTTTTTTTTTAATCTTTCCAAACTCTGCTGAGGTATCACCTCCTCTGAAAAACTTTCCCTGACCTCTAGTTTATTAGTATATTTAGATCCTCTTATCTGGGCCTTCGTGGCATCCTATGCACATTACAGCACATTAAAATATTTTTGTCTGCTTAGGTTACTGTTGTAACCTAACAGTGACGTAACAGAGCACCTGGCATATAATAGGTTCTGGATAAATATTTGATAAGTGACTAACACTTATTACTGTAAAGTGATCTCTTATTTACTGTGCCTTCACCCAGACAGCAGGGGGTTTGTAGACTAGCACCTAGTATAGAATTGACTATGGAGCAGCCTGGCCCTCATTCATGTTTTGAATGGATAACAGTGGCATTGGGGCTTCCTAGATGACTCAGTGGTAAAGAATCAGCCTGCCAATGCAGAAGGCTTGGGTTTGATCCCTGGGTCTGGAAGATCCCCTAGAGAAGGAGATGGTAACCCACTCCAGTATTCTTGCCTGGGAAATCCCATGGACAGAGGAGCCTGGTGGGCTACACTCTGTGGGGTCACAAAGAGTCAGACACAACTGAGCCACTGAGCACGCAGGCAACAGTAGCCTGGAAAAGTAGCCAGCTGAACTGCTGCCAGCCTGCTCACCTTGTAGCTGGTTAGCTAAGGACATAGAAAGCTGCTCTAGACTCAGCATGCAGCTATCCATCTACGTGATTGACCACAGTAGTGCTTTTGAAGCTGACCTCTCAAAGAATATTTCATGCCACATATCATGAACACTCATGACACATTGTAATAAAACTTCAAGTAATGAATCAGAGCTTATAATAGGCTGGAATTATGGTGGTGTGTCCCCTTTTACTAAAGGGAAGCAATTCACTAGAGAATAGCACCAGGAACTGTGTTAAGGTCAGGACACATTTAGGTTGATTTATCATACTTTTCATTTCTGAGGAACTACATAATGAAGATTTACTGCTAATTACAAGGTATGGCAAGATCCTAAACCATCAATCACAAAATCAGTTGCCCAAAGCATATTTAAACCTGTAGAGGCAGAGACAATCACCTTAAGTATTTAACACAGATTTTAATAAACCATACATTGAGCATAAAAGTATGTTTGCTGAACTAGCAACCAACTAGCAACTAATTAATTTCATTAATATTCTACTATAAATGATTTTCATTCTGTGCCTACAAATGGATGGGAAAAAACGGAAGTTTTCTGGTTTTCCCACAGGCATACTTCAGGCCAGGGTCAGGTTTGGAATAGAACCTAAGGACTTGAAATTTTGGGGACATTGTCTCTAAAATGAGAGAATGAGACCTTTTTTTGTGTGTGTCTTTTTTGATTATTTTTGTCTGTTAGTTTCAAGCAGAAAAGTTTGGTATTTTATTCTGAGAGGATAGAATAGATAAAGATGGTTGGACTGAACTGATTTTAAAAAGTAGATTCAAAATAGAATGATTCAAGAGTGTCTATCAGTTACAATTCTATTACTGTAAGCTCTTTTTTACATTCAAGACAATGTAAAGTATTTCTTAGCTATCTGATCATGTGTAGTAACAGTATGGTTTTGTTGAAGCATCAGTAAGAAATAATACAGCTAAAGAAAATCTGTCATTGGGGGAAATTTTGATAAATTATACACTTTTATTATAGAAAAATCCTCTTTTGTTACTGATAGCTATGATTTCTTCATGCAGGCATAATGCTAGATTCATCATTTCATTTAATCCTCACAAATCCTTAATGGCCAACAAATGGGAAAAAAAATTCTTGCTCAGAGAGGTGAAGTAACTTGTATAAGGTCATGCGGCTCATATATGACAAAACTTGGGATTGATTATCCTATTGCCTCACACAACCTTTTGAGAAAAAAAAATGACAGCTAAATTATAAATGTGGACATCAGGCATGCCTAAAGGGAAAAAAATCCAGAGCCAAAATATTTAAATAAATGTGTCAAGATATATCTAAAATTAAACAGTACATCAAAGGGTGTGTTTTATTATAAGGGTGTGATTTATTCTGCTACAGAAAAACTATTCCCAGACAGTCTAGATTATGTCTGTAATCAATATGCTTAGTGAGGGAAAGATATATTCCATTTTCTGAAAAAGATCCCACACATTTTAGCTGCAAATAGTTAATTAGTCATTTCATATCCAAAAGAGGAGAGTAATCCTCTAATGTCCATATGGCATATGTTTTCCAAGCTTATTTTTACATTCCCTTCTGTCCTTTAAAACCCCAGCCTGACAAGATCACTTGGCAATATGAAGAAATGTTACCTCATGTATTCTATCAAGACGTGCATGGAGCCTCTCTTTTCTCCAAGTCTTCATCTGACAGAGGTTCTTTTGCCATCTGGGCTGGCTGCTTTCAGTTACAAATTTGAATTACAGGAACAATGACTGGAAAATTGATGTTAAGAAATTATAACATTTTAGATGTGATCATGGTATTGTGGCTATGTTATTACAAAAAATTATCTTGGGGAGTTGCATAATGAAATATTTATGGATAAAATTATGTGATGCCTGAGATTTGCTGCAACATAATATGGGAGGGCAGAATTAATTTGTGTGTGGGGGTAGAATTCATTTGTGGATGGGGCAGATTGGCCATGGTTTGCTGGTTGTTGTATCTGAATGATAGCTACTTGAGGGCTTTTTATACTCATTTGTATACTTTTGTGTATTAAAAAGTAAAAGTTAGAAAAGTAAAAAATACAAAATGATTGAATCACTTCTTGGGATATGTATTCATTTTATGATAACCTTACTTTCAACCATTTAGGCTGTACATGCAGCTCTCAAGGTATGTTCTGAGAGGGTCACTTATCATCCATGGACATCAGTGCATATAGGACAATGTTTATATTAGGACATTTTTATTCCTATTTTGGCATAACCAATGTCATTCGTCTTATTGGGTCTCCCCCCATACTGTCCCGCCACCCAGATAGCATCATTCTTCCCATTATTTCCTGGGAGGTTTTATTGTGGTGGCTATCATTGTCATTGTCATTATTGTTTTGTGCTGCTATATTGCAGTGGCCACAATTTCAGAGTATGTGAGTTATCCTCCTGTGATTGTGGCAGGTATACATCCTGTCACAATTTGTAAGACACTGATGTGGTGACTGGGTCTGATCACAGTATCTTTATCTTCACCAATTCCCCCCAGCTTACTTTATCCTTCACCAAAAAGTTGGCAAAGCCTAGCTTCACACTCTCTAAAATTGTAAATAGGCATATTGAAAGAACTAAGAGAAATTTGTCAGTCTAGATTCTGTCACTCAGGGTCAAAGGGGGACGCAAAAGCAATGTAGCAAATGTTCAACTGGTGAATAGTTAAGTAAAATGTAGTGTGGCCATACAAAGGAATACTACTCAGCAATAAAAAAGGAATGAACTGCTGGTTCATGCTACAACAGGAATAAGCCTAAAAGTCAATTATACTGAGTGAAAGAAGCCAGCCAAAAAGACCACCCAAACCATATTGTATGATTTATATAAAATGTCCAAAAAGGCAAATCTATAGGCATGAAAAATAGATTTGTAGTTGCATAGGGCTGGTGTAGAAATGGGGATTAGCTGAAAATGGACCTTAGCTTCTGCTTGCCTCTTATTTGTAGAAAAACTTAAGTTTTCCAGGCCTGCCCTCAGTCACAAAATGCTGGGTCAAGAGTTAATGACCAGAAGAATGTGAACTTGTAATAATAATCGATAGCAGTTGGGTAAGAAGAACTGGTAACAATTTGAACAAACGGAACAGCCAAATGGTAGAGTCACAGAATCTTTAGTCCCTCCCTGAAGGACATACATAGTGTCTAACACATTTCTGAGTTGTTTTACAGATACTAAAACCTCCACCAGATGGAAGAAGCCAACTGCTTGAAGAACAGATAGACCCCAGACTGGCTGGAGCCTGAGGACTGGTGATATTAATCCCTGTGACAGATCACCCTGTTACCTCATCATTAACCAATCAGAGAATTGTGCACGAGTTGATCATGCATCCTCCCACTTTCTTCCTCACTTTGTCTTTAAAAACCCTAAAATCCATTGGAGAGTTTAGGTCATTTGATTGTTAGCTGTCCATGCTCTTTGGTTGGCCTTGCAATAAACAATGTACTTTCCTTCACTACTCTGGAGAAGGGAAAGGCTACCCACTCCAGTATTCTGGCCTGGAGAACTGCATGGACTGTATAGTCCATGGGCTCACAAAGAGTTGGACATGATTGAGTGATTTTCACTTCACTTCCTTCACCACAGTCTGGTATTAGTAGACTGGCTTTACTGTGCATGGGCAAGCAGACCCCGGTTTGATTTGGTAACAGTGACACTTGTGTAATTTGATAAATTTACTAAAAATCACTTAAGTGTATATTTAAAACTGGTGAATTTTATGACATTTACCTTAATAAATATTTTATGATACTTAGTAAATTATACCTCAACTAAGGAACACTAAGGACTTGGTTTTCACTCTTCTTCTGACATTGCTGAACATGTGAGATGTAGCAGTTGTCAAAGCTGTAAAATGGGATGACCCAGGGAGACAGTTTGCTTGTCACCTCTTACAGCATCACACATGCCTACTCTCCACCTGATTTGGAACTCCAGCACCAAGAAGCTTTGTATCAAAAAGTTTTGGTGGGTGGTGGATGTCTCATAGAAATACATTTGCATGACTTTCTACTTATCACGGGAAACAGGCTGTGACAGCCCTTCTTTTATCCAAAGTTAATCCCTCCGGTTGGCCTCTGGACCTCATCCCCCCCTCCTCTTTGATGGCCACACTTCTTCAATTATCTGCCTTCTTCTTTTTCTCAGCAGTGCACATGCGTGTGTGCTCAGTCGTGTCTGACTGTTTGCCATCCCATTCACTGTAACCCACCGGCCTCCTCTGTCCCTGGAATTTCCCAGGCAAGAATACTGGAGTGGGTTGCCATTTCCTCCTCCAGGGGATCTTCCTGACCCAGGGGTCAAACCCACATCTCTTGAGTCCCCTGCATTGACAGGTGGATTCTTTACCACTAGCACCACCTGGGAAGCCTAGTCTTTGTCTTAGCAACATCTTTCCAAAAAAGAAAATCCTCTCTCAACCTACTGTCTTCTCTAGGAGCAACCTTATACCTTGTTTTCCCTCCCTTACTTCATTGCAGTATAGATTTTGCCACTTGACCAAGATTACACTTGCTTAACACATCAGTGATTTTAGTTGGTAAATCCAATGGACACATCTCAATTTTTAACAAACATCACTTCTCTTCAAGTTTTCAAACTTTTTCTTTTGGAATTGATTTTAGAATTATATTATGTATTCAAAATTCTGTTAATAGTTTTAAGACTTAAGAATTCCCTCCATATATGATATATATTAACTTGTATAGGATGCACAAATATACATGTGCAATTTATCAGTTTATCAATTAACAGAGAGAATTTATCAATTAAAAAACAGCAAGTCTACATAGGCTCCTGTTTACCCCAGAACACGTTCTTGGAAACTGCATCAAAAAGTGGATTATTAGAAAGCCAAGTGTTCTTTCCGCAGAAACATTAGAATCAGGGGCCCTAAGGAATTCCCTAGCTGTCCGGTGGTTAGGACTTGGCGCTTTCACTGCCAAAGGCCTGGGTCAGTCCCTGGTCAGGGAACTAAGATCCCACAAGCCGGTGGCATGGTCAAAAAAGAATTTGGGGTCCTAGTACTTCAAAATTTTGGCTTCAGATAAATCATAGTCATAACTAACAATTCTTGAAGCTTTCTCTTCTTTCAGCTTCTATAAAAATATATGTTATGCTCTCTATATGTTATATAACATATGCTCTATATATGTTATATAATATATGACATAATATGTACAATATATACATTGTATATATACATATATATATAATATTTATTAACATATTTTATGTGTATTTCTTTGAAGATTTCTGTTATTCTATCTCCTCCTTAATGCAAATTCCTACCATTTGTCCTGAGAATTGTTATCTTTCGCTCACTTCTCTTCTCGGTTCTACACACTCTCCCTGAGTCATCTCTTTCTCCTCAACAGCTTCATTTACCATCTAATACTCATGCCTACCCACTTGCCCACTCTCAAACAATCTGTACCTTCAGCCCAGTACTACTGCCTGAGTTTAAAAGCTATGTTATCCAAACTACGTATTGATCTTGGTGTATGTCTTTCAACTGTCTTAAACTCTGTATGTCCCAAACTTAACTATTTGTAATCTCTTGAAAAATGGCTCCATAGCCTGCTTTTCTTGTCATTTTGAAAGACCTCCTTTCTAGGAGCCTAAACTGGAAACCCAAAGTAATCATTCTCGATGTCTCCCTTCCTCTTACTTCCCACATTCAGTCAGTCATGAAGGCCTATGATTTCTCCTTCTTGTATATCTCAGTCTGTTACCCTTTCTCTATCCTTGCTACTACTACTGCACTAGCCGTTCAGATTAGTTCAGATCTTCGTTATCTTTCTCACTCTTTCTTTACTTTTGCTTGTTCTACAAGAACTGAATGTAGCCTCAGAAGGAGTCTCTGGGTTCTTTGCACTGTCACTTGAGTCTCTATGATCACTAAATCCCTGAGAGTTAAATTTGGTGAATCCAATCTCATTGCAGAGTTCAGGGGTCTGATAGCTGCCGGACTTGGAGATGGCATCAAATATGGCTTTAGCAAAGCTGCCCAAGTAGAAGTATAGCTCTTAGCAAAGTTCCAGCAGTTGTCCACATCAGTCATTAGCAGCAGTGTCTTAGGCACAAGAGCATAGAGATAGTGTAAGTTGTTTTAGAAACAAGAGTAAGATGTGCCCGTAATGAGACCCAGCGCCCTGTCACCTTGCAAAGAGAATGTCCTGGCAAGAATAAAGCACTTATTGATTTTGTTTTTCCCTACAGTTGCCTCATCCCACAGAATTAAGGTGGTTTGGTCAGAATGATGGCACCATGGACGATAGTTTCACTTTCTTGGGGCATTTGGACTGCCAGATCAACCCAGTGGT
The DNA here is from genome assembly GCF_019320065.1 of Cervus canadensis. Lineage (NCBI taxonomy): Eukaryota > Metazoa > Chordata > Mammalia > Artiodactyla > Cervidae > Cervus > Cervus canadensis. The sequence continues at coordinate 65,730,452 of NC_057391.1, read as the reverse complement.
CACAAATTCCTTCAACCTCAGTCATTTACTTCCCTGGGTCTGTTTCAGAATGGACAAGACCTTCAGGACCTTGAGGGATTTCCCAGGGAAAGAGTGAAAAAAAACCTCAGACTCTTAAGATGAGCAAAGAGAAGAAATGTCCTTCAGGAAAGTAACCTCCATAGCCTTGGCCAAGTGGGCCACTTTGTATAAAAAGTACCACTCCTGGTCTTTGCCTTTGCCTCCAAAGGCCTGGCCATCACTACCAAAGGCTTCCATAAACTGCCTCAGCACTGTCCTCCAGAGTTCCTCCCAGGGCCTCAGGGTCCAACCAGAGGACCAGTGTCCTCATTTGTAACTTGATATATTCTTTAAAAACTAAAAGTACTCATCATCCCCTTCCTATGTTACTGCAATTTTTCTACCTTAAATAAATTGTCCTTCTCCTTCACATTTCTCACAGTGCTGCCCAAGAGATCTCTGTAAAACCTAATCCTGATCATGTCATCCTCTTAAAACTGCTTAATGGTTACCATTAGAACAAATTCTAGATTTCTTAGTATGGTGAACAAAATCTGTCAGAACCACCTAGTTTTAGACTTCCCAGAGATAAGTACTTTTGATGTTTGGATTATTATTCCCTCTTGCATATGAGAGAAGGCAATGGGGAAGATAACTAAGGAGAACTGGGTTATCTCAATGGGTATCATGCTGCTTAACTTTACACACTTTTTCTCCTGGCTGTAGTCTTTTTTTTCATTTACAGATCAATGTATTCCACAGTGCAAATATATCATTAAGCATATCATTCTGAGGTAGCACTTCTTTTTAATTATATCAGTTAACTGATTCGAAGTTTGTTTCTAGTTTGGTAAATAGGACATGAAAAAATGTCAAACTAAATACACTTGGCAGATGTTTTGCCTTAAACACTAAACAACTTTTTTTCCAAATGTAATTTTATTTTTTTGGAAAAATTCAAAGATGCTTTGTAGTTTTTGACAATATTCAGTCACCCTTTTTAAGTCCAAAGGATAAAAACATCTTTTCAGTTCAGTTCAGTTGCTCAGTCATGTCCAACTCTTTGAGACCCCATGAACCACAGCACGCCAGGCCTCTCTATCCATCATCAATTGCTGGAGTCTACCCAAACCAATGTCCATTGAGTCGGTGATGCATTCCAACCATCTCATCCTCTGTCGTCCCCTTCTCCTCCTGCCCTCAATCTTTCCCAGCATCAGGGTCTTTTCAAATGAGTCAGCTCTTCACATCAGGTGGCCAGAGTATTGGAGCTTCAGCTTCAACATCAGTCCTTCCAATGAACACCCAGGACTGATCTCCTTTAGGATGGACTAGTTGGATCTCTTTGCAGTCCAAGGGACTGTCAAGAGTCTTTTCCAACACCACAGTTCAAAAGCATCAATTCTTTGGCGCTCAGCTTTCTTTATAGTCCAACTCTCACATCCATACATGACCACTGGAAAAACCATAGCCTTGATTACATGGACTTTGTTGGCAAAGTGATGTCTCTGCTTTTTAATATGCTGTCCAGGTTGGTCATAACTTTCCTTCCAAGGGAGTAAGCATCTTTTAATTTCATGGCTGCAATCACCATCTGCAGTGATTTTTGAGCCCAGAAAAATAAAGTCAGCCACTGTTTCCACTGTTACCCAATCTATTTGCCATGAAGTGATGGGACTGGATGCCATGATCTTAGTTTTCTGAATGTTGAGCTTTAAGCCAAATTTTTCACTCTCCTCTTTCACTTTCATCAAGAGGCTCTTTAGTTCTTCTTCACTTTCTGCCATAAGGGTGGTATTATTTACATACCTGAGGTTATTGATATTTCTCCCGGAAATCTTGATTCCAGCTTGTGCTTCCTCCAGCCCGGCATTTCTCATGATGTACTCTGCATATAAGTTAAATAAGCAGGGTGACAACATATAGCCTTGACGTACTCCTTTTCCTATTTGGAACCAGTCTGTTGTTCCATGTCCATTTGTAACTGTTGCTTCCTGACCTGCATACAGGTTTCTCAAGAAGCAGGTCAGGTGGTCTGGTATCCCCATCTCCTTCAGAATTTTCCACAGTTTATTGTGATCCACACAGTCAAAGGCTTTGGCATAGTCAATAAAGCAGAAATAGAAGTTTTTCTGAAACTCTCTTGCTTTTTCAATGATCCAGCAGATGTTGGCAATTTGATCTCTGGTTACTCTGCCTTTTCTAAATCCAGCTTGAACATCTGGAAGTTCACGGTTCACATATTGCTGAAGCCTGGCTTGGAGAATTTTGAGCATTACTTTACTAGCCTGTGAGATGAGTGCAATTGTGTGGTAGTTTGAGCATTCTTTGGGATTGTCTTTCTTTGGGATTGGAATGAAAACTGACCTTTTCCAGTCCTGTGGCCACTGCTGTTTTCCAAATTTGCTGGCATATTGAGTGCAACACTTTCACAGCCTCATCTTTTGGAATTTGAAATAGCTCAACTGGAATTCCATCACCTCCACTAGCTTTGTTCATAGTGATGCTTCCTAAGGCCCACTTGACTTCACATTCCAGGATGTTTGGCTCTAGGTGAGTGTGAGTGATCACACCATTGTGATTATCTGGGTTGTGAAGATCGTTTTTGTACAGTTTTTCTGTGTATTCTTGCCACCTCTTCTTAATAAATTCTGCTTCTGGTAGGTCTATACCACATCTTTTATTAACATTTTTTTCTTGGAAAATATTCATATGTACAGAAATATATCATGTAAAATGTTCTCTTTCCTCCCGCATAGGTATAGATACATACACATTATTTTACACAAATGTAATCACTGGTTCTAAAACTTATTTTTCACATAATGTAACTTGGAAATTTAATTAAGTCTGTAATACACTCTCACCTCTCTCTTTTTAGTAGCTATAGTATCTTTTTTTTCAGAGACATATTGTTGACATTTAGGTTATTTTTAGCTTTCCACTATTATCAAAAGCTAATGAACATCCCTGAATGTTTGTGAACATGGACAAGTATATCTATGGGATAAATTTCTAGAAGTGGAATTGCTAGTTCTGTTTCAGTATCTATCTATATAGATAGATATATCCTTTATGTATCCTCCAAAGTTGTACCAATTTACACTCCCACCAGTTGTACATAAGAATGCCCATTTTCTCATCTTCTCAAGCACAAGGTATCATCTTTTTATTCTTTGCTTATTTGATAGATGAAAAATGGTATTGCATGATTTTTTAATATAATTTTCTATAATAATGATTGGTATTGAAAACCACATTGGTTATTTTATATTGCCTATTTATGCTTTTTCTAATTATTTTACTGAGATGATATCTTACCAGTGGCAACACCAGAATTTTCTATATAGGAAGAGCTCAAAGGTAAGAAATTTTGTTGGAAAGATTAAAGCTAAGGACCTTGCTTGCAATTGTGATTGCACAGTACTTTACATAAGACTGAGAATAGTCAATTGTCCTTATCAAAGAGTGGAGAACAGGGAATGGAGATAGCCTGTCAATCTCCCAGTTCCTCCTTTATTTCATCACTGCTTTTATTTTTATAAGAGCTCTTTGTTTATTAAACAAATCAGTACTTTTATGTCATGTTTGCTGCAAATATTTTTCTTAGTTTTTCCTTCAACTCTATTAAAGTAATTTTTACCTTTAAGAATTGTAATTAAAAAAAAGAATTGTAATTTTTATGCAAACTATTTTATCATTTTATGGCTTCTGGAATAACTGTAATATCTAGACAATATTTCCATAATGCAAGACTATAAAAAAAATTTACCCATTTTTTTTCTGGTACATTTATGGTGTCATACACTTAATTTCTGGTCCACCTCGGATACATTTTTGAAAAGAAAGAATGCAGAGATCCAGCTTTTTAAGAGTGGTTAGATGGTTATCTCAATGGCTACAATTTTTTAAAAGTTACTTCTGAAATTCTACCAAGACCTAACCTGAGGAAGGAAAACACATGAGCTTCCTTTCAATGCTATTGCTCAGAACTGGTTTCTGTCACTTTGTAATATGTCAGTGATGACACTATATATCCAATATTTATTCTGGTTCAGAATATATCTTAAGACAAATTAAATGCTGTCAAAATAAAATAATCTCGGGAGAATAAAATATAAAATGGCTAGATACCTACATACAGTGTAGTGTAAAATGAAGTTGGATTTAGTATCACCAATACAAGACAATTCTTTATGAGCAAGATTCTATTATTGTGTGTGTGTGTGTGTGTCTGTGTGTGTGTGAGCGTACGCATGTGTGTGTGTGTGTATCACTCAGCAAACTTGCCTAAAACAATATATAATCTAACTGGTAAAAAGATGTTTTCTCCTTGGAAGAAAAGTATGACAAACTTAGACAGCATATTAAAAAGCAGAGACCTTACTTTGCCAACAAATGTCCACCTGGTCAAGGCTATGGTTTTTCCAGTAGTCATGTATGGATGTGAGAGTTGGACTATAAAGAAAGCTGAGTGCTGAAGAATTGATGCTTTTGAACTGTGGTGTTGGAGAAGACTCTTGAGAGTTCCTTATACTGTAAAGTGATCCAACTAGTCCATCCTAAAGGAGATCAGTCCTGGGTGTTCATTGGAAGGACTGATGTTGAAGCTGAAACTCCAATACTTTGGTCATGTGATGTGAAGAACTGACTCATTTGAAAAGACCCTGATGCTGGGAAAGATTGAAGGTAGGAGAAGAAGGGGATGATAGATGGTGAGATGGTTGGATGGCATCACAGACTCAATGGACTTGAGTTTGAGTAACCTCTGGGAGTTGGCGATGGACAGGGAAGTCTGGTGTGTTGCAGTCCATGGGGTTGCAAAGAGTCAGACATTACTGAACGACTGAACTGAATTGAACTGAAGATGATATATTTAGGTGATTTCTTATTGGTCTCTTTAAAAGTAAAAAAAATAAAAGCTTATTAGTGTATATGATTCGTTAGGGAGGAAATATGTTTTATTGACTATCACAGTGATAATAAATAATTTTGAATAAATAGATGAATATTCAAGCTGTAAGTTAAATATCTTAAAAAAGTAAATTTTCAATCATTAAATTTGGAATTTAGAATTTTAAAAAGTGAGGTAGTTTTCAACCTGTGATTGGGGATCTTCTGTAACTTTTTCTTTTACTAAAGAGGAAACCTATGTCATATTCATATCCAGAGTTTATATACTGAGCATATTTTAGTTTAAAATACATCAAGAGTTGAAAGATGTTGTCCTTGGATACAAAAGAACCCAACCAGAAGAAAGTCTTCATTTATTAAAAGAATGACAAGTAGGACAGATTAGTCAAGACAGCCCTCTCCTCTGCTGAGTCTTGGGAGTTAACAACTTAGGACAGGAACAAATAAACCTATGCCCTTGAGGCTGAGGGACCTTGACAATGGTATTCAGCAGTGGGAGGAATTGGGAGAAAATAGACTGAGCCCTGATGATCTGAGCATTCTGAGCTTGCCATTTGATATTCCTCATAGGTTAATGCCCCAAGACTTAACCTAACTCCATTGGTCCTCTCTTGAACTGAAGAGATGAAGCATATCCATGGCCTTGGTTTAGGATGCTTTATCAACATCACTTCTGTTTTGAGCCACTTCTAACCCTGGGGAAAGCGTGAGTTGGTGGTCTTTCTATTCTGGGGCCAGAACCAGGATATTGGGTAATGGCTTATTGGTGTCATTTTTCTATTTCCCTTTTCATCTATACATATACTAAATGGAACTTCTCTCTTTTTTTAAGTGTGTGATTCTAGTGAGTGTTTAATTCAGTTTGATCATTCAGGTGGGCTTAAAAAAATACAACAGGCTGTAATTTTATTTTATTTCTTTTGTCATCCCACAGAAGTTGTCAAATGAACAAAAACAACCTTGGCTTCTGCTAATGTAGGCAGTAATTAAGATGAAGATGTAGGCTTTTTGCTTAAATTACTAAGAGAGTTTCTTTGATTTTCCTTACCAATGGAGCATTAAACAGGGAGAACAATGTGGTAAGATTTTTGACTTCTCAGTTTCTGAAGAAAAACTTCTCAGGGACATAAAAACCACTCTCATTAAGTACCAACAATTGTTTATCTGTTCACATCTATTTGCTGATTTTTATGTATGTTTTGATGTATGTAAGATATATGGTTTTCTTTATTAAAAATATATTTTCTTACCACCCTTTCCCTATTATCATACAATGGAAAAGTGTTCCTCAGTCATTAATTATTACCCCCAGGTCTTTTAAAATGTCTTCTGTGGTTTTAGTTTTAATTACAAAATTAATACATGCTATTAATAAAATAGTTGCAATACAAAAATGTATAAAGTAAATTTAAATACTCCTTTTCTCAACCTACTTCAACTCTTTAGAAGTACTCACTGATAGGTAGTTTGCTGTCTTTTCAGATATTTTTCTATGTGTATAAAAACATTTTAAACAGAACTTGTTCTTTTTTTTTCATAACTCCACTTGTATTGTAGAGAAGAGACATCATTACTTCTGGGGGGAGATTTTTTTTAATTAATTTCAGAATTATAAGAAAGTTGCAAGAACAGTACAAAAGCTCTTCTACACCCTTCACTCTGATTCTCCATGTGTTGGCATTTTACCATGTTTACTTTATGATTTTCTCTCTGTCTATATACAAACATATTATTTTCTCTGAACCATTTGAAGGTAACTTGTGCTCCCCCTTTCCCTAAATACTTCAGTGTGTACCTCCTAAAACATTGTCTCTCCTAACCAAAGTACAAGTATCAAAATCAAGAAGTTAACATTGATGAAAATATTGTGCAGCCTTTATTCTATTCCTCACTTTTGAAATGCATCATCTTGGGATGTCCCTGGCAGTCCAGTGGTTAAGTCTCTGCCATTTCACTGCAGGCGGCTCAGGTCTGATGCCTGGTCAGGGAACTAAGATCCCATATACTGTGATACATGGCCAAAAGTAAAATAAAATGCATCGTCTTCTTTGAAAGGAATATATTAACAGATAATGTGCCTTAGGGGCTTCCCAGGTGGTGCCAGTGGTAAAGAACCTGCCTGCCAATGCAGGTAGATGTAAGAGACACAGGTTCAATCCCTGGGTCAGGAAGATCCTCTGGAGGAGGGCACTATTCTTTACTGGAGAATCCTATGGACAGAGGAGCCTGGTGGGCTGCAGTCCATATATATAGTCACAGAGTTGGACACGACTGAAGCAACCCAGCACACACAATGTGCCTTAATTTTTTTTTTTTTTTAACAATTGTTCAAATGAGTAGCTATCCTTATCATTTCCTGGACTTGGCTTGCCCCATGCTGTGGTTCACATCGTCACCCTCAAATGTTGTCTTCATTCCCCTTTTCTGGCTGGCAAAATTTCACTTCACCTTCAAAGCCTCTTTCTGACACTCCTTACAGACCTCAGTTCTGCTTTGCTTCTGTTCCCTCAGCTTTCTGTCCAAGGCTGCTTTATAGTATTTCCCATTATAGCATCACTGTTTGGATTTCAACCTGCTACTCATGCTATTTTAAACTTACGGAAACCAGTACCTAGTTCAGGGCTCAAAATAGAAAGAATTGTCAATGAATGCTCATTTAATACTGAGTGATCTGTAAATCTTTTTTTCTCATAGGTGGATGCCAACGAAATGAAGGAAACATTGATTGCCTTCCTGTAAGTTTTACTCCTTTCTTATTTGATCTAAAGTGTGTCATACTAAGCAAGGGAAGAAAAACATTATAGTTTAAGAACCTACCCAAGCTGAAAATTACAAGACATTTCTGAAAGAAAGAAGACTGAAATAAACGGAAAGACGTACTGTATTCATGGATTAGAAAACTTAATATTGTTAAGATGGTAATACCCCTATTTACAGATTCAACACAATCCCTATCAACATTCCAAAAATGTTTGCAGAAATGGAAGAGATGGTCCTTACATTCATATGCAATTGCAAGGGACCCAAAAGGCCAAAACAATTCTGAAAAAGAACACAATTGTAGTAATCACACGTTCCAATTTCAAAGCTTATTAAAAGCGACAGTAATCAAAATAGTGTGCTGTTGGCATAAGGATGGACATATAGACTCAGTCAGTCAGTCAGTTCAGTCGCTTAGTTGTGTCCGACTCTTTGCGACCCCATGGACATATAGACTAGTGGGACAGAATTAAGAATTCAGAAATAAACCCATTCATCTATGGTCTATTTTTAAAAACTGTGGTAAAATACATGTAATATAAAATCTATCTTAACCATATTTAAGTATTCAGTTTAATGACAATGAGTATACTCACATTGTTGAGGAACTATTGCCACCATCCATCTTTAGAACCCTTTTCATCTTGCAAATCTGAAACTCTATACCCATTAAACAGTAATAATATGACCAATCAATCTTTGACAAAAGCAGCAAGCCTATTCAATAGGGAAAGGATCGTCTCTTCAATAAACAGTTCTGGGTCAGCTGGATTTCTACATGCAAAAGAGTGAGGTTGAACCACCCTACCTCATACCATATATAAAAATTAATGAAAAATGGATCAATAACCTAAATATAAGGGAAAACCTATAAAACTTAGAAGAAAACAGAGTAAACCTTGATGACTTTGGATATGGCACTGAATTCTTAATTTGACACCAAAAACATAAGCAACAGTTAAAAAAATAGATACACTGGACATCATTAACATTGACAATTCTTGTCCATCAACAGGCATCAAGAAAGTGAAAGACAACCTACATAATTTGAGAAATTTGCAAATCATAATTTGCAAATCATATATCTCATAAGGGTTTAAAATACAGAGTATGTAAACAACTCCTACAACTCAACGACAAAATGACAAACAACCCAATTTAAAAATGGGCAAAGGAGTTAAATAGATATTTCCCCTGAGAAGGTATACAAGTAGCTAGTAAACACATGAAAAGATGTCAACATCATTAGTCACTGCAGAAATGCAAATTAAAACTACAAAGAGGTACAACTTCACATCTATTAAGATAATTATAATTTAAAAACTAGAAAACAAATGTTGTTTAAGATGTAGAGAAAGTGGAACCATAGTACATTGCTGATGGAAATGTAAAATGGTGTAGCCTCTGTGGAAAATAGTTTAGCAGTTCCCTAAAAAGTTATCACCAACCCAATGGACGTAAGTTTGAGCATGCTCTGGGAGATGGTGAAGGACAGGGAAACCTGGCGTGCTGCAGTCTGTGGGGTTGCAGAGTCAGACATGACTGAATGATTGAATAACAACAAAAAATTAAACACATATAACCTGGCATATTACCATATAACCCAGCAATTCCACACTGCGGGATATACTCAAACTACTGAAAAGAGTCATTCATTCAGATACCTACATGCCAATGTTTATTGAAGAATTATGCACAATAGCCAAAAAGTGGAAAGAACCCAAGGGCCCATAAACAGATGAATGGGTAAATAAAATGTGATACACCTCCAATGGGATATTGTTCAGCCATAGAAAGAAATGAAGTTCTGATATATGTTACAAGTCAGATGGACCTTGAAAACATTCTTCTTTTGCCAAGCAAAAGAAGCCAGACACAAATACTGTATGATTCCATTTACATGAAATATCTAGAATAGGCAAAACTGTGGAGGCAGAAAGTGGATTAGAGGTTACCAGAGTTGAGTTGGGGGCAGGTGAAATAGAGAATCATTGCTTAAAGGGTACAGAATTTCTGTTAGCAGTGATGAAAAAGAAAATAAATGGTGGTGACGGTTGCACAACATAATTTGATATCATTGAATTTTACACTTAAAAAATAGTTAAAATGGTATGTTTTATCTTGTATATATTTTGCCACATCAAAAAGAATATATGAAAAAAAAAAAAGAATATATGTGAACCTACCTCAGTCTGAACTGCATGTGGTTATTAGAGGCAAGTTACTTTCTTTAGACGGTGAGTCATCAAGGTTTACTCTATTTTCTTCTAAGTTTTATAGGTTTTCCCTTATATTTGGGTTATTGATCCATTTTTCATTAATTTTTATATATGGTATGAGGTAGGGTGGTTCAACCTCATTCTTTTGCATGTAGAAATCCAGCTGACCCAGAACTGTTTATTGAAGAGATGATCCTTTCCCTATTGAATAGGCTTGCTGCCTTTGTCAAAGATTAATTGGTCATATTATTACTGTTTAATGGGTATAGAGTTTCAGATTTGCAAGATGAAAAGGGTTCTAAAGATGGATGGTGGCAATAGTTGCTCAACAGTGTGAATATATCCTTCTGAAATCTAGAATCTGAACCTCTCAGTTTCCAATGTTAGTGTGCATCAGATTCCCCTGATCCAGATGAGTTGTCCCTACCAATAAAGATTCTAATTCGTTAAGTCTGAGGAGAGCTGGCCACTAGCATTTTTAACAGGCTCCCCCCAGATGAGTGAGAGGCAAAAACGGTGAAAAGAATTTGTCATCTGCTATTGCCTGGGAGAACCTGCCTGCAAGATTCCATCGAATGTTTGCCCTTTCAGTACCAGACTCAGGTTCCTGCTCTCACAGTCCGTCCCAGCTCACAGCGAGGGCTCCGGACTTCCATCTGTGCCCTCAAGCCTGGGTCCAATCAGGTCTGTCTTCCACTGACTCAGCATCAGGTCACAGTGACTCAGCATCGGGTCATAGCTGTTCCTCCTGCTCTGATCTTGTCACCCAGCTCCAGCCTTGCTCCCATTTTCTATCCCAGTTTTGATAACTGGGTCTTTGTTTTGTCACCAAACCCTGGTCCTTTTCTCACCGGTTTCCTCAGGGGACACTGTCCCTGAATCTTGGTCCCAGGACAAGATTTTCCTATTTTGGCTCTTTTTTCTTTTTTTTAATTGAAAGCACTTGCCTTCAGCACTTTATAAACCCCACTCTCTTCCCCAATCCCTCCTCATTCCCATTCCCTCCCTCTATACATATACTTCCTGTTTAAACTCCCTTCATTTTCCATGTCATCTCCACGTGTTTGGGACCTCCGTTGGGGCCCACTTCTGACTCCATTCACCTTCCTGTGAACATCTGTGAACAAGCCCTGCAGGCTGATCCCAGCAAGCTGTTTGCCAGCTGTGAAGGCGTATCCCTGGCACCCTGGGACCCTGCCCTAGCCTTATTCTCCAGGCCTTGCCTTCTCTTGGTGTCCCTGGTCCTGGGACCACCCCAGATGCCTGATGGAAAATCCTATTACCTCCACTGCTTCCTTCTTGCTGCCCACTGAGGAAACATAAAGGGAACTAACAGCTATGGGCCTCTTCCTATGTTTTGAGAGTTTGCTAAAAGGGATATTGCTGATGGGGGTTTTCCAGGTGGCACTAGTGGTGAAGAACCTGCCTGCCAATGCAGGAAACATAAGAGATGTGGGTTTGATCCCTGGGTTGGGAAGATCCCTGGGAGGTGGGCATGGCAACCGATTCCAGTATTCTTGCCTGGAGAATCCCACGAACAGAGGAGCCTGGCAGGCTACATTCCATAGGGTTGCAATGAGTCAGACATGACTGAATTGACTTAGCACACATGCAAGCATTTTTCTGATGACATTTAATGTAACACATTATTTTAACTTTTTTGGCGGGGAGCAGGGAATAAGAATATGACACAGAGGACTTCCTTAGTGGTGCAGTAGTTAAGACTGGTCTCCAGCTTTATTTCTTTATTTAAGCAATCTGGTTTTCAGCTTTATTTCCTATGACTCTCCTATGCAAATTAAGGTACCAGAAAACATATGTTCTCACTCCTAGGCCTAGCTGGTCCCATTCCCCCGACTTGAACACCCTACCCTGGTGACCTTGAGTCCTGTTTCCTGTCATGCTAGCTCAAGCCGCACTTCTCTGTGGGGAATTTCCCTATCACTTCAGCACACAGTTGTCTCTGCTTTCTCTCCTTCTCCTTTGTCACGTAGATCATACACATACTCTACATAGCACAGTGATCCTGACATATAGTAAGTGTTCAGTGGAGCAGACAAGAGGATGGACTCTGGAGCCAGACTGCCTGAGTTGGTATCTCAGTTCTGCTGCTTGCTTGCTGTGTGACCTTTGACAACTTACTTAACCTCTTTGAGCCTCAATTTCCTTGCCTGTGAAATAAAGGTAATAAGTATACCTCATAGGGTTATTATATTTAAAATTATTTATCCTTCTAGTCTGATATTCCATCTTCTTCACCTAATGTTTGCTTTTTGAGGGTAGGTATTAGCTACTTGGGTTTCCCAGGTAGCTCACTGGTAAAGAATCTTGCCAATGCTGGAAAATGCTGGTTCAATTCCTGGGCTGGGAAGATACCCTGCAGAAGGAAATGACATTCCACTCAGTATTCTTGCCTGGGAAATCCCATGGACAGAGGAGTCCGGGGGGCTATAGTCCATGGGGTCAAAAAGAGCCGGACGAGACTTGGCAACTAAACAACAACAATAATTAGCTCCTTATGCCACTCATCCCAAACACCTCAGAGAGAATTCCAGTTTAGGTACAAGGATATAATATGGAGGAATACATGACCGAGAAAGCACTATCTTGCAAATTTAAATTGTGGGATAGCACTGGTGGGGGGAAAAAAAGTTCAAAAGAAGAGGAAACAAGGCTTGGCCCTGGAACAGAGGTGGGGAATTCAGAGGAAGGAGGGATGTCAGCAATACTCCTGAAGGAAAGGGATTTCAGATCCTTAGAGAGGAGAGAGGAAAGGATTTTGGCCAGTGGGTTTGAGGCCAGTTTATTTCCTTTGGAAAGGGAATGCCTTTGGCCACCTGGAGGGCTGACTGGCTGCTCATGATTGGCTTGAGGCTGAAGGGAGCAAAGGGGGAGAGAGACCAGTTTTCCTTCTGGGATGCCCAGCCCTGCTCACTGGACTTGGAGGGGAGACAATGGGATAATGTAGACTGTGGATTCGACCAGTGTGTTCCTTGGGCTGAGTCACTTAGGGTGCTGTGTTGGGCATATGGGTTGGTGCTGGTGTTAGGGATACTGGAATGTGTGTGTCTGCATTGATGAGGCCGTTGCATGTGACAGACATATGTATATGTGGGTGGGGAACACTCATGCTGGGGAATAGTACAGGCTGGGAGGAACACAGGCCGGGGGAAACGATGTTGCGGGGTGGGGGTGGGGGGGCAAAATAGGCTGCAGAATGATTCCAGCTGGGGAGATACATCCTGGTGGAGGATGTAGACTGAGGGGGATACACACTGGGGAGATACAGGCTGAGTGGGGTTGTGTTAGTTTTCTACGGTTGTGTAACAAATTATCACAAATTTAATGGCTTAAAACAGCATCCTTTTATTAGAAGTCCAAGGCACGGTGTGGCTGAATTTTCCGTTCAGGGTATGACAAGGTTAAAATCAAGGTGTCAGCCGGGCTATATTCCTTTTTAGAGCTCAGGGTCCTCTTCTAGGTTTCACACAGCTGTTGGAAGAATTCAGTTCCTTGTGGTTACAGAACAGAGGCTCCTCTGTTCTTGCAGGCTGTTGGCAGAGGCCACTCTTAGCAACTAGAGGGCATCTGTCAATCCTTGCCATCATGCCACCCTCCCTGTACCTTCTCATGCTTCACATCTCCCTCATTTCTCTGTCTCCAACCTCTAGACCCAGATTTAAAGGGTTCATGTGATTAGATCGGGGCTTCCCAGGTGGCTGAGTGGTAAAGAATCCCCCTGCCAATGCAAGAGACACAGGTTTGATCCCTGGGTCCGGAAGATCCACTGGGGAAGGAAATGGCAACCCACTCCAATATTCTTGTCTGGAAAATTCCAAGAACAGCGGAATCTGGTGGTGTACAGTCCATGGGTTTGAAAAACAGTCAGAAATGACTGAGCATGCATGCATGCACATGATTAGATCAGGCCTACCCAGATAATCTCTCTGTTTTAATATCAATTTGGGACCTCAATTACATTTGCAAAATCCCTTCACAGCAGCACCTAAATTATTTGGATTGAATTCATAGGAGAAGGTGTGTGCATATCAAAGGCCGGGAATCTTGGAAGCTGTTTTAGAGTTTTTCCTTTCACAGGTGATAGAGGCTGGAGGGTTAAGGTGGGAATATACAGTCTGGTGGGGAAAGATGCAAACTAGGGTACATTGGGATGGGAAAGGATGCAAGCTGGGAGGGATATGGGTTGGGGATATGGACTTGTTGGAGAGTCATATTGCTGGATGGGGAATATGTTGAGGGTGTGGAGGTTGGGAGGGATATAGGCTAGGAGGATAAAAGCTGAGAGGGATACAGGTTGGGGAGTGGTACAAACTTAGGGGGAATACAGGCAGGGGCATGATGCAGCATAAGGGGAGGATGCAAGCTGGATTCAGGTAGCAGGCTTCGCTCAACACCAATGCAGAGACTGGGTACCTAAGAAGTAGCTATACTGAACCTGAGTGCTACAACACAGCTGGGTCCAGGTGTGACGGGGCCTGAAGAAGGGCACTCAGACCAGCCTGGGTAATCAGGGACAGTTTCCTGGAGGCGATGCTGCAGGTGAGTCCTGAGGAAGAACATGCATCCATAGCCAAAGGAGAAAGGTGCCACAAGTGGGCAAGTCAGAGCAAGAAGAGGAGCCCAGGCTCAGACGTGTGTCAACACAGATGATGATGCTTCACTGTAAGGCTAAGTCTTTGATTAACAAACAAGTTTCTCACACTTTGAAACAAGTTCATGTCACTGAAGACAGACTGTGTAGGACAGGAAGAGTCCCAGACTACAGATCCAGAGGCCAGGATGGGCTTTTCCCAGGCATCACGCAGCTTTGTGCAGTTTCAGTCTCTCATGTGATAAATAAGGAATTTGGAGCAGAGACATACCTCCAAAACTATAAAGTGTTCTGAGAGCCCTAAATTAGATAAATATATTGAATGTCTGTAATAGGCCAGATGGGCTTCCCTGGTGGCTCACCAGTAATCTGCCTGTAGTGCAGGAGACACAGGAGACACAGGTTCGATCCCTGGGCTGCGAAGATCCCCTGGAAGCGGGCATGGCAACCCACTCCAGTATTCTTGCCTGGAGAATCCATAGACAGAGGAGCCTGGCGGGTTACAGTCCACAGGGTCGCAGAGAGTCAGACATGATTAAAGCAACTGAGCATGCATGCATGCAATAGGCCAGATACTATTACAGTTCCAACCTATTTTCAGCGATGTAACTACAACCAATGTAACTGTTGTAGTTAAGCGCATTTTCATAAAATGCCAAATCATTTTAAATGATAGCATAATCTCAGCAAATTAAACAATATTTTCTCCCTATTTAAAAATATTTCTGAAAAAAAAAAAAGAATATTTCTGTTTGGGGAAAACTTTATGTTAATGAGAAGATCCTGGTGGACATAATCCAAACTCCTTAGTTAAATTTGATAACTTTATTGATTAAATTTCTTTGGTGAAATTCCAAGAAAATGCTACAGAATTATATCAAACTTATTACTTTAAAGATCTAGGCCCAGAAAATAATTCTGTCCATCAAACTCGAAGTTTAAAAAGCAGAATGTCAATAGGCTTACTTCTGCTCTCAGAAAGTTCCTCAAAAGAAAAAGAAAATCCATTAGCCATCAACTCAAGAAACACCTCCTTTTATATCTAAAAATCAATAGCTCATCAACTGGGTCTGCACTCTGTTTCAAATAATAGTATTTATTGAACATATAATGGGTACTAAGGACACTGTGCTAAGTACTTTCCACACTATCTCATTTAATCCAACAATCCTTGGCTAGCAAAACTATTATTATCCTAATTTGAAGCTTAATGCACCTCTTGGTTCCTAAATATTACTTCTACTTAGGTTCTAGAACACTTGTTTGCTCTCTTAGGCTAGAAGGCCAAGAATCTCCAGGTAATCCATGCAGCAATCATGAACAACCCAATTACAAGCACTGAAATTGAAACTGTGATTAAAAATCTCCCCAAAAACAAAAGGCTAGGACCAGATGACTTCACAGGTGAATTATAGCAAACATTTAGAGAAGAGCTAATGCCTATCCTTCTAAAACTCTTTCAAAAAATTGCAGAGGAAAGCTCTTTCCCATCTTGCAAGGTAAGAATGGCGGTATCTCTTTGCAGGACTAGGTTTCAAGATCCCAATCCTTCGCCATCCTAGCTGAGAGGGTATCAAGTCGACATCTGCAGGGGTCAGACACGCTCCGGGCGTACTGAGAGGCCTCCCGGACGCTTCATTTCTCTCTCTTGGGTTTACGATGGCGGGTGAAAAGGCTGAGAAGCCAGATACTAAGGAGAAAAAACCTGAAGCCAAGAAGGCTGATGCTGTCAACAAGGCTAAAAAGGTGAAAGTGGTGAAGGAAGTTAAGAAGGGGAAGCCTCACTGCAGCCGAAACCCTGTCCTGGTCAGAGGAATTGGCAGATATTCCCGATCAGCCGTGTACTCCAGAAAGGCCCTGTACAAGAGAAAGTATTCAGCAGCTAAATCCAAGGTCGAAAAGAAAAAGAAGGTTCGGGTTCTTGCTACTGTCACAAAACCAGTTGGTGGCGACAAGAATGGTGGTACCCGGGTGGTCAAACTCCGCAAAATGCCTAGGTATTACCCTGCTGAAGATGTGCCTCGGAAACTGTTGAGTCACGGCAAGAAACCGTTCAGTAAGCATGTGAGGAAGCTGCGCGCCAGCATCACTCCTGGGACCGTTCTCATCATCCTCATGGGGCACCACAGAGGCAAGAGGGTCATTTTCCTGAAGCAGCTGGGCAGTGGCTTGCTACTTGTGACTGGGCCTCTACCCCTCAATCGAGTTCCTCTGCGTAGAACACACCAGAAATTTGTCATTGCCACCTCCACCGAAATTGATATCAGTGGTGTGAAAATCCCAGAACATCTCACTGACACTTACTTCAAGACGAAGAAGCTGCGTAAGCCGAGACACCAAGAGGGTGAGATCTTCGACACACAGAGAGAGAAATACGAGATCACAGAGCAGCGCAAGGTTGATCAGAAAGCTGTGGACTCACAAATTCTGCGAAGAATCAAAGCTGTCCCTCAGCTCCAGGGCTACCTCCGCTCTGTGTTTACTCTCACAAATGGAATTTACCCTCACAAAGTAGTATTCTGAACTTCTTGCAAAGAACCTAATTAAATAACTTGTCCATTTAAAACAAAACAAAACAAAACAAAACAAAAAAATTGCAGAGGAAGGAACACTTCCAAACTCATTCTATGAGGCCACCATCACCGTAATACCAAAACCAGACAAAGACAACACACAAAAAGAAAGCTACAGGCCAACATCACTGATGAACATAGATGCAAAAATCTTAAACAAAACTCTAGCAAACAGAGTTCAACAACACATTAAAAAGCTCATACACCATGATCAAGTTGGGTTTATTCCAGGGATGCAAGGATTCTGTAAAAATGCAAATCAATCAATGTGATACACCATATTAACAAATTGAAAAGATAAAAACCCTATGATATCCTCAATAGATGCAGAAGAACCTTTTGACAAAATTCAGCACCCAATTATGATTAAAACTCTTCAAAAAAAAAGGGCATAGAAGGAATCTACCTCAACCTAGTAAAGGCCATATATGATAACCCCCCAGCAAACATTATTCTCAGTGGTGAAAAACTGAAAGCATTCCCTCTAAGATCAGAAGCAAGACAAGGGTGCCCACTCTCACCACTATTATTCAACATAGTTTTGGAAATAAAAGGAATCCAGATTGGAAAAGAAGAAGTAAAGCTCTCATTGTTTGCAGATGACATGAAATTATACATAGAAAACCCTAGAGATACTATCAGAAAATTACTAAAGCTAATCAGTGAATTTAGCAAAGTCATGGGATACAAAATCAATACACAGAAATCACTTGCATTCCTATATATTAACAGTGAAAAATTAGAAAGAGAAATAAAGGAATCAATTCCATTCACTATTGCAACAAAAATAATAAAATATCTAGGGATAAACCTGCCTAAGAGACAAAAGGAGTGTATACAGAAAATTACAAAACTGTATACAGAAAATTACGAAATTAAAGAAATCAAAGGTGGCATAAACAGATGGGAGAGATATTCCATGTTCCTGGGTAGGAAAATCAATATTGTGAAAATGACTATACTAATAAATGAAAACTACAGATTCAGTGAGATCCCTATCAAATTACCAATGGCATTTTTTTCACAGAGCTAAAACAAAAAATTTCACAATTCATATGGAAACACAAAAGATCCTGAATAGCCAAAGCAGTCTTGAGAAAGAAGAATGGAGCTGGAGGAATCAACCTTCTTGACTTCAGATTATACTACAAAGCTACAGTCATTAAGACAGTATGGTACTGGCACAAAAATAGAAATATAGACTGATGGAACAAGACAGAAAGCCCAGAAATAAACCCATGCACCTATGGGTACTTTATTTCTGACAAAGGAGGCAAGGATATTCAATGGGGCAAAGACAACCTCTTCAATAAGTGGTGCTGGGAAAACTGGACAGCTACATGTAAAAGAAAGAAATTAGAACACTTCCTAACATCATACACAAAGATAAACTCAAATGGGTTAAAGACCTAAATGTAAAACCAGAAACTATAAAACTCTTAGAGGAAAACACAGGCAGAACACTCGATGACATAAAGCAAATCCTCTATGACCCACCCCCCAGAGTAATGGAAATAAAAACAAAAATAAATGAGTGGGACCTAATTAAACTTAAAAGCTTTTGCACAGCAAAGAAAACTATAAGCAAGGTGAAAAGACAACCCTTAGAATGGCAGAAGATAATAGCAAATGAAACAACTGACAAAGGATTAATTTCCAAAATATACAAGCAGCTTATACAAGTCAATACCAGAAAAACAAACAACCCCATCAAAAAGTGGGGAAAAGACCTAAACAGACATTTCTCCAAAGAAGACATACAGATGGCCAACAAACACATGAAAAGATGCTCAACATCTCTCATTATTACAGAAATGCAGATCAAAACTATAAAGAGATATCACCTCTCACTGGTCAGAATGGCCATCATCAAAAAGTCTACAAACAATAAATGCTGGAGAGGGTGTGGAGGAAAGGGAACCGTCTTGCATTGGTGGGAATTTAAACTGATATGGCCACTATGGAAAATGGTATGGAAATTCCTTAAAAAACTAGGAATAAAACCACCATGTGGCCCAGCAATCCCACTCCTAGGCATATACCCTGAGGAAACAAAAATCAAAAAAGACACATGTATCTCAGTGTTCATCGCAGCACTATTTACAATAGCTAGAACATGGAAGCAACCTAGATGTCCACCGAGAGATGAATGGATAAAGAAGCTGTGGTACATATACACAATGGAATACTACTCAGTCATAAAAAGGGACACATTTGAGACAGTTCTAATGAGGTGGATGAACCCAGAGCCTATTATACAGAGTGAAATAAGTCAGAGAAAACAAAGATAAATATCATATACTAACGCATATATATGGAATCTAGAAAGATGGTACCGATGAATTTATTTGCAGGGCAGCAATGGAGAAACAGACAAACAGACATAGAGAACACACTTATGGGCACGGGGGAGAGGGGAAGAGATGGTGAGATGTATGGAGAGAGTATCATGGGTATTACCATATGTAAAATAGATAGCCAATGGGAATTTGCCCTATGACTCAGGGAATCCAAACAGGGTCTCTGAATCAACCTAGAGGGGTGGGATGGGGAGGGAGATGGGAGGGAGGTTCAAGAGGGAGGGGACATATGTATACCTATGGCTGATGCATGTTGATGTATGGCAGAAAACAGCAAAATTCTGCAAAGCAATTATCCTTCAATTAAAAATTAAATTAAAAAATTACGCAGTAAGTTCTACTTCCTTCTACAAGGCCCAGGCAGAACCCAAAGTAGGAAGAGCCACTTTGAAACAAAGATGCCACTGTGGACTATTTAGTCTGAAAATGTGCTTTTGGAGGAAGAAGATCTTTCTCATATTCCCTCTCTAAAGATGTCACTGTTCTGCTTTAACCAGAGAAGTTATTACAAATAATTCAAATGGTGTGAGCATGATACTAACCAATCAGAAGTGACCCCTGTCTGTGCCAGGCATTACCTGCCCCCCACCTTTTAGTCTGGGATGATGGGGAGGTGGTGGAGGAGTTGAAGCTAAGGGGAGAGCTTGGAGTAACAGCTTGGGATCATGGCTTTTCACCAAGTGATAAACGCTTTAACAACCAGTGTGACTGTCCCAGTGTGTTTTAAAGGAAAACTCCACAGTTGGCCAACCCCACTGAGCTTTCCTGTAGAAAGGGCAGGTCTCAGGCATATCACCCCAGACCTAAGCTGCACCTCCTCAGTGTCTACCCTCAAGGTTGCTCCTAAAGAAGCCAACAAGAAGGAAAGCAGCAACCTCAGAGTTCCTGCTCGATCCCCTAACTCGAGTGCCTCCTTCTTCCATTTCTGTGGCCGGAAGTCCAGCTCCTGGGCTTGGAAGAAGGAATGGAGAAGGAGGAAAAGGGTGGCGGTAGTCCTCTTTGCCTTTGTTTCTTTCTTTGTGATGGGGAGAATGTTTCTATATTCTAGTGTTTTTATTTCTCCCATATCTTTTTCATTAAATCATCTGCCTCTGATGCCCTCTTGTCTGCCATATTTCCTCCTCCCAGGTAGAGGAGGTGAAGCCAGCTGCTGAGATTGTGTCTTGGGCAAAGTAGTGGGTCTGTCAACTGCTCATGGGTGAACAGGGCATTGCACCACATGGAATCTGGCTCTTGTCCTCAGGCTGCCTCAAACATGGCAGCATACTGGAATTCAAGACTCTAACAATGGCTGGGAGGCGGGGCAGTGAAGCCGGCAGCCCTGGTTCATGATTCGGGACAGGTTTGGTTTTCTGGTGGCTCTGTCTGTCCATCTGGCCGAGGGTGCCCTCATGGCTGACCCAGCCAGTCAGGTGCTCCTGGGCCTGGTCTTACCGTCCCAGCAGTTTATGTACATGAAGGTGCTCCTCCAGGTAGGGTATAAGCTGCTTTCTCCAACGACAGGACGAAATATTTTGGGGTGGCAAGTCTGTCAGCTTCCTAGTCTCATTTATTATGCTCAGCATATTGCAAGCATCCTTGGGAAGCATGGGTTGTTCACAGGCTTAACTCCAAGACTGTGTTCAGAGGTCCTTGGAACTGTGGTCCATGGTAAAGTTTCACAGCATTACCAAGAGTGTGACAAGGCTAAGGAATTAGGATCTGGAAGTGTACAGAAAGAAGTGTGATCTTCCTTTGACCAGGTTATCGGGGAGATGGTCTGAAAGGTGATGGCTGCTTCTGCTGCTACTGTCATCACACATCCCTTCCATGTGATCACTCTGAGATCTATGGTATAGTCCACTGGCAGAGAATCCAATACTATGGATTTGCTGACTCCATAGCAACTATCTATCAGGAAGAAGGCATCCTAGGATGTTTTCTGTTTCCACCATGAATGAAATGAAGAGTTACTCCCAAGCTGCCATGGATTTTTTGTCAGTATGTTGACCTGTACCTTTGTGCTTGTCTCTAATCTTATGGCTGTCAACCACTGTGGGCTTCTTGGTGGATGCCTCTCTACTCCCTAGTATATTCTTGGATACATGGCTGGTGCATTCTACAAAAAGGGGGAAATATGAGCCAAGGAAATAGCTTGTGTTTCCAGAAGTTCCCCTTTGGGAAGACTTACTGTTGTGACCTGAGAATATTCATTTGAAGATGTGGGGCAGGGACAGTGACATTTCTACAGTCCCAGTTGCACAGAATTATGGGACAGAATATTGATTTCCATATTATTGCTTTGAAAATAATCATTTGATCTTGGGAAAATGAGAAAAAAGACTATGAGATCAAAAAGGATCAGGCCAAAGTGCCCAGACTTGCCTCTTCAAAACTAGGAATAATATACACACTGGAGAAGACAGTAAATTACAAAAGCAGCAGTATGGAATCTAGGAATTAAGCAGAGGTGTGATAAAAAAAAATCAGAGAAATAGAATTTACAGGAAAAATGAAGTGTGACAGGAAAAAAAAGAAGTCTTATGTTTTTGATGAGCTAAGCAGAATATGATCTGAGTGAAAAGTGCTCGTCCATGGAAGATGACTGGTGAGAACAGTGTCATAAAATGAACATTGGTTGGCAATGATAAGTGCCTTAAAATGCCTTTTACAAAGAGAGAAATGGAAGGAAAGCAAGACATGTCACTAGGCCTGTAAACCCCTCATAGAAAGCTCCTAAAAGCAAAAAGAGAAAAGGGAGAACATCAAGTGATCATCCTACGTATCCTTACTAGGAATCTTTTGGGGACCAATTTATTTCTTCTTTTGTGGTGATGCCTCACACTTTAGATTTAGACCAATCCAAAAGTAAATAATTTTTTCTGTGTGAAATATATTTTCAATCACTCTGATTCTGAAGGAAATTTTTTTCCCTTTGGCTATTTTTATACACCAGTTACGGAGGAATTGCTTTGAACTGATTCCGCAAAATGCATCTTTTATGTCCGTTTTATATTGTAGGTCATGACAAAGAACAAATAAAAACAAAACCTATTGCTCTAGCTATTTCAAGGCATTTGGGCCTGGATAGAATATGAGTTCTGAATTCAGCTTGAAGCAGTTTTTTCTTTTTTTAAATCTTATTCTCAGGTTGTATCTTGTTTTCATATGCAGCTTCTCCTTAAATGAATGTGAACTTTACCAGTGAAAAGGATTGCAGACTTGTGTAGGAAGGTGAGTTGATATATCAATTGGCCTAGTCCCCTGGTTTCAGACAGAACGTATACAAGCAAGGAATAATTCCTTCTTATAAGATATAAAAAATAATTAAATCCTGAGTCTCAAAGCCACCTCCATTGAAATGTGATGTGTGTGCCCAGTCACTCAGTAATTTGTGTGACTCTGTGTCCCCATGGACTGTAGCTCACTAGGCTCCTCTGTCCATGGAATTTTCCAGGCCAGAATACTGGAGTGGGCTGCCATTTCCTCCTCTAACAGATCTTCCCGACCCAGGGAGCAAACCTGCATCTCTTACATCCTCTACATTGGCAGGTTGATTCTTTACCACTAGCACTACCTGGGAAGCCCTCCATTGGGATACATCTTCCTAATTTGCTTGGGATTAATATATTTCATTCTGAAGCTGGTCAAACTTCCTTTTCGGTTAGTAGTTTTAGTTTGTGCTTCACAGTTGTAAAATGATTAGCATTACAGTGCTTATTTTGGTAATAGGCTTATGGCCATAATTAAATAGTCAACAAATACTTTTTGAACAGCTGCTGTGTTAAGGCAAGGCACTGCCATAGGTGTTGTGGGAGATATGAGACTGTATAAAACACACTGTCTTAATTCAAAATTTACAATTTTAGGGGGGAGAGGGGAAGATGGTTTTATATGGCACATGTACTTACTATATTAGGGCATGGCCTTTCTGCATAGGCTTCCACATAGGTTTTACCAGCTAGTTCCTCTCTGCAGTGGTATCATGAAAAAAGATAATAAAAATCAGTGCCGCTCTTAGATTATTGAAGAAGCATATGAGGAAATTTTATATTATGTATTATTCATAATGTTTTTGTGTGTATAACTTTTTCCTCTCAGCTAAACGAACATCTGTGAAGAAAGTTAAGTTTGCCTTAGATATCCTTACAAGAACCACATTCTTTTCACAAAACAAAAACACATGCTGATTGATTAACCACAGAGCTAAACTCAATGCCAAGATAAATGCATAGCCTACATTAAATGATGTGCTTCTCATTGCTTAATGACTGTGAAACCTGGACTCAATTATGCTATTTCTTAGACAGGGTAGCCAGAAGAATTAACTAAAATGTATATGGACAAAGAATTTATCAGGAGGTTAAGTGCTATACTGAAGGCAAATCTTTTTTTTTCTTTTTGCACTTACATCCATGACACATTTAAACCTTAGTAAATCAATGTTCAAAATGTTCAAATTGTTGGTACTATTCTGATTAAGAGTCTCAAGAATGTCTTCATTGTAATGGTACTGATAACCCCTTCATCATATCCTGTTCTCTGCTTTTGCTGTCAGTGTGCTACAGACTGATATAATGTATCCTGAGTCTGATGTTAATACCCAAGTCCCATGTTTAAAATGTGAGATAACATTTGTTGGAAACCAGATAATGAACAACAATGCAGTGAGCCATAGTCAATATATTTGGTAGTTTTCCCACACTTAAACCTATCCCTGTAATTTCCTTGTTGAGTGAGCTAATGGTGTTTAACCAGAAACCCACATCCCAGCCAAAATAAAAATTATCCTTTTTTAGAAACCTAGAACAAAAGAGAATATATAACCTCTTTAGCTAATCTATTTCCATCTCTAAGAACTTTCTTTGATGAGAGTTGTTCCTTGGACCCGAGTTTTGCCATTCCCAGTAAAGCCATTTTAAAAAATTTTATCCTTGATAGAGGCAAAAGCGAGTAGATTTTTCTTTGCAACATAGGCAGTAGGTGTGTACACTTACACGGCTTCCCTAGTGGCTCAGACAGTAAAGAATCCGCCTGCAGTGCTGGAGACTTGGGTTCACTTCTGGGTTGGGAAGATCCCCTGGAGGAGGGCATGGCAACTCACTCCAGTATTCTTGCCTGGAGAATCTCCACGGACAGAGGAGCTTGGTGGGCTACAGTCCATGGGGTGGCAAAGAGTAGGACAAGACTGAGCGACTAAGCACATAGCACATATACATGCACACCTATGTCAATAATAAATATCTCATGCTCATTATTTAATATAATGAATCTATTAAAGTCATTGATTTAGCTATCATTAGGCATGTAAAAAAAGAAAAGATGGAGCTAAAACTCTTTGTCTGACATTGTAAAAGGCAATTCTTATCTTTTCTAGAGTTATAGATGTCATTTTTGAATAGAGTTATTCATGAGGATCAACTCACTTAGGATTAAAGGGTATATTCCACAGAAGACATTAGATCTTTGATGTTCAAATCTCTTATTTTTTATTTTTTTTTTACTGACAGTCTCACAAGGACATTATTTATGGCTGAAAAAAGAAAGATTTATTTCTTATAAATGTTTTCACCAATGACTTTATCTAAAAAGTTTCTTTTTAAAGAGCTGTACTGGTGAACATTTTGCTTTTGTACCTACATCAGTAGCTCTTTCCTCTCTGATCTTGCAACAGTCAAAATTCCACTTGTTAGAACAGAATCAGAAAGTTCAAGGCGTAAAGAAATCTAACCTGAATAAGGGAATATAGAAAATAACAGATTTTAAAAAGAAGGGACTATAAAGCATATAATACTCTGCTTCAACAATTATAATAGGTTTCTTAGGGGAAAGCAGAGAAACAAGAGGATTCATCTGCGTGTTTACATAATAAGAGTTAAACAATAAAGGTAGGCAAATATTATGGACTTTGTGTTGACAGTTAAAAGCAACTACAGTGTACAAAAATTTGCTGTTACAGAAACAGACTCATAGACATGGAAAACAAACTTAGGGTCACCAAAGGGAAAAGGGGGTGGGAGAGGGATAAATTAGGAATTTGAGATTAGCAGATACTAACTACTATATATAAAATAGACAACAAAGTCTTACTGTATAACACATTGAATATCTTTCAATAAACAATAGTGGAAAAGAATATGAGTATGTACATATGTAAAACTGAATCACTTTGCTATACACCAGAACCAACACAACATTGTAAATCAACTATACTTCAAAAAAAATTGCCGCTCCAAAACTTTGCTTAAAGAAAATCATCTTATTGGATTTATTCTACCGACTTGTCTTCCCAATAAACTTCATTTTAAACACATAATTTAGTACAAGGTAGAAATCTAAGCTCCTTAGTACTGAAATAGATCCTGTCAAGTGTTTGAAGGTTTTGAATGCAATGAAAACATGTATCAGAATTTCAACAGCTTATTCTAACATCATTACCATTATTTACTACATCATCACCACAACCATCAAGTATTTATTGAATACCCAGAGTGAGTTGATTATACTTAGCATATGGAAGTCTATTCCTAGGAATTTCAACTTAAGAAATTAAAAGCAAACAGAAAGCCCTTGACAGAGAATTTGAGTCAGGGAGGGCCTGGGGAGAAGAACACTGCAAGATGCTGCAAAACTCGTATTCATAAACACTTAGGAAGGCCAGGAAGAAAAGACGGTCTTCTACAGTGAGAAGGAAAATATCCAATATGCAAATGACTGTGACTCTAGGAGCTCCTGTCCTTCTTCTGTGGCTGGATCTCTTTGTTGGCTGCCTTGGGAGACTTATAAGAACAACAAAATCCAAGGAAGGAATTTTAAAGGGGTCAAAAATAAAGGAAGGGAAAATCACTGAAAAACAAGAACTTGCAGAAAGTTGAGGGAACTATTTTGAGGAGATTCCAGGGAAACTCAGCCTTCCAAGGAGAATTTTTTTTCATGTGCCTCTTTCATTTCATCTTGTTCTGTTGCCTCACATGGTTGTCGCTGGTGTAATTTCAAATGAAAACAAAACAAAAATAAACAAACAAAAAACATCCTCTTCGAACAGCGGTGCAGAGTTTGGGGAAGTCTGGCTTCTGGTTTTCAAGAGCCCTTAATGCGAGCCCTTAAGTGGTACTTCCCTTGATGATGTTACCTTGGTTACAGACACACACAATCCAGCTCACATACACTCATTTCAGCAGTGCCTTATGGGCAACATACATGAGGGATCAAGCTGTCAGATAGAGTACTTGGTAAAGAAAATTAGGTGCTGTACTGTGGAGCATTTCTATTCAATTTACTGATAACCTTACCAAGGACACCACAATGCTCAGATCCTTATTGCAAAGACTCACTTCTGGGTGGTATTTACATGGATATTGTCCACTTCTGGCTCTTGGGGTTGGTTATCCAGTTCTTCATGTGACCAGATCCTGATACAGAGGTTTTTATCAATCAGAACTAGGTGATGGCCTAATACAGCAAAGATGATCAGATAAAATAGTTAAATTTGAATTTTGGATAAACAAATCATTTTAGCAAAAGTATGTTCCAAATATAGACTGGAGATCTTCTATTTTAATTTACTAAGTCTGGCAACCCCAAAACTGTCTTCCTGAGCTTCTTTTCTTGTTATCTTGATTGGTGTTTTGGGTATTGCCAAACTCTTTTAATGTACACATACAATTTCTTGCTTTATTAGTAAAAGACTAACAACATTCATTGTATGTGGATTTACTGATTAGAATGTAACTTTCCCTGATTTATAGTTTGTGTGTGTGCTGGAGTGGAAGAAAGGATCTTATTATCACTGCCACGTACCCACAGCAGCTGTTGAGATAAATTGCATTCATCAGAGTTGTTTAACGCAATACAAACCATTGACGGGAGGCTAAAGGAGGAGTATAAATGGGTTCCAATAAAATCACTGTAAAGTAAGCTGAAATAGTTTGTATCAAGGAAAAGGTGAATAGGAATTCTACTATGGGAGAAGGGTAATTTTGGAGAATGGAAAACTTTGAGAACAAGGCAGCCTGGGAAGCAGAGTTCTGCAGCAGGGACTTAAGAAAATCACAGGTGTTTTAGAAAAACACTAGGATGCTTGAGAGGGTTGCAGAAAGGGAGCCAGGAAGATGTCAGAGAAACTGAATATTTCAAGTTCGTGTGTACGGCTGGCTCTCCCTGCATGGGGAGCTGGATTCCCTTTCTCCTGCTTGCTTCTCCTAGTCTCCTTGATTCTTTGGTCCACCTGATTGATTCTTTTTTTTTTTTTATTAGTACTATTATTTAACTGCATTTGGGTAAATAGAATCAATTTTGTGGTCCAGCTGAGAATCTCACCATATAACATTATTTTTATGAGATGTGGTCTGAATTTCAGACAGCTTACATAAAAACAAAATGTTAAAACGCTTCCTGGTCAGACTGCATGTGTAGCTTATCCACCCGGTGGGTCTTGAATCCAGGCAGAAGGCCTGGTCACACAGGATAATATATTATATTGTATGACACTGAATACATTTCAAAAACAGATCTTACAGATTCAATTCAGTCACGTTAAAGAACTCTTTGACTACCTTTCCGGAAATACAAACAAAATACTTTAAAGAGAGGTGGAATAGGGAAGATAGTGCAGAGTTGTGCAGTGTTAGATATGGAGGTCAAAGGGGCAAGACCTTGCTCTGACTTCAGGACGTTTACAAGTAACTACAAAACGAACTAAGCTATTATAAAGCAGAGAGTTAATAAGTAGAAGAGATGATTCATGTGGATTGCAAACATAAAGTGCTGTGAGGGTTCTTTTAGAATGGCTTTTGGATTTCTGACACCTCCTTCTATCCAATATTAGGAATATCAGGTAAAGGAAATTGAGTCCTTCAGGAACTCAAGAAGGTAAGTCATGAATTCCCGGGGCCCACGTTAGCCATAAAACCTTGGGCAAGTTCACAGCCTTCAGCCTCAGCTCCCTCCTTTGTTAAGTGGGGTTTACCAATATCTATCTTTTAGGGTTACTGAGGAGATTATTAATAAAAGCAGATTCCCTTGCGGCTCAGCGGAAAAGAATCTGCCTGCCAATGAAGGAGACGCAGGTTGGTTCCCTGGGTCGGGGAGATCCCCTGGAGAAGGAAATGGCAACCCACTCCAGGAGAATTCTCTCCTGGAGAACTCCAGAGACAGAGGAACCTGGTGGTCTCCAGTCCATGGTGTCACAAAGAGTCAGCCACGACTTAGCGACTAAACAACTACAAATAGTGAAGCTCCTAGCATTGCGCCTGGCAGAAGTACAGGCTCAATAAACCGTACTTATTACTACTCATCTGACTGAGAAAGGAACACTTGGTGTGGGGCTACTGTACCGGTTCCTACTTAAGGGCACGGCTAAGAGTCCAAAACCGTAGTTTTCACCAGGAACAACCTGCGGCCTCGGACTTGCGCCCCTCGACCCAACCAAGGACCAGAGAAATTCGGGCTCTTTTAGAGAAAACACTGGCCTGGTCTCTTCTCTGGAGGGAATAAGGAAGAACTGCCGCGAAAGCCCAGACAGCGAAGAGAGGCGGAAAGGCTGTGTGTCTCAAAGGGGTCTCGTGAGCCCGGACGCGGGTAAGACCCGCCCGAGCGGAGGCGGGGAAGTGGGCGCGGAGGGGCGTCGGGCGACTGCTCGGGTTGTCCGCGCCCGCCGAGCCGGGGCGGGCGCATCTTCTTGCCGCCCAATCCCCAGCCTTAGTCGCGGCCTCATGAATAAGCAACAAAGCGAAGCGCCCTCCCCCTGGCGTCCCAGACAGCGGAGGGAGCCGCCACCGCTGCAGGGGCCGCCGCGGGGATGCCGAGCGCGGACGCCGCCGCTCTCTTCTGCGCGCTGCTCTGCTGAAGGTTCACAGGTGAGGACGGGCTCGGCTTCCGCCACTCGGGCGGCCCTGGCTGCAGACGGGGCGGCCGGCTGAGACGGAGCTGGAGTCCCTGGCGGCACGGGGCCGCCCTGGGAGCTGTGCGGTCGGAGGAGCTCGGCAGCCCGGGGCGCCCCAAGCGTGCGCCCCGCGCCGCCGCCAGAACGCTGTGCCCCGGCTCGGGGTGCGCGGGGGCAGCTCCGAGAGCGTGGGGCGCGGCGCGCAGGCCTCCGAGGACTAGCCTTACTCCTCTCTTCAGCCCAGCCTCACGGCTCCGCACCAGCGAGCGGGCCTTTGTGCTGCCGGAGCTTGCAGGGCTGGCTGCTTTTGTGTGGGCTTTTCTTTCTTCTCTCCCTCCCCTCTCAGTCTCACAGCGGTGGTAGAGAAGTTCCCGAAGACTCAGATCTGCTCCTTTGAAAGCTTTGATTGCAATGTCCCTGACGCCAGTCAGTGGTCAGCAGCCGAGGAGCGAGTGGGGGCTGCAGTGGTCACCGAAGTGTGTTACTTTGCAGAGAACAAACAGTTGAGTGTTTCGCGCAGGGATGTCACAGAACCTCCTTGCTCAGACCCTGACCGGTCCCCCAGGACACGGCAAGAGGATGGTCCTTGGAAAGGTCACTTGATTGGAAAGAGGGCCTGTGGGTTAGACTCCAGAATGATTGTAAGGTGCTACCTGGAGGTGCCCAGATGTCTCCTGTGCGTCCGGGTCACTGACAGAACCAGACTTGCGTACATTCCGAACGTGTAGAGCCTGGCTGGCGGAAAATCTGCCAGGCGCTCAAAATATAGGACCCACAGGAGTTTGGAGTTCTCAAAGATGAGAAATCTTTGCCTTCCCAAGCTGATGCCAAGGATCGGCCAGGATCTTGGATCCTCATTTTAGTGTAGAGCTGCAGTGGAGGAGAGGATTTAAAGGCTTTCTATGAAAGTTTTAGTTTGCAACTTAAGGGAATGGGGGAGTGGCTCACAAGACCATCCAAAAAACTCGGAAGGATTTTTGCCGTAGGGAGCAAAATGTGTGGCCAGAATTTGCACGTCTCCCCTCCTTTGTGAATTTTCTTGATCACAAGGGATACTGCTGGGCTCCAAGGAGTCTTGTTTAAACACCTACAGAGTCAGTTGCTGACCCGCTTCCTCCTTACTTGCCGGCAGAATCCCACTGTAGCATCTATTGGAAGAAACTCAAAACTAGGTGAGATTTCACAGTATCAGAGCATTTACACACAGTAGAAATTTAAGGGTAGCCTGACTTACTCTTATGCATGAGGTGCAGTTGTTATATTTGTCATATTAATGAACCAAGCACTTATGCAACAGACTTGATATTGATTGTGTTTATTCACAAAACTCCCAAGACTCAGCAAGTCTAAGGTAGCTACAGCAACAGAGCCAATTAAGAAGATGTGGATGTCTTTGTTTTCACGGGAGGTTCTTAATATTATATTCGGCATTTCCTGCTAGACCTTTCAATATCATAATTTGGTTTTACAGAAGTAGTTTGATGCTAAACATAAGTATAGGAGGATGTGGAGGATGGGTTTACCTGTTATGGAAAATTTCTACTCATTAACTAAAAGTGGTCTTCACTATTTATTCTGCAGGTGTTTGCCTGAAAACTTGTGTAAGGAATTTTTTCTTTTTTCATTGAATTCTGTTTAGTCTCACTTAGGGAAGCTGGCTATTCAGAGAGAATAATCTGAGTTTGATCTCTGTAAAATGAAAGCTTACTCTCTAATTAAGATGTGTAGTCAGTCCTGTTCTTTCACGTAGTGTTTACTTGGTGATTATAAGAAAAGTATCTGAATCAGGTTTCAGCTTGAAATACTAGATATTTTGTTTATTCCTTGAAATGTCTACCTGGGGATTACTTTCTCCTGCTAGCTGGTATTTAGAGATCTTTTTAAGCAAATGAGGTTTGTGAACTACAAAGAACAGAAATGAAGTGTCACATTGGCTTGTTGAAAGGAACTGTATAATGGATGGACAGGAGCTTGTTGAACAAGATTGATTAGGATGGAATTCTGCAGACATCAGACAATTCCCAGGTCACTTTGTCTACATGAAAAGTTGAAAGGGGAAGCTCCATGGAAATAGCTTGAGGGGAAAAGGGTGTTATGGATCTTTCAGACTGCTCACATTTCTGTATTTTGAGGGGAGTGCATGGTAGTACTGCAAAGATTGAAGGCAGGAGGAGATGGGGACGTCAGAGGATGAGACGGTTGGATGACATCACCGACTCAATGGACATGAGCTTGAGCAAACTCTGGGAGATGGTGAAGGACTGGGAAGCCTAGTGTGGTGCAGTCTATGGGGCTGCAAGGAGTCAGACATGACTGAGTGACTGAACAACAACAATACATCTTAAATTGCTTGATACATAAACATTTTTTTCAAACCATTTTTATGTCTGTTATCACCGATTTGGTCCCTCTTCCATCTTTGAAGAAAACAGAATGAACATTGTTATCTCCATTTTGTAAAGAGGAAATTGAGTTTCAGTGATTTGCCCAAGGTAGAGCTGGAAGTCGAAGCCAACTTTTAAATCTTTAAGTCCAGCTTCTTTTACCAGGAATAGGGTGATGCTCTAGAGTGATACACACTGCTATCTTCCTTTGTCTATATTGCTAAATTGTAGAGAATAAAGCTTGTGGGCTTGATGTGTAGAACTTAGTTGTGGTCTGCAGGAATGGTAAAGCACTTTGCTGGCAGTTGCCAGAGTAACCATCTCGACCCCAGCCTACTTACCTCTTCCCAGTCAGCCCATGCCTCTTTCCTCCTGTGGGTTACTTTGTGGTTACTCTGTTCTCTCTCCTCCTACTGTGGTTGAACATGCTACTGAAAGGATCATCTGTCATCCCAGCCACTTAATTTATAGTGAAGGATGAGTGGGGTCAGATCATCTTAAAGCCAATGAATCAGGCCAGTAACAGTCACCCAAAGCACAGTAAATCAGAGATGGGGTACCTTAATGCTGTGTGCCACAGCTGGGTTAATAGGGTCAGTCTTGATAAGCTCCACTTCAGACCAACGGATCAGTGTTGGCAGTGAGAACCTTAACAATTAAAGGAAAGTAAGACAATGACAAATAATCATTAAGGAGCAGGAAAAACACAAAATGGAGATATTAAGACAAAGAAGGGAAAGAGTTTTCTTCTTCCATTATCAATCAAAGAATTACTGTTACTTAATTGGATTTTGAAAGGTGAAGGGGTAATTGGGAAGCAAGTTGACCTGAAGCTCTGAAACTTATTCCTCTGTGATCTCTCTGTCTCTTTTTAATGAAATAAACTCTGAAAAAATTTGAAGTACAGGAGAAATGAGAATACACAAATTACTACTGTTATTAAAATCACACATTGAATAAGTAGCCAAAATTGACTAGGCTATGAACAAAACATAAGCCATGAAATGTTATTGAAAATCTTACAGTGTTAAAGAGAGATTCCGAACCTTCTTTTTCACATTCTTAAATGGTTATTCCTGATAACTCAGTTGGTAAAGAATCTGCCTGCAATGCTGGAGACCCCAGTTCGATTCCTGGCTTGGGAAGATTCACTGGAGAAGGGATAGGCTACCCATTCCTGTATTCTTGGACTTCCCTGTGGCTCAGCTGGTAAAGAATCCACCTGCACTTCAGGAGACCTGGGTTTGATCCCTGGGTTGGGAAGATGCCCTGGAGACAGGAAAGGCTACCCTCTCCAGTATTCCAGCCTGGAGAATTCCATGGACTGTGTAGTCCATGGGGTCCCAAAGAGTCGGACACGACTGAGTGACTTTCACTTTCAAATGGTTATTTATATTCATTTCATACCACTAAAAATTGAATACCTCTCCCATGTGTCTACCATGATTAGCAATTGTGTGGCAGAGGAAGCTGAAAGACTAGTGTTTTCATGCACAGAAGTTAACCTTATTTGAGGTGACGAGACTTAACAGATGTGATGGTTTGTGCTGGAGAAGCTAGGAGAGGGGCAGGAAGAGAATGGACCAGGCAGTTTTGTGATAACAGTCAGTAAATAGGACATGACCTGGTGGACCGTGGATTGGATACCAGGGGTAGGGAAGAAGGAGAGAGCATTCTGGCTAGTGCAGTGCCGTGAGCAAAACTTAGGAAGCTGAAATGAGCAAGGCACGTAAGAGGGCAATATATCCAACTGGCAATGGGTTTGTACTGGGCACTGATGATATGAAGTTATAGATATGGAGGTTGGCAGTTATATGTTTGGGAACATTAAATGATGTGTTTGGGGAAGGTAGAGTTGTAGTCGCAAAGACAGGAAACTTGATGACTAACAGACATGATTACACAGGTAAGTTAATTAACCTCTGTAAGCTGGTAGTTTCTCACCAAAAAAAAAAAAAAGAGAGAGAGAGAGAGAAGGATAATGATAATGCCTGTATCATTAGGTTGTTGTAAAGGATTAAATAAAATAATTTATATAAGACACTTAAAACACTTGGCATCCCTGAATGGTAGCCATGTCATTTTTGATTGATTATTGTCATTTCTTTCCTTAAGACTAAACCATCTAGATTGTATAAAATGGATTGGAGAGGAGAGAATCTGATCAGGATAATAAATTAAGAGGCAGATAAAATAATGACAACCCAGTGTTCCCAAAAAGGGACAATTCCAAGAGATATTATGAGGGAAGGACCTGCAGAAATTGTGAATCTAGAATGTATAGGAGAGAAGAGTTCAAGACGACACCACAGTTTAGATGAAGATAGTGTGTTTGAAGTAGCACCCAAATAACAACAAGGAGACGATGGAAATCAAGGGCAGCTTTTTCCCCAAAACCCCACCCCAGGTATTTATGGTATTCGTGTTTATCCTGCAAAAGGAAAATATCAGGCGGATTGTCACCAGTTTTTTTTTTTTTGGCATACTCTACAGGCCTCCTGTGTCTTGAGTACCCTTAGGGCAGTGCTCATGTTCCTTATATATTATACATGAAACTCAATTTGCTTTGAAAAAATTAGCTTTGTCACTGATGAAATGATTGAACACACTGGTTCCCTTTTGTGTCTGTGTTTCGGTAACACTGAACAACAGCCGCATACTGTTAGGTTAGAAAACTATTGACCAAATGTTTGAAAACACCTGATTAGTAAGTCTAACAAGATGGTTAAGGCTGTATTTTTTTATGTTGTCTTTCATTTGTCTTTGAAACTTGAATATGCCTAGACTTGACAAAGAGATTCTGGACTGTATCTATTTAAGATCGTTGAAGATAATGCTTGACAGAACAGCTTATCTGCTCACTGGTGGCAGAAATGCAGTAAATTGTTCAGAGGACTGCCAAGCCATTAGGATACCTTGATAGCGAATGACAGACAAAGTGCTATGACTGACTCAGAAAAGGATGCTTTTTAAGCTATTAGAAGCTAATATCCACTATTAGTGCGCAACTGGCTTAGAGTTCATGTATCTGAATTAATTTGCACTGATGGATAGAGTGAAAAGAAAGGAGCCTCCAAAGTCACAGTGTAAAAGGAAAAGTCAGAGAAATCTTTTGTTTTATTTGTTAAATATTCTGATATTTGAGTTAATTTAAAATAATTAAGACGTAATTTCTAATAAGCAGTGAAATCTCTCTCTCCTTCAGCAAAAGGGCTATAGACATTGATTTGTTTGTTCAGCCAGTATTTACTAAGCATTTCCTCTGTGCCAGGCACTTTGCCAGGGAACGGAGATAATGTCGAGGAAAAAAAGAAAAGACCTATAGCCTTTAAAATGTCATTACAGATGGTTACTTAGGTTTGGAAATATTGTCACTGAATTGACAACAGTCAATCTTTCCTTATTTATTCTCTACCATCATGCAGCTCCCAGTGAAGGACTCCAAACTCATGGGAGTGGCTATGTGAACCTGTGCTGTGCTTGGAAAGACAGAGAAAGATCTGGAACAATTTATCTGAGTTGCAGATGTGTTCCCTACTGCAGTTCCAACAGGCTGTCTTTTCTGCCCCTCTTAAAGTTCAGGCGACACTTTGAATAGTAGGGAGAAGGAGCATATGGCTGCAATACACAGACATAGAATAGGCGTGCAGTTCACCCCACTTTTTCCTGTTGTAATTGAATTTAGAAAGCAGGTGGCTGACACTTAATAACAGAAGGAAGGTCTTTTAGAGCCATGGCAGAATTCCCTTCACACAAAAATTCTAAAGCTAAGGTCTAGACGAAAATGAAACCTTGAAGGAAAAATCTGTTTTGGAAAGGCAATAGAGATTATATTACATCTTTTTTGTTTGTCCCTTCTACCCTCCAAATCTGATTTGTTCATAAAATTCTCCTCTCAGTCCACATGACTCCAGAACATATGAATAAAATGTGAAGCATTCATACAATCATTTGGGTGCCCTGCTTGCTTGATGACAAAGTTGTGGGAATATGAAAACATTTGCATTTTTCTTGTGTGTTTTATAGATAAAATAAGAAAATGGAATCATGGAGATAGAGGGATTTCAAAGATTATTTTTTTTTAACTCCTTATTCTGTCAAAGGAGAGACTGAGGGTATTTGTCTAGTGTCACATGGCATGTTTTATCAACAATAAAGCTATGATTCATTTTTCTCATGCCAGTCTATATCCTTCTAAACTCTGCTGCTGGGAATTCCCTGGTGATCCAGTGGTTAGGACTTCGTGCTTTTGTTGATTGCAGGAGGTACAGGTTCGATCCCTAGTCAGAGAACTAAGTAAGGTCTCACACACTGTTCCATGGAGACCCAGCTTTTAGGCCACATCGTCAGTCTCCTGACGTAATATTTCATTGAATGGAAAAATATTTGTTTAGAAAAGAGCAGATCTCTGAACAGGTCACAAATGAACCAGAGAGTTCTATAGCTTTTGTGTAACTTTGACTATATAATTTACAGTTCAGCCTGTATGTTCAGAAATCAAAGGTATATGTCATCAACTGTGAGCACTCTTGTTTTATAGCTATCATAGGTTTTTGTTTTAAGGGAGGAAAATAGAGGCCTCGGGCCAAATACTGCTGCCAGTCCTGCTGCCTGGCTGTGAACTGGGCTGCGTTATGGCTCATCTGAAGTATGGGGATAACTAATTCCCAGAATGTTCACATGCTATTCCCTCTTTTTAAAATATCTTTCCCAGATTCTTTCCTTTTAAAACAATGTGTTTAAACAATGTATGCTACCTGTATGTAATTTAATGTTTTAATATAAGTGCTTCAACCCCTCATCCTACAGATGAGGAGATTTAGCATCCCCTTCACTATCTGAAGAGTCTTGGGTGGGGTGGCTTACATTTCTTCTAGTCATCTCTGGATTCAGTTTTCTTCTGCTTCTAAATTTATGGTCTCTTTGATATGCTGTTCCTTTTTTGCACATGCCATCTCATGGCATCTTTCCATTCCTATGTTCTCCCAAAGTAATTTTTTCTGGTAAAAAATTATTGGTGGCAATAAATATTTATGGTCTCATCCCAGGTCTGTGTACTAGGAACTTGGCAGTAGCTTAGTTGAGTGGTTTTGACTCCAGGTCTCTCAAGAAGTGGCAGTCAAGATGGCAGCTGAGGCTGAAGTCATCTGAAGGCTTGACTGGGGCTGGAGAAGTTGCCTCCAAGATAATTCATTCGGGTGCTGGTAGTTCAGCAAGAGGCCTCAGCTCTGAATCCATGGATTCCTCTTTCCTCATGTAGATAAATTCAACCTTCTTTTTCTCTTCAGCTATCTAGATCTTGCCCTTAGTGCTTGACCTTTTCTGTCTCAAAGGGGCCTGGAAGGCTAACTGGATTAACATGTGGAAGGTTCAGACTTCTTAAGGGAAGAAGACCCTATGAAAGTATAAATTTTTACATTTTGTGTGTGCACATCATAAGCTTAATTAACCCTGATAGTTTAATGATTAGACATAGGAGAAAGGAAAAGTATAACTTTTATAAAGATAAGGGTTTTATTTTTAGATTTAGAATTTTCATTCCTAGGTTTAATTTTCTAGAAAAATTGCAGTATCTAAGAACTTTCTGATGATGGGGTAGATAAAAAGACCTAAAACCCTTAAGGTTGGGGGGAGATTAGCAGTTTTGATATAATTTTAGTTGTAATGACAGTGTGAGTAGTTTTTTTTTTTAATAAATCTTAATCTTACAATAATGTGTATTCAGTAAACATTGATAATTTAAAATGTGTTTTGGTTCTCTGAGAGAGCTTTTTTTTTTTCCCCCAAAATATGCACTCATTTACATTAACTATTTTACTTTTTATAATTTTTTTGAGACATGAAGATTTTGCCTATAATTTTTATAGTTGTTGCAGAGAAAACAAATGCTTTAAATATTTTAAAGATAAATTTTAATTGTGAGTCATTTATACACTTTAAAAACTCTTTAATGAAACTGGTATTCAGTATTTTATGATGATATTTAGTAAGTTTTAAAATGTACTTAAAAGGTTCTGTGAATGTAATATAAATAAATGTTAAGGTTTGCTTTTTATTTCCCTAGACATGTTGCTATTTCTGCAGTCATTTGACTCTATGATTAATAGAAGAATTGGGAAGACTATTGCAAATGTGATTTCAAGGGTAGTTTATTTCAAGTAGATATTTAAAAAACAATGAACTTAGTACTTGAACTATGTGTACCCTTTGCTAGAGAGCTGCAAGTTAAATCAGCTGAAAATTCAATAGGGAAAAATGAACTGGGTTATCCAAGTCTCAAAGGTACAAAGAAATAGAACATTCTTCTCCTATGTACTGTCTCTGAACAGAAGTCAAGGAGATTATTTTACTTACGGTTTAATTTAAAGGGGCTTATTTACAACATATATTTATATGATGGTTTGATATGCTTTATTTTTCTGCAGGACTCAATTACTGGAATTGTCAACTCGACCAATTTACGTGCACATTTCTCTTCCACTATGAGCAGACCAATTGTATTACACATTTGTCTGGCTTTCTGTAGCCTTCTACTTCTCAACTTTGCCATACAATGCCTGGCTTTCCCCAACGTGGAAAGAAGGGAGATAGTACTTCTTCATGCAGAAAAAGGACAGTCTGAGAGGCTAAACACAGATGACCTAGAAAATGACTCTGTTACTTCAAAGTACACTCCGGTCTCTGGAGATCCAATGATAGTGTTAGCCGGATCATCAGCAATGTCTTTAAATAAAGTATTCCCTAGTAACAAAGAAACCCCTCCTGTAGGAGCTGGGCTCATGCGGGCTGATGGTTCTAACATTTACACTGCTACTGAGCCAGAGGTCCCAGCAAGGGAAGAAGTGTTCGGTTCTAGCCAGCCAGAGAGAATGTCTCCCCAAAGCCGACCTTCCAAGGCCACGTTAACCAACCCTGTCACGCCAACTGCTTCTCTGAATATTGATGAGAGGGAGGAATCCTCCCGTGGTACTATCATTCAGCCCACTGTGGAAAGAACCACTGAAGCAACACAAGGTTTTCTGAGCTATGTGGATGATCAGTTGTTTGCAACTGAAAGCCCGGAAGGACTTAGTCTGGGGCATTCACCTTTATCCCTTGTGAATACTAAAGAAATGCTAACCACCAGTCCAAGGACTGAGAAATTTGAGGCAAACCCAGAACATAAGACCACTTCTTTTCCTGGCTCTAAGCTCACAGCAGGCACTGAGTCTTCCCAGATGACAGCTGATAATACCCAGGCTACTGCCGCCACTAAGCCCCGGCTCCCAACCTCGGAGTCCATCCTGAGTGTTGACCCAGAAGCTGACAGCCTGCTCGGAGCCCCAGCAGTCACGATGAGTGTCAGCACAGCTGTTGCAGCTGCTCCTGTCGTAAGTGATGAGTGGGATGACACCAGATTAGACAGTGTAAGCCAGATAAAGACCCCAGAGCTTGGAGACAGTACAGAGACACAGGTGAGACTGGAAATATCTCAGACAACCCAAGCAGCCGATGTCAGTCTGGAAGGCATGGAAGGGGGCGAAGCTTCGACAGAGGCTGCAGATGTGAGTCTGAAGCTGCCTGAAATGGAAACACACATGGAGACCACCCTGCCAATGGCACGTGGGGGTGAGAGAGCATCTGATCAGAGTTCCTTTACTCCCACAAGTCCAATAGAGGGAGATCCGAAAGCCTCTGTCATGAACCTGGTCCAGGAGACTGCGGACTTTGTGGAATCCACCAAGGAGAACAGTGCCATGTTCTTAGAGACCACTGTTTCCATCTCCGAATATGAGTCTGAGGTGCATCAACCATTGGGAAATAGATTTAAAGGTAAAAGAAAGAAAAGTAAGCTTTGTTTAACTTGGAATGTTTCTGTTTGATTTTTTTTTTTAATTGAGATATAATTGAAACATAGCATGGTATTAAGTTTTAGGTGGTTTATGTTTTTTTAAGTGACAATTTAGAAGTCAATTAAGTTTTAAAGAAAAAAAAAAGTAAATAGATAAAAATACATTTTGTATAAATGTATTTGTATAAAACATTCAACTATAACACCTGTATGTAGACCAGTGGTGTTTAACAGGGAATAATTTGTCATCCCCCCACCCCCATAATTTGACTTACATACAGCATGAAGTGATCACCACAGTAAGTTTAGTGAACATCCATCATCTCATATAGATACAAAACTAAATAAATAGAAAAACTTTTTTTCCTTGTGATGAGAGTTTTCAGGATTTACTCTCTTAATTTTCATATATAACATATGGCAGTATTCACCGTATCTGTCATGTTGAACATCTCTACTACTTATTTGTACCTTTTGATCACCTTCATCCAATTCCCCCTTCCACCACTCCCTGCCACAAATCTGATAATTTTTACCACAAATATGATCTCTTTTTCTATGGGTGTTTGTTTTGTTTTTGAAGTATAACTGACTTACAATACTGTGTTAGTTCCTAGTGATTTGATACTTTGTACATTACAAAATGATCACCATGGTAAGTCTAGTTACCACTTGTCACCATACAAAGATGTTACATATATATTGACTGTATTCCCCACAGTTTACATTTCATATCCTTGACTCATTTATTTTGCAAATGGAAGTTTGTACCTCTTAATCTCCATTACCTTTTTCTGGAGACACTTTGGGTTGTCACAACAGAGGGCGTCTAGTAGGTAGAGGCCAAGATGCTGCGAACATCCTACAGAGCATAGCACAGCCCCCAGCAAAGGTTTATTGGAGCCAAAGTGTCAGTAGCTCTGAGAAACCCTGATATAGATTAATATTTTTTCAAACCTTTTATTATGAAAATGTATAAATATATATAAGAAAATGTGAAAAAAATAGCTATATGTTTAAATGGTATAATCAACAATGTCAGATACTTATTTACACATTGTTGTAAAGAATACTCACATCCCTGATACTACCAAAAAGCCTTAGGTAAATATTTATCTCATAGTATTAACTATATAAGTTCTTTGACTTTGTTTTCCCAAAAAGAAACTCATCTAGAAATAAGGGGGAAACCCTCCCCCCCCACACACAATACAGATAAATCCTCTCTGCTGGCTTAATTCTGTACTTTCTACTTCCTCTTGGCCTCTACATCTGTGAATGTTATGAGATGTCAATCCTTGCATTTGTTGGTGATAAATGATGTTTTTCTTTGATTGTGTGTGGTTGGTCAGACAACAGCGTGGGGAAGGAAAAACCTAGTGTAATGGGCGTATGCTCATTCCAAATTGTTTTGGAATATGTACAGCTGTTACTTCAGCTAAGTAGTCTAATTAATGGAAAATATCAAATTAGTAACATGTTTTATAAAGTGTTTTGGAGATTGAATTAAAATGATAAAAAATTGAATTTTACATATCCAAGCTATTTTTTAAAGACTGTAAGACCTAGTATACTGGAAGTTTTCATAGAAGCTTCCCAAAACTGTTTTGTAAGTTGGCTTTTAAATTTCATTAGAAAAGTTTGGTCCAAATGACCGGGATGATATTAGATATGACGAAACAAGAAGTTTACTTCAGCTCTCCATAATACTTTAAGATATTCCTGGAGCATTAAATCACATAGTCCCAGATAATTTACTGCACAATTGAATCCATGATTCTTATATACTAGATTTGCCTTAGCTTCTACTAATGTAACTTAAAAAGAAAATAAATTTGACAATTATCTGATTTTTTAAAAAAATTATTGAGTATGCTCCTTACTTAGTCATAATTGCCTCACGTAACTACAATATTTTAATAGGCAGCTTCTTTTTATTTCTAGCACATAGAACAATATATGGCACATAGTAGGTACTCAATAAGTATCTTTTTGTTGGATGAGTAAATGAAGACAGAGAACCATCCAGACTAGAATTATACAATCTGCCTGCCTGCCTTGTCCAAATTAATCAAAAAGCCTCTAAATATTCTTGGTAGAGAGAGAGAGGAATGTCAAATAATTACTTTCAATTTTTACTTTTTTGGTTGTTTCGTAGTATTAAAAATAATGTGAAAAATTGAGATTATTGACGACAGTAGTGAGAGAATAGTCAAAAAGTTTGTCTGCCCATTTCCTGGTGATCACAAGTACTTTTCAGAAGTCAGCCACTCAAGTGCCAGTCATTTTAGGGCCCAGGGACTACTTAGCACATTCTCTTCTTCAGGGAACACAATGATTTCTTGGAGTTTTTGGGTATTGTGAATTGATGAGGATCCTGGGGTGAGAGTCAGTCCTCTGGTTCATCTGCTTCTTCAGCTGTTCACTTGGAGATGAGGTTTTAGGGGACTTCCCTGGTGGTCCAGTGGTTGAGATTCCATACTTCCACTGCAGGGGGCGTGGGTTTGATCCCTGGTTGGGGAACTAAGATCCCACATGCCGTGTGGCATGGCCAAAAAAAAAAGATCAGGTTTTAAAAGTAATCTATAATAATTATTGTATATATATTTTTTTCTATAGGAACTGGAAAGAATGAGAGATGTGGAGAAATTTTGAATGTAACTTTAAAAATTCCCATTACTATTTCTAGCTCTAACTTTCTTTAACAGCAGTCTCTTATTTAAGTGCTATGCCCTTTTTATATTTCTTACTATTTTGTGAAACTGTGACCATAGAGTGAACATTTATTTTGACATATTTTTTCCTTAGAAGTGTTCATTATGCTTTCAAAAATGAGGGCAACATGGAGAATGCATACTGCTTTAAATGGTAAAACTATGTATTATCTTTTTATGGCAAATAGAGCATTGTCCTAGGTGCTGAAGATACTAGTATTATTTCAGAAAAAAAGAAAAAACTTAAATAGTGGCACAAAGAACAAATATGAAGCACATGTAAAGT
The DNA here is from genome assembly GCF_019320065.1 of Cervus canadensis. NCBI lineage: Eukaryota > Metazoa > Chordata > Mammalia > Artiodactyla > Cervidae > Cervus > Cervus canadensis. Next base: position 65,687,937 of record NC_057391.1, on the reverse strand, counting down.
TGTCTTATAGCCAGGTATATCAGTCCTTCAAATATAAAAATCTCCAGTTCAAAGAAAAAGTAGCCTAAACTGATTGGGGACCAAGAAATGGAAATGCTTGTACTAAAAAAAATATACAAACATTATTTTAAAGCAAATAATTTCTGAGGAGAAATCTTTTTAAGTAATAGGAAGAACAATGATGTCATTAATAAAAACTATGCAAAAACCTTTCAGCTGATTTTAAGAATGCTATTTTTTATTACATATGGTAATATGCTGAGTATCTAGAATTACTGTTTAAAAAAAGAGAGATGATAAAGTCTTCTAGAAATTATGTTTTCCAGGTGGCTCAGTATTTGAAATTTCCAACATAACCTCTCCCTAAGAAGGGGACAAATATTAATCCTTATAAATAGTCTATAATCTAAGTAACTATAAATAGGCTTTAATAATGTATTTGGCAGGATTATAATGTTGTAAAGAAAGTGGACCTGTGATAGACACATCCTACCCCACAGGTGTATTTCATTCTTTTTCATGTTGAAAAGCAAATGCAGATCTTCTGCATAGGCCACTCTAAGTTGTTCCTTGGGCAATGGCAAGATTTCCTTTCTCATGGCTGAATAATGTCCTGTGTGTGTGTGTTTGTGTGTGTGTATCTCGTCTTGTTTATCCATTCATCTGTTGAGGATAAGTGCAGTTAGCACAGTGGTTAAGAGGGCTAGCTATGTAAACTTAGCCAGGTTCCTTAGCTTCTCTACACCTAAGTCATTTGTAAAATGAGGTAATACTAGCTGACGTTTATTGAATACTTACCAAGCACTGGGTGTGTACTGAGTGTTTTACATGTGTTATCTAATTTAATTTTGGTAAAAACTCTATAGGGTAGATCCTATTATTATTTCCACTTTACAACTTAAGGAAGCTGAAGGTCCAGAAATGTTAAGTAATTCATTCAGAGTCACACAGATAGAAGATGGCTGAATCTGAATTGATACTCAGGCAAATTGGCTCTGGAGCCTGTGTTCTTGGCCACTATGATACATGGCTTCCATGGAATGATATTAATACCTCCCTCCCCTTACGTATGGAAGGATAAGATAAAGCTCATCATGTGCTTAGCAGTATGTGTGTATGGCACATAATAGAAACTCAGTAAACATTAGTTACTGTAACTAGTATTCCTTTAATTCAAAATGCCAACTTCCTGTTCCCTTCAGGGATGCACATGTGAATATTAATATATAAATGCTTCTGAGAATTTTTTAACTTAGTTCTGTATAATGTTTCCAAATAAACTGACTGTGTTGATATTCATAAAGGGAAACTTAACTGTTGATTTCTTGTTTTAAATTTTATTTTATGTGTTTTGTATTATTGTCTACTTTTATTTACTGGCAGTTCATTTCTGAGCCATCCCTCTGCCTTCTCATTCCCTGAAATGACAGTCTGCTTTTCTTTAAATTCTTATAAAGAGACTTTTTCAGGTGTAGGGATTTAGTCTATTTAAAAGTGTTGTTTCTTCCCTTTTAAGACATCGTCACTCAAGAGATGACAACAGCTGTTCAAGCAGCAGAAGCCGCTGTGTCTTTGGTGACACAGGATCAGCAGGTTTCTCCCCTCGAGGTCACCAGAGGCGAGGACGAGACCGGGGGAGGGAGGGAGTTGCCCTCTGCCACAGCGGATGGTCCTCACGTTACTCAGCTGTCGAGAAGGTGGGAGCCTCTGGCCACTGTGGTTTCAACGACACCCATCCCTGTGTCTTTCGAAGTTACTCCTGCTGTGGAAGGTCTGTAACAGAGGGAGCTGAACTCAGCGTTTTGGGGGTGGATCTTTTCTGAGTTGATAAGGAATAGAATGAGTGAGGCAAATGGCCTGGGGGTGAAACCAGCAAGGACCTGGGGAATGAAACCAGAAAAGACTTGGGTTTGTATCCCAGCGTTGGCCCTCACTAGTATTGTGGCTTCAAGAAAGTTTCTTAATGTCTCCAAGCCTTGGTTTGTTCATCTTTAAATAAATAATGCCTACCGGTCTTATAGGTTATTTTCAGGGTTTTAACAAATGTATACAGAGAACTTTTTATTAATGTATAAGAGACCCTCAGAAGCTCTGAGATCTTAGGGACAGTGAAGTTTTTGAATCTGAGTGATCATCAGAATCACCTGAGAATTACAAAAATTATTATTATTATTATTTAGTTATTTTTGGGCTTCCTGTCTGTTTCATCAGTGGCCTAAGTATTGGATTGGCAAAAAAATTTGTATGGGTTTTTCCATAACATCATATAAAAACCCAAGCAAACTTTTTGGCCAGCTCAGTAAATCCTACTTTTGTTTATTACCTGAGTTATCTTTAACAATGTAATAAATACCTTCTAATCGTGCATGCCTGCCTCTCCCCACAAAACTGCTAGGATCTTGTCAGTAACCTGCAGGTAACCCCATGATCCTTCCAGTCTAAACCCCTTCCTCCTCTGTTAACCATTAGCCTGGATCTTCATTTCCTTGGCTTCCTTTTCGTTTCACTGTGTCTGGATGTACTCCTGATATTATATGTTTAAAAGTTTTAGTTTTTTTACTTTATAAAAACAGTATTGTGCTGTTTTTATCAAAAGGATAGCCTTTTGGGGACTAACTTTGTTTTCTACTTGCTGTTCTATAGCTACTATTTATTTACTGTGTTTCTTTTGGTTTGACTGCTTGTAATATTGCTCTATGAAAATATATCACTGTTTATTTCTTCATCTAGTCTTTTCTAGTGATTTGCATTTGGGTCGTTTGCAGGTTTGGCTATTGTGAACACGGCTGGCATGAATATTCTTTTACATACTCTTCATTGCATGTGTGTAGGAGATTCTCTTGGGTGTATATTTAGGAGTAGGGCATATGAATATTTGACTTTAGGAGGCAATGCCTCACTGCTTTCCAAAATGATTGCTTCCATTTATACTGCCATCAGCAATGTATATGATAATCTGTGGACCCATATCCTGGAAGCTTTCACAAATGGTTTCTCAGGCTTCATCACCAAGGAGGTTCTGATTCAGTTAAGTTAGGATATGTAGAAAGCATGAAAATCAACATTTCAAAATTACCTCAGAAGATTATGATGATCAGCCAGGCTTGGAAAAATGCTGCTATGCTAGAGCCTCTAGGTTTGGGGATACCTGGGGCTAATTTGGCTGCTTTAAATTGAGCATATTCCAGACACAGATCTAAACTTTTACTCTTTGACTTGACTTTTGAAAGTTATCTTCTCATGCTAATTCACTTCAGTTGTGTCCAACTCTCTGTGACCCCGAGGACTGTAGCCCGCCAGGCTCCTCTGTCCTTACGATTCTCCAGGCAAGAATACTGGAATGGGTTGCCATGCTCTCCTCCAGGGAATCTTCCCAACCCAGGGATTGTCTTATGTCTTCTGCACAGGCAGGCAGGTTCTTTACATCACCAAAGTCATCTTTGGTGTATATTTAAATAGATTTTGTTAAATTTTTTATCTTTAGTAATAGATTATATTGTTGTTGTTCAGTCGCTAAGTTGTGTCCAGCTCATTTGGGACCCTATGGGCTGTAGCCTACCAGGCTTCTCTGTGCATAGGATTTCCCAGGCAAGAATACTGGAGTGGGTTACCCTTTTCTTCTGCAGGGGATCTTCCCGACCCAAAGATCAAACCCACGTCTCCTGCTTGGCAGATGAATTCTTTACCACTAAGCCACCAGGGAAGCCCCAATAGGTTATATAAAATCCTACAAAATCCATAATATTGTCAATAGAATAAATGGGAGATTAAAATTTGAAACCAGAGTTCTGATTTGAGGTAGTGTATTTTCCTGGAAGAGAAGTATTTGCCTTGGGTAGCTGAATCGATGCATTGTGGGAGATGGAACTGGTCTAAGTGCCAAATCTACTGTATATGAGATACTGGTTTCATTAGTCATTTCTTGCTTAAAAAGTAAAAGCATATATTTAAATATATACATTTCTCATTCGGGTCATCTTTGGTCAAGTCATATCTCTTGTGTTCGGCAGACCTAATGGACACAGTCACAGGGCCGAATGAGGAGTTGTTCACACCAATTTTGGGTTCTCCAGTGACGCCCCCTGGAATAATGGAGGAGGCCCCCAGCACTTCCCCAGCACTTGCTGATCCTGAGGCATCTTCTGAAAGAAGAACTGCGGCTCCATCCTTTAGCTATGTTAACACAGCTACCTCCTATGGCCTGGACCAACTTGAATCTGAAGGTATCCATGCTTTGAAAGGGGATTTTTTCTAGGACAGATACAGTGAGTCACCGAGCAAATGTTGTTTTTGAGAAAAGATCAAGGAGAAGTGTATTCAGTCTGTAGTGTCGATGAGGGGTCAGTAGACTGTGGCCCAGCCAACCAGGCTGACATCTATTTTTGTATGACAAGCTCAGATTGATCTTTACGTTTTCAAATGATTGGGAAAAAAAAAATCAAAAGAAGAATAGTATTTCGTGAGATGTAAAAGTTTTTATAAAATTGAAATTTCAGTGCTCCTAATTATAGCTGTGTTGGAATGCAGCCACATTTGTTCATTTGTGTGTTGTCTGTGGTTATTTATGTGCCAGTGCGGCAGAGCTGAGTAGTTGTGACAGAGACTAACTGCCCACAAAACCCAAAATATTTATGGGATGGCCCTTGCCTGAAAAAACTCACTGACCCCTGCTCTCCATCAGTAACTCTCAATTATGGTTGAACTTTAGAATCACCTTGGGGAGTTTTTAAAGGATTCTAATACCCGAGTCCTTCTCCCAGTGATTCTGATTCAGTTGGGATGAGATCTGGCATCAACATTCCCAAGAGTTTCTTGAGATGATTTCTGTGTGCAGGCTGAGTTGAAAAACTGGTTTAAATGGAAAACTTGAGTTTCCCCACTGGATTTTCTTGGGCGAAAATTTTAATGTGGATTGTATTTTTGTAATAGTGCTCTGGTGGTTAATGCTGGGTCATTTTCCCTTAATTATATCTCTGGGTTAGATGTTCCACTTTTTGGAGATGGGCAGTCTTCTCACCTCTTAAGGCTGAGAAATTCATGCCAAATTTTACTTTGCAAGACATTGGCTTTGAGCATGAAAAAGATGCTTGGGGTACAGCTGCACATCCACAAATGAGAAAATGGAGATATAATGAAAGGTCGTTTAATTAATCAGCACTTCGGCAGGTGAACAGCTCCTGGCTAGATTGAAAAATGCCCAGTGATTTGTAAACTAATCTTGGAGATAGGTAAGCTCTTGGGCACTAAGATTAGTGCCCAAGATTAGCCATGGGTTTGAAGCATTGAAGACATAGGGTGTGCTGTTATTTTATATTTTTTCTACTCTGTAACAGGGAAGGTGGTTCAGCCAGGTTTTCAGCAGGCTCTATTGCAGACTTTCAGGGTAATACTGGTAGTTTTCTGGCAAAGAAACATGACATTTTAGGAGGAATGTGAATTCCATGGAGTGCTGGTTTAAGAAATGGATCAAAGCAAGCTCAGAGGCTAACAGCTCTTGCTCTCCACATTAAGATAAAAACTTGGAATGTAGACTCTTATTAGCTGTCTGCCCTCCTTGATACCATCTGGAAAGACCAGGTTTCCCCAAATTAACCAGAGTTGCAGATGACAGCTTTCCCGGCAGGGCTCATTGAATCAGAGGAAAAAAATTGGATTTGTGAATAATCCATACTTGTGAAACTGCAATAATTTTCTAAATTTAGTTGATGATGGAAGTTGTATTGAGATGTGTGAGAATTTTCTTAACTTGCCTAAAATGTCCTGGAGTTTTAGTGCTTTTCTTCTACACGATTCAGTTTCAGCTTCTTTTTGAGAATATATTTTGTCAGTTTTGATCTAAGCTATGATCCTTGTCAAGGCTTTGAAAGATGTTTTTGGTTTAAAAATATTCTTTCTGCTACGTTGTTGGGCTTAAGACAAGATTTTGAATGAGCACACCTTTTCTCCTAAGTGAAAGGGAATGCAGTTTTTGTATTTAATTAGTATGTGTTAATAATGCCATTAGTTTTATGCTGGTCTATCAAACCCTCTGAAAGCAGAAGTGACTATACTTATTTAAATTGATAAATCAATAGATGCCTAGAGGCCTCCATTTTCAATGCATGTTTTTCCACCTTGTCCAGGAATATAAGTGCAGCTTGAGGCTCTGCCTGGGTGAAGCATTTTAATTTTTCCATAGCAATGGACCCAGGGGAGGATAGTTTATTTTTACCTAGAACAGGATCATGTGAGGTAAAGTTGTCTGCCTTTCAAATTTGAATCTCTGTGATGTGTTGATAAATGACAGACAATTCTCCAGTTTAAGGTGTGTGTTTATTTAGTTATGTTATTAAAAGCTCTCTATATACTTATCTGAATGCTTTCCTTCCCACGTGGGGACAAGAACACTTCTCCAGAGAATGGGGTATTTATCTCAGTGAGATATAATGAGAAACCTGCCCCTTTAGACACCATACACCCAAGAGGCAAAAAATTCTGAAGAACTTCCTGAATGTTTACCCTTTAAGGGAAAGTCATGGCCCAGATGAACCTAAAAGTTGTTTCTGCTTGGTACACCATCTTGTCTTTTCCTTTATATCACTACAACATGATGACTAAGGGTGTGTATCATTTTCTAGGACCACTGTAACAGAGTACCTCAAACGGGGTGATTTAAACAATAGACATTGTTCTTCTGTGGTTTTGGAGCCTCGAAGCCTGAAATCAAGGTGTAGGCAGGGCTGTGCTCCCTCCAAAGCCTCTGGATGGGGATCATCCTTGCCTCTTCCAGCTTTTGGTCCTTCAGGCATTCCTTGGCTTACGGCAGCAGATCTACAGCTTCTGCCTCCTTCACATCTCCCTCCTTTGTGTTTCTGTGGCCAAATTTCCCTTGTCTTAATAAGGACATCAGCCATTGGGTTAGGACTCACCCTACTAAGTACATCTTAACTTGATTATATCTGCTGGTACACTATTTGCAAATAAGATCATATTCACAAGTGTTTGGATTAGGACTTAAACACATATTCGCACTGGTGGAGTAGAGGTGGGTGCACAATTCAATTTGTAATAGGAAGTCTGCTTCTGAGGAGTTTTCCAGTTGGCTCTGAAGGCAGAACACCCCCTTGAGAGGTATGCACTGGAAGAGTGGGGAAGTTTGGTGTGTTTTACATTTCTCAAGCATTGAAGAAAGCCTGCTTCTATAAGTGCATACTGCCTTGTGCCTATTTCAATGAGTCTTTTACCTTGTCAGCACAAATGCAGTTTGATTTTTGAAGGATAATGGTTTATCTTTACTTCTCTGTATTTTTTAAGGGAATGCTTTCAGGATGATAAAAAGTGCATTATACTTATCTCAGGCATAATTCTACTAGGGCTGTATTCAGCATCTTTGGAATATAAACATGACAAAGTGTTGTCACTTTTAATTCAAAATTGGATAATAGCAAAGCTTCCCAGGTGGTGCTAGTGGTAAAGAATACTCTTGCTAATGCAGGAGACTTAAGAGAGGCAGATTGGATCCCTGGGTCAGGAGGATCCCCTGGAGGAGGGTACGACAACTAACTGTAGTATTCTTGCCTGGATAATCCCACAGACAGAGGAGCCTGGAGGGCTATAGTCCATAGGGTCGCAAAGAGTTGGACATGACTGAAGCAACTCAGCATACACAGTATATATATATGTACACACACACACACACACACACACACACACACACACACACGTATACATTTATATATATGCACATATATACACATAAACTAATTTTTGAACACGATCTGTGTTTAGGTTGATAGCATTTTTTGGTTGAATATTAATGTCTTTCTCTGCTCCAAAATGGCAGCTTAAAATTTCTGATTGCTTATGAAAACCTACTTGGAATATTTTCATTTGGGTTAGCTGTTTTTAAAATATTTTGAGACTAATATCAAATGACATAGAAATTTCAATATTTCTTACCAGAAGAAATTCTACTTTATTTATTTTAGAAATCCAACTGAGGATATCTAAACAAATCAAACTTATTTGTTGTTGTTCAGTCACTTAGCTGTGTCCTACTCTTTGCAACCCCATGGACTACAGCATGCAGGCCTCCCTGTCCTTCACTGTGTCCCGGAGTTTGCTCAGACTCATGTCCATTGAGTCAATGATGCCATCCAACCGCCTCATCCTCTGTTGCCCTCTTCTCCTCCTGCCCTCAATCTTTCCTAGCATCAGGGTCTTTCCTAGCTGACAACGAGTCAGCTCTTTGCATCAGGTGACCAAAGTATTGGAGCTTCAGCTTCAGCATCAGTCCTTCCAATGAATATTCAGGGTTGGTTTCCTTTAGGATTGACTGGTTTGATCTTCCTGCTATCCACGGGACTCTCAAGAATCTTCACCAACACCACAGTTCAAAAGCATCAATTCTTTGATGCTCAGCCTTCTTCATGGTCCAACTCTCATAACTGTACATGACTACTGGAAAACTTATTTTGGCCTTTCCTATATTTCCACAGAAGATGGAAATTCACCTGTGCTCTAAAACTGTAACAATATTTCTGTAGGTGGAAGATTGTGGCTTTAATAGTTCGATACTGTTACTCATACCAGGTACTAGGTTTTAAGAACATGTGGGAAATAAGAGAACAAAAATGAAGGTTTCTCAGATGTTGTGATTAAGGTTTTGGTAGTCCTTCCTCGCATCCCCAGCACTTCCTCCCATAATGTCTGGAAGCCAGTACCTGGGCTTTCCAGCCAGTGGGCAGTGGGAACCTGCTTGGTGCTCCCCATGGTGCTGACCGGACAGACTTGGGAGCAGGGTAACTCTCCCAAGATGAGCCTGTTAGCTTATGGCTTTTCTGCAAGAGAAGAAACACCAGTGTCTTTGATCTAGAGGATGTGAATTCTTGATTTGACTGGTCCTATTTACTGTCTTTCTATAGTTATAATAGACTGAGTATTAGGACTGTAAAATCCTATGCCCTTATTCCAGACAGTTCCCATTTCCTTATCTGTTTCAACATGCCTGTTTATTACAGAGTTTATGGAACAAACTCATAGTAATTGACGTGCTGGGGAATTATTCCCCCTTTTGTATGTATGATGCATGTTATATGCAAACATGTGACGTGCTACTTTTAAAAAAATACATGAAGAGGTTTTTAATTCTAGTTTCCAATAGGAAAACCATATTTAATTTTTTAATATCTTGATTAAAAAGTGAGACCAAATATATCATTTAACTTCAATTTTCTCTTTTCTGACAGCTTTTCCCTTGTTTTTTGAAGGTCATTTTGACTGCCCTTATATTTAGGTTTTGAAAGGTTGTATTTTTGACATCTTTTCCCAGCGAGGCAGCGCACATGGGGCAGAAGGCTGTCATTGCTCTGTCACTTGTTTGATCTATTTCAGTGACAATCCATTTTCCTCCCTTCATGAATAGTTGTGTGTGCACATCTGTGTGTGTGTGTGTTTAATTTCATGGATGTTTTTTTCCCACAGTCCTCTGAGGGCATTTCCTTCATATATGTATATATTTGTGACACCTCTTAATTTCCTCTGCTGAAGTGGTAGTGATATTATCTCTCCTTTCTTATCTGGAATTCTCAGTTATGCCTGTGTCCTAGGATTCTCTCTATAATAACATAGGAATTTCAGGAGAAAGTCATATTTGAAAAGCATGCCTTTGTTCAGATGATATATCTTTTGGCAGTGTGGGGGGCCTTATAATTGGTACTGAAATCAACATGCTTAGTTTCGTTCTTTTACTGGTAAATCAGAAATGAATGGGGAAATGCATTCTTTAAGCGGCATTGTGGAGAAGCCTCAGAGATATTTGTCTTTAATAGCTCCATTGAGGATTCTTAAGAGCTCATGTAATTTTTATGAGAGAAATGTTTGCTCTTCACCTACACTTTAACTCACAAAATCAATTTTTTTTTGGTCTTCCCAGTATGCACTTCTTTTCAGAGAATATTTTCTTATTATTTTCTCAATCCTCAAATAACTTTTCAATTCAGAAGGTAGCTAGAATGGATGAATGAGAAAGTCAAAGAGGAGTCAAAGATCTCATCTCAAGGCCACGTTTATGAAGCCAAGTTTATGTGACTTATCTTTGGGAGCTGCTATGTGGGTATAATATTAAAGATCCAGGAGAGTCTTGTAAATTTGAACTGTTCACTGTTACTTATGATACTGTAGTAAGAGGTTAAGGAGGTTCATGCTGCTTTTCACTCTGATCATGTTAAGAATGAGTACAAATTTTGGCTTTTCTTCTTGAAAATGCTTTGGATTTAATTTTGCCTCAGTAACAGAGGCAATTTCGGTCATTGATTCCTTGTTATGGTAAGTCACTTTGTCAGCTTGTCCTGAAAGCATCATGCATTCCCTGGCATTTATGCTAGGTCTCTGTTCTTAAGTACTGTGTGCTCTGTAAGCTAGTACGGTAAATTACTCAGCACTCAGATTAGTCAACATATGTCTGCTCTTAATGTTCACATAGCCAGTGGTATTTCAGAAATAGTTAAAATCACAATATTATGATATGTTACCATAAACTTTGCTACAAATTCTGCTGTTGAAGAAAGATAGCTAATATTCACTCTTAAGTTTTTTGGTATGCTTTCTTATCATGGTGAATGGTGAAAAGTCGCTCAGTGGTGTCCGACTCTTTGCGACCCCATGGACTGTAGCCTACCAGGCTCTTCCTGCATGGGATTTTCCAGGCAAGAGTACTGGAGTGGGTTGCCATTTCCTTCTCCAGAAGATCTTCCCAATGCAGGGATTGAACCCGGGTCTCCCGCATTGTATTTATTGATATAGTCCCAATTAAGTAAACATTGTTACAGAATTGATTCTTCCCATTTTTTTTGTATCTTTGTTGCTCAGCACTAGAAAGTTACACTGCTTGGTAAAACTCACTCTTAGACACTTAACGAAATTTCCTATAATGGTTTGTGATGACAAAAGGATTTAGCTTTGTACACATTCAGAGGTTTTGTTTATTCATTCATTTATGTGTATACTTAAGTATTTGATGATTCAGATAATAATAAGTAGATTTTGTATAAATTTTAGTAGAAGAGTTATGATAAATACATAAATAACAGATACACAAGGTAGAAGATGGGAAAAGATCACAGAAAAATTACAAGGGGCTTCTCTGGTGGTTCAGTGGCTAAGACTCTGCACTCCCAATGTAGGGGGCCCGGGTTTGACCCCTGGTCAGAGAACTAGATCTACATGCAACTAGAGATCTCACATGCTACAACGAACATGGAAAATCCTGCTTGTTGCAACTAAGATCCGGTGCAGGCAAATAAACAAACAAAAAGCAACCAAACAACAACAGCAACAAAACAATTATAGAGAAAGGACTGTGAAAGGTAGAAGAGAGAACTTAGCTTCAGCTTAGAGAAATACAAAATTGCTGTTTATGCTTGGGAGTTGTGTGTGTGTGTTTGTGTGTGTATTTGTGTATGTGTGTATATGTATATGCTCATCATTATTTTGATATTTATAGAAAAGTAAGTGGTAGGAGGTCCAAAAGTGTGGGAAACATTGTAAGAGGTGTTGAATTGTCCTTTATGTATCACACATGCCACACTACCATTCAGTTATTTTATGGGTATATGATCAAGCATATTTCTAAAACTTTAGCTTGCTGGTTAAATGAATTCTTTCTTTTTTATTCTCCCAGTTTTATTGGGATATAACTGATATACAGCACTGTGAAAATTTAAGGTGTACAGGGTGATGACTTGACTTACATATACTGTGAAATGATTACCACGATAAATTTAGTGAACATCCACCATCTTATGTAGATACAAAATAAAAGAAAACGTTTTTATCCTTGTGATGAGAACTCTTGGGATTTACTGTTTTAAAAACTTTCATATATATCATGTACTAAGTTGCTTCAATTATGTCCACCTCTTTTTGATCCTATGTATTGTAGCCCTCCAGGCTCTTCTGTCCGTGGGATTCTCCAGGCAAGAATATTGGAGTGGGTTGCCATTTCCTTCTCCACATATATACCATTCAGCAATGTTAATTATATTAATTATGTTGCACATTACCTCCCTAGTACTTACCTATCTATAACTGGAAGTTTGTATCTTTTGTCAGCCTTCCTTCAGTTTTGCCTCCTCTTATCTCCTGCCTCTGATAACCACAAATCTGATTTCATTTTCTATGAGTTTGTTTTTAAAGTATAATTAGCTGACATTATGTTAGTTCCTGGCGCACAACATAGTGATTTGATATTTTTATACGTTTCAAGATTATCACCATGATAAGCCTAGTTATGTCACCATGCAAAAGATACTTTATCATTATTGAGATGAATTATTTCTTAAGAATAGTTTTTAGAGGCAGCAATCAGGTACTCAGCCTCAGGCTAACAAATACCTGATTTATAGGAAACAGTGCCAGGTCTGTCTTGAGTAGGTTGTTCTGAGTTCTAGGCAAAAGGATTGGTTTTGAGTGTTTCATCTGGGCTTATACTCCAGGGTTGAGAATCCTGTGAGAAGTGGTCCACGCAGGGCTTTCCAGGTGTGGCGGTTTTTGCAGTTGTTGAAGCAAGCATGTAGCTTGGGATCCCAAACACAATGGGATGTGGAGATTTCAAAGACATTTTATATGTTTGCAGAAAATCAAGGTATTTTTAAAAGCATGATTTTTCAATGTGAGGCTAGATGTAACTATCCTTCTTCTGGTATAATCATTGAGAATTTTATTGTAGCAGAGTATGAATAATTATGAACCTTAACAATGTGTAAAATAAAGTGAGCATATTACCAACTGCATTTATCAGGCTATGTTCATAACCATGACCCCGTTTTGGCATCAGACTACTTATTATCATTAAAATGAATACATATCCCCAAAGGAAAAGATGAGAAGGAAAATATAATGCATCGATTTGACTGGCCTTACAAGCTTTTAAAAATTGTTCACACTTGGGAAAAATATTAAATTTATCTTAAAACATTTACATTGATTCTGCCTACATTTACCTACTTTTTCTCTTTTTAGCCATTCTTCCTTCTTTTAATTGTTTCACATCTCCAGACAAAACATTCTGTGGAAACTTCGTCTACAAAAATGATGTAAAGAGGGACTTCCCTGGCAGTCCAGGGAGTGTGGGTTTGATCCTTCATTGGGGAACTAAGATCCTGCACAGTGCATGGTGTGGCCAAAACACACACACACACCCACAAACAAAAAACACTTTTAAACATTATAAAGAATCTTCATGGTTTTATCATGAGAAAGAGATTCTCCGGGTGGTCAGAGGTCCCCTCACTGCCCTCTCTGGGTTTTCTCAAGGTATCTGTTTCACATGCTCTCTGCATCCTCTTTCCTGTTAATACTCCAACTCGAGCATAGATGAAAACTCTCTCACTTGTTTCAGCTAAAATTAGTAGAAATTTAAAAAATACTTAGCTCAAACCTAAGGGAACACAAAGCAAATAAACCAAGAAAATAAAAGAAACAAAATGCATTAGTCTTAACAGGGTACAAAGTTCTCTCTGATCTTACTCCCAGCCCTTGATTCATTCCGTGCTCCAAGAAGGCTTTTAATATTTGGTACCCAAAGCTCTAGAACAGTTTTTCAGGCACCTTGCTACGCTTTCTGGCTTCGCACCTCTTGACTTGTTTCCTATTCAGAGGATAACTTCTCATTCTTTCTTCTCCATCCCTGCCCCCATGTGGAAGAGCCAAGACAAAGATGCAGATTTCCTCAGAGCCCACCACTAAGTAGGGAATCCCCAACCCCACTTAAATATTATCTGTCCTGCTTTCCAAGATGAAGGAGACACCTTCTATCCCTAGGCAGTCGACAACCAGGCAACCATCATGATTGACACCATGTACATCCCACTCTTTAGAGGAAATCCCATCTCTGTTAAAAGCATGTCATGATTCATGTCTGGGCAATATCACACTGTTGTCACTATACAAGAAATACACCTGTATAGGGTCATTCTGTCACATCCTATAGCAAGTAATATTCAGTACAATGCTGGTCCATAAACAGAGGGCTATGAAGTGAAAAGAAGACAGGAAGGAGAAACAGAACCTGTTCAGCTTAAACTTATCTTTCTTTCTATTTTATATTGGAGTATAGTTGATTTACAATGTTGTGTCAATTTCTGGTTTACAGCAAAGTCATGTAGTTATACATATTCATGTATCTATTCTTTTTCTAGATTCTTTCTCATATAAGTTATTACAGAATATGGAGTAGAGTTCTCTGTGCTATATACAGTAGGTCCTTGTTGACTGTCTGTTTTATAAATGGTAGTATGTATGTATCAATTCCAATTCTCCTAATTTATCTCTCCTTTCAACCTTTCCCCTTTGGTAACCATAAATTTGTTTTATAAGCCTGTGAGTCTGTTTCTATTTGGAAAGTAGCTTCATTTGTAGCATTTTTTAAGGTTCCATGTATAAGTGATATCATATGACATTTGTCTTTCTCTGACTTGCTTCCTTTAGTATGATAATCTCTAGGTCCATCCATATTGCTGCAAATGGCATTATTTCATTCTTTTTTATGGCTGAGTAATATTCCATTGTATGTATGTACCACATCTTCTTTATCCATTCATCTGTTGATAGTCATTTAGGTTGCATCCATGTCTTGGCTATTGCACATAGTGCTGCAGTGAACTTTAGGGTGCATGTATCTTTTTGACTTATGGTTTTCTCTTGATATGGGATTGCTGGATCCCATGGTAGCTCTATTTTTAGTGTTTTAAGAAACCTCCATATTGTTTTCCATAGTGGCCTCGTCAACTTAATTTCCCACCAACAGGGTTACCTTTTCTTCACATCCTCTCCAGTGTTGTTTGTAGACTTTTTGATGATGGCTATTCTGGCCAGTGTGAGATGACATGTCATTGTAGTTTTGATTTGCATTTCTCTAATAATTAGTGATGTTGAGCAACTCTTCATGTGTTTTTTGGTCATCTGTATGCCTCTTCTTTATGAAGCTTCTCAGACCAGACCTTCATTGAAGAATAACACAGATTAGTAAAAAATTAACTCTGATTATGGTCTCAAATGAACATACCTGAGTTTAAGTTTTAGTTTCATCATGAATAAGTATCATGATCTTGATCAAACTATTTAATTTATTTAGACTTCAGTTTTTCTATCTGTGTAAAGCAGAGATATTGGTGTTCCTGTCTCTTATTTTGAGATTAAAATGAGAACTTGTATGTAGTAAATACATACATGACAGAGTAAATGCTTAATAAATATGAACATTTTACATCATTTATCAATTAAAATTATATATTGTGATCATGTAATATTATCTATTAATTATTATAATGAAATATTCGTATCCTCTGTATGCAACCAATAGGTTAGGGGCCAGGTAGGTAGTGTAAGTGAACAAAGAGGAAGGTGCCTAGGACAGTGGAGAGTGGTGAATGTGTTCTAGGAGAGAGCACATTCCTCTACTAGGTGCTTCCTCTGATCTAGGTGGATTCTGCTTGTAATTGTTGCCAGAGGAGATTGTAAGTTCGGTGATGCCAGATCTCAGATATTTTCCAAGATAAGCTGAAAATTCCAATTTTGTATGAAATATTCTGATTTCTTTTAAGTGCTGGAAATCAGCTCAGGTATTTACTTATCCTATTTCCTTTTTTATTGGTATGCACACCCGAAGTGAATCTCTCTTCCCAGCCATTGATCACCAGTTTGTGCTCTTAACTTAATTCTCCAAACCTCTTTAAGGGCAGGGTCAGAACTTTCTGCCTTGTGTCCATGATGGCTGTAGGTACCTGGTGCTGGGTAAGTGATAATCGGTAATGGAGTGTATGGTTTTAGGACCATTATCTTGTTTAATTAATGTGCCTTCTACTTGACTTACTCTGTTGGTGGTGGTTGTTTTAAATTCAGTGCTTATTTTGTATCTGAAGTTGAGCATTTTCTATGTGAACAAAGCAGTGACTCCCAACTACCTTCTGTTGGAAATCTAGTAGGAATTTGCTTAGATTTGTTGCATTCCATTGTGGGGTTGAACATTATTTCATTTTCTTCTTATTGGAATCTGTAGTGATACCTGGGCTCAGGTAAGGGGAACTCAATATAAATGATTCTTTTTTAAAATAAATAGTTAATTATTTTGGCCGCGTTGGGTCTTTGTTATGGTGTAACGGCTTCTCGTGGAACATGGGCTTTTCTTGTTGCAGCTTGCAGGCTCTAAAGTGCACGGGTGCGCTGGCTCTCTAGTCGTGGCATGAGGGCTTAGTTGCCCCGCGGCATGTGGGATCTTAGTTCCCTGACCAGGAATCGAGCCTGCATTCCCTGCATTGCAAGGCGGATTCTTAACTGGACCTGAACCACCAGGGAAGCCCCTTAGATGATTCTTTAAGACCACTTTGAGAAGCCAGAGTGGAAGGGAGGGAAAAAACGGTAAGGGGACAGGAGGGAGATCCTGATCTAGAAAAGTGAAAGTGAAAGTCGCTCAGGCGTGTGTCCGACTCTGCCATCCCATGGACTGTAGCCCGCCAAGCTCCTCTGCCCATGGGATTCTCCAGGCAAAAATACTGGAGTGGGTTATCATGCCCTCCTCCAGGGGATCTTCCCTACCCAGGGATTGAACCCAGGTCTCCTGTTTCGCAGGTGAATTCTTTACTGTCTGAACCTAGAAACGTTATTGGAGTTAATTTGTACAAAGGTCATTTCCCCTCATGGGCCACTCTCATTTGCCATGTGGGGGTGACAAAAGCATGTAGATGGATTTTCCTTAAAAAGTTGATATCATATTCATTTGAAGTGTATGCATAATATAGTAAAAATTATATTGTAGTCCTATGAAGGTGTTATTTTGAAGAGGAAGATAATGAATTAGAGTTCTGTTCATTTTTTTGCAATCACCATATGTTGAGAGCTTAATTTGTGCAAGGCACAATGCTTGATCCTGTGGCTAGGGCACAAAGAAGAGTAAGACAGAATCTCTGGTTTCAAGAAGGTAAATATACACAGGTATGATAAAAACAAACACATTTCCACTTATTAATTTGTAAACCTCATTTTGAATTAGTTGAGTCATGTTTTAAAGTTTGAAGTGGAAATCTACTTTCAGAGATATTTTTGCAAAATTAATAATCAACCTAACCAACCCATGATTTATCTTTTGAGTGTATGTGGATTGTTATTTAAAAAAATGTTTTTTTATTTTCAAAAATTTTTGGTGGCACTAGGTCTTCGTTGTTGCATGCGGGCTTTCTCTAGTTGCAGAGAGCAGGAGCTACTCTTTCTTGCGGTGCACAGGCTTCTCATTGCAGTGGCTTCTTCTTGAAGTCAGGCTCTAGGTGCATGGGGCTTCTAGGGGCTTCAGTAGTTGCAGCATGTGGACTTAGTAATTGTGGCTTGCTGGCTCTAGGGTGTGCAGACTTCAGTAGTCGTGGCTCAGGGACTCATTAGCTGTGGCTTGTGAGCCCTAGACTGTGCAGGCTTCAGTAGTTGCAGCACATGGGCTCAGAAGTTGTGGCATGTGGGCTTAGTTGCTCTGCCACATGTAGAATCCTCCTGGACCAGGGATGAAACCCATGTCAGCTACGTTGGCAGGTGGATTCCCATCCCTGTGCCAAGTTCCTATGTGGATTATTATGCATAAGTTTTGTATATGTTTGCTTAAAGTAAATATTTCTTTACTAAATTACTGCAGAGAAAGGTTTTATTCTGGATGGCTCGGAATTTATAGATACAATAATATTAAAGCTTTTCTGTTTCTCTTTACAGCACCCTTGATAAATAGAACAATATTGCTGTAGTCTCACTTTCCAAAGGGAAATACATAAGAGTCTGTCATCTGAATCCAAAGCGAGTTGTTTAATGAATAGAAGCTAGATTTAAGAACTTACGTAACTTGTTTCCGTGCTCTCTCTATTAAGATAACTCAATTTAATTAGGGGCAGGATTTATACAAGATAATAGAGAACACCAATTATATGGGGTCAAGGCTGAAAAGGGTTTATGTACTGACCAGTAAATGTGAGGTTAGTTATGCAGACTGATCTTTTTAGCTTGCTAACCAGATATAGGAGATGACATCATCAAGAGCAGAATCCTGTTAAATTAAATAAGAAAATATTTAAACACCTTTATGAAATATGGGTTGAATCCAAAATATCTATCAAGGGAGTATTTGAAGTGCACAAATTATCTTGTCTCAAACAAGATATAAAATTTTTTCATGTATGTACCTTTTAAATATTGTGAAAGTTAGAATGGAGGAAATTACTAATGATTATGTTCACTATTACAGAATTAATGGAAAGTTTGAACTTTAGTAAAATGTTTTCAAGAAATTTGTATAGATTAATATGGGAGATTTAAAAAAATCACTGAGGGGATTTTAAAAAGAAAGAAAGCAGTTAACAGAAACATTTAAAGCAGAATGTTTAATAAGCAATAACATTTGAGATTTTATCTAATTTAAAAATGCACTGCAAATTACAGATGCTCTTATGAGTGAAATCTGGAATTTGAAAATGGTGTTTGAAAAGCCAATAAACTCTCATTTAACTTACTAGACTTACTTTAAATGTAGATTATATGGATACTTTTGGAAACTCACTGTTTGGATTTCAGTTTCTGATGAAGACTCTGACAGACCCAGCCATAGCAAAATGACTAGGTCTTGCATAAAACACACACTTTAGTACATTAATGACAGTGCAGTCAGAAAAAAATCTTCAAGGATTGTACTTTTTAGCTCAGTCCATCCCAAAGTGAGCTGAAACCTAGCAAGTAAACTGTAAGGAGTAAGCAAATGAGAAAGGGAAAGGAACTCTAGGACAATAGTAATACCAGGAGTCAACATCTGGACTTGTAGCAGGAAGAGGAACCCAGGCTGAAATTCCCACATTAAGGCTGTGTCTTTAAGAGAGGAATAAAGCAGTTCCAGGTTTGTGTCATAACCTGAATCCCTACAGAAGCAGAGGTAAATCTTCGCTGGAGAAGAGCATGCCCAGTTGAAGTGCATTGTTTACCCACAGATTAAAATCAAGCAAATATAGTCTCATAATAAAAGATCAATAAACTGTCAAGGAAAAAAACAGCCATGACTGAGAGTCAGCAGAAAAGTCAAGTAATTGATTGACCTACTCCTTATCCAGGACCTTAGGTACTAAAATGATCAGAATAGAATATGAAATAACCATGTATAGAAAGATTAAAAGAAAGAAAAGATGAAATCACAAAAATTGTCAATAATAAGAGACTGACAAAAATGATCCAGCAGATTTTTTTTTAAAGAACAAATAAAGCATTTAGAAATAAAAATAAAATTGTTAGGGGAAAACTCTTGATAATTAAATGGTTAAATATGCAATAAGAGAGTTAGTGAATAGGAAAATCAGTTTGAAGACATTACAGTGTAGTACCAAGAGACAGCAAATGAGACGAGGGAAAAGCCCAGAAAAAGTGGGAAACATAGAGGAACAAATTCAAATATGTCAATAATGACAATAAATACAAGGGAACTAAATATGGTGTTAGCTGTGGGATTTTTATAAATTAAATGTCTTTTATCAGGTTGAGAAAGTTTCTGCCTTTTCCTAGTTTGCTGAGACTTCTGTTTTTGTTTGTTTTTGGCCATTAATGGATATTGGATTTTATCAAGTGCTTTTTCTGAATCTGTGTTTCTGTACCTATTGAGATGATGATACGGTTTTTCTGTTAATATGCTGAGTTATACTGATTGATTTTTGAATGCTAAGACAACTTTGTATTTTGGGGATAAGCCCAACTGTATCATTCTTTTAATGCATTGGTTTCAATGTGCTAAAGTTTTTGAACAAAATAGAATTTAAGACAAAATGCATGACATAAAAAACTACTGTACCAAACTATTAGAGAATACACAATACCTTAAAGCACACGGTAAATATTTACAGAAACTGATCATGTGCTAGACCATAAAGCCATCTTGACAAATTTCAAGAATTGATACCATGCAGGCCAATTCTCTGATGTCTGCTCAATTTAGACATTTAAAATAAAAAGATAAATTGTCCCATACCTTTGAAAATTAAAAAAAAATGTCTAAATAATTTATGTATCATTATAGTATAAAATAAGAGTAATTAAAAGTGAATCCTAGTGAAATATTATTTCAAAACTTGTAAGATGAAGATAAATGGATAAAGGGAAATAACCTTTATGGAGTAGGAAATGGCAACCCATTCCAGTATTCTTTTTTTTTTTTTTAATCTATTTATTTATTTGGCTGCCCTGAGTCTTAGTTGTGGAATGTGTACTCTTAATTGAGGCATGTGGGATCTAGTTCCCCGGCCAGGGATTGAACACAGGCCCCTTGCAGTGTCTTTGCTGCTGGACCACCAGGGAAGTCCTGCACTCCAGCGTTCTTGCTTGGAGAATCCCATGGACAGAGGAGCCTGGAAGGCTACAGATCATGGGGTTGCAAAGAGTCAGACACAACTGAAATGATTTCGCATAGCACATTTAGCCTTTAAAGCTTCTATTAGAAAAGAAGAAGGTCTGAGAATTAATGTCCCAGGCAGCCTCCACCTTAAGCTATAAAGACAAAAGAACCCCAAAGAAAATAGAAGGAATGAAGTAATAAAAATAAGACTTATTTTACTTTTCTGTTTCACTGATCCATGACAGCTTGACTAAGATTTTGTAAAATTTGTATGGAAGAACAAGGGTTCAGGAGATAATTGCCAGTCAGTGCACTGCTAAAGAAAAGGATTAGAGGAGAGGGACACTTGCTCTATCAGATATTAGGACTTATAAAACTCTTACTATATCTTTATATATTTAGGCAATGTGGTCATGGACAAGGATAATTAATATAACTAGTGGAACAGAATAGAGAGCCTTGAAACAGACACACTCCTATAGGGGTTCTTGATGTAGGAGAGAGAAGGTTTTACAGATCAGTGGGGAGAGCATTTTTTTTTCCCCATAAAAGTTCTGGGACAATTGGTTGTCCATATAGAAAAAATTAAATCAGAGTGAATATAACCTGATATACAGAAACTGTTCCATATGGTCTAAAACTGATGTGAAACATGAAGTTCAAAAACTTGAGAAAAATTATAGAATATCTCACTGCAGTAATGATACAGAAGGCTTTTTTAAAGTCATGCACAAAAATTGCTCACCATGAGGAAAAATGTTGATAAATTCAGCTGAAACTGAAAACTTTTATAAGAAGTTAACTAGAAGGGCAGCGAATGTACAACTTCTAAAGCTGGGGAAGGATGGGAATTCCCTGGTGGTCCAGTGGTTAAGGCACCTGTCTTTCACTGCTGTGGGTATGGGTTCAATCTCTGGTGGGGGAACTAAGATCCCACAAACCACGTGGCCAAGACAAAAAACTAGGGTAGGTATTTGTAATACATATAATTTTGTAATACATATAACTGATAAAGGATTGTGTCTAGAATAGTGAGAACTCCAAAAGATCAATAGGGAAATGATAGACAACCCAAAAGAAGAAGGAGCAAACATGATTAGACTGAGATACACAAACTTATGATCAAATATACAATCTCAGAAATAATTTATTACAAAAATGCAAATTACTTCTACAGTGACATACCATTTTATACACACTGGGTTAAAAAAAAAAGTGTGACAATAACAAAGGTTGGTGAGGATGTGGAGCTAAGGAAATATATCTAGACATTATTTAGAATGTTGAACACTTCTATTCCTTTGACCGAGCAAGTCTACTTTTAGGAACATGCCCTAAGGAAACCTTTGAATAGATCTATTAGAGATCATATATGAATGTTCATAACAGTACTATACATAGCAGCAAAAAATTGGCAACAACTAAATAACTCAAAAGTTTATTCACATAAGGCTAAATAAATAGTGCTAAGTCGCTTCAGTTGCTAAGTTGCTTCAGTTGTGTCTGACTCTGTGTGACCCCATAGACAGCAGCCCACCAGGCTCCTCTGTCCGTGGGATTCTCCAGGCAAGAGTACTGGAGTGGGTTGCCATTTCCTTCTCCAATAAATAATGACATGCTTGCAAAATGGAATACCATAAATTGGTGAAATTTACAAACTGGTATTTTGTTAGATGTGTGAAACTTAAAATCATAATTTTGAGTGGAAAAAGAGATCCTGAAATAAAACATTCAGTAATTTTTTTCTCCGTTACATGCTTCTTGTTGTTTTTCCAAAACATTAAAAAAAATTGAAGTATAGTTGATTTACAGTGTTTCAGGTGTACGGCAAAGTAATTCATCATTCAGTAATTTTTTATGATATTCAGGGGAAGTAGGTGGTTAAGATGATAGAGGAATATACAAATAGATGCCACAGTATTAGTAACATTCCAGTTTTTTCTTTTTAGCTGAATGTGAGTTCTCTGGGATTTATTTCATTATTAAGCTTAAGCATAAATATGATCTATATTCTCTTGTATATATCTAATATTACATGATAAAAATGTGAAAACAGTTGGCAGAAATGTTTAAGTTTTAAGAAATGTAACGAAATTCTATAAAGTCTAAGTCAGCTTAACATTGTGAGCTGCTGAATTTTGTGGTCATTATTTCAGTAGTTTCTGGGGTTCTTCAACCCCTTCCAATCCCAGGGAGCCATCTGCTGGAGAATTGCTTCAACTCCTTAAAACAAGATTCATTTTCTTTTCTGGCTCTTAAGTTTTGCACCCAATTTGATGCCCAAATTAAAAATAATTTGGAGGCAGGCGCAAGCCCGCAAGACGGCAGCGGCGGCTGGAGCAGGCCGGCTGAGGCGGGCGGCGTCGGCCCTGTTGCCCCGGGTCCCGCGCCTGCCCACCCGGGAGCTGTCAGCTCCCGCTCGGCTCTATCACAAGAAGGTTGTTGATCTTTATGAAAATCCCCGAAACGTGGGGTCCCTTGACAGGACATCTAAAAATGTTGGGACTGGATTGGTGGGGGCTTCAGCGTGTGGTGACGTCAAGAAATTACAGATTCAAGTGGATGAAAAGGGGAAGATTGTGGATGCCAGGTTTAAAACATCTGGCTGTGGTTCTGCCATTGCCTCCAGCTCGTTAGCCACTGAATGGATAAAGAGGAAGACGGTGGAGGAAGCCTTGACCATCAAAAACACAGGTCTCCCCGAGCAGCCGTGCCTCCCGCCTGTGACACTGCGCTGCTCCATGCTGGCTGAAGACGCCGTCAAGGCCGCCCTGGCTGATTACAGACTGAAAACAGAACCCGAAACAGAAGAGGCCGAGAAGAAATGAGCCCCTGGTGATGCCTGGAAGGTCCCACAGGCTGCGCGCCCCCCAGCCATGCAGACACAGAGGTGTTCAGAAGCCCTCTCACTACAGTAAATGTGCTCTGATATCCGTGCATGTGCTACTCACGTTGTGACTCTAACTCAAGCAAAATACACAGCCTAGGTGTTCCGGACCCTGAGGTTTCTTGCAGCTCACTGTGCTTGCCTTAGCTTTGCGTGTGTCTATTTCAATTTGTGTGTATGACCCCAAAACTGAAATCAATAGTGAAGTCTCTATTGATTTGGGTAGTCGTGAAGTGCGCAATATCTAATTTTACCTGAATCTTTTGGGGGAAAATTACCAGTAGAAGGCTTTGGTAAGATTATTTGGTAGGACCAAATAATAAGTATTGTACAAGTATTTATGTACAAGTATTATACATAAAACAGATTTTGCATCTATATAATAAAGGAATGTTGTAAGACAAAATAAATAAATTGGAAAATAAAAATAAAATGGAAAATTAAAGCAGTACCATCCCTAGTGCTTTAGTTGCTCTTTATGTGTGGAAACATATACAGTGGCTTTTGAATATATTGTATAGGGGCTCCCAGGAAAACACCTGCCAACAAACATTTCTTCTTTTAAAAGTCTGGCACTGGGATCTGTCAGAGCCTTTCCTTTTATAGGGGAAATGAGAGAAAGATTCATATATGCTTAGTTTCCACCCAGAGAATTCACCCTGTTTCTTTTCATTGTATCCTTCATCTTCACATGCCCTAATTTATGTGGCTTAGTTTTGAGTTTAAACTTTGTAAAGAGAAAAAGAGGTTTGACTCTTAAACCTAATGAATAAATAGGCAAAAGACAAGGATTCAAATTAATCACTGCTGTTCCAAAGAGTGTTAGTCGCTCAGTTGTTTCTGACTCTTTGCAACCCTGTGGACTGTAACCCACCAGGCTTCTCTGCCCATGAAATTCTCCAGGCAAGAATACTGGAGTGGGTAGCCATTCCCTTTCTCCAGGGAATCTTCCCAACTTTGACTGCCAGATGCGAGGAGCCAACTCATTGGAAAAGACCCTGATTCTGGGAAAGATTGAAGGCAAAAGGAGAAAAAGATGGCAGAGGACGAGATGGTTAGATAGCATCACCGACTCAATGAACATGAATTTGAGCAGACTCTGGGAGATAATGAAGAACAGGGAAGCCTGGTGTGTTGCAGTCCATGGGGTTGCAAAGAGTTGGATGTGACTTAGCAATTGAAAAATAAACAACAACAATTCCAAAGAGAAAGTTCAGGCAGTTGCCTATTCTTACTGTAAGTCAAGGATAGCCAGGTCATGTTGGGGAACAAGTGTTACTGATGGGGTTCTTCCTACTCCTATTATTGGGATGACAAATTCTCAACCAAGGGTTCCCCTTGGACTCATCAGTAATACTCTGGAAATGCTAGCTATGTCTATCTTCTGGAGCTCTAAAATTGTCTAAACTGTGATACAAATGGAATGAGAGAACTGGAGCATCTTTGGTGGGAACTGCTTATTAAATGGCAACTGGACCTTGCAGTAGAATCAGATTACTCAGGCCAGGACCACAGGAGAAACTTTCTCCATATCTTCTATTGATTTTGTTGGGGGAATCATGGCCCTGGCCCTGAAAGGAATGAAAACTTTTAGTTTTGGTAACCAGAGGTAGAAATGTTTGCAATAAATACAGAAAAGAGGCCTGACCTAGAGAGTCAAAAATTTGGGGTTTCACAAACTCGTTTGAGGCTCTGCTGTGATATTTGAACACCCCAAGGCAGTATATCACCAGTAAAGTAGATTGTAAGTAATACGGAATTTATAAAACTTGCTCTGCTTAGTCAAGGATGTACATTTGGAGGATAATCCCTGCACAGGCTTCTCACTGCAGTGGCTTCTCTTGTTGTAGAGCATGGGCTCTAGGGCTCGCAGACTTCAGTACTTGCGGCTCCTGGACTCTAGAGCACAGGCTCAGTAGTGTGGCTCACAGGTTTAGCTGCTCCATGGCATGTGGGATCTTCCTAGATGAGGGATCGAACCTGCATCTCCTATACTGGCAGGCGGATTCTTTACCAGTGAGACACTAGGGAAGCCCTGAGCAATGCTTCTTCCTACAGGTTCTTTTTCTTTTTTTTTGTTTTTGGTGCTACCTTTAGATAGAATGATTGTGCGTGTGTGTTTTATGTTGATCCACATGCTTCTTTGGGATTCAGATAAATGAAAATAAAATTTGGGGTTTATTTTAACAAAATTACAGAATCCAGAAAGCATTACCCTATAGCCATTAACATATAACCTGTTAGTGTTATTTGAATGAGTTCTTCATTTAGTTTTAGTTCTTTAAATCAGGGGTTTTGTTATTGTTTCTGGCCCAGTTTGCTGAATGCTTATTTCGTTTTGTTGTCCTTTGTTTTCAGAAGTGCTCATGACATCATTATTTCTCTTGGGTGTATCTGTTGAAAGACTGGCTAAATACAGATGAGTTTTTCTTCAGTTTTTATGAGCGAAAGCTGAATGCATACAACTCTGGGTTATTTTGTATCTGTCCATTTGATGTGTTGCCTTTGTGCTTATTGCAGGATTACTCGGAGGAACGTGTTACCCATTGCTTATTAAATGCTATTCTGTGTTTCCTTAGATCCAGCCAGTTGTTAAAAACATAGATCTAGTTCACTGACTATGCATTCACCCATCCATCCATTCATTCAACAAATATTGAGTAGTGACTTTTGCCAGGCACTGGGTTAGTCATTGGTGATACAACAGAGGACAAGATTATCCTTCCTTTATTCAACAGTTTCCCACCTTTTTTGGTCAAGGTGCTATAAAATACCTTAGTTTGCTAATATTAGAAAGGTGATCATACCTTTTTGTTACTGATCTGTAATAGTAGTCAATGTTCCACTGGAAATTGTGGTAGGGTACAGATTATATACTACTAAAGATGTTTAACAGCTACAGAATGATTGTAACCTTCTGAAAATAAGAAAATTCCCTGGCAGAAATTGATAACAAGAGAATAAGGCTAGACTGAAGGAGAACTCATACTGTTCATATGGTTCACGGGGTTCTCAAGGCAAGAATACTGAAGTGGTTTGCCATTCCCTTCTCCAGTGGAGATCCAGTCCATCCTAAAGGAAATCAGTCCTGAATATTCATTGGATGGACTGATGTTGAAGCTGAAACTCCAATACTTAGGCTACCTGATGCAAAAAACTGACTCATTTGAGAAGACCCTAATGCTGGGAGGGGTTGGGGGCAGGAGGAGAAGGGGATGACAGAGGATGAGATGGCTGGGTGGCATCACCGACTCAATGGACATGAGTTTGAGTAAACTCTGGGAGTTGGTGATGGACAGGGAGGCCTGGTGTGCTGCAGTCCAGGGATCGCAAAGAGTCAGACACAACTGAGCAACTGAACTGAACTGAAGGAGAACTGTCACTCCTGTAAGGCTTATATTCCTCTTCTTTTCTCTATGCAGTCTCTGACACTTCCTTCTGTCGCTATATCCTCGGATATACTCAGGTATTAAAAGTGAAACCTTATAAACTTCTTTGTGTTGAAGGACAGGGTTGGTGGTAAAAGAAGAAGACTTTTCTCTTTCATCCCACACATCAATCAGGGCCCTTCCTTTTCTGATGGTGTAAAAATTGTGTACTATTCAATCTAGTGTTTCTGAAGAAAGTGCTCCTCGGTTTTATCTTCTGACTTGGAGTTAGATGTCTTATGTCAGGCATTTCAGGTGAGGGAGGAGAAGGAAGACTTTACCAGGGTGGGTGGGTATGGGAGAGATCGAGATACCTTGACCTAAGCAAGGTCCTCTAAATTGCGTTGTGAAGGCAGCAGCTGTGGCCTAGATTTGCATAGATGCAGCTCTCTTCTCAGGATACAAAAGGATGGAGGAAGATGACTTTTGAGGTCCCTTTCATTATTTTGATAGCTCTGTGTTCCTCCTCCCACAGCTTTATTGACGTATAATTGACAAACTGTAGGATATTTAATGTGTACATCATGGTGATTTGATATACACATACATTGTGAAAGAATTTCCACCATCAGATTAATTAACACATTCATCATCTCATATATTTACTGTTTTAATTTTTGGTGAGAACATTTTAAGTTCTGTTCTCATAGCAGATTTCAGTTGTACGTTATGGTGTTATCAGCTATAGTGACCATGTTATACATTGGGTCCTCAAACTTTATCCATCTTATAAGTGAAAGTTTGTATCCTTTTACCAATTCCTCCTATTTTACCTCCATTCATAGACCCTGGCAATTACTTTTCTATTCTTTGTTTCTATGAATTAGACTTTTAATTCCACATATAAGTGATACCATGTAGTATTTGTCTTTCTCTGACTTATTTCACTTAGCATAATGTCCTCCAGGTTTATCCATGTTGCAAGTAACAGGATTTCTTTTTTTTTTGAAGGCTTAAATAATATTCCATTATATATATACACACACACATACGTGCAGGTATAATATAAATTGCATAGTATGAATAATATTCCATATATATAAATATTTATAAACATATACTACATCTTTATCCATTCATCCATTGACTGACACTTAGGTTGTTTCCATACTGTAGCTATTGTGGATAATGCTGCTGGGAACTTGGAAGTGCAGAGATCTCTTTGGGTTGAAGGTTTCATTTCCTTTGGATATATACCCAGAAGTGGGGTTTCTTTTGTGTGAAAGTGAAAGTGTTAGTCACTCAGTCGTGTCCGATTCTTTGTGACCCTGTGGACTGGAGTCCACCAGGCTCCTCTGTCCATGAATTCTCCAGGCAAGAATACTCAAGCGCGTAGCCATTCCCTTCTCTGAGGGATCTTCGCAACCCAGGGATTGAACTCTGGTCTGTCACATTGCAGGAAGATTCTTTTTTTTTTTTTTTGCAGGAAGATTCTTTATTGTCTGAGCCACCAGGGAAGCCCCTTGGATCATATAGTTAGCTTTTTTTTAGATAACGAATGAAAACCTACTGTGTAGCAGAGAACTCTATACCTAACTCTATACCTAAATGGGAAGGAAATCCAAAAAAGAGGAGATATATGTATATGTATGGGCTTAATAACCCAGATCTGAGGTTATTGATATTTCTCCTGGCAATCTTGATTCCAGCTTGTGCTTCATCCAGCCCAGCATTTCTCATGATGTACTCTGCATATAAATTAAATAAACATGGTGACAGTATACAGCCTTGATGTACTCCTTTTCCTATTTGGAACCAGTCTGTTGTTCCATGTCTAGTTCTAACTGTTGCTTCCTGACCTGCATACAGATTTCTCAGGAGGGAGGTCATGTGGTCTGGTATTCCTGTCTCTTTAAGAATTTCCCACAGTTTGTTGTGATCCACATGGTCAAAGGCTTTGGCATAGTCAATAAAGCAGAAATAGATGTTTTTCTGGAATTCTGTTGCTTTTTCTAAGAGAGAGTGGATGTTGGCAGTTTGATCTCTGGTTCCTCTGCTTTTTCTAAATCCAGCTTGAACACCTGGAAGTTCATGGTTCATGTACTGTCGAAGCCTGGCTTGGAGAATTTTGAGCACTACTTTGCTAGCGTGTGAGATGAGTGCAATTGTGTGGTAGTTTGAGCATTCTTTGGCATTGCCTTTCTTTGGGATTGGAATGAAAACTGACCTTTTCTAGTCCTGTGGCCACTGCTGAGTTTTCCAAATTTGCTGGCATATTGAGTGCAGCACTTTCACAGCATCATCTTTCAGGATTTGAAATAGCTCGACTGGAATTCCATCACCTCCACTAGCTTTGTTCGTAGTGATGCTTCCTAAGACCCACTTGACTTCACATTCCAGGATGTCTGGCTCTAGGTGAGTGTGAGTGATCACACCATTGTGATTATCTGGGTTGTGAAGATCTTTTTTGTACAGTTCTTCTCTGTATTCTTACCATCTCTTCTTAATATCTTCTGCTTCTGTTAGGTCCATACCACTTCTGTCCTTTATTGAGCCCATCTTTGCAGGAAATGTTCCCGTGGTATCGCTAATTTTCTTGAAGAGATCTCTAGTCTTTCCCATTCTGTTGTTTTCATCTATTTCATTGCATTGATCACTGAGGAAGGCTTTCTTATCTCTCCTTCCTATTCTTTGGAACTCTGCATTCAAATGGGTATGTCTTTCCTTTTCTCCATTGCCTTTCACTTCTCTTCTTTTCACAGGTATTTGTGAGGCCTCCTCAGACAACTGTTTTGCCTTTTTGCATTTCTTTTTCTCGGGGATGGTCTTGATCCCTGCCTCCTGTCCAATGTCATGAACCTCCGTGCATAGTTTTTAATGCACTCTGTCTATCAGATCTAATCCCTTGAATCTATTTGTCACTTCTACTGTATAATCATAAGAGATTTGATTTAGGTCATACCTGAACGATCATACCTAGATGGTTTTCCCTTTCCCTAACCTGCATCCCTATGCAGATGACACCACCCTTACGGCAGAAAGTGAAGAAGAACTAAAGAGCCTCTTGAGGAAAGTGAAAGAGGAGAGTGAAAAAGTTGGCTTAAAACTCAAAATTCAGAAAACTAAGATCATGGCATCTGGTCCCATCACTTCATGGTAAATAGGTGGGGAAGCAGTGGAAACAGTGACAGACTTTATTTTTTTGGACTCCAAAATAACTGCAGATGGTGACTACCGCCATGAAATTAAAAGATGCTTGCTCCTTGGAAGAAAGTTTATGACCAACCTGGACAGCATATTAAAAAACAGAGACATTACTTTGCCAACAAAGGTCCATCTAGTCAAAGCTATGGTTTTTCCAGTAGTCATGTATGGATGTGAGAGTTGGACTATAAAGAAAGCTGAGTGCCAAAGAATTGATGCTTTTGAACTGTGGTGTTGGAGAAGACTCTTGAGAGTCCCTTGGATGGTAAGGAGATCCAACCAGTCCATCCTAAAGGAAATTAGTCCTGTATATTCATTGGAAAGACTGATGCTGAAGCTGAAATGCCAATACTTTGGCCACCTGATGCGAAGAACTGACTCATTGGAAAAGACCCGTATGCTGGGAAAGATTGAAGGCAGGAGGAGAAGGGGATGACAGAGGATGAGATGGTTGGAGACGCAATGGACGTGAGTCTGAGTAAACTCCAGGAGTTGGTGATGGACAGGGAGGCCTGGTGTGTGCAGTCCATGGGGTCACAAAGAATCAGACACAACTGAGCAACTGAACTGAACTGAACTAAATGACCCAGATAGCCATGATGGTGTGGTCACTCACCTAGAACCAGAAATCCTGGAGCCTGAAGTCAAGTGGGCCTTAGGAAACATTACTATGAACAAAGCTAGTAGAGGTGATGGAATTCCAGCTGAGCTATTTCAAATGCTAAACGATGATGCTGTTAAAGTGGTGCACTCAATATGCCAGCAAACTCAGCAGTTGACTGGTAAATGTCGGTTTTCATTGCAGCCTCAAAGACGGGCAGTGCCAAAGAATGTTCAAATACAATTGTGCTCATTTTACATGCTAGCAAGGTAATGCTCAAAATCCCTCAAGCTAGGCTTCTACAGTCTGTGAACCAAGAACTTCCAGATATACAAACTGGATTTAGAAAAGGCAGAGGAACCAGAGATCAAATTGCCAACATCCATTGGATCATAGAAAAAGCAAGAGAACTCCAGAAAAAATCTACTTCTATTTCATTGGCTATGCTAAAGCTTTTGACTGTGTGGATCACAACAAACTGTGGAAAATTCTCAAAGAGATGGTAATACCAGACCATTTTGTCTACCTCCTGAGAAACTTGTATGCAGGTCAAGAAGCAGCAGTTAGAACTGGATATGGAACAATGGACTGGTTCAGAATTGGGAAAGGAATTCATCAGTGTTATATATTGTCACCCTGCTTATTTAAGTTATATGCAGAGTACATCGTGGGCTGTATGAAGCACAAGCTGGAATCAGGATTGCCAGGAGAAATATTGGTAACCTCAGATATGCAGATGACACCACTCTAATGGCAGAGAGCAAAGAGGAACTAGAGAGCCTCTTGATGAAAGTGAAAGAGGAGAGTGAAATAGTTGGCTTAAAACTCAACATTCAAAAAACAAAGATAATGACATCCAGTCCCATCACTTCATTGCAAATAGATGGGGAAACAGTGACAGACTTCAGTTTCTTGGGCTCTAAGATCAGTGCACTGACTGCAGCCATGAAATGAAAAGACGCTTGCTCCTTGGAAGAAAAGCTACGACAAACCTAGACAGTATATTTAAAAGCAGAGACATCACTTTGCAGATAAAAGTCCTTATAGTCAAAGCTATGGTTTTTCCAGTAGTCATGTACATATGCGATAGTTGGACCATAAAGAAGGCTGAGGGCTGAAGGCTGATGCTTTTGAATTGTGGTGCTGGAGAAGACTTTTGAAAGTCCCTTGGAAGCATGGAGATTAAACCAATTGATCCTAGAGGAAATCAACCCTGAACATTCATTGGAAGGACTGATGCTGAAGCTGAAGATCCAATAGTTTGGCCACCTGATGCAAAGAGCCGACTCATTGGAAAAGACCCTGATGCTGGGAAAGACTGAGGACAAGAAAAGAAGAGAAGACAGAGGATGAGATGGTTGTATGGCATCACCAACTCAATGGACATGAGTTTGAGCAAAGTCTGGGTGATAGTGAAGGACAGGGAAGCCTCGTGTAAAGCCTTCCATGGGCTCACAAAGAGCTGGACATGATTGAGCAACTGAAAAACAACAACATGGGCTTCCCAGGTGGCTCAAGTGGTCAAGAACTTGCTTGACAGTGGAGGAGACATAAGAGATGTAGATTTGATCCCTGGATTGGGAAGATCCCCTGGAGATGGGCATGGCAACCCACTCCTGTTTTCTTGCCTGGAGAATTTTCTACAGACAGAGGGTCTTAACGGGCTACAGTCCATAGGGTTGCAGAGAGTCAGACACGACTGAAGCGACTTAGTACGCGTGCATGTATGTGTATGGCTGAGTCACTTGGTTATATAGCAGGAACTGACATAGCAGTGTGGAGGAACTATACTCCAATTTAAAAATAATAATAATAATGATAAAATAAAAAAGAGCTAACCAGCCTTGGTTAGCTGACTATTTTTAAATTAAAGTATAGTTACTTTGCACTGCTCTGTCAGTTCCTTCTGTACAGCAAAGTGAATCAGCCATGTGTATACCTTTATCCCATCTTTTTTGGATTTCCTTTCCATTTAGGTCAATGCAGAGCACTGGGAGAGTTCTCTGTGCTATATAGTAGGTTTTCTTTAGTTATCCCTTTTATACATTGTGGTGTATATATGCTGTCTTCCATGGTGGCTTAGACGGTAAAGAACCTGCCAGCAATGCTGGAGACCTGGGTTCGATCCCTGGGTCGGGAAGATCCCCTGGAGAAGGGAATGGCAACCCTCTCCAGTATTCTTGCCTGAGAAATCCCATAGACAGAGGAACCTAGTGGGCCACATTGCATGGGGTCACAAAGAGTTGGAGATGACTGTGTGACTAACACTCTACCCTTCCATAGTGGATGTATGTGTCAGTCTCTGTCCCCCAGTTCAGTCCACCCACCCCTTTCTACTTGGTATCGTGTCCTCTCTGTTTGTGTCTCTGTTTCTGCTTTGCAAATAATACCATCTGTACCATTTTTCTAGGTTCCACATATATGCGGTATCTGTTTTAGCTGTGTATTTTAAAGAGGAGGAGCTAACAACACATTGAGGACCAAGTATAAGTTATCCTTGGTGGTTGGTGGTGGTCAGAGGACAATGGTTCAGTGATAAAAGCTGGAAATCGAGGGCTCAGAGCTCTGGCTTCGCCTTTGCGTTCTCAGGGGGTCAGAATCATGTTGTTATGAGTTTCCTATCAAGAACAACCCTCTAGGTTTGTGGAGAGGAAAAGTAACTAAAAGTGATTTTACAAAGTTTAAAGATAAAGAAATTTTCTTTTTAGACAGAAATCACCAATTTCTGTCTACAGGAGGATGGTCAGTAAAATTGTCAAAAAGCCTTAATGATTCCTGATAGTTTTCTCCATAATCCAGTGACTCTGTTACTTTTTCCTATCCACCTTCCTTCTCAGCTTCTCTTTAACTGGAGTCCCTGGCCCATCTTTTTTCCCCTCCAGCTTTATTGAGATATTAATGACATATAACATATGTAAGTTTAAGATGTATAAGGTGATGATTTGATACACACACACACATATATGTATATATATTGTAAAATTATTACTGCAGTAAGGTTAGTTTGCACTTCCATCCCCTCAAGTAATTACCATTTTTTGGTTTGGTGATACTGTTTAAGATCTATTGTCTTAATAACTTTCAAGTATATAATACAGTGTTAATCATAGTCACCATGCTTTAGGTTAGATCCCCAGAAATTACACATCATATTGTTGGGAGTCTGTATCCTTTTCTGGTTCATCTTTATACTCACTCTCTTCACACACAAGCTACTGCTCCTTCCTTAGCTGAGCTGTCCTAGCAAAACTTGGCCCTGGTTAAATGTCTCTGCCTACTCTACTCCTCCACCCACCGATTCAGTAATGTGGCTGAAGAAAAACACACGATCATCTTAGTATGCTTTGCTTTAAATTTATAACATTACAGATGGACTCACGTGGACTCATAGGGTTGCCTGGCAATCTGACCACACCCACCAGTTTTGTATTGGACCAAGGAAAGAAATATGACAGCTTTCACATGCTCCCCCCACCAAATCTAGCCACCCGCCTGCACCCGTGCCCCTGCAGAGGTGGATGTGTCCAAGCTGGCCATGCACTGCATTCCCTCCCCTCTCCGGAATAGCAGAGAAGCCAATCTTATGTGGTGGACACTGTGTGCCACGCTTAGTTCTAAGTACCTGATATGTTAACTAATGTAATCCTTACAACCGCCCTGTGTGGTCGGACTCATACCAGTTTTACCATGAGGGAGCTGAGGCACGCCAGAATTCAGTAATTTGTCTGAATCCGCTCAGCCATAAGTTTAAGTGGCTCCAGAGTCCATGTGTATCATCTCTCTATCATACCTCATCTCAAAGGACATTTCTCCTGCTGCTCTTCCTTCCTGCATCATCAATTCCCTCCTTTCTACCAGATCTTATTTATCAATTACAAGCAAATTCTAACAGTTTCTGCTTTCAGAACCTACCCTTGACCCCATGTCTCCCTCCAGTTATCCCCTAATGTCCCTGATCTCTTTTCCAAATTTCTTGTGTTTTCTTTACCTATATCTGCTTCCTTTTCCCCAATTTACTTTGAAAGCACTTCTGTCTGACTTTTGTCCCTACCATTCCGGGAATACAAATTTTGTCAAAGCCATGAATGACTTCCCACATGTCTAAACCAGAGGGACAGTCGTAGTTTCTTACTCAGAAATGTTTTCTTCTCTTGTCTTGGTTTTCTCCTGCGGTCACCTCTCTGTCTCCTTTGCTGGATCTCCCCCTGCTGGCTAACCTCTGAATGTTTGATTGTCCAGGGCTTGGGCTGGCCCACTTCCCTTTCATCCATTCTCATTCTCTTGATGATCTCAGTCTGTGTCAAGGCCTTTAAATATAATTTATAAGTTGATGACTCCTAGGTTTTGATTTCTAGCTTTGACCTTCCTTAGACTTCCAGCATTTCCATTTGGCTGTCATAGGCACAAGCATCACCCAATTAATATATTTCATATAAAATTCTTGATTTGGCTCTTTAGTTCTCATTTTTAGTAAAGTGAGATCTTCCTCTCACATCCCATATTGTAATTACCAACAGGGCTCTACCTTCAAATTACATCTGAGGTCTGATCACCTCTCTTTTTTTCCAGGACTGCACCCTCATCCGAAGCATCATCATCTATTCCCTGGGTTTTGCAATAGCCTCCTATGTGTCTCCTTGCTTTGTCTCTTGCTCTAATAGAACCTGCTCTCCACCCTGCAGCCAGCCATTCTTTACAAACATGCTTTAGATGTGGCCTCTGCTTATCCCTGATTCCTTGCTTCATGTATTCTTTCTGTCACTCACTGCCTCTCAGCCCAATCTTCTTTGCCATTCTTTGAACACAGTAAGCAGACATATGCCTCAAGGCTTTGCCTTTGCTATTCCCCCTGTCCTCCTCTGCTGGGAATCTTTAATGATCTAAATTAAACAAAAGAATTCATTATTTTGGTATGATCTTTGTTCAAACTTTACCTTATTAGACAAACTTTCCTTGATCTTGCCATCTAAAATAGTAGCACCTGGCATTTTCTGTCTTCTTGCCGGTTTTAATCAGAGTGCAGTATATTGCATATCTATTTATATATCTCTTTGTTTGCTGTATGTCTCCTGAGTGATGTGTCAGCTCCACGAAGGCAGAGACATTATTGTGGTATTCCTAGTGCCTGGAACTAGGTGCTTGATAAATATTTGTTTAATTTTTGGAATAGGGGCAGGTATTAAATCCTATGAAGTTAAAGGATATATAAGAATGAAAAAGATTAGAAGTAATAACTTTTAAGTTAAGAAAATCTGTAAATGATAGCTGAAAAGGAGAAAATTGTCTGGAAGAAGGAGAGTCTCTGAATTCTTAGGTGGCTTTAATCCTCTGTCTTCTCTTCAGCTGTCAAAGAGAGTTCCATGTTATGGTCACCACTGTGTTCAGAGCCAAGAAGGAGACCAAGGAAAAGGCCGTCGATGGATTTTGTGGGCCCTTATTGGGGGCTTCAGGAGTGCCTTTATAATGTGGATGGAGGCTCAGCGTATTCCTGGAAAATTAACATTAATGAAATAAAATGAAATTGGGATCTTATGTTCCTTAAACCTACACCTCTTGAAGCATCACAGATGACACATTATGTATTTAACTCTTAAGATGATGGTAACGATAGTGATTTTTTCTCACCTGTTTCTTTTCTGACTGTCCTTGATCAATGTATCATTTCCCGATTCCCTTTAGAATTGGATTGAAAACGTTCATGTGACGTTTCCCCGTTTCTTGGGTCCTTCCTCTGTAAGGAGAATAGATGCATGAGTGGATTTATGTACCTCTCAGTTAACATTGTTGTGAGTTCTACTCACTGGTGTGGAAGAAGAGCAGAAAGAAAACTATGTCAACATAATGAATTCTCTTGTTTAGTATTATGAGATAGAGACTGGAACACTTCTTTTAAATTCTATTAGTATCTCAGTGAGCTTTCTAACAGACAGATCTGTAATGATCTCCAGAAAACAGGAAGATAATGTTTGCTACCCTTTTAAATATAAATACGATATTAACAAAATCCCTATTACCTGAACTTTAACTCCCAATAAACATGATGCAGGATAATTATCTGACATAACTGTGGTTTTGAAAGTTTAAAATGTAGGCATAGGGTGGGCATGCTATCCTGCAAAGCTTTTCTTGCTCAACTTTGACAATAAAATATGTTTTAAAAGGCCAGTCATGTCTATTTTGTAGTGCTTAAGTCATTTCAAAAGATTCATCTGTATGCACTGCCTGTATTTCTTCATGTTACCTTTGCTTTCTTCTTTCTTAGAGGGAGAAGATGATGAAGATGAAGAGGATGAAGAGGAAGAGGATGAAGAGGAAGAAGATGAGGAGGAAGATGAGGAAGATAAAGATGCCGACTCCCTGGACGAGACCTTGGGTGACACCGAGCTGCCTGGGTTCACGCTCCCTGGCATCACGTCTCAGGAACCTGGCTTAGAGCAGGAAAACGTGGTCTCTTTGGAGGGAGTCACCTTCCAGGTGCCAGATGCCATCCAGTGGGAACAGCAGAATCAGGGCCTGGGTAAGAGTCATGGGTGTTTCTCTCCTTCCTCCCTCCTCTCATCTTACTTTTCTTAGGCGACAACTTTGTTTTACTGGCATTGATTGTGGAGCAAAATGGATTTTCTTTTTATGGATGTTTCATTTGGGAAGTAGTTCTCACTTCTTTCTCAAGTATGTTTATATTTATGCTCTTCGGTAGCCAGGTTCCAGTCTCCATCTGCCCATAAAGAGCACGGTTATCTTAATTTTTGGAAGGAGTTCCAATGTTCCTTCCCAACTGGAGGACAGCTGTTGGCTCTGGGAGGACTTCCAATCGGGGCAGAATTGTGTGTAACCAGTCAGCTGCCCAAAGAGGCATGAATGGACTGGAGTCAGAAAGCAAATGTATTTGGTCATCCCCTCCTTTTAGTATTTCCTCCCTGGGGAAGTTCTTCCTTCACTTCTGGGTGAGCTTTTAGCCATCCCAGTACGTTTCTGCTTATTCTTGTGGTTGAATTTCATCATCAAATACAATCTCTTTTTATCACTTGGTGTCCAGACAACCCCAAGCTTACTCTCTCTTGGGAATGGCCTGGATTTTTGGTGAGAGACTCCCTGGAGGCAGGCTGACCCCAACCTTGATACTCTCTTCTGGTCAGCAGGGATGGTCCTCTGTCTCTTCTTAACTTTTTCTGGAGAGATGCTGTTTAGCTCTGGGTGATTGAGGCCTCACTCTCTTGACCTGAGGGGAAGTGACCTCTGCTCCAAAGAAATCTCCTCCCTGAAGCTCTCTTGGTCTTTAAAAGGTCCGAGGATACCTTCAGTGCAGCAGAGGTTTGATTTAACAGTCATATAACCAGTGTTTGGAGTATTTCATTGAAAATTTGGATGTTGATCTCAGATTTTGCTGTGGAATATCATACTAGTGTATCTTGGTGCCTTGGTTGAAACTTTCAATTTAGAATCTAATTATGTATGATTTCTTAAAGATTGTCCTCCTCTCCTCCCATGAAAACCCTTTCAGATTAGCAGTGAGAAAGGGTAAGTGCATTATAATGAGTATGGAGTGGGGAAAAATCGCACTGTCTGTTTATCACAGGATTGAGTAGTTTAAGAGAAGCTCTCTTGCTTTTTTAAAAGCTCAAACTAAAGTTGTTAAAACCTTTAAAGATTTGCAGTCTAAGGAGGAATCCTTTCCATAATCTCTAGAACTAAGGGAACATGTATAAGGATCTTTAACATCATCTTCTCTTCCCTTATAGAGTTTTTTTTGTGAGCTGTCTTTTCGATGTGGTTAATTAATTTATCCAAAAAGCAGAACCCCTACTATGTTCCTTTGTAAGGTGTTGGAAACAGAAAAAAACCAGGCAGTGCTTTTTCTTGATTAGAGCAGAGCCCATTCACAAAGGTATCAGTGCAGGGTGGGTGAATTCTATGATAAAAGTAGGTTATAGGAGGGCAGAGTAGAAGTGTAGGAGGCCATCTAGAGTCGCTTGGAGAGTTCAGAGCTGTCACCTGAAGGATATATAAATAGAAGATAGCTTGCAAGGAAAAGAGACCAAAGAAAGAACATACACAAAGGCATTGGAAAGATGAGAGAGTGTGGCATAATACAGATGGGCTGGCAAAGAAGTGTAAGTGGATAAAAAGAAGTTCTAGGAGATATAACAGCAGACAAGGCTGGAAAGGTAAGCAAGGATGAATCACGAAGTGCTTTGACTGCCAAGAGGTTTTCACTTGTCCTTTATGAAAACTGTTCTGGTGATAGTGCGGTGGAGGAGGAGGGGAGGAGCATGAGGTTGGGGAGAGAGAAAAAGGCCCCTTATGAGATCCGTGAAATGTCTATGTGAGACATAAAGGGTATGAAGTAAGACAGGAAGTGCGATGAATAAAAAAGAATCAACCCGAGAGCTTTTGTCATAGGTACTAACTGATTTGGGGGATTGAGGAAAAATAGAGAGTTGAGGATGATTTATGGGTTTTTCGATTGGGTGAACAGGTGGAGGGTGATGCCTCTGATGAAGAGAGGGAATAGAGGGAGCAATGTGAACTTGGCATTTTAGGGAGATGATGAGCTAGTTTTGGGCATGTTGAATATGAGGAGCCTGTGAGGTGTCCAGGAGGGTCTTAGATTTTGTGTCTTGAATTCAGGGAAGAGGACTGGGACTGAGAAGTTATTCCAGGTTTATCACCCTCTAGGTTGGCATAAAGGTTGTAGTTGAAATGTAGCTGGGATATCCTGTGGAATGTGCTTATGGTAAAGAGAGGAGGTGATAAAGGATGTGTTTCCAGTGGGCAGGCAGACGGTATTAGTATATGTGCATACAATGCTATATTTACTAAGTTATTTTCTGAACAAATTTGGCATGTAATTGGGCAGTAATTACTTTAAAAATATACCAAAGGAAACTGCCAAAACCTCATAAGTATATAAAAATATTATCAAAATATTACAAAACAAACACAAACACTGACCTGGGGACGTGTGAATAAATATTTGGTCTCTTCAGGCCTGAACAGGTCTGAAATAAACCTGTTCCACAACTGGTTGAAATGAATGAAATGAAATGCAAAATACCAATGTAATTTATTACAGAGGTTAAACAGAAAAATCTACACGTCAAGTGACTCCTCAGGTAGTAGACTATAAGATGAAAGGATCATGGACAGTTGAACAGTCTTTTAAATATGGATTGGGTGAATATTCAGGGACTGTACCCCATTCCTGGAGAGAGGGTTGTTTTTGTACCCTCTCTGTAGGGAGAAGTACTACAGGGAGATCATATGGCCTCTATTCCTGGATTGTCGTCTAGGAAGCCAATTTCCACCACTTAAGAAGTTGGCATACCATCTATGATAATGATAAGCAATTGGAGGAGCTGTGAATCTTAGAAAGATTTGTAGAGGCTACAGTTCAAGGCTAACATGATCATTTGAGCTCTAGCCTTACCATGTTCCTCAGCACAAATTTACCGCTGAAAAGGAGCCCAATTTTTAAGAAATCAACTTTATTGAGGTATAAACTACATACAGTAAACTGCACTCAGAGTATGCAATTCGAGTCTTGTACACATCCATATAGCCTCCATCTCATTGAAAATGCAGAATTTCTATCTCTTGCCCTTTGTCCCCCCAGTTATTCCTCATGTCCTATGCGGTCCATCCCTCTCTCAGTCCTCAATCCCAGGTAACTGCTGATCTACATTTATTACTACAGGTTAGGTTACATTTTCTAAAATTTTATATACATAGAATCATATAATACATACCCTTATGTGTCTAGCTTCTCTCACATAGCATAATGATTTTGAGATTCAACCATGTTGTTGTTGCTATCAGTAATTTGTTCCCCCTTTTTAAAATTAAAAAAAATTTGTATTTATTTGGCAGCATCATGTCATAGTTGCAGCATGTGGGCTCTTCATTGTGATGTGTAGTCTTTTTCTCTAGTTGCAGCATGCACGTAGGCTTAGTTGCCCTGAGGCATGTGGAATCCCACCCAGGGATCAAACCTGCATTGGAGGATGGATTCTCAATCACTGGACCACCAGGGAAGTCCCTAATTTGTTCTGGTTTTATAGCTGTGTAGTAATCAACTGTATGGATATGCTACATCTTGTTTATCTCATCACCTGTTGAACATTTGGGTTTTCCCCAGTTTTTGGTTAATAGCAACTACATTTTAAGGTGTGTAGGGCATGAGATGGAAGGTGAATAGCCCAGCTGTCCCCTTGTCCTGCCTCCTGATTCCAGCCTCCATGCATGGCTAAAGTTTCTTAAATTAGTAATACCAATTTAGTGATTTGTTATCACTAAGGTGATTTGTCACTTTAAAAAGTGAGTTTGGACTTCTCTGGTGCTTCAGTGGTTAAGAATTTGCCTTGCCTGCAAGGGAGTGGCTTGATCTCTGGTCTGGGAAGATCCCACATGCCTCGGAGCAACTAAGCCTGTGTGTCACAACTACTGAGCTCACGAGCTGCAACTACTGAAGCCTTTGTCGCTAGAGCCTGTGCTTCTCAACAAGAGAAGCCGCTGCAATGAGAAACCCTCACAATGCGACAAAGAGATGCCCTGGCTT
Source organism: Cervus canadensis (assembly GCF_019320065.1). NCBI lineage: Eukaryota > Metazoa > Chordata > Mammalia > Artiodactyla > Cervidae > Cervus > Cervus canadensis. The sequence continues at coordinate 65,646,948 of NC_057391.1, read as the reverse complement.
GCTGCTGCTTGAGAAAGCCCATGTGCAGCAACAAAGACCCACCACAGCCAAAAATAAATAGACTAAATCAATCAATTAATCAGTCTTTTTTTTTAAAGTGATTTCCCCAAGTCCTGACATTTTGTTTTATATCAGATTTTTTCTTTTTATAAAATTTACCATTTCCCTGGATGTCTCTTACCTTTTGCTGCCACTTCTTTTCCTGAAAAATTCAATTTGCCAACATGTTTTTAGTGTTCTAATTTTCATGGGAACCAAGACAAGGAGGAAATCTAATTTAAAGTCCTTCCAGTTTTCTACTGTGGGAAGACTGGGCTGGGTTAGTAGTGCTTGTGTCTAGGATTTTATTAGCTCACCATCTTTTTCTTGGAGGGACAGGAAAGAAGTTACTAGTTTACTAGTAACGAGTAACGAGTTACTAGTTTACTAGTAATGAGTAATGAGTTACTAGTTTACTAGTAACTCAAAGCCACTGACAACTTCTGGGTCAGTATTAATTGATACAGTTTCCTAAATGCTCTCAAATCACATGATAAAGAGGGACCTCTCCCCTGTTTGTGAGGGATTTTGTGGTACCAAGAATAATGGCTCCCCGATTGGCTCAGACAGTAAAGAATCTGCCCACAAAGCGGGAGACCCAGGATTGATCCCTGGGTTGGGAAGACCCCTGGAGAAGGGAAAGACTACCCACTCCAGTATTCTTGCCTGGAGAATTTCATGGACAGAGGAACCTGGCAGGCTGCAGTCCACAGGGTCACAAAGAGTCTGATACTACTGAGCGACTAACACTTGCGCTTTTTTCAAATATGTTTATGTTCTAATCTTTGGAACCTATGATTATGTTGTCTTACATGGCAAAAAGCTTCGCTGATGATTAGGTTAAGGATCTTGAGATGGAATGGTTATCCTGGATTTTCTGCAAAGGTCACGCAAGTGTGTTCACAAGTGTCCTTATAAGCAGGAAGCAGGCAGGTCAGAGTCAGAAAAGTAGATGTGATGACAGAGGCAGAGGTCATAGTGATGTGGCCAGAAGTAAGGAATTCTGGCAGCCTCCACAAGCTGGAAAAGGCAAAGAGATGAATTCTCTTCTTGAGCTTCTAGAAGGAACACAATCCTGCTGGCACCTTGATTTTAGTCCCTCAAGACCCATTTCGACTTTTGACCTGCAAAACTATAAGAGAATAAGTTTGTATTGTTTTGAGCCCCTAACTTAGTGGTAATTTGTTACAGCAGAAATAGGAAACTAATACAGATTTCAATAAGTATTTCATGAGCAGCTTCATTTTAGAAAGCAGAGCTGCATGGCAGTTGTAGTCTGAGTGTGAGTGTTGTAAACTTAGCTATAGTTTTTTTCTTAATGAATTACTGAAAATGCAAAGATGGAGGCCTCTGAAATTTTAATCTAATTTAAAACAATTTTACTTTAATGGATCATCTTATTCATTTCTACTTTTAAGTGGGTTGTTTTATTTATAGATAATCACATCCTATTTTACAATATGAATGGTATTCCGAAGCAAGTGCTAAAACCCATAAATACCTTTAAAAATGAACAGATTGAAGTGGGTAGTTGAAATTGGCTAAAAATAATATACACTCTTGGAATAGATTATCATTTCATTTTCTGTGAAGGAACAAGAGGAGGAAACTTAGATTACTTTCTGAGGCAAAGCAGTAGATTCATGGCTTAATTCTTTACACTTCTGTTTTCTGTTGTCACATACACATTGCCTCTAAAGCTTTAGAGGGAAAGAGCCCAATTTCTTGATCTTGCTGTTGGGAGGTGTGATGGTGGACTGAACTGTAGGCTGTCAGGATAAAGAATCAGGAGTGAAAGTTCCATGTTATGGCTGAGGTGCATTGATTGGTAAAATGTTTGTAGTGTAGAGGAAGTTTTTTATTTACATATGCAGAATCAATTTCTTTTCTGATCTAACAAGATCATTTTCAGATTTATTAGTAAGAACCTGTACAGAGAGCAGATACTGTGACCCACACTACTTCTTATCCTTTTGTAATAATACATCACATGATTATTTTAAAACTATAAAATCACTATGGCCGAAGTTGAGTCAGTATATTCATTTTGACATTTAAACATTTCCAATGTAATTAATATCTGTTGATTCTTTACTCTGTGCATTCTGTATCTGCTAGGATGCCTTTCGCTACAGGTAGCAGAAACCTTAAATTGACTTAAAGAGTAAAGAAATGTATTTTCTCTGAAAACAAGAAGTCCAGAGATAGAGCTTCTGGGTCAGTTGACTTGAGTAGCTCAGCTGCCATTGGTGACTCATGTTTTTCCATCTTACTGCGCTGTCTTCCTTGGGATGCTGACTTTGTCCCCAGGCTGGCCTCCTTACAGTTGTAATGGCTTGAAGCAGTTTCAGGTGTCACACCTAGACAAGACATTCTTCAAAGAAGAAGACTGTCTTTTTATTGTGTTTCTTTCTCAGGAGAGAGGAAGCATTTCCAAGAATCTCCCAGTAGAATACTTACTTTTGATTGGCTGAAATTAGGTCACATGCTAGTTTCTAGACAGTCATTGGCTAGTGGAATGTGATCACATGACTGGTGGAACCATGAGGCGGCATGTCAGTCACCATACCTATCATCTATGATTTCTGTGTTTTTCTGTTTACTTCTCTTGTAGCTGATTCTTATCCATGTTTCTTCTAAGACTCCTATGACCGATCTCATTAAATTAATATATTTATCTTAAATATGTTAAAAATTTTTTTAATTTATCTAATTCTTTAAAAAAGTTGCACATTGAGTTTTTGTGTCGTCTTGTTTTATATATCATTTTATATATTTTTTTAATATTTCTGACTGTTCTGGGTCTTCATTGCTGCACTTGGGCCTTCTCTAGTTGCGGCAACTATGGGCTGCTCTCTGTTTCGGTGCCTGGACTTCTCACTGCGATGGTTTCTGTTGTTGTGGAGCAAGGGCTCTAGGCACGTGGGCTTCAGTAGTTGCAGTGCACAGGGCTTGGTTGCTCTGCAACAGTCAGGACCAGGGATCAAACCCGTGTCCTCTGCATTGGCAGACGAATTCTTAACCACTGGACCACCAGCGAAGTTCCCTAAATATGTTTTGTATTCGTGAGTTCTGGATGAGGGCCTGAGGATGGTATTGTTCCAGGAAGAGATCATTTTGGGCCACTTTATGGTTTGGTTGACATTCTGAATAGATAAGGCTTCCAGACTCCATTAATTAGTTAAGTGCCGAATTATAGCTGTCTTCACTTTTTTTTTTTTTCAAAAGCCTCCATCTAATGTTGGAATGGGTTCCTATTTCAGGAAGTAGAATATTTTTCTCTGGAGGTCTTTAAAGAACATGGTAAATATTCAATTAATAGTATAGGGATGTTTGTGGAAAGCAGAAAAATGAAGAGCATTCGTGTTTCTAGTTTTTCACCAGATATTTATAAAGCACCTACTAAGTGTGTGCTATAGTTTAGGGAAAGAGAGGCTGACATGTAGAGATAAATTGCAATGAGACAGAGAGTGGTCACATAGATGTGAGGCCAGTGGCTGAGCAATTCCACCGTGGTGGGACTGAATCATCACTTAAACCAGCAGTTTCTTTGAGTGGGCAGCTATTTGTGAGGTGTAACTTAAGGAGTGCTTGTGCAAGCCCAAATTTATATCATCCTTCTTGTTTTAATATGGTGCCTACTCTTCAATATTAAGAGTCTTCCTTTGGATTGAAATAATATTATATGTCTTGAGAGGGCCTTAGTAAAATGCAGATCTACTTTCTGGATAGGATAATGAGTCTCCAAGCTACTTCCATTGGAATGTGGTGTGTGTGCTCGGTCGCTCAGTCTTGTCCAACTCTTTGTGACCCCATTGACTGTAGCCCTCCAGGTTCCTCTGTCCATGGAATTTTCCAGGCAAGGATACTGGAGTGGGTTGCCATTTCCTTCTCCAGGGGATCTTCCCGACCCAGGGATAGAACCCGAGTCTCTTGCACTGGCAGGCGGATTCTTTACTACTAGCACCACCTTTAAGATTAAGATTAACCACATTAAGATGTTATCATTGATATATTATTATCAGTTTCATTACCTGGTAATTTAGGATGATTTTAATGTGAAAGAGAATATATTTTGGATTGGCAAAAAGGGCGTGGGGGTTGGGCCTTAAAGCAACTAAACATTTGTCTGTGAGAAAGTCAGACCCTTCCTAAACGGTGTCAGTTCTTCTCTTTCTTCTCCTCCTCATCCTTCTTGTCCTTAACTTAACTTCTACATTTAACAGGTAGCTAAGGTCGAACTTAAATATAGTGCGACTTGGGCTGTGGCAGCAAGAAAAAGATTCTCCGTAAAAGACAGTGGGAAGTGTGAGATTTCAAACAATCCTTCACAGCAACAAATGTCAGTGTATTTTGGCATATAGCATGTTAAGCTATGGATTGTGAGGTTGCTCAGGAAGCTGCTGGGCTAACATGGTTAAATATATGTGTGGAAGGAGAAAGAAAGAAACCTTAGTCCAGCACAATGTGAGCGGCAGATTGACTAAAGCCCCTGGACCAGTGGTTCTCACTCTTGGCTGCACAGTGGAATCACCTGGAGAGTGACACAAATTATTGATACCTGGGTCCTGCCCCCTGGATCACAGCTGTCCTTGGCTAGGTCTGCTGGTTGTTCTCTTGAGGTGAGGCAGCTTCTGTTTGTGAAGAGAGAGAGAGGATTTTAGGAAGTGTTCTAGGAATTGAATTCCCAGGAGTGAAGATTTACCTTGCTTGTAATGATCTTTTGGTCTTGGATTACGGTGTCTTAAAAAAAAACAAACCAAAAAATAGCTTTTTTCTCCCCCCCTGTGTTTAATCTCACGTAGAGATAAAACTTAAAGTCGATATCCATGGTTTAATTTTCCCAGAAAGTCCATGGTCACGTGACAGACTTCTAAATCTGAACTGTGGACATTTTGTACCCTGACTCCTGCATCTGAAATGAGTGAGCCTCTCTAGATGTGAGTTTCCATGGATAGGCACCTTCCTGTCCTGGGATGGTTACCCAGTTTTCTGGCTTTGAGAGTAATACCATTCACTCTTTGGAAAGAACTAAATTATTTTTCCTAGACAGGAGGAGCAGAACTTGGATGTAGACCTCCTTTTTCCGCATTAGGCAAGACGCACTGGTGCTAAAGTTTGAGTTAGAGATTGTGATCTCTGCCTCTCCTTACTCAGAAGAAAGAGTGCTTAAGGCATATTAGATCTGCAGAGCAGAATGCCTTCCAAGTGTAAGATATCATTTCCTCATAGGTTTTTCCATTTGAGTTATTGAGTTACTTGGAGATTAGGAGTAGTTGGGGACCTATAGGGGAGAGAGGGGCTTCCCAGGTGGTGCTAGTGGTAAAGAACCCTGCTGCCAATGCAGACAATGCAGGTTTGATCCCTGGGTTGGGAAGATCCCCTGGAGAAGGGCATGGCAACCCACTCCAGTATTCTTTCCTGGAGAATCCCATGGACAGAGGAGTCTGGCGGGCTACAGTTCATAGGGTCCCAAAGAGTCAGACACAACTGAAGTGACTTAGCACCCATGCATGCATGCAGGGAGAAAATCTTTCCCTGTGCCCAAGGTGAAACATTTGACAAACTCAGGATTTTAGGTTTTAAATGCATTTATTTCCTAAATTTTCCACTTATTTATTTTTATCCTATTATATTTTAGGTATTTGTTAGAAGCCATAAATCTTCTTTTGAGTGTGAGGTAGGTTATAAATAGGTTAAAGATATAAATATGAATAGAGTTCCTTCTAGCTGCCCACTTCTAGCCATGCTCACAGGTGTGTTTGGTGGACGCCCGTCATGAACCAGAAATCAAAAAGAGACCTGGCCAAACCTGAAGAAAACCAGACTCTGACCTGAAAAGAATGTAATATATTCTGGTTTTTTTTCTTTATTTGTTTGGTGTTCATGACAGTTCTGATGAGCAGTTATGTATAATGGCTACAGTCAGACTTTCATGTTTCTTCAACGTAGGAAACATTAAGCCTTTTGGAAGGTGGAAAGGATGGATGGCAGGGATGACTCTGTGTGCTGTGCTAAATTTTTTTTTTTGTCTGACACAATGATTCTTCACAGCCGTATGTAGGACTTTTGCACCAAGAATCTTAGGCAGACTGGAATTGAGGCTTTGAAATTCATAATTCCAAGAGTGGTAGAAGAACTCAGATCATTAAAACACACACACACACACACACACACACACACACACACAGTGTTCCCTTTGCCTGAGTCAGCTGTGGGACACTGCAAATTCCCTTATTCTTCTCCTACTATTTCTTTGGGGAAAATGAATGAGAAATCAACTCTAAGTCTCAACTGCTAATGAGGAGAATTCATAGACTAGAGTTAGTGGAGAGCTCAGTGGCAGCCACAACCACCCCTGTGTACGATTTTGTCTGTCCAGAGCAAGCCGCTAACTCCCTTCTGCATAAAGCCTCCCTGGGGATGTTCTTGTGTTGAGGAAGGGAAATCAGTCTTGGTTGTTAAAATATTAATCTTTGCACAGCTGGGTCTCTCCAGTACTGTAGTAGTAGGTTCTGTGTGATCTAAAAGAACTGCCAACCTTTCCAGCTGGCCTCAGGAAGCCAGAGCTATTTTTGAAATTCAAAGGACTGGTGGTGTTAAGTAAAAATACAGTGTAACATAAGTGAAGGAGAGACTGAATGTGAAAATAAGGAATCAGAGATTTATATCAGGTAACTCAGGGATTCAACAGTTCAGGCATAGGAAGTATTTCTTAAAAGTGTATTTGTCTCTTTTGTATATTATGGATATATTCAAGGACCTCCAGGATCTGTCTGGGGTCTATCTTCCATCCTCATCTGGGACCTCTGCTTTCATCGAGGTATAATCTCTGTCACTAGAACATGCATTGTATGTTTCCTGACCCCACATTTTTCTACCATTATTCTTTCCTCCGACAGCTTTCTCCCTTTATTTTGTCTGCACCTCACTGAACCTTGCTGGCAACCCTAACTCCCACTCAGTCCTTCCCTGTGAAACTCCCCGGTGCTGTTCTTGGCAAGGCTCATTTCCACTCCACTATCTCATTTTGCTTCAGATTGATTGATTGAAAGGGGCTTTTCTTCCAGCTGGTAGCCATGCTGGACCGGAAACCATCCAGCACATTTGGGAGGAGGGATGGGAATGCTGTATCGCACTTTGCCAATCAAACAGTAGTCCCTTATTTAACTCCTAGATAGCAGTTTTGGGGAGGGGAAAGGGTGGGTTAAACAGTTAGTTGGATGTATGGAAAAAATGGTAACTGATCAGGTACTAAGGGTTTTCCATATTGCTTATAACTGAGATTCAGTTTAAACATCACATGACAGATAGAACTTCATGTGATCTTAACTTTCTCTGGTTCTCGCTATGCTTACCTCAAAATAATTTTTACATCTACAAACCCTTCAGTAAGGAACTAATTATACCATGACTTCAGGTAGATAGCATTCTATACGTATGATAACGTAATCTAAAGTTTATTTTTTCCAGCAGTATTGAGGTATGGCTGACATAACATTTTGTATAGCATGATTATTTGATACACTTGGATACTGCAAAATGATTACCGTCACAGCATTAGCTAACACCTGCATTGTGTCGAGTAACTACTGTTTCTTTCTTGTGGGTAGCAATTTAGCAATTTTTTTTGGCCACGCCATGCAGCATGTGGAATCTTCCTTAGTTGGGGAGCGAAGCTGTGCCCCCTGCATTGGAAGCACAGGGTCTCAACTACTGGACTGACAGGGAATTCCCAGAAATGTAACATTTTAGAATGGTTTTTTGGAATGAGCTTGGAGTGATTCTATGATCACCTTTAATGATCAGAACTTGAAAATATTGGGCCAACTACCTTCATTACCTTACAATCTAAATCAGATGAGAATCAGATGATTGCATTCTCAGAGTGACCAAGCATTTAAAAAATTTCCAAACAGTTACTTAGGTGGCTCAATAGTGATAAGGACTTTGATAACTTCCACCAAAGAATAAAAACAGTCATAGCATCACCTACATGGGAGTGACAAATTTATTAAACCTGATTGTCTTTGCCACTGGATCATTGCTTCCCCAAGTCAGAGAGCTAAGTTGTCCTTTTGTATCTCACTTCTGGCTGGAACTTCCCTGGTGTCTCAGACGGTAAAGCATCTGCCTGCAATGTGGGAGACCTGGGTTCAATCCCTGGGTCAGGAAGATCCCCTGGAGAAGGAAATGGCAACCCACTCCAGTACTCTTGCCTGGAAAATCCCATGGATGGAGGACCCTGGTAGGCTACAGTCCATGGGGTCGCAAAGAGTTGGACACGACTGAGCGACTTCACTGGCTGGAACGAAATTTTAACTCCAGGAGATAGTGAAGGACAGGGAAGCCTGGCGTGCTGCAGTTCATGGGGTTGCCAAGAGTTGGACATGACTTGGTGACTAAACAGTATAGTATTTTAAATGCTTTAAGGTTTGAACAAAAATTTTCTCTTTTTATGTCTTTAATGCCCTATAAAAGGCCCTAGATAATATAATATGTTCTTGTATCAAAGATTGAAAAAAAATCCCTTTTGGACTTATTGATTTAGGAAGAGACTTCTGGAACTAAACCCAGATATTTCAGCTTCACATTATTCATCTTTATTTTTTTTAATGATCTGTGTGAGATAATAGACTTAATGCTTTCCAAAAGCTTAATGCTTTCCCTTATCTGTATTTTCATAATTAAACTGTATTGAATTAGAGAATTGGAAAAAATCACATTTCATTCATTAGAAATGAATTTCTTATGTGAAAATTCAGCAGTCACTTTTGCTTTTGAGGGCTAAAAAAGGATTCTTGGAACTAAGCCAGAAAATAATATCTTCATCAGCAACAGTTAATAAAAACATTAATAAGGCACATTATATCTGAAGAGAAGGCTTTGAACTAATTTCTTTGTAATCAGAATGCACTCGTAGGCTCAGTTGGGAATTATTAACATATGAAAACATCTCTTAGGCTCTTCTGGGAATTAAACAAGAATATCAAGAGAACTGAAAAAAATTTCAGAAATGAGGAATTGAGTATAAATTGTCCTCTTTGAAAAATACAGAGGAAAGTAAACAAAGATGATGTTTAAAAAGCTTCTAATTATGTTAAAACAGAATTGAGAAAGTAGTGAAAACAGTGTCCTTATCTCTTGATTTGAAGTTATACGATGCTAATTTAAGGTGAATGACTTAATCAAATGTTATATATAGGTCTGCTATGTTAAGAATCTGGAATATTTGGATTTTCCCCAGTTTTATTTGTCTTCCTTAATTTGGATCAGAGAAAGAATTTGCTTAACTTCTGCATTTCAGAAAATGGAGCAGCTCAGTAATTTACCCTTTTCTATTGAGGTCATAAAAAGAGGATGCTAAAGCCTCAAAACATAGCTTAGTGATCAGGTGAGTCTGAAGTCAGTCAGTTCATTTCATTTCAGCATTTGAGAATTAATAGCCACAGGATTCTGCTTTTCTAGCTAAGAGCGTTCCTGATTTTCTGTCAGACAGAAAGACTTTTTTTTCACAGAATATGGCACAAAATAAAAATATGTGTCCAACAAAGATATGCCTAGTTTCAATTCATGTGAAGTATATTTAAAGTAAACTTTACAAACATCCAGATTATCAAGACGCAGGGAAGGAATTTATTGATAAAACAGAGGAGGGCTCATAGCTGAGAGAATTTTGATTTACGCTTTCTACCCCTAAGTTTTCCTGCAGGGCTGAAATCTTTCTGAAATAATGGGATTTGAATTTCAAGCTGCTCCTTTTGAAAGAGGACAGCAACTGTTTGGAACAGGATGGCTTTGATGAATCCTTGGGGATAAATACTCCAAGTAATGTCGGCGGCCTCCAACGGCAGAAGATTAGATGTGAAATCCACCACAGGCACCAGGAGAACCACCGCCTACGTTTGTTTATCACAAGCTTGATTAAGTACTGCGCATCCCATAGGACCACAGCCTTGGGCTTCTGAACCCTCCCATGTGGGATGCAGACTGATGACGGAGGTCATGTACACAGAGCTAAGGTGAAGAGTTGTTGCTAGTCTCAGAAACCACAGAGAGCTCTAAAAACAACTTATTTACTTAATCTGCTAATAAAAAGGAAGTAGGGGAAAGCCATGGGAAAAGTCATGATGCGGGGGAAGTTTGTTCTCAGTGAAATCTTTCAAACTTTTCTTCCTCCTTCTCCCTGGTCATCATCCTTATCATCCTCACTTTGTACCTTTGCTTTCATCACTAGGGTGGCAGCCACGCAGGACTACCCTTGGGATCCAAAGAGTCTTCAGTCTTCCCTTAATCCATTTCACTATATCAAAGCACTCTTTCTTTAAGAACTTGGTTTACAGACTTTTTGAGGGACCATCAGTAATTGATAGTTGTTAAAAGGTATATTTTTAAAGAAGATTTAATTATGATTCTTACTCAGATATAAAATGAACATGTGTCAAAGACTTTTAAAAGCTGATTAATTAACAAAGGAACCAGGCAGATGCCACAGCTGGATCAAAGGAAAGATAAAAAAATCACAGATTTACATGGAATCAAGGACTGTTTTAAATTTGGCTCCAACTAATCCATAAAATTTGCAAATCACTTGTGGATTGTCAAATAAACTCCAACTTTTAAACCAAAACAAACAGACACACACACACAAAAAAGGACTGTTAAAGTAAACTGACAAATGGATCTATGACTAACTTTTTCCAAGGGATGAAGGCTGTTTCTCCACTGGATAATTAATTTGCTTGTCTGCAGAAGAACTATTTCTATCTCTGGCAGTTATCTACAAGTTAAAAAATTGAGTCCAAAGGTGACTCAGAGCCCTACAAGGAATCAGATAGTTCCCAGAGGCTTCAACAGTCCATTAAAAGAATATTGAGTACCATCTTCCTTTTTTCAAAGTTAAAATTTTTTCTTGCACACTGAAGAATCCCTTGTAGCCCTATTGTTTGGAAGCACTTGTATTGTGAAAGAGTACTTGTTAACTAAAAGAACTGAATTGGAGGCTGGATAAGCGAAGATGTGTCTGTCAGGGAAGGCCAGTTGCTATAACAAAGGATTCCAGTCTCAGTGGCTTAAAGCAGTGGATTTGTTACTTGCCCTCTTCCAAGTTGCCACTGTCAATAGTTACTCTTCCACCAAGTGTCTCTACTATCTTCTTGGGCCTAAGCAACCTCAGTGGATCCTCTGTATCCAGTAGGTGGCAGGAAAAAGAACTTAAGGAAAGCTACGTGTAATGCTTCAGCCTGGAGTAGACTCATTTTCCTTCCACTCAGATTCTATTAGTGAAAACTAGTCATGTGACCCCACCTGGCTGAAGGTGGAGCAGGTGGTGGTGGTTGTGGTCATGGTGGTAATTGCAGCTTAGCTGAAGCAAAACCAACTTGGTGACCACTTTGAATTTTCAGGAGCACTTCCTCTAGGAAGGAAACCCCAGAGAACTGAGGAAAACCCTATTTTCTATCATTAGTGATGTGCAGAACACAGGGTCTGCTGTCCAGGAACATAAGAATCATGGGGATGAAAACTCTATAATGTGAGGTAGGAAGTGACACATGCGGGGAAAAAATGCTCTGAAAGTACCGAAGGGTGAAATAGTAATTTCAAACAAGGGGAGCCGTGACAGCCATAGAGACAACATGCAGGGTGGCAGTTGAAAGCCTAGAATTTGGGGTCATGATGTCTGAATTCAAGTCTTCTCTTGGCTGCCATTGTCCCTTGACAAATCTTTGACCTCTTTGAGCCTTGGTTTTCCTAACTCTAAAAAGGGTATCATAACTGTTAGCTCATATCATAACTGTTAGCTCATAGGGTAAGTTTACGTGAGTAGATATATACATGCAAATTGAAATAGAGGCTCATTTATATGAGATTTTAGAGGTTAGTTTGATTTCAACAGGCAGAGAAGACAAGGAACCTGCTAAGAAAGACCGCTTTCCTCCATATTTTCTCAAGGAGTTTGTATACAATGGGAATTCCCACTAAGACTGTGTGTGAGAAGAGGGAATCTACTACCAAGCACATGTTTGAGATCCTCAATGCTCTTGAGAGTACAATAGTTGAATTATTTAAAAATCTGACGGAGATTTCTAGTGGCCTTTGTTGATTTATTCTTTTTTCCCCCAGAGGTTGTCCATTCAATACTTTATTAGTCATTGAGTTTAATGAGTTTAGTGTGAGGAGATTAAAAGCGATTGCCTGTCTTAGAGGCAACACAAATAATTGATCAGAGTTTTTACTTTTCAGATATTGCACCTTCAAGCTACAGGTAAGGTTTCTATGTCTTACCTATATTTTCGCCTTTAAGTGTTATTTTTCTCTATGTTAATTATATATTTTAACTTTTGGAACACATAGGATAATTAAAGAATGCTGTTAAGAAAGAAAAACTCACAGCGTGACTATTTTCAGGACATTTAGCATAAAGACTATAGTATTAAGACATGAACTTGGAAGTTGTGAGTGTTTTGTACTGCTTAGTAGCCTCAAACAATTTTATATCCAGCTTCTCTGCGTTGTGAATGTTTTAATAATTTTATACAGCTGAGAATAATCCTTAAGAAAAAGCAGGTATGGTGCTTCTTGAATATCAATGTACATCCAGATCACTTGGGGATGCTGATAAGATGTGGGTTCTGATTCAGTAGGTCTGTGGAGCCGCTGGAGATGCTTCATTTGTACAAAGCTCCCATGAGATGAAGATTCTGCTGGTCTGTGAACCACATTGTAAGGGGCAAGAGGCCAATGGACATATGCTTTATTTGGGAAGATAAGGAAGCCTTACTTGGGAGACTGAGAGGTCTTACAGGTCTTTTAAAATAGGAATTAGAATTTTATAGTATCTGCTTTTATTAAAGGTGCAGTTGGTTGATCCTCCCCTTCCTCCATTAGGGACAGAATTCTCTAGACCCCTAAACCACTAGTTAGTTTTGACTCTGCTTTAAATTTTTTACTGATTTAATTTAATTATTTGTACTCTTAATGATGGTGACAAGGACATTTCATCTCTCTCTGCCTTAGTATCTTCAAAAGTGAAACCACCTGACTGTTAGCTGCTGCAGAGGAGAAACGGGGATGAAACGGGGATGAAGTATGCCACCCATGGCTAGTGTGTGTACTGACAGATCTTCTTACCATGAACCCAGCTACTCAGATCATTCCCATGGTTATTATTTGTGCTTTTAAGAAATGTGGAATTTTAGGACTTCCCTGAGGCTCGTAAGAGCAAAGTGCCAAGCAAACCACTCCCAGCTCCCTTCAGTTAAGGATCACAGGCTGAATTCTAAAAAAGAGCCACGTGAATATGCTGTGACTCTCTGAGAGTCCCAGTCACAAACGGATTTTGTGTGTGTGCCAAGTTGCTTCAGTTGTCTGACTCTTTTGAGACCGTATGGACTGTAGCCCGCCAGGCTCCTCTGTCTGTGGAATTTTCTAGGCAAGAATACTGGAGTGGGTTGCCATGCCCTCCTCCAGGGGATATTCCTGATCCAGGGATCAAACCTTCATCTCTTATGTCTCCTGCATAGCAATCCACTCCAGTATTCTTGCCTGGAAAATCCCCATTGACAGAGGAGCCTGGTGGGCTGCAATTCATGAGGTCACAAAGAGTTAGATTTGACTGAGAGACTAAGCCCAGCTTTGGCAGGTGGGTTCTTTACCACTAGTGCCACTTGGGAAGCCCTCAGAGTGGATTCATCATCAGTCAGTATCAGCTCAGTCACTCAGTCGTGTCCGACTCTTTGCGACCCCATGGGCTGCAACATGCCAGGCTTCACTGGCCATCACCAACTCCTGGAGCTTGCTCAAACTCATGTCCATGAAGTCGGTGATGCCGTCCAACCATCTTATCCTCTGTTGTCGCCTTCTCCTCCCACCTTCGATCCTTCCCAGCATCAGGGTCTTTTCCAATGAGATTAGAATAGGACAAATCCAGCCTCGCTCTTGGGAGAAAAAACATCCAAGTGCATACTACTTCAAAGTTTTTGTTGAACTCCTGCTGTTTACATAGCACTTTTATGGGCACATAAATATAAAGTAAAATTACCAGTAGCAGCTCTTGTTTGCTGGGTGCTTGCTCCATACTCATACTGCTAAGCAATTGATTTTCTTCCTGCCTTCCTTTGTTACTGTAGACAATACTAGATGGCAGTGATTCTTAAAAAAGGATAATGATTCTAATGCTTAGGGGGTCAGTTGTCCCTGGCTTCATACCCACAGTGCTTTCCATGCGTATGGACATCTCTTCCATTTCCATAAACTTTCAGAGGAGAGGATTTGATCATCTTCCCTGGAAAGTCATTACATTGCTTAAATGATGAGAGAATTCTTCAACAATTTGAATAACATGTGCTTTCATGTTCCATACATACCAGGTTTTGGCTATGATGGTAACCATAGAAAGCTTGATTTTATTTATTGGTTATTTTTAAACTAACAGTAGTTGATTTATAATATTGTATTAGTTTCAGGTATACAACATAGTGATTTAGCATTTTTATAGATTATACTCTATTTAAAGTTATTATAAAATAATGGCTATATTTCCCTGTGCTTTACCATATATCCTTGTAGCTTATTTATTTTACATATATTAGTTTGTACCTTTAAATCTCCTACTCCTATTTCCGCCCCCTGCTTCTCCTTACTGGTAGCCACTAGTTTATTCTCTATATCTGTGAGTCTGTTTCTGTTTTGTTATATTCATTCATTTTACTTAGTTTTAGATATCACTTATCAGTGATAGCGTAAGGTGTTTGTCTTTCTCTGATTTATTTCACTAAGTGCAATACTCTCTAGGTCTATCCATGTTGTTGCGAACAGAAAACTTTCATTCTTTTTTATGACTGAATAATATCCCATTATTACTCATTATACACACACACACACACACACACACACACATACACACACACACACCATACCTTTATCCAGTCTTCTGTTGGGGGACACTTAGGTTGCTACCATGTTTTAGTTTTGTAAATAATGCTGCTATGAAAACTGGAATACATGTTTTCATTTTCTTTGTGTATACCCAGGACTGAAATTGCTGAATCATATGGTAGTTCTATTTTTAGTTTTCTGAGGACTTCCCATACTGTTTTCTACAGTGGCTGTACCAATTTACGTTCCCACCAGTAATGTGCAGGGGTTCTATTTTCTCCTCATCTTTGCCAGCATTTATTATTTGTGGACTTTTTGATGATAGCCACTCTGACAAGTGTGAGGTGATACCTCATTGTGTTTTGATTTGCATTTCTCTGATGATTAGTGATGTCGAGTATCTTTTTATCTGCCTAGTAGCCATTTGTATGTCTTCTTTGGAAAAATGTCTATTCAGGTCTTCTGCCCATTTTAAAATCAGATTGTTAGTTTTTTAATTGTGAGTTGTGTGAGCTATTACATATTTTGGATATTGTCTGTTGGTCATATCGTTTGCAAATATTTTCTCCCATTCAGCAGATTGGGTTTTTTTTTTTGTTTGTTTTGTTGATGGTTTCCTTTGCTGTGCAAAAAACTTTTAAGTTTAATTAGGTCCCATTTATTTATTTTTACTTTTGATTTCTTTGCTTTAGGAGATGGATCCAAAGATATTTTGCTACAATTTATGTCCAAGAGTGTTCTGTCTGTGTTTTCTTCTAGGAGTTTTATGGTATCTTGTCTTAAATACATTTGGGTCTTTAATCCATTTTGATTTTAATTTTGTATATGGACTGAGAAAATGTTCTAATTTCATTTTTTTTAAACAGAAAACCTGATTTAATCCTCACAATAACCCTAAGAGATACATAGTAATATATTTTCCATTTTACATATGAAGTCATTTAAAATTCATACATCCAGCAAACCTGGCAGAACCAGGAATTAAACTCACATCTTTATTTGGTTTTGAAAATGCTGGCTTTTTGAAAAACTGAGTTACAATTGATTTACAAATTGTGTTAGTTTCAAGTGTACAGCAAAGTAATTTATATATATATATACACATACACATGTATATTTTCAGATTATTTTCCATTATAAATTATCACAATATATTGAATATAGTTCCTGTGTTTTATAGTAAATCCTTGTTTATCTTGTATATAGTAATTTGTATCTGTTAGTCCTATCCTGCCAGATTATCCCTCCCCCCATCCCTTTCCCCTTTGGTAACTGTAAGTTGTTTTTTTTTGTGAGCCTGTTTCTGTTTTGTATATACATTCCTTTGTATTATTTTTTAGACTCCACTTTAAGGGGTATCATATAGTATTTGTTTTTCTCTGTCTGACTTGCTTCACTTAGTATGATATTCTCTGGTCCATCCATCTTGCTGCAAATGGGAGTATTTCATTCTTTTTTTTAAATCACTGAGTTGTATTCCATTGTGGGCTTCCCTAGGGGCTCAGCTGTAAAGAATCCATCTGCCAGTGTAGGACCCGTGGGTTTGATCTCTGGATTGGGAAGATTCCCTGGAGAAGGAAATTTCAACCCACTCCAGTATTCTTGCCTAAAGAATCCATGGACAGGGGAGCCTGGCAGGCTACAGTCCACGGGGTTGCCAAAGAGTTGGACACTATTTAGTGATTAAACAACAAGTATTCCATTGTATATACACCCCACATCTTCTTAAAACAGTTATCTGTTGGTGGGTATTTGGATGCCCACTTCTTGGCTGTTGTAAATAGTGCTGCTATGAACAGTGAGGTGCATATATCTCTTTGGAGTTTTCATCTTTTCCCAGTATATGCCCAGGAGTGGGATTGCTGGATCATATGGTCACTCTGTGAAACTGCTGCTCTTAATATATGAACCCACATCCCTCTTACAGTTTTGGGAGCCCCATGTTGGAGCTAGCTCGTACTGAATTGCAAGAGCCAATTGTTAGTTTCAGGAATTTTGTAAGCTTGTTGTTAAATCCAGCCATTATTAAAAATCAAATTATTATTAAATAAATTAAACTTACATTTAAATTTTAATTTAACTAATAAGATAAAATTAAATAAATTATATCAAAGATAGAATCAAACATACTCAAAACTTGGCATGCTGAAGCTCATGGGGTTGCAAAGAGTCCGACACAACTTAGTGATTGAATAACAACAATACTACTCAAAACTTTTCACTTCCTAATTATTCTACTACATTTTAGTTACGCCTGTGATCTTGAGATTGGTGGTGGTTTAGTTGCTAAGTCGTGTCCGGCTCTTGCGACCCCACGGACTGTGGCCCTCCAGGCTCCTCTGTCCCTGGGATTCTCCAGGCAAGAATACTGGAGTGGGTTACCACTTCTCCAGGTGCCCTCCCGACCCAGGAATTGAACCTGGGTCCTGCACTGCAGGCAGATTCTTTACTGAGTTACAGTTTACATCTGTTGTACCTGTATGGTTGAAGTTCTGTATCATGGTGGGCTGATGTGTCTGTTTTCCCCACTCTGCCTTCAGTGATGTCATATGGATAGCTTGGAATTGGCTCTGGTAGAAATATTTATATCATAGAAATAGATAAATGCTACAAATCAGGGCTTGATTTACTATTTTTTGATGGTCTAGAATTAAAGTCTTAACAATGCAGATTAAATTTTAAAAAATAGTTGTCTCTAGTGCCAGCGCTGAGATTGGCTTCAGTTTAATGAGTATAATTAGTATCAGGATGAAGAATGGCTGAACAGTAGATCACACATCAGATTTAATGACAGTAGATGTATTGAAAAAAGAGTTAGTGGGATGAAATGCAAATCCACTTGTCAAATCATAGATGAATTGCAACCATAGGTTAGTTATAGCTAGAAAAGTTTGGCAAAAACTAATGAAAGCCTTCTGTGAGAATCAATTGGCTATATTAGGATTTAGAATAGGGAATATTATGTCTGTTAGTGCTATTTGTACGTTGTTTTAAACTTTTTATTTTGTATTGGAATACAGCTGATTAACAATGTTGTGATGGTTTCAGGTGGGCTGCAAAGGGACTCAGTCATATGTATACATGTGTCTATTCTCCCAAACTCCCCGCCCATCCAGGCTGCTATATAGCATTGAGCAGAGTTTCCTGTACTATACAGTAGGACCTTGTTGCTTATTCATTTTACATATAGCAGTGTGTATATGTCCATCCCAAGCTCTCTATCCCTTTCCCCCAGGCAACCATAAATTCGTTTTCTAAATCTGTGAGTCTGTTTCTGTTTTATAAGTAAGTTCATGTGTATTGTTTCTTTTTAGATTCTGTGTATAAAGGTTGTCATATGATATTTCTTCTTCTCTGACTTATTTCACTCAGTATGACAGTCTCCGGGTCCATCCATATTGCTGCAGATGGCAGTATTTCATGCTTTTAATGGCTGAGTAGTGTTCCATTGTATGTATATATGTGTGTATGTGTGTGTGTGTGTACATATATATGTACACACACATACACACCACATCTTCTTTATCCATTTCTCTGTCAATGACAGTTAGGTTGCTTCCATGTCTTGGCTGTTGTAAACAGTGCTGCAGTGAATATTGGGGTGCATGTATCCTTTCAAACCATGTTTTTCTCCAGATATATGCCCAGGAACTATTTGTACATTGTGTGCTATATATCCTTTATATCAATAAAGTTTGTGCATATACACACACACCTTTTCTCAGGAAAATTGGTTGTTAAGCATTTACCCGTGTATTACCACCATCCCCACTTGTTTGGTCCTCAGTGGAAATGAAGAACATTTGCAACTGTGTTACTTATGGAGTTCTTCCAGAGCTTTCTCCTCTCTAAGTGGAATATCTGTGATTCATTGATCTTTCCCTATTGGTTTTATATTCTGTGTTTCCTCAGAGTAGTCTAGGATTGGTTAGGACCTTTACCTGAGGTGCGCACAACTTGGCACATGGTAGTATTCCAGAGAGGAGATGATCCGCGCTGGGTGGGATGGAGGCTGATGGCAGTGCCTGGAAGGAGCATGAGCTGGCAGTCAGGAGATTTGGGTCCCTGCCCTGCCGGAGGATGTCCTCATGAGTTATCCCCTCAATTATTTCATTTTAAGCAAAAGCGTGAATTAAGGTAAGTTTGAGAGTTCTCTGCAGTCTTCAAGTCTGCATTCCTCTGTGCATGTACTGTACTTTTTGCCTTATCAAGGTCAGTGCAAGTATGGTAGAACCTCCTCAGTGATTCAATTTGGAGGTTTAAGAGAGAACACTTCCTCGAATTTTTATGGTCCTCTTATAGTTTACTAAATGTTTTAACATATGTTGTCCTAACAATGAGATAAACAGAATCGTTAATATCCCTACTTTACTGCTGAGAAAACTGAGGCTCAGGTAGTTCATTACTTGAGAGCCAGTTGGCAGAGAAGCTAGATCTGGGGTTTCAAGGTTACTTTTTCCATCTCTGAAGTCCTTTGCTTTCCGTCTGCTTAAACCAGTGAGGCAGGTTTTCCATCTCTCCAAGCATCCCAGAAAATCCCACATAGTAATTGTCACATCATTATATGTCTTCTAGGCACAAGTTGAGGAAAAAAAGTCTTTTTAAAGGTAGATTGCAGCTTTAGAAAGGTGATTTTTTTCTGGTTAAGTCAATAAGTTCATCCTTTCTGAGATCAAGCAAGGAGACAAAGGAAGTAAGAGTGGGTTGCTTGCTAGGATAATACTTGCTCTAGAGCTCAAAGGCATGAATGAGCACACGCCAGAGTGGGCATCAGAGGACAGAATGACCTGATGAGCGGACAGCAGGTTGGGGTGGGTGATGTTTGACTTTTTACTTTTTCACACAATAAACATAGTCCTAAGATTTTGAATTTTGTAAGTGTGTGTATAACGTGGGATATGTTTGGCTATAATCACAAGCAGTGCTGCCTCTATCTTTTCTGCTTTATATAGCATAAGCTGCAGTTGGCTTCAGGGATGAACTAACACAGAGTGACTTCTTAAGTGAACAAGAGGCACTAGCAAAATAACAAGGTTTTGTTCATTTTGCAAAATGGCATGAAGATGTTTCCTTATACTATTCTAGGTTTCCTGATTTTTTTTCTGTCACTATTCATTTAGTTTGGAGTTGCCACATTTTTACGGGGTGAATTCTCAAAAAGATGGGAATTCTTGAAGACAAATATAGACGTAGAGGTGGTATTCAGATAAAGAGGAGCGAAGTTATTGATTCATTTCTTCTAGCGAGGCATCTGTGTGACAACCATCCCCTTCCTCATTCAGGAGCCAGGAGTCGCTACTGAGGGCTCTGTCTCTGCCTTGCTGTGGGATATATGAATGGAATATACACTCGAGTCTTCTGTCTGTGAAATGGAGATAACATTCTGTAAGAATCATTATGTGGGACGACAGGGTGACACCTGAGCTAGTGCCCTGAGGTCTGGTCTCAGGCACCACTTGGAATCAGCAAGTGGAAAAGATGGCTCTTCCTCCAACTCATCAGTAGATGTCGCTGCAGTCAGCTAAAACGGCAGAAAAACACTGGTCAAAAGGATTCTACTGGTGGAAAAATACAAGAGTACTACTAGTAGCTATTCATAAAATTAAGTGTGCATCTAGCTTTCTTCTCCAGCTCAGACTCAAATCCTTTACAATATATTACTGTTTATTATTTTTAATAATGTGTCCAAATATGGGCACATCTTTTCAGACAAAAAGTATATTCAGCAAACCATTCCATCCATCTTTCTTTCATTTATCAGTTCATTCACTTGAGAAATACTAGGCGCCTATGGTATCGAGAAATACTTGCCAGGCTCTAGGCTCACCATGATGAGCAGTACAGACAGTGTGGCTTTATGGAGCTTCCTGTTGGTTGGGAAAGACAGGCAGTTACAGAAGCAATACAAAATAAACCCCCAAAAAACCCAGAAGTAATTATGGTACAGAAAGATTAGTGTAATCACATGGCAACTACTAGATGAAAAGAAGACAGCTAGGGGACCTGCCTGAGTGGTGGAGTCAGGGATGGTCTCTGGAATTAAATGGTGTTTCAGAAGGTGCCCATATTATGCATCAAGGCACAAACTAGAAAGCCAGAATCTGGATTTCTTTACTCTATTTAAGAGTCTTACAGGTTCTTGCTATGATTGTTTATCTCCTTTGTTATTAGCACCATCTGAAATACTGGATTGGCCAAAACATTTGTTTGGGTTTTTCTGTAACAGATATGGAAAAACCCGAATGAACTTTTTGGCAAATCAATACTTAGAAAAATGTCTTCCTTCCTAATTTTATGGTACATAGAAAACTAAGATCATGGCATCTGGTCCCACCACTTCATGGCAAATAGATGGGGAAACAGTGGAAACAGTGGCTGACTTTATTTTTTTGGGCTCTGAAATCACTGCAAATAGTGATTGCAGCCATGAAATTAAAGGGTGCTTACTCCTTGGAAAGAAAGTTATGACCAACCTAGACAGCGTATTAAAAAGCAGAGACATTACTTTGCCAACAAAGGTCTGTCTAGTCAAAGCTATGGTTTTTCCAGTAGTCATGTATGGATGTGAGAGTTGGACTATAAAGAAAGCTGAGCGCCGAAGAATTGATGCTTCTGAACTGTGGTGTTGGAGAAGATTCTTGAAAGTCCCTTGGACTGCAAGGAGATCCAACCAGTCCATCCTAAAGGAGATCAGTCCTGGGTGTTCATTGGAAGGATTGATGTTGAAACTGAAGCTCCAGTACTTTGGCCACCTGATGTGAAGAGCTGACTCATTTGAAAAGACCCTGATCCTGGGAAAGATTGAGGGCAGGAGGAGAAGGGGACAACAGAGGATGAGATGATTGGATGGCATGACTGACTCAATGGACATGAGTTTGGGTAAACTCTGGTGATGGACAGGGAGGCCTGGCGTGCTGTGATTCATGGGGTCACAAGGGTCGGACACGACTGAGCGACTGAACTAAAGATCACTTGACAGATCTAAAAAATTATTAGTTTATTTATTTATGTCGTTGCCTCTCCCTTGAGATGTTGAAAACGTAGTGCCTTTTTTATGTCAGATACTGTGATAAATACTCTTGATTGTTTTCTTGGTGTGTGATGTTTGGAAGGTAAAATTGAATGTTGAAGCTTTCTGTGTTCCCCTTGTTTCTACATTCACTTCACATTGGAGTGTATGGATTAAACAAAAAGCTTCACATCCCATCAGGGTTTGAAGTCAGCTTAAAGTACAACTGGGAGCTATACTTTGGCGACAGTTATGTGACCTGGCTGGAGGGAAGCACTGGCCATGCATTAGATCTTGAACATTTTAAGCAGATAATAAAGAAAGAAATATTGGCAAGGGACATGAAGTTATTCTGTTCAATATTTGCTGTATCTCCAGTGACTCATGAATTATATTTTGAAACCCTAAATTCAATTTATTAAGAGTCCCAGATATTGATTTTTGGATGAATAAGAACAAGTGAGTAAATTTGAATGCCTCCTTTTAAAGAGACCAAAAAAAGTTGTATTGCAGAGACAGCAGAAATGTGTTCCAGTGAATTAGTAACAACTTTTCTTGTCTTTTTTTTCAGTTAAGAGATTGCAAAGCTAGCTTTTTTGTTTTTTAACTTAACTTTCGAGTCTGCAGTCATCTGTATTTGATTCATTCAAAAAAATATTTATTTGTCACATTAGTAAAGCCATGGCCTCAAGGCTAGGATGAGTATATATCTATTGATCTTTCCAACTATTTGGAAATAAAGAAAATAAATGTTCCAATGTACCAGGATAAAGAACAGGTTGCAAGAACTGAACAAAACAGTGAAAAGACAGTACTGTGAAAGGTAGAGTTGTACACAAGTTCTTTTATTTTACTTACATGTCCCCTCTTCCATTTCCATGTTTAGGAAGTTAAAGTGTTTGATATTGTCTTAATTTGTGAAAGGAAACATTGTAAAATCATTTGTGGAGCCCTGGGATAATTTCATATATTGCTCTGGCTTTGCTTCTAATATACAGTATGGTCTTGGGTAAGTCTTTTAATGCTCTGAGGTTCAGTTTTTTAATCTATCTAAAGGGGCTTTGAATGGACCGAGGTCACTATGTAGAAACCCCTATGATTTTTCTCTGTCCACACTTCCATTGTATTGGGTCCACCTTCCTTTTTGACTCAAAAGTCCAAGTCTAACCCATCCACCTGTGATCTTGATCCTATTGACTACTTGCTGCTGCTTGAGCTGATAGAGGTACCAAGCCATTTGGAAACAAACATTCATTGTCTAAGTTAGAAATCGGGGTGTTATCTCTGGTTCCTCTTTGTTTCCCTCAATTTCCACATCCAGTTGATAGCAAAGTCCCATTAATTTTCTCCTAAGTGGCTGTCGAACATATCCTTTTTTGCCATCCCGCCTTTGTTAGGCTAGCATCCTCTCTTGCCCAGGCTACTGTAGGAGCGTGTTTACCAGTCTCCTCCTTTGCAGTCTCTTCCACTTCCAGTCCATTTCTATGCTGTTTTCAGTGACATCCTTCTAAAACACAAGACTGATTATGTCTGTTGGGAGCAGCAGCAAGCCCACTGAACAAATCTGTGTATTGTGAGAGAAGATGTTAGGCCAACTTCTGAGAAACAGTCAGTTTGAATAAGACAACCTAATCCCTCTGAAATTAGAACCTTGTTTGTGTTGACTACTTCATTTACCTATGAGAATGTACGAGTCTCTTTGTTATGGCCTTCAAGGCTGTGCACATTCGGGCCTCAAACCTCCTGTAACCTTCCCGTCTGCTCCCTTTCCTTCTGCCGTGTGTATTTCTCATCCCTGCCCCACTGAGTGCTCCTCAACCTGATCATGTCGTGTTCTATCATGTGTCGAAGATTTTGCATATCCAGGCCTCTCTGTCTGGAATCCCTTTTCTCCCTTCTCCCCCATAGATCTGAGATATGCTTAACTCATTCTGCAGTACCTGAGGCAGATGTCATCTTATTTGGGAGAATTCTCATAGGTTGGTTACCTCCTATACTTGCATGGCTTTTTGCTGATGGGGTTATATTATATTTGTTAATGTCTGTCTTCCTTACAGGATTGTGAGCTACCTGAAGGTGAGGAATCCTGCCTTATTCATCTTTGTGTTCTTAAGACCTTCCATAGTATGCAGCACATTTTAGCAGCTCAATAAGTGGTGGTTTTTGTTTAAAGTTTTTTTTAAGTGCTCAATTTTGTTTTTATTTATTTATTTTTTATGTGAACCATTTCTATTTATTTTTTGATGTGGACCATTTTTAAAGTCTCTATTGAATTTGTTACAGTATTGTCTCTGTTTTGTGTTTTGGTTTTTTGGCCACAAGGTATGTGGGATCTTAACTCCCTGACCAGGGGTTGAACCCACACCCCCTGCATTGGAAGGTGAAGTCCCAACCATTGGACCACCAGGGAGGTCCCAAAAAGTGGTTGTTGACTGACTGAGATAAATGAGTGAATGTATGTGCATACATGCTTGGATGGAAGTGGTAACTGCAATATTTCTCATCTCAGTGGAAATGTCAGTAACTATGGAAAGATACTTGGAAGCTGCAACTGGCTTGTTGATCTTCCGGGGAAGGCCTTGATATCTGCAGGTAGATCCTGGCCTAATAGCCAGGGACTAGATCTTTAGAGTCCCCTTAAGCTGTAAGAGTTGATAACTTTATTTTGGCTATGTGACTTCAAGTCCAAGAGCTAGAACACTTGCCCTGTAACACTTCTGCCTGCTGGCTGAATAACAAGGGTAGTTTGCCCAACACAACTTGTCATTGTCTCTTTTCTTGGTTTTCTGAAATCTGCTTCTGTTGTCCATCAATGACAAATCATTAGGCTCATTCCCAAACAAATTGGTTGTCAAATAGGCATCATTAAGACTGGTGAAATGTCTTAGTTTCAGCTGAGCAAGGCAAATATGATGCTGTCTAATCATGACAGGCCTGGTGATGTGATGTTCCGAGAAGTGAGGAACATCTTTCAGGTCTGCAGCATACCTCAGTGTAGGCAATTACTCTAGTCAGTGAGTAGTGATCAATAGGAAAAGCTTAAGTTGGAGACATTAATCCATCTTTTAATGCACAAACAGCAGCAGCTAAAGGTTTTGTTGGAGGGGAAGTAATGAACAGATGATCTACCATGTCATTTCCAAACGTGGCAAGTTGATTTTTATAATCAATTTGCAGACATAGCCATTTTCAGAGATGTGAATAATAAAAAGAACTAAAAGCTTTTGCAAGATCTTCTCTCAGTATCTGCTTGTCTTACATCCTTGCTTCGTTTTAGTCCTCTAGCCCCTATGTCACATCCATTATCATCCTGAAAAGAAAAATCATTCAGACCACTTAAATGATGCTTCAATGACACACAATCCATTAGAATTCAGAAAAAGCCAGCACTTTCCAAGAGAAACTCTATTTCACTTATCCTTTCTCTCTTATTTCTTTACTTGAGGT
The DNA here is from genome assembly GCF_019320065.1 of Cervus canadensis. Lineage (NCBI taxonomy): Eukaryota > Metazoa > Chordata > Mammalia > Artiodactyla > Cervidae > Cervus > Cervus canadensis. The sequence continues at coordinate 65,621,576 of NC_057391.1, read as the reverse complement.
GAAATTTCAGCTTCTATTGGGATTTTTTATTTTATACGTTTTTATAAGGTCATTATTTATGCAGATAATGACCTGACCCCTTCTAAAACCACCTGCTTAGTTGGCTAAAAGGAGCAACGTAGGGGTTAATAGAAGTCTATTTCATCCATTTTTGTTTGTTTACTGTGAAGCAGTATATGCTCAAAGCAAAAATTTTGGGTAAAATATATAATCCTGGTGTCATGCCCAGGAACAGCTGGGCAGGCTTCTAGCTCTGTCCACCACCACAAAAACCTTTATTCAGAGAAGGCCACAATATAATTGGAGGCCAGGAATGGGGCAGACATTTTTGCTACCATTTCCTCTGGGTTGCCATTCAGGCTGTGCTGGCTCTCCTTACACGAGTGATGGGAAATCCCTCTTTCTTGGCCTCCTCCCCCTTCCTCTTTGTCACTCTTCCTTTGGTGTTCTAGCTGTATCCTATGCTTGTGGCTGGAAGCTCCGTAGTCAGAGGTTTTTCATATTTACAACTGTCTTCCTGGTGTCTAGAGTCATGCCTAACACATAATAGACCCGCCATAAAGTTTTGTCGACTAAATGAAGTTTTCAGAGGGTAATACTGACCTAGACAAACCAGCCTCTCTGTTACCATCACTTTCCCCTCACAATGCATAACGTTGGTGCCTGAGGCTAGAAGGCCCTCTTCCTCCCAGGGGAACATGGGGACGGTACAGAGAAGATGAAAGGAAAGGAAACCCGATCTGGCCACATTTCAGAAGTTGGGAAAAACTCACCCACAATCTGTCTACTCAGAGGAGTTAAAAATGACCTATTGTCTTCCAGTCTTTCTCTCTCTGTATTTCTGCATAGTTGACATTATAGTTCCCAGGTGGGTCAGTGGTTAAGAGTCCACCTGCCAAGCAGGAGACACAGGTTCAATCCCTGGGTTGGGAGAATCCCCTGGACAAGGAAATGGCAACCCACTCCAGTATTCTTGCCTGGGAAATCCCATGGACAGAGGAGCCTCATGGACTATAGCCATGGGGGTCGCAAAAGAATCAGACACAACATAGTGACTAAAAACAACAGCAACATATTTAATTTATTTATGATAGTATATTCCTTTGATTCTAATACCAATGATTTTTGCATTTTAATGCTTCTAAAATCATGAATAAATTTTAAAGTCAATGTATATTTTTATTGTTGATGGTAAATCTTATCATCAATGATCTTTTAGAATCCATTAGTGTATTATTCAGAATTAATATAGAGTACAGTTGCTTTTGATTTTTCCCTCATGGAAAAGTGACCAGACTGACCTGAGGAAAAAATATTTCTCTGACCTTTCAAAGCCTTCTTGGTCCCTAACTTCTTCCTGTTTGCGTGTCTGACTCTGTGTGACCCTATGAACTGCAGCCTGTCAGGCTCCTCTGTCCATGGGATTCTCCAGGCAAGAATACTGGAGTGGGTTGCCATGCTCTCCTCCAGGGGATCTTCCTGACCCGGGGATTGAACCTGCGTCTCTTATGTCTCCTGCATTGGCAGGTGGGTTCTTTCCCACTAGCGCCACTTGGGAAGCCCTCTTCGTTTTACTCTTTTTTTCAAGCATACTTTACTTTATTGTGGTAAACTTCATATACATAAAATAACCATTGACCATTTTATTTTTTAATTATTTCTTTATGGCTGTGTCGCCGCTTAGTTGCGGCATGTGGGATCTTCATTGCATCTCATGGGATCTTCACTGCCGTCACTTCACCACTGCGTGGGCTTCTCGCTAGCTGTGGGGTGCGGGACTCAATAGTTGTGATGTGCAGGCTTAGTTGTCCTGCAGCATGTAGGATCTTAGTTCCCCACCCAGGGATTGAACCCAGGTCTCTTGCATTGGAAGGCGGATTCTTAATCACTGGATCATCAGGGAAGTCCTTCATTAACCACTTTAAAGTGACATTTAATACATTCACAGTATTGTGCAACTATTACCTCTATCTAGTTTCAAGACAGTTTAATCACCCCAAAGAAGAAGCTTTAAGCAGTCATTCCCCATTCCTCTTTCCCTTAGCCCTAGAAACCACTAGATTGCTTCCTGTCTCTATGGATTGATCTATTTTAGATTCAGCGATTAGTCCCGAAGGTAACTCTGAAGGACAGGCCTTCTCACGTGACTTGTGAAGGCAAAAAATGCACATACATGGCTGTGGCATTTTATGACATGTTTTATACATGCTAAGACACCAGTATCAGGATTGACTACTAAATATATATGCTGTTGGCAATTGTAGAATCATCCCGGGAGTGTTTAAAATTTAGTGGTCATTTTATGTGAAGCAAATGAAAAGCAAAACTACTGATGTGGTGGAGCTTGTGGAGATGAAGTGATATGAAGAGCAAGGCATATCTTGGGTCTTCTGCTTCAGAATTTTAGCTTTAAGGTATCAGCTGAAGCTGTGGTCTTTTTTTTTTTTTTTGGTGGTCTTATCTCAAGGCCCAACTGGAGAAGATCTGCATCCAGAATCACATGGTTGTTGGCAGAATTCATTTTCTTGTGGGTGATATGACGGAGGGCTTCAGGTGTTTGTTGACTGTTGGTCTGGGGAGACCGTCAGTTCCTTGACACATGGGTCTCACCATGCCTCACAGTGTAGCCACTTGCTTCATTGAAGCCAGCAAGAGGGAAGGTCTGTGGGCAAGACATACATGACAGTTTTATAAAACATAGTCACAGATGTGACATCCATCACCTTTGTCATATTCTGTTGTTAGAATCAAATCATGGGTCTGCTTATGCTCAAGACAAGTATCAGGACTCTTAAGGACTTGAGCATTAGGAAATGGGGGTAACACGGAGCCATATTGCCCTATAAATGGGTCATCCACCCTCTCAGACCTGTCTGCAGAGCTGGCTCATTTCTATCCTGCATTGAAGAGTGAATTAGGGAAAGGAACAGGCTCATTCTGAAGGACAATGGGGGCATGAGGAGAAATTCTGTGGAGAGTTTGCTGAATACCTGCAGTGCTGCCTAGAAACCACAGTGACTCACCGTTTGGATCGTTCTCTCAAGGGAAACTGGGGAAAAATGATGGTCTTTGAGGAAGATAATAAATGATGCTGCTGCCTAGTGAGCCCAGCCTAAATGCCTGGTTGGAGGTGTCTCCTGGAGCCTTGAGGGAACAGAGTGGCCACAATCACACCATCAGGCAATGCAGATAGAGCCTCTTAAATCAATGGCATTGTTTGTTAAGAGTTCATCCTCCAAGGTCCATTGTCAGCCAGATTTAGTCTGAAGAAATTCCTGAACCTTTGAGAGGTTCTACTGGATACAATAAAGAGTGAACTATACTCTGGCTAGCAGCATAATCTTTGTGAAACATTTTATTAAAAATTATTTTTCATTGGAGGATAATTGCTTTACAATGTTTTGTTGGTTTCTTCTGTACAATGATGTGAATTGGCTCTAAGTATAGATATATCTCTTCCCTCTTGAGTCTCCCTCGCGCCCCCATCCCAGCCCTCTAGGTTATCACAGAGCATCGAGCTGCTTCCCACTAGCTATCTGTTTTACACATGGTAGTATATATATGTCAGTTCTACCCTCTTTATTCTTTCCACTCTCTCCCTCCCTTGTGAAACATTTTTTGATCCTAAATGACATGACCTTGCTTGATCAACAATATCATATGTCTGATTTTGCTCTGAATTGTTCCCGAATCTTTCAAAATCAATGACACCTAGCACAGTAACACATACATGGCAGGCAAAAGAATATTTTACATACTCTAGTGGTAAGCATAGGAAAGGAGTCCCTCAAAAAGCTTTGAGTAATAATTGATATTATTGGAATAAATGGTAGCTTTTGAGTTGTTTATTGAAATAGAACAACATCCATTTGTATAAATAGTTGTGTGTCTGCTTTGAGAGCATGCTTGCCCTTTGATAATGTTGATGTCTCCTGCCTCAGTTGGGAGTTGTCATTCTTTGCTGCCAATACTGTAGTGAATGCAGCGGTTGTGAATTTAAATGGCAGAGATAGTGAGAATCACGTGTCTCATGGTGCTAGAAACCCTTTGACAGCTACTACCTGCACATTCTTTGTGAAAGTGAAGTGAAAGTCACTCAGTCATGTCCTACTCTTTGCGACACCATGGACTGTCCACGGAATTCTCCAGGCCAGAATACTGGAGTGGGTAGGCTTTCCCTTCTCCAGGGGATCTTCCCAACCCAGGAATTGAACCGGGGTCTCCCGCATTGCAGGTGGATTCTTTACCAACTGAGCTATCAGGGAAGCCCTTCTTTGTAGGTGTTTTTAATTAGAGTTTTGCTAAATTTCCATGCTTAGGATATTATGCTAAGCCAGTCATGAAGGAGTGAATAATGATTAAACAAACGTTTTGGGAAAAGTTAATGAATGCATAAATGTTATGAATGGCAATTTCTTTATAGGATAACTAATCCTGTGTTGGAATTGTTTAAGGCAAAATTTTAATGCCAATATTTTGAGTACTGAACCAACCTACCACTGCTATTTTAAGTGTAGCAAATCTTTGGCTAAAAGTGTATGGATTATCTAGACTGACCAGTTACTCCCAGATTGACTTCCTTTTGCTAACCTAACTATTTCCAGGCTAATTCCTTGGATTTCTGCTTCTATTTGGTATAAACTGAGGGATTATGCACTTGAAAAAAAAAAATCTCGTAAGAAATATGTCAGTTAAAAACTGACCAAATTCTAGGCCGGTGGAAAGTTTCTGTTTGTTAGTTTTAGTGTTTGTACAACTACTTGTCTCTGTCACAGTCTGTGTGATTGAGAGTTAACCGTGCAGCTTGACGTGGCATCGATTCTGCTTTCTTATTGATCAGGGGAGATATGAGCTGGGGAAGTTGTGATAGATGAATTGTACCAGAGTGTTCCTGGCAAAAGCTGTGAGTCTGTGTCCTTCTCCAGCTCATTAAATTAAAGCAGAATACTAAAAATGATACGCCAGGCATGGGAAGCCTTTCTTCGGATACAGATAATCAGATTTTCTGCTCATTTGGAAAGAACCATGACCTACCTACTGATCTTTAATAAAATGTTATTTTAAAAGAGCACATAGATCATCTTTCCCATCTTCATCTTTAAAAATCCTCCCCTCACACCCCTGGCTCTTGTTTTGGGTTGAATTGTATCCTCCCCTCTCCCCTAAAAAAATATATCGAAGTCCTGACCCCCAAAACCTGGGGGTATGACCTTATTTGGAGATAGGGTCTTCATAAATTTATTTTATTTGTTTATTATTTTTGGTTGTGCTGGGTCTTTGTTGCGGTGCCTGGGGTTTCTCTAGTGTGATGAGTAGGGGCTGTTCTGTAGTTGCAGTGTATGGGCTTCTCTTTGTGGGGGCTTCTCTTGTTGCAGAGCATGGGCTCTAGGGGTGCAGGTTTCAGTAGTTGGGGCACATGAGCTTAGTTGCCCCATGGCATGTGGAATCTTCCTGGACAAAGGACTGGACCTGTGTCTCCTGCTTTGGCAGGCAGATTCTTAACCATTGGAGCACCAGGGAAGTCCTGCATCATTGCAGATTTAGCCAAGTTGAGTTCATTGGCTGGATCATAATCCAGTGTGACTGATGTCCCTATAAGAAGAGGGAAGTTTAGGCACAGACACAGCCACACAAGGATGCTGTGTGGAGACACAGAGTCACAGACACACAGAGGGAAGGGACCATGCTAAGACTGAGGCAGAGATTGGATAATCCTGCCACAAGGCAAGGGACACCCGGGGCTACTGGAAACTGGAAGCGGCAAGGAAGGAACCTCCTTAGAAGCTCTGGAGGGAATATCCACATTTTGATTTTGGATTTAAGCCTCCACAACAGAGAAAACAAATTTCTATTGTGTTAAGCTTGGGCTTCCCAGGTGGCGCTAGTGGTAAAGAACCTACCTTCTAATGCAAGAGACATAAGAGACCGAGGCTTGATCCCTGGATAGGGAAGATCCCCTGGAGGAGGGCATGGCAACCCACTCCAGTACTCCTGCCTGGAGAATCCCATGGACAGAGGAGCCTGGCAGGCTACGGTCCATAGCATCACAAAGAGTTGGACACGACTGCAGTGACTTAGCATGCACACACCCAAGTTAAGCATAAGCACTGTGTTTGCAGCTTTGTTGTGGCAGCCCTGTGAACTGAACACATTCTCTGCTGAGCTTTCGCTTTCTTTCCCTCCTTCCCTTCATAACCCAGTTGCAAGTTGGCCAGATAGTACTACCTTCCCTCCTCCCCCACTCACAACTGTTCTTGCTGAGGTCTTTGGGAACCTCCAAGGAGGGACTAAGTCTGCAGACGCTGGAGCCCACTTGCCTGGATTCAAGCCCAGACTCCATTCCCTTCCAAGCTGCATGAACTCAGGCAAATTATTTAAACTTTCTGTGTCTTAGTTTGTGTTTGTCAATAAAATGAGCCGATCCTGGGGGGCTGTTGTAAAACTTAAAAGAGTTAATAGAGCCAAAGCACTTAGCATAGTTCCTAGCATGTAACTGTCACCTAATGTACATTTATTTCCATTAATACGATTTGCCACCTGTGTCCTCCCTTATTCAGGTCTTACTTTGCCATTCTGCAGCATTGGGCTCTACTGGCCTCTTTCTCCTCCTGACTTGGCATTCCATTGCTTTGTGGTCACGCTCTCTCTGCCTGAGCTTCACCTCGGAAGGCATTACAGCTGTGGATAGAGTCCACTGGTTGAAATCTAACTGATCTGGGCTCTGTGCTCAGCTTTGTACTTTTTCAAGTCACTGACTTTGAACAAGTTAATCTTTCTGAGACCCAGTGTTTTGTTTTTTTAATAAAATGATGCTCATTGGGTGATGGTGAGGAGTAAATGAGATAATATAAGCAGAAGGCCCAGTGTAAGCTGGATGCTTATGACTTTCACCTCTACCTCTGGCTCATCCTCCAGTCCCTTAGTTGAGAGCTGCCACATGAGGCCCTGCAGTTGGGGTCCTCTGAGTAGAATGCAGCAGCCCTGCCACCCACCACCCTCCAACTTTTGGTGTAGAGATAGATCTATGGAGTATTTTTAAGGAACTGGGAAAAGTCCTACCAGATTTAATCTGGTCTTCTTTGATGTTTTAATCTCACTAGTCTCTATATTCAGTGGTTGCCAGGTTCCATGATTTTACTTTCTTCTGCATCTCTTAAAAGCATTCACTTTTTGCAGAAACTAGACTCTGGATCTGGAGAGAACCAGATGTGATGTCTGATGGAAATCAACAGTTTCAGCCTTAAGCTCAAGAATGATTGAGTCTCAGGCAGCCACTGAGGGGGTCTGAGCAAGGGAGTGGGGACTCTAGAAGTGGTTTGTGTGTGGTGTTACAGGGGGAGGTGGGTTACAAGTATGAGAACTGGATTCTAGGACATAGGATGCCAGAATCAAGCCGTGGAAGAGGACCTGACGTATACCAGGCAGGACTTCAGGGCCTGGCCTGTGAGCTCGGTCTTGGGGAAGGTCTCTGGTCTTAGACTGGGCAGTCAAACAGAATGGAAAATCCAGAGCCTCTGGACTGAGCCAGCACAGGGCTAGGGAGTAAGGGCTGTGAGGGATGAGCTAGAGTCCTCTCTAAGCCTGCCCCGGGCCAGGCTAATCATGGAGGAACCTCTTGGGGTGGGAGTACAACCTGGAATCTGGAATGGAAATTAATTCTAAGCCTCACCAAATAGGGCTGAGGGGCCTAAGTATGGACTGTTGGTGTCGGCTGTCTCTGCCATCGTTACCTTGGAAACCAAGGCTCAGGCTGCATTAGTGGTCCCAGCTGGGAAGGCCCAGAAAGGGAGAACCAGGGAAAATAAAGCTAACAGATGGCTGTCCATTATGGTTTGTGACCACTGGAAAAACACACAGAGGAAGTTTGGGAATCCAGGAACTCTGAAACATTTTCCCTTTGTACATTTGCTGAACATGCTCTGTGAAAAGCCCCTTGCCAGCCCCTAAAGCCCTTGAGATCCCTTTCTTCATTGCTCTGATGAGCAGTCACCTTTTTCTGCTGGAAAGGTATTTTGAAAATGATATTCTGACTCAGAAATGCTCCTTGTGGCTGCCTTATTTTCATATCTCTTTTTAAAATCTTTTTTTATTGTGGTAAAAGTCACATAATATAAAACATACTATTTTAACCATATTTAACTGTATAGTTAAATGGCACTAGGTACACTCACATTATTGTGCAACTCTCACCATTGTCCATCCATCTCCCGAATTTTTCATCTTCCTGAACTGAAACTCTGTCCCCATTAAACACTAACTCCCCATTCCCCCTCACTACTCCCCACCCCCTCCCCCACACCCCCACTAGCCCCTGGAATATACTTTTCTGATTCTGAATTTGACTATTATAGGTACCTCGTATAAGTGGAATCAAACAGTACTTGTCTGCACCTACTGTATATTGGAATGCATTTTAACTTAATATATGTCCTTAACTCAAATTCACTGAATATAGTTTATAGGGATGATCTACAAGATCAATGTCACAGTTGTCCATTTATTCCTTGTTAGCGATATTTGGATCTAAGACTCACAAAAATTGCAGTTTCTAGTGATCAAACCACAGTTTTGGAGGACTATTAGTTATTGAAAGGAAAAGATATTTTCAAAAGTTTTATACCTCTACCAGACTTTTATTAGTCTTTGCTGATGGCAGTCAATTTTTCTGTTAGAATTAGGACCAAATTGCCTTCCACGAATTCGACAGCAAATTTGTGCAGTAGGGTTACAAAGCCAAGAACAAGGTATTCCTGTTAGTGACAAAGAGTTATGAGGAAGTAACTGCAAAGCTGACTCATTCATGCTGCTTTTACTACCCTGTTTAGGAGACTCTGGAGATGAATTACTCAGTCTTTTAAGGGTAGGCAGACGAATGAAAGAGTGAATACGATACAGCTCAGGAAAAGTTGAAGTAAAGGTGAAATTGTGACTGTATTAAGTAAGATTCAAAAATGAATTCAATATTGATTAAAATGAACTGTAATTCAGTGGACTTAATATGAAGACATAGAAAGCGTTTTTCCTCTTTGTAGACTGTAGGACAGTTTTATGTTTCAGTTGGTCAGAGTCTCACTTTGTTTTCTGTATGTGGACAACATGGTTTAGACTGTAAATATCCTCCTGACAGATCCTGTTACTTAGCTTTTCAATTGCTTGAAATCTGGAGCTGTAGTCACAAGGGAGTCCACCAGTCTGTTCATAAATAACCAGAGAACTCACATATAATGCAGCATCCAAGGTTTTATATTCTGCACACATCAAAGGATGCTACCTTTGGAAAGATCAAGAGAGTATGAAATTTTTCCTGTGCATTAATACCTCTGGTTCTAGTCAAAGTCCATAGATTCCAATTGGTCGTTAATTTCCCATAAATGCATAATGCAGAGAGAGTTATTGCTTCAAAGGGTTTTCAGTAGCATATTTTTGGTGAGTGATGTGGTGTGAATTGTTTTTTACAGGGTACTTTTGAGATGATTAGTGTTCTAAACATTAGTTGAGTCATTTCCAACAGACCATTTGGAACCCTCTCTGCAGGCAGCGGCTGAAGAGACATTTTGAATCTCCCTTCCCCAATCCTTGGGAAGGTGTACTTAATGTAAAAGACTGGCTGTAAATGTTGAGTTTAAAATTAGAGCTTTCCCTGTGATGAGATTGAGCATCCCTGCCATGGTGCTTCTGAAATTTTGCCCCCCTTTCTACAATGACCCTCACTGTCTAATGTAGAACAAAGTGTTTGACAAAGTGGCTTAGTGTCATTCAGTGAGTCCATCAGGAGCATGACCTCCCAGATTTATATGTACCGTGGGAAACATGAAACACCAGAAAGGCCATTTAAATATTTTATACAGCTTTCTCCTGTTCCTGAAGACTCTCAGCCTTAACCTGTGCTAATGCAGCTCTCTCATGTTGGTCATTTATACCCCAAAAAGCCTGCTCTTTGTGTCTCTAGGATGGGTTACATACTCCACTTTAAACTGTCTGCTCTTCCTACCTCTGTCCACTACATTACTCAGCATTAAAGAGCCCTACTGTGGGAACCTGTCACCTCTTTCATGAGTCTTTAGGGCTTATCCCGAAGACTATTCTTCTCTTTAAATGCTATAGCCTATGGTAGAATATTCCTATGATTATTCTTTAATTTACTGCTTTAAAAAATCAAAATGTAGTTAATTTACAATGACATGTTAGTTTCAACTGTCCAGTAGAGTGATTCAATGTACTGCTTTTTGAGCAAGGCTGCAATGAAAACCAGTGGTAGAAAAGAGCCAGCCTTCCTACTTTTCCATTCTGGACTGTCTTCCTTTGCTAAAGAAAAATGGAGAACCAAATGTGAATAGGAGATAGGATAATGATCTTTGACACTCTGAAACTCCATGCATTTGAGTTTATGAGTGTGCCATGGTTGTTTTCTGTTTCTTATTTTAACTTTTGTACTATGTTATGTCTTTAGACCTGCTCAACCCTTATTTCTCCAGTAAGGTCTTCTGCTCGGTTCAGATCTGAGAGTAAAAGATTGTTCCTATAGGTGGTAGTGCTGCAGACTGCTAGAGCTGTTTCTTTAACAATCATCTGGTTCAGGTAGTGCATTTTCTGCTAGAGGACACAGAAGCTTCTTTCTTCTCAAAAGAAGCTAAATAGCTTAGCCAGAGCTACAACTTGTGAAAAATCCCAGCTCTCTTATCTCTTGGTCCAGTGTTTCTGGTCACCACATCTAGCTGCTGCACTTACTTTATTCACTTGTCCCTGTCTATCAACACACACACATACAGGAACTGAGCTAATACAAAGTGATACTTTTCTATTTTTAAAAAATTTTATTGACATATAGTTGATGTACAATATTATGTTAGTTTCTAGTGTACAGTAAAATAAGTCATATATATTTGGCTTCCCGGGTGGTTCAGTGGTGAAGAATCCACCTGCCAATGCTGGAGACATTTGATCCCTGGGTTGGGAAGATCCCCTGGGGAAGGAAATGGCAACCCACTCCAGTATTCTTGCCTGGGAAATCCCATGAACAGCGGAGCCTGTCAGGCTACAGTCTGTGGGTTCTCAAGAGAATCGGACACAACTTAAGCAACAGCATGTGTGTGTGTGTGTGTGTATAATTCTTTTCCATTATGGTTTTTAAACAAATGTTTATTTATTTATTTATGGTTGTTCTAGGCTTCTCTGGTGGCTCAGCTGGTAAAGAATCTGCCTGCAATGCAGGAGACCTGGGTTGGGAAGATCCCTTGGAGGAGGGAAAGGCTATTCACTCCAGCATTCTGGCCTGGAGAATTCTATACAGTCCATGGGGTCGCAAAGAGTTGGACACAACTGAGTGACTGTCACTTTCATGGTTGTGCTGGTCTTTGTTGCTGCATGAGGGCTTTCTCTAGTTGCGGAGAGTAGGGCCTACTCTCTAGTTGTGGTGTGTGGCCTTCTCATTGGGGTGGCTTCTCTTGTTGCAGAGCATGGGCTCTAGGGTGTGTGGGCTTCAGTAGTTGTGGCCTGTAGGCTGTAGAGCATAGGCTAAGTAGTTTTGGCACACGGGCTTAGTTGTCCCACGGCATGTAGGATGTTTCCGGAGAAGGGATCAAACTGGTGTCTCTGGCATTTCAAGGTGAATTCTTAACCATTGGACCGCCAGTGAAGCTCTCCATTATGGTTTATTACAGGACACTGAATATAGTTCCCTGTGATGTACAGTAGGTCCTTGTTTATCTATTTTATGTATAGTAGTTTGTATCTGCTAATCACCAACTCCGAATTTATTTCCCCCTCATCCCTATTCCCCTTTGGTAACCATAAGCTACTTCTTAAGTAGGAAACTATCAGACTTCTTATTACAGCTTTTATACCATTTAACTGAACCCCACTTTGGTTATGTTATATTGATTATAGTCTATATTGCTTAGGCTAAGGCTGGACTTTTGCAGCAAAAATATCCCCGGATAATTCACTGGCTTAAAAAATAGAGAAGGTTATTTCTTGCTTACATGAAAGTCCAAAGTGTGCATACCAGGTTGTTAGGTTTTTCCACAGATATCAGTCATGCAGGTTCATTTTTTAGAAAAATATTTAGTTACCTATTTAGTTAAAATATTTAGTTATTTATTTGGCTGTTTCAGGTTTTTAGTTTTGGCACATGAACTCTTAGTTGTGGCATGTGGAATCTAGTTCCCTGACCAGGGGTTGAACCTGTGCCCCCTGCATTGGGAGTGCGGAATCTTAGCCACTGGACCATCAGGGAAGTCTACAGATTCCTTTTTTTAAGTGGCTGCTCTGAATCCAGGAGGATGCTGTTGGTGTTGGGGATACAGTTGGTGAGAAGGGGAAGGAGAGCGTGAAGGAGGCGCTTCTGGGCCCCAGAGTCACATGTGTCACTTTCACTGATATTTCATTGGCTACAACTTAGTCACAGAGCCAATTCTAAGTGCAAAATAATAGAAAATTAGGGCTTCTGGGCAGCACATGCCCAGATATGGCTCTGTCATTACAGAAGGGGGAATGGATTTTGGTGGACAACCAACTCTTTGCCACAGAGCTCGAGTCCAGGAAGCCAGCGGTGCTGAGGGCTGTGTGTGTGGTGAGTTGTTGACCAGGACCTGGACTTCTCACTGTGTTTCATCTGGAGACTTGCATCATGACTGGCTAAAGTGCCTAACCCCTTGCACTTCAGTTTCCTTAGCAGGAAGGAAGAACCTGGGATTGATGAACTCCAAGGTTCCTTCCAGTGCCGGGAAGCCTTGCCTGACCTCTTATCTCGAGGGATCTCTTTCTCTTTTAAGCATCTCTTCACTGTGCATCTCATGACAAACAACTCTTGCAATTTTGTTAGGAGCTTTTATTTCATCTCATGAAACTATGAGCTTTGTAAGGGGACAAGTTTATCTTTCTGTCCCTTTAGCACTTTGCAGGTATCAGAAGATCAAAAAATATTTCTGGGTTGGCTGATTGGTTGTTTGATAATTGTGATCCCTGGGAGCTCATTGGAAGAAGAAACTGTAGATATGAAGTACCGCAGACTGATTTTCTCTGGGAGGGAAGCAGAACTGAGAGAATAACCTCTGAGCTTTTTCCTATGCTCATAGTTTATGATTCTGTGACTCAGCAGCTCTGGAGCTGGGAAGAATCCCATCTTAGTTCCCTCCAGTGACATTCCCTCTAAAAGTTTTTTATCATCAGGTTGAATATCTGGATAAAAGTTTCCATCTCCTCCAGTGGCTTCTACAAGGTCAGCCTGATACATATGAAGCTTTGAAAGAAAAATATTCTCACCTCTCTGAGTAGAGCTGTAATTTTAAGTCCTTTAGAGTTTCAGGCAAGGGTCTGAGTACTCACAGGATATTAAAATGCAGGGCCATACAGTTTGCTGAGCCTTGGAATCACATTTTGTACATTTAAATTCTAAAACAAAGCCCTCAGAGATTCACTTTAGAAACAGCGTGTTAAGCATTTATTCTATAAAAATCTGAGTCCCTGTTTTGAAGCTGACATCCATCATGTTGTTACTGGTGGGCAGTGACTGAGCACCAAATAATGCAAAGCAGTGCTTCTCCAGATTTTATGGAGCATTTGAATCACTGGGGATCTGGTTAAAGTGCAGATTCTGACGTAGTAGAATCTGTGCAGTGGCCCCTGAGATTCTGCATTTCTAACAAGTTCCCACGGGATGCAGTGATGCTGGTCTGTGGCTCAGGATTTGAGCAAGGATGTAAGGAATGTTTCCTATTAACATAGCACTTTAAAGATGCTCTGCTCCTATTAATTAAATATGAGGTAATTGCCTCATATTCAGGTTATTTGCATATACGATCCCTTTAAGATGGTGAGATCCTGAAATGCAGGCAAGAGTCCTATTTATTTCACCTCACTCTCTCCTATGAATTTAACATACTATCATGCATTTCGGGCTTCTCTGATGGCTCAGCAGGTAAAAGAATCCACCTGCAGTGTAGGAGATACAGGAGATGAGGGTTTGATCCCTGGGTTGGGAAGATCCCCTGGAGGAGAAAATGGCTACCCACTCCAGTATTCTTGCCTGGGAAATCCCATGGACAGAGGAGCCTGGTGGGCTACAGTCCAAAGGGTCACAAAGAGTCAGACACGACTGAGCATCAATGGTAGTATATCATGTATTTCACAAGCCCTTAAATGATTTTTTAAATGAATGAGTGACAAGTTTAACTGAATACTTGTTTTGTTCCAAGTAGCAAGTATATCTATTTGACCTGGGACATGTTTTGTTGCTTTCTCTATCAGAATTAAGACAGGAGAGAAAATGTAGCCTCGTAGAGGATCCCATTGGAAATACTTTTTCTTGCTGCTTTATTTCCCTCTGCATCAAGGTATGCCTCAGCACATGGCTTGAGCATCCTCAGGACTCCAGGAAGTCAAGCCACCTTTCAGTGGAAATCACTAGGCTTCCATCACTTTTCCCATATAGCGGTGGCAGTGTGGTCTGTGCATTTCTTGAAATCCAGGTCAAAGGGTGAGGGTGCGTTCATGGTCTGACGCAGGACAGACGGAAAGTAACGAGTGTGTTTGGCTGTCCTGGACCAGACCCAAATGAAATAAAAGGACATAAGTGGTGAGCCATGAAAAATTATATTTTTATCTAAGTTTTAAGTGTGTATTTTCATGTTTGAACTGAAATCACAAACACACTGTATATAATACTTCAGGCCTTGATGGCTTTACTGGCAAGTGACATTCCTCCCTAATTGTCTTAGGAAAAAAAAGAATGTCCTTGGATGTTATATCATCAAGAAGCAATATATATATTAACCTGATAGGTAACTAACCCTCCATTGCACATTTCACTATAGCTTCAAAATCTTTCAAAATGGCTTCAAAAATCTTTCTCATCACTCTGCTGGCTGATGTAGACACTGAGAGGAGTGGAAAGTGGCCTTGATAATGCTGTAGAATCTATGTGCTGCCAGTCTCCACATGAGAAGTGAATTGGTTTATGTGATCATTCACACCTGACCTTCTTGGTTCCATCCTCCATGGGGCGTTAAGTCTCAGTATTAATTTCTTATTATCCCAACTCTTAAGAAACTAAACCTTTTTGACTCTCTAGAATTTACAGTCTAGCATATGATAACATATTTATAACAATGTATAATACAAAAGTGAAAATCATTACACAAAGACACGTGCATGGTTGTCGCCTGAGGATGGTGACTGATGTGACCTGTAACACATGTCAACATTCTTGACTAACTAAATTTATGGAAACTTAGGTGAGACTCCTGCAGTGCCAGAGACAACACAGCGTGCTCCCAGACACAGTGACTGCCCTCTCAACACCTACATTTTAGTGGGAGGGAAGGGAATAGACACTAATCAAGCAATCACCAGTCTTTAAATTACTGTTGTGATTAAGACCATAAGGAGATTAGGTGGCCAGAGATCTTACAGCAGGGGTCCTGACCTGAGGAGGATCAGACCTCCTGTCTGATCCTGTGGCCATGTGTTTATGAATTCAGATGTGTAGGAAATGGGGAGTATGGGCTAAGAAAGGAGCATATCAGGCAAAGCAAACTGAATTGTTCAGGCTGGAGGCAGGAAGAAGTATTTGAGGACCTGGAAGAAGTCAGGTGTCCTGGAGTTAAGAGGAAGCAGAGGAAGGCTAGTGAACCTGACACGGACCAGACTCTGCAAGACCTTGCTGCCCAGGTTAAGGATCTGGGATTTTATCCTGTGAGCAGTGGGATGCCATAGAAGGGTTCTGATGTGCTATTTGAGTTCTGAAGGCATTGCTCTGGCTGTGGAATGTATTGTAGGGGATTCTGTACAAGCAGTGGCCGTGGAGTAAAGGCGAGCAGGAGCAGATGCTGGGAAGCCAGCGAGGAGCTTGCTGCAGTCAATTGGGCAAGAAGGAGGCTGGCTTTGCTGGGACAGGAAGGAAAATGGATGGATTCGGAGGGATTTAAGAGAGAGAATCAAAAAGTCTTCATGGCTGTTGGATTTTGGGAGAGAGGGATAAAAAGTGCTAAAGATGACCCATAGGTTTGTGGCTGATGCAGTTGGGTGGATGATGGTGTCATTACTGAGATGGGGAAGACCAGGGTATGAGCCGAGTTAGGGATAGAGTATGTTGTGGAGAGGGGGAGAGATTACTGGTTAAATTTTGGGTACATGAAAAGCCCTTGAAGGAGAGATTTATCTGGAGTTTAGAGGAGAAACTGAGCTGGAACTATCCATTTTGTAGTCGTCAGCACTGGCTGGTAACTGATGCCAGGGGAATAGATGATATTACCTAGGGAGCAAGTTTAGAGGGAGAAGGATAATGACCTGGAACGGGACCTGGGGAAGCTTTAGTAGTCCAAAGATGAGATAGAGTCGGTCAAACCCACAAAGGAGACTGAGGAAAAGTAAACTGAGAGGTAAGGGGAAGCGTGATGTCACAGAAGCCGAAGGAGAGAACTGTCTCAAGGTGGGAGAGTGGTTGAGCAAATGCAGCTGAGAGGCAGGCAAACCAACCAACAACAGGTCTGATAATTCTGGGATGAAAAGCTCTGAAATCAAGAGATAGTGCATACATCCCCTCCCTCTTATTTATTTTTAAAATTTATTTATTTTTTAATTGAAGGATAATTACAGGATTTTGTTGTTTTCTGTCAAACCTCAACATGAATCAACCATAGGTATACATATTCCCCTCCCTCTTGAACCAATATTTGTATATCTATGGCTGATTCATGTTGAGGTTTAACAAAAAAAACAGCAAAATTCTGTAAAGCAATTATCCTTCAATTAAAAAAGTTAAAAAAAGAGATAGTGCGTGTCAAGTATCTGTAGAAAGTTCCCAGGGACCTAGCACTTGCTCAGCTTCCTTTTGTGAAATGGGGACGGCAGTAGAGTTGTTCTGAGAACTGCATGGTGTGTGTGCAGAATACTCGGCTCAGAGCTGGCAGCCAGTAAGCACAGTTAGCTGATATAAGGGTGACCAAAAGTGTTATGGAGAAAATGAGAGAGAAACTGGGGTCAGGGGAGCAGATGACATTGGGCCTAGTCTGACTGGAGCTTGGTTTGTATCTGGGAAGGTGCTGGGAATAACCTGAGTGGGAGATGACCAAAGCCTGGGATAAGGTCAGGGCAGTTGGAGCAGAGAACTTTTAAGGCAGTGTGTCAGAACTTTGATAGTAGGCTGGAATAAAATAGAGAAGTTGAACATTGTTTTTTGAACATTCAGGCTTACAATATTCTAAAATTTTCTCTTTCTTTTACTGTGTTTAATTTTGAGTTGTTAACTCAGTAGTCAAGCCTGCTGCTGCTGCTAAGCCGCTGCAGTCGTGTCTGACTGTGCGACCCCATAGACGGCAGCCTACCAGGCTCCTCCGTCCCTGGGATCCAGTCAAGCCTAGGATGTCTTTTAAAGACTGCTCTAAGACACAGATGTACAGAACAGACTTTTGGACTCTGTGGGAGAAGGCGAGGGTGGGATGTTTCGAGAGAACAGCATCGAAACATGTATATTTTTCTATGGTGAAACAGATCACCAGCCCAGGTTGGATGCATGAGACAAGTGCTCGGGGCTGATGCACTGGGAAGACCCAGAGGGATTGGGTAGAGAGGGAGGTGGGAGGGGGGATCGGGTTGGGGAATACATGTAAATCCATGGCTGATTCATGTCAATGTTTGACAAAAACCACTACAATATTGTAAAGTAATTAGCCTCCAACTAATAAAAATAAATGGAAAAAAAAAAAGACTGCTCTAAGAAACTCAGTTGGGTGGAGGCAATAGGCAGTGTCACCTTGTCTACTGATGTAGAGTGAAGGAAGGCTGAAGACCAAGGGAGAAGCCCAGATGGACCTCCAGAGGCCAAAGAAATATGCTGAATTCAGAGAAAGTGAAAGTGTTAGTCCCTCGGTTGTGTACAACCGAGTCTTTGTGACTCCATGGACTGTAACCTGCCAGGCTCCTCTGTCCATGGAATTCTCCAGGCAAGAATACTGGAGTGGGTTGCCGTGTACCTCTCCATGGGATCTTCCTGACCCAGGGATTGAACCCGGGTCTCCCACATTGTGGGCAGATTCTTTACTGTCTGAGCCACCAGGGAAGCCCCTTGAATTTGGAGAAAGAGTATTTAAATCCAGAATGGTGATGCCCTGAACTGAAAAGGACATCGATTGTTGTAACAAATGATGATCCATTTTATCAAAAGTTGTGAAGAGGCTAAAGAGTTTCCTCTATTCCATCAATGTTATCCATAAGAATATATTAGCTCTGCAGGTACAGTTACTTTTTTTTTCTTTGGTGGAACTATAACCTTTATAATTTTAGTTGTGTGGACATTACATCAGTTGAATACTTAGTCTTGTTCTGGACCAGTGACATTCTAGAATGTATAGACAGTAGAATGAGTGCATCCCTCTGGTAAGGGTGACTCTTATCTAAGTTTTGTGGCATCTGTTGGCTTCCTTGCCAGGCCCATCCTGGGGAGCGTGAAGCTGCTGCTGAAAATATATGACTCTTTTTTTTTTGCAGGGCTGTTTGATTAATTTGATATCTTCTGAAGTCATCAATTGGCCCTCAACATGGATTTGGTTAGTTTTACCATCATCTTTTAGTGCTGCTCTTCAAACTGCATTATTTATTTGCTGAGCTGCCACAGATTTTGCATTGCTGAAGATCATTGGCAGGAGCACAGGGATAAATATTATTAGATACAATAACCATCTCTTTCCAAAGAGAACTTTGGACCCTTTTGGGTGTCTGATCAGCCAAAGTTGCGTTCCTGAAAGAGATGCTGCCTGACTTTATAGTATACGAAGAACAATGAAAGAATCTTTCCTTTATTTGTAAAATTATCCTTAATGAATGTCCTTCATTCCTAGTTCATTGCTGTTTGTGACATGACGTCATTATAAAGTGGAGGAGCTTAATGCCAGTTTACCTGGCTCTGTTCCCTCCTTCTAAGTAGACTCACCTTATAATGAAAAAACCAGAACAGGTGGCTGCCAGAGGCTAAGGAGAGATGGAAGTGAGGAGCTATTGTTTAACGGGTAGAGATTTCAGTTTTGGAAGATGAAAAAGTTCTGGAGATCCATTGTCACAACAATCAGAATATGTGTAACACTATTGAACTGTACATTTAAAAACGGTTTAAGGTGGTAAGTTTCATATTTTGTGTGTATGTATGCTTGTAATCATAATTTTGAAGAAAAAACAGTGAAACCAAAGCAAAAGAAAGAAGTGGGCTCCAGCCCAAAATGAGAGTGGACAAACAGCTGAGCTCTTCTTTCTCTGGTTACTCTGCTGGGCAGCTCGTTCCCTCGCCCCAAGGACTGTTGCCCCAGGAGTGATTGCAGGCCTCAGTGTCTATGCCTGCTCTGCTTACATTTTTCCTTTTTTTTAAAAAAAAATTTATTGATTTCTTTTTGGCTGTGCTGGTTCTTCATTGCTACTCGAGCTTTTCCTCTAGTTGTGAAGATCAGAGGCTACTCTCAGTGGTGGCACATAGATCTCATTGTGGTGGCTTCCTGGGTGGAGCACGGGCTGTCTAGGGCACGTGGCCTTCAGTAGTTGCGGCTCCCAGGCTCTCGGCCACAGGCTTAGTCTCTGTGGTGCAGGGGCTTAGTTGCTCCGTGGTATGTGGGATCTTCCTGGACCAGGGATTGAACCCCTGTCTCCTTCACTGACAAGTGGATTCTTTACCACTGAGCCATCAGCGAAGCCCCTTATGTTCTTCCTTGATCAGCTGCTCACTGTGGGAGGATGCAGTCACTCGCATGGTTGATCTCTTTGCCACTGGCTCCACCCAGATCCAATGGCTGGAGGAAGAGGAAGGCACGTTTTGAATACTGTAAGATAGGGCTTTGAGGAATGTGGTCCTTCCTGGACTTACTTGGACTGAGCTGAATGCAAGTGAAGCAGCCTAGAGCTTAATTTTTTTTAAAGTGACCACTATAGATTTTGTTTTATTTGATTGTTTAACTCAACGTCAAAGATTCAAATTAATTTTCCTTCTGTATTCATGGAAATGAATTAACATCAGCTTTCATACAGGCTGACTCCTGTTTTATTGTATATTTATCTGTTTATTCACTTTATTCTTTGTCTTCTATATTTCTCTGTATTCATTCCTACATGATCATCCGTTTCAATGGCTTTGGTTGGTATCATTTTACTAATACATGCCCCTATTAATATTTAGTTTTTATAGTGAGTTTGTTTCTGTGCATATATTTTAAAATTAATTTTGCTTTACAATGTTGTGTTAATTTCTACTGTACAGCAAAGTGAATCAGCTACATGTATACATATGACAGTGACAGTGTTGCTGAGTCATGTCTGACTCTTTGAGACCCCATGGACTGTAGCCCACCAGGCTTCACTGTCCGTGGAATTCTCCAGGCAAGAATACTGGAGTGGGTAGCCATCCCCTTCTCCAGGGGATCTTCCCAACCTAGGGATCAAACCTGGGTCTTCTGCATTGCAGGCAGATTCTTTACTGTCTAAGCCACCAGGGAAGCCCCACGTATACATATAGCCCCTCTTTTTTGGATTTCATTTCCATTTAGGTTATCACAGAGCGTAGAGTAGTGTTCCTGAGCTACACAGTAGGTTCTCATAGTTATCTGTTTTATATATAGTGTCAGTACTGTATATGTGTCAATCCCAATCTCTCAATTCATCTCACCCCCACATCCCCCTTGGTGTCCACACATTTGTTCTCAAGGTTCAAAAAGTCTCCTTCAGCCTCCACAGACTTTGGAGGAGGGTCTACTTTGTCTCCTCTCTTCCCCATGTTACTACATCTGCAGGGTTAGACAGTGTTGTACTAACCGCAGTTACCTTGCCAGTTGGAGAATCAAAACACAGAGGAAAAAGCCATCTGAAAAGTGCTCCACTTGCAGCCAACAGTAAGAAAGTGAATGTCATGCTGTGGGACTGGAGATGTAGACAAATTACTCTGAAATCCAGGTTCAGTTCGGTTCTTTTGGTGATCTATGTGAGGACCTAGATGGATGCAAAAGCATTTCCCCAAAATACCTCTGGGTAGAATCACTTACTCTCCAAGCCATGGGAACTTTGAATCATAAGGGGAACAAACTCGGATTCAGGATCAGAACTCAGCAGTTGAGACTTAAAATAAGTGTTGTTTTTCTTCTTTAGAGCTGCAGTGAAGGTGCTTATGCTGTTGGAATGGTGAGCTTACTCTGTTACACCTCATGTTACTGAATCATCATCCTTGAATATCCTCAGTGGGAACTGAGCGCTCTCCCTGAGCTTTGGCAGTAGTAAAAACACCCCTTAATTAGTGCCTTCCCTCATTATTTGTGACAGTAGCCCTTGCCATGATAGGGGCTTAACCACTTGTGTTATTCATCCTCACAAGGTCTTGCCTGTGAGATAGACGCTGTCTGAAGGCAGAGACTAGGTCTTAGTTATCTCTATTCATCCTCCAGCAAGTGCCTGCTCTCAGAGGAAGCTTAATAAATTGTTAAATTGAATCAAAACAGAAAATCTATGTAGGTTTATCAGGTTAAAAACATTGCTTCTTCTGGATCTACATCTTTGCTTCTACTTTGTACCATAAAATAAATGCTACTTTTGATGCGAAACCATCAGACCTAAAACTTACTGCTGACACAGATGAGGAAAGAGCTCTTTGAAAAAAAAAAAAAGTGAAATGTGAGTATCTATGATTATGACATTTTTTTGTAGTTCAGAAACAAGTACGTATATCTTGCAGCAGTGAAAGATCATCTGTTCTCTGTGACACAGTTTTCCTTTGATTTTCCTTCAGTTTCTTTCTCATCAGTGAGGCTTCTTGCTATTTTGATCAAAAGTCCAATGGGTTGATTTTCTTATTTATGAAGTAAAAGGTTTAATTATGGGCACAAAGCATTTCCAAATTGCATTTGAATGACCTTCTCTCTCCTTACTCAATGTCAATCAGTCACTTAAGAAGACTGCTTTGCTTTCCCGTCTGTAGCTTTCATGTGTCATACATCTCTCTCCTGTTCCTTCTCTTGCATATTATGCTTTCACATTCTTTTTATTTTCTTTCAGTTCTTCTCATTTCCAACATTCTCCTTGTGATTTTTTTTTTTTTGGTTTTTGTTGTTCCCTTCAAGAAAATTGCCCTTCTATTAAAAGAAGTGCCAAGATCTCTCCAGAAGCAGACAGGCATGAAGTGCTGATGGCCAAGGTGAACATTCAGATAATTTGAAGGGCAGGATAAAGCCGTATTGGTCAGTATTACACGGATATCTTTTATCATCACCATACAAACTCAGTTTTCCTTTAAGACAGCCTCCTACTAATTATGTCCAAATAAGATTTATGAAAAGCGTGTGATTTAATCTTTTTGCTTCATCTGACGTTGAGTCCACAGCAACTAGATGTAGCCTGATGTCTTTATATTTTTAGAGTGTGAGAAGTAAGTATTAGTTAGGAAAGTTCATTTAAACACCTGGCAGATGACAAGATCAAAGATGCACTTGAGGAGGGAGTCTTGGGTTTTTCCTGCTGTGAGCTTTTGTGACAGCTCTCCGGAGATCCGAGTGTCACCTTTACCTCTCTTACGCGGGGTCCTCCTGGGCAACATGTATAAGTTCATACTCAGCTGACTTGGGTTCTTTTGTGCCGGATTCTAGTGAAGCCAAAAATAGGGCAACTTTAATATCTTCCTCCCTGTCACATTCAAGGCCTTTTCTCCTTGGAGAATATTTCTAAGTTCTGTCTCGGTCTGCTGCAGACCCTCTCACTCATCTGGTTCCCTTGGTTTCCACCCTCTTGTTATTCACCCAATTTTCCTGCTTTACCCAGCTTGTCTGGGTGGATGCCTCTTCGGGTGGGTTGCCTGGCCTTTTGACTTTGTGAGTCCCCGAGGCCCTTTGTTTCTGTCTCTATGCAGTGCGGCCTCCCACGTCTCACCCAGGCTCCTAGTAAGTGCAACTCATTCCAGCCTGGAACCAGTGCCTCAGGTTCCTCCTAGCTGGGAGTAGAGAGAAGTCAGACTCTACTGTTAGTCTTGGGATATGAATACGTTAACTTGAAGGTATATGTAATTAGTGGTGAAGAGCACAGGCTCTGGAGCCAGACTTCGTGGGTTCGAATCCCAGGTCTGGCCCTTATGAGCTGTGTGATCTTGGGCAAATTACTTACTCTTTCTTGCCCAGTTCTGCACAGCGGAGGTAATAGTTGTACCCACTTTACATAGCTGATAATGAGGAGTAAACAAGTTAGCTCATACAAAAGGTTTAGAATGTGTGTCTACTGTATAGTGAGCACTATATAGTGTTAACTGTTACTAAAGAAATCAAAGCCCACATCCACTGAGTTCTGACTCTGTCGAAAAGAAGGCAGGTGGATTAGATTCATGTTTATCAAAAGCAGATCCACGAGTTCACTGTGAGAAAATTTAAATCTTGTGCTTGCATTTGGATGCGAATGCACATCCATCAGGCAAGCATATTTTGGATTATTCGGGTGATTCCTTAGAGCTGAGCGTGCCGCGTGATTGCATTGTGTTTATGGTCACGTTCTCATGCAGTGAAGGCTGTGACATTGAGGCAGGCAGGCTGCAGCGGGGCAGGCCGGCAGTGGCTCGTGGAGCGCAGAGGGGAGGGGGGTGGAGTCTGAGCCTGCCGGGCTGTCAGGGGCCGGCCCTGCTGCAGTCAGCTCAGCAGCCACATAGCGACTGCTTGTGTCGATGTAGATTTTATTGGAACTGTGTTTAATTTGTGAGTTCGTTGTGGTTTTATAGTCTCATAAAAGAGCTCTCAGGGTTAGGGGTTTATATCTAGTCTTAGGGTTGTAGTTATTTAAGTAACACTAGAATAAAAATAATTTATTAGCACTGGAGGATCATAAGAGTTCTTATCTTGTAAAAGGGATCTGCCTTATATTCCTGAAACTTGAGAAAGGCAAGATCAATCAGTGGTTCCCAAATGCCAGTTCACAAATAGTGCTGGTCAGGTTATTAAAGAAAAATTCCTTGGGGAACTTGTCAGAAATACAGACTCCTGGGCTGTGTCCTGAAGCTTCTGAGCCGGGTGTGTGGATCTGTATCATTGCTGTATTGCTCAGGTGATTCTGCGAAGCAACAGGTTTTGGCCTCTTTGGAGGCCAAATGTTCTCAATGTTCTTCATGGTCCTAGGATCTTGGGATCCAGTGTCTTCATCTTCAAAATTGAGATAATAGTGCTTGTCCTGTTCTTACTGCACAAGAGAGTGGGGAGAATTAATGAGGCAATTTTCATAAGTATTCTTGAAAGAAAAGTACAATTTAAGTGTAATGTATTGAGGCCAGAATTGAACTAGATCGTCTCAGCAATGCAAATTGTTACCTCAGAGCAAAGAGGAGACTCAGGTCCATAGAGAGCATTGGCAGGCTGAGTTTTGCTTCCAGAGTTCCAGTTCCCAAAATTGTTGATCCACCTTTGACCTGGACTCAAGGCCCGTGGAACCCAGTACCTTACAGTGAGATTTACAAATCAGGGACTTGGTGGTGATAGAGGCAGGCAGGCTGGACAGGGAGGTTTCATTTCTTTGGGCTGCATTAACAGAGAACCGTACATTGGGTGACTTAAGAGAAATGTACACCCTCACAGTTCTGGGGGCTGTAGGAGAAATCATAGTGTCGGCAGGGTGAACTCCTCATTGAGGCTCTAAGTGGAGTCTGTTCCATGCTTCTGTTTTAGTTTCTGGGGATATGGGGAGTCCTTGATGTTCCTTAGCTTGGAGATACTCCTTAACTTGGAGATGCTCACTCCAGTATCCACTGTCATTGTTTCATGACCGTCTTTTCCCCACGAGTCTCTGTTTTCACATGGTATTCTCTCTCTGTTTCTCTCCCCTCTGCTTACAAAGACACCAGTTATATTGGATTAAGGGTCCATCCTGCTCTATTATGACTGTTTTTTTTTTTTAAGATTGTTTTTGATGTGGACTATATTTAAAGTCTTCATTGACTCTGTCACAATACTGCCTCTGTTCTATGTTTTAGGTTTTTTTTTTTTTTTTGCCATGAGGTATGTGGGATCCTAGCTCCCCAACCAGGGATTGAACCCACACCCCCTGCATTGGAAGGTGAAGTCTTAACCATTGGACAGTCAGGGAAGTCCCTGACTTATTTTAATTTTACTAATTACATATGCAATTCCAATTAAGTCACATTCTAAAATACTAGAAGTTAGTACATCAACATATCTTTTATGGGGAACACAGTTCAGTCCATAACACCATTTATCTGATTACATGGTCTGACATGAGATATTTCAGAGTGAATTCATTTCCTCAAATTGATTTGAAATGCAGAGGGCATCACCCCTTGGAAGCCATGTTATCTGTCATGGTGAGGTCCCTGCAGAAACTGTAACTACTGGTTTTAGCTCACAATATACTAGAAGCAGAATTTCTTATAAGGGTCCTACAGAATCTAACCAATGCACCCAAAAAGGTTTCAGTGAGAAAATATGTTCCAAGTTTCAACGTTGAGTTCTAAGAACGTATTTCTCTCCGTTAGCTCATAGATATTTCATTCTTGTGTTTACTGCTCTCATCTTGATTCTTATGTACATGTTTACATTCCTCCCCCATTTTTTTGGTGTGTTCTTTTCTGTTTTGGTACTGATGCTGCCTTTTATTTTGTTATCATATCTTAAATCCTTTGTGGAAAGAGGGTAGCATGGGGAAGAGACATGCTCTATGCTATAAATAGTCTTTTTCTCATCTCTGCATTAAAATTTACTTTTCACAATCCTATTTTCTCAGCATCTTCTCTGAAGTTCTAAGTATACCTAGCCATCCAGTATATGAACTTCTCTATTGTGTGTATGGAGTTCTGGTGCGTTCCATAGTATTGAGTCAGAGGTGCTCTCAAAAATGAGAAAAGTAGGATATTCTGAGGGGTTGACAGTGTGTTTTCTTCAAATTGTATTGTGTAAATAAAGTCTCGGTGCTGGCTGCAGATCTCAGCCCTCTTCCTCCTGTTGCAGGCTTTGATGATCCATTGTCTTCTGTTTGAGGCTAGCCCTTGGCCATGATACCATATGGCCCTTCCTTTAGATGCCAAAGAGTTTATGGAAAATGACTTAAAATTTTTCTATTAAAAAAATCATGTTTTATGTCAACGTTATGGTAGTCACAGGTATCTTAATATGTCATTTATGTTCATCATTACTTTGCAATTATGGTGAGGTCCCTGCAGCATGGATCCATTCCTCAGTCTTCCTATTTAATGAGAGACTAAAAAGGCATATTTACAATTGTATCACAAATTTTAAAAATTATTTGATAATGGTATTTAAATATAATGGTTTCTGAAATCAGCTAGTAGGTATTGGTAAAATGCCCAGATATCTTCAGAATAATCAGTTTTGAATAAAATCAGTGACCTTGGCCTTTCTTTTTTCTTAGATTAAAAGGGATCATTAGTTCAGGTCCTCTGAGAAGCAGTCAAGATGGGATTATGCATATGAGAGGTTTACTGGGAGTTGGCCTGGGAAGGATAAAGGGCAGGGGGCAGGAGTGGGCTAGGAGAGCTTTCGGACTCCAGTGCAGGTCTGACTTCTGTGAAAGGAGGGGTGGAAGGAACGAGGACTGGTAGGAAAGGATGCAGGTGACAGCTCAGTTCTGAGGTGGTTTTGGCCAGGCTGATTGTGAATTCTTGAGCCCAAGTTGCCCACTAGAGGACCCTTCTGCCACACAGGCCTGAGCCTGCCCTGGTACCCCCACCCCCACGCCCGGCCGCTGTCTGAGAACAGCCCAGAGACACAGACTCATGCACACTGCACAGATGTGCTGATGGATCCACGAGTGGAGGGTGGGTAACCCATACTCCCCGACAGCAGGATAGCTAAGCAAGTAATTCCATGGCCTTCATGAAGATCTCTCTAGGGGTCCATGAACGTAGATGGTAAAAATTACATACTTGTTTTCACTAACTGAATTTTAGTGTCCTGTCTAATCATGAGTGGAGCCAGTAGCTCTAGTAGTATTAGCAGTAACTGTGTCTTTCTCACCAATAAATATTACAGATAATTTCATATCAACCTCATGGTTGTCACAGTATCTTAATATGTCATTTATGCTTATCATCACTTTGAAATTATGGTGGTTATTGGATCTGTTCCTCGATCTTCTTATTTAATGAGAGAGTAAAAAGGCATATTTACTATTGTATTGGGTTTTCCTCATAGCTCAGTTGGTAAAGAATTCGCCTGCATTGCAGGAGACCCCGGTTCAATTCCTGGGTTGGGAAGATCTGCTGGAGAACGGTGAGGTTACCCACTCTATTATTCTTGGGCTTGCCTTGTGGCTCAGCTGATAAAGAATCTGCCTGCAATGTGGGAGACCTAGATTCGATCCCTGTGTTGGGAAGATCCTCTGGAGAAGGGAAGGGCTACCCACTCCAGTATTCTGGCATGGAGAATTCCATGGACTGTATAAGTCCATGGGGTTGCAAAGAGTTGGACACAACTGAGTAACTTTCACTTCACTATTGTACCACACATTTTTAAAATAATTTGATAATGGTATTTAAATATAAGGGTTTCTTTAGCATTTTATACATCTTATTTTATGCATTTATAAACATGATCCCAAGAAGAGGTCTGTAGTCCTCTCTGACAGGCAGAGGAGTCCAGTACACAGAAATGGTTAAGAACCCTTCATGCAGATAGTTTTCAGTAGAACCATTTCAATTGTATTATATTAGTACAATTATCCTTTACCTGGCTCCAAATGTCTGAGAATGGTGGCCCCAGTCCTCATGAGAATACGTTATCGTGGAAGATGATTTATTAATTCGACAGTGACCCTCGTCTGCAGTGTCCCTCCAGGCCCTGGGTGGGGCTAAAGCTGCAGCAGTGAGCAACACCGGCATCCCCTCCCTTGGAGAGTTTAATCGACTAACAGGAAAGACAGTCATTAAACATGAACAGTTATGGTTATATTACGGTGTGGCGCATGATCTTAACAATATGGGAACCTCAGGATTCTTTGGGTGCCCTGGGAGAGGGACCTGTGTAGGGGTCAGAACAGACCTCCCTGAAAAGTGCCTTTTGAGCTGAGCCTGAAGAATGAGAGGAGTGAGCTGGGAAAAGAGGAGGTGGAGATAGAAGTTAAAGTGTAACTTTATGTATAATTTGATGGTAAGACACACTTAACTCTTAAGAGTTGAAATCATGCAGACCTTAAAAGCCGCGTGAAGATGTTTAGACTTTTCTCCAAAGGCAGGAAGAAGCTTTGAAGGGGTTTTAAGCAATATTTTTGAAGTTTCCTTTCAAAAATATTTACCTGGAAAGAAACAAGGGAGGCTGTTGTGGTACTAAGATGAAAAGAGATGGCAGCCTCCTAGGAGGAACATGGTGGGAGAAAACAAGTAAGACAATCAAGCTATTCTTTTTGATTTCTTTTTGGCTCTGTGAATGAGCTGGGTCTTGAATTTCTGTTTGTTAATCTATCGTAGAGTGTGCATTACCATTTTGGAAGCAACTTTCATAGAGTTAAGATGTTCATAGTAGCTGCACTTCACTCCCAGATCTACTGCAGAGGTCTCTGTGTGAACATAAAATCTCACACAAATCTTGGAAACTATTTCCCCATAACGTTGGACCACAGAGAAAGTGGATGCCGTTTGTTTAGGTTCTCTTTATGCACATTTGTTACTTGCTGCAGTGTGGATGGCCTTTAGACTTCTATATTAAGAAGAAAATAAACTTATCATTAATAATGTAGATGCTTATATTGCCAATTAAACAAAAGGTCTCTGGCTGCTTCTTCATAGGAAACTTGTAAATGGGTTCCAGGTTTGTTTGTTGCTGGGTAAAAACAAATCCATTTTGGTTGATGGCTAATTCAGGGCCATGCGTGGTTAGGCAACTCATAAAAGTGTTTGTATGGAAATGAGTCTCAGATAATCAGATTTTATTTCTAGTGTCTAATTGATGCTCAGAGCTTTGGGATTTAATTATGTCAGTTGAAAAAATGCGATTCAATTTCTCTTCCTCCCTTTTAAACATAGCTGCAGACTCAACTTTAATTCATAAATATACAAGACATTATAAATAGATGTTTTATGACACAGTACCTGGTACCCATTAGATATTCAGTAAACGTTGACTTCTTCTCCTAATTGAATGAAAATATATTAATAAAAAACCTATACAAGATTTTGCTTCTGGTTCCTCTGTTTCTTGTGTAGCAGTTGACTTGGTACAAATTTGTGATTACTCCAGAGAAGTAAATAATTTAAGTGGGAAATTGTTTTAATGAGAGGAGACTTGTGTTTTCTAGTCATCCAGGCAGGCTGGCTTGATTGTCATGTTGGGTGTTTGCTCTAGTAGGAAGTGAGGCAGCTGGGTATCCTTTGGGATCTGAGGCCCGATGAGTAGAGTGTGTGCAGGTGGAATATGAATTCTGCCTTCTCCCTTCGCTCCCAACACCCAGCTTCCAGGGGACCTGCATGGCTTCTTTGCCTCATCTTCATCACTTAGTGTGTCCTTCTTCTTTCACCCAGCTTAATGTCTTCAGAGTTCATCTATGTTGTAGCAAGTATGGGTATTCATTTCTTTTTACAGCGGGGTAATATTCCAGTGTATCATTAAACCACACTTTATGCGTTCACCAGTTGATGTATATTTGAATTGTTTCCACATTTGGCTACTTTACATAGTGCTGTTATGAACATTAGTGCTGTTATGGACAAATATTTGTTCGAGGGGCTGTTTTCAGTTCTTTTGGATATCTATATATAAGAATGGAACTATTGAGTCATATGGTAATTTATGTTTAATTTGTTGAGGAATGGCTACATTGTTTTACACAGTAGCTTTATACTTTCCATTTCTACCAGCAGTGTGTGAGGTTCCAGTTTCTCCACATCCTTGCCGACACTGTTATTCTCTGTTTTATTTTTTGTTTTGTTTTCAATATGCCTTCCTAGTGGGTATGAAGTGGTGTCTTACTGTGACTTTGATTTGCATTCCCTAATGACTGATGGTGTTCAGTACCTTTTCCTGTCCTTCTTGGCCATTAGTGTACATGCTACAATCTGGACAAACCTCAAAACATTAAGCTAAGTGAAAGAAGCCAGACACAAAAGGTCACATATGGTATGCTTCCATTTATATGAAATATCTAGAATAGGTAAGTCCATAAACACAGGAAGCAGATTAGTAGTTGCCAGGGGATTGGGGGAGGGGAGAATGGAGAATGACTGCTTATTGGGTATAGGGTTTCCTTTTGGGTTGATATAACATATTTTAGGATGAGGTTATGGTTATAAAACTTTGGGAATGTGCTAAATGTCACTGAATTGTATACTTTAAAATGGTCAATTGTAGGTTTTGTGAATTCTTTGCTGTTGTTGGTCAGTCATTAAGTTGTGTCCAACTCTTTGCGATCCCATGGACTGCAGCACACCAGGCTTCCCTGTCCTTTAGTGTCTCCTCGAGTTTGCTCAAATTCATGTCCATTGAGTCAGTGATGCCATCCAACCATCTCATCCTCTGTTGCCCCCTTCTCCTGCCTTCAATCTTTCCCAGCATCAGGGTCTTTTCCAGTGAGTCGACTCTTCACATCAGGTGGCCAAAGTATTGGAGCCTCAGCTTCAGTGTCAGTCCTTCCAGTGAGTATTCAGGATTGATTTCCTTTAGGATTGACGGATTTTGTGAATTCTGCCTCCATAAATAAAAAAGCGAAAACACTTGGTTAGTAGTTGAGTCTGGATGTCAAGTTCTAGCAGTGTGGTGGCCTGAGTATGGATTTCCGTCTCTTGTTACAAACTGAGAAATTTTGCATAAATCAAAACAAGGTGTAAAATATGCAACTGGGCTTGAAAGGAAAGATGTTGTTGCTGGGGCAGCAGCTTGAGGCTGGGGCAGGAGCCGAGAAAGACGTGAGAGCTCCAGGCATGCCTTCATTTTGCAAGAACCCACAGCTCAGAAATGAGCACCGACCACTGTTCCGCGTGGGTGAACCCCCTGCTCTGCTCAGCACAGGCAAACAGAAACTCCTCACCTGTGGGGACACTTCTGCAGTGCAGGCTGCCCAAGACTCTTGGGGAAAACAGCATCCACTGAAATACCCATTCCCATGAGAAACTACAGATCACACACGGACACATCTCAGCATGAGGTGAAAGTAAGCAGACATGACAGACAGGAGGGTTAGCATCTCAAGAACTTGGGAAAACAGAAGTATGTTTGAAATGATTAAAGAATAAGGACATTGAGATTGGTTCCACCGCTTTAATAAAATGTTTCCCCATTTAATAAAATGTTGAACAGCTGCTCCAAGGGAGTGTGTGCAAAGTTTGCTTAAGGGATTTAAAAGGGGAAAGATGGAGGTTGTTCTCCTACTGTCCTGTAGTGATCTGGCAAGGCAGTTGTTTTCTTTTTTTTTCCTAAGGATCAAGAGCTCAGGGGAACTTTCTTTTTGAGTAATCCATTTAGATGGCAGAAAAGTTTGCCTTTGAGTGTATTAACTGCGATGCTGAGGCGCTCTTAGCCAAAGATTTGCCTCCATTTCTCTTGAGAGTGCACCTTGGTATTTGCCCATTATTGTGAGAAGTGTTGTGTTAGGAACTGGTAAATAGAATTTTTGGAAACAAACCCTGAAGCTGCCTTGAAAACCACTTTATTCCTCATTCAGTGCTCCACTTCTAATTGATTTCATCTGTTGGTTGAGCCATGGCACTAGAAAAGTAGAAACTTCATGATGACCAAGTAGAGTCATGTCAGAAAGTTTAGATTAGGGTCATCAGCAAACATGAGACTTCAGTTACCTGATCACTAAGCCAGTCTTCCCTTGGTTTCATCCTATGATCAAGCCATGGCTTTTTATAGGTGGAAGTCCCAACATTTATATGAAGGAGAGGAGTGCATGGGGATCTTGCCTTGAAACTGAAGCAATCTATCACATGATGTTGAGGGAGAACAGACGGAACTGCAGATGTAGGCCTGATGGTTTTTATGGTTGCCACAGCCTCACCTGCATCTTGAGATGGTAAATGTTAGTTTCAGTGCATCTGGCCAGCAACACACACAAACAAATGTTAGTTTCAATGCATCTGGCCAGCAACACACACAAACTTGACTTTGCACTGAAAATTGGATGATACTGCAGTTCAGGAAGCAGTGGAGTTTCTATTAAAAATAAAGTATGCAGACCAAGCTCTTCTTTTTCACCAAGGGATTGAAAATCAGGTAGGTGGAAATGTGAAGAGAGAACTATAAGAGTGAGTCAGGGAAAATTTCAGGTCATCTGAGTGTGGCCTTGATGCTTCCTAGTGGTAAAACCATAGATCGAAAACCTTAGTGCTCAGAAGAATTTTCAAGGGTGTCTTAGGCAAAGTGAAGTGATTTTTTCCCCCCTCCCCATCTGGTGAAGAGGAGGGACATAGACAAGTTTTATGTTCCCTTGATGAGCAGTGTTGTATATCATGCTTCCCTTTTGGGGAAGAGAGGGAACACAGATGGAGGGATAGTTTCTTCTTCATTAATGCACCATCTCCTTCTATGTGGTTGAAGTTCATGACAGCCTTCTCATCATACAATCATACATGCAGTTTATGGTTTTTCAGTATGGTTATCATTAATAAATGATCCCAGGAAGATGTGTAGTTGATTACAAGATGTTTTCTTGGTAGCTGCCCAGTAGGTATCTCGTGTTATTCCTAACTTTGCTATCAGCTACTGACATCTGTAATGTTACTTGAAAGTAGAGATTAGGGTATCTGGGCTCTTTGTACCCTTCTCTGTAAATATCAGGACAGAGCCTTCAGAATTAATTGCTTCTTAGATGCACGATTACTGCTCACTTAGCCCTAAGCAAAGAAGTAGGTCATTCTATTCATCAGAATCTTACTGTTCTGTAATTATGTGAGGAGCAAATAATTATAGATAGGGTTTCTGTGTGATTTTAAAGCAGGTAAATTTAGCATCATCAGAGAATAATCTGTAGCTGGAAAAACTCAAGGTTCTTTAAAAAAAGCATGCAGACAACATTTAAACCTTGGTACGTTTTATTATTCTCAAATGTGTTATATAAGTTGGAAAAAAGCTTTGTCTGTTTCTTGGGCTGGAAAAGGCACTTATGATTAAATAACAAGGAAGAAAAAGAGCTGGTCTCCATTTATTTCTTGACACTACAGAAACACTGTAATTGAAATTTAGTTACATATGCTTTGAACAAAGGACTACGTTCTGATGTTTCATTTTTTATAGGTGGAACATACATTTCTCTTTTTATTGGTTAAGATAAAAATCAGGTTTCAAACTTTACTGAAAGATGTAAATGATGTTGAAAATGTGATTATTAAAGAGATTATATTTATAACCTTTTCAGAATTGAATGTGAGCTAAGTAGAATTGGCTGTGAAATATACCTTGCACAATGCTATATGGAAAGGGTATGTTTTTAAAATTCAAGTAGCCTGAAGTCTTTGATTAGAATTAATTTAGATAAATGGAGATGGCTTTTGCTCTGAACTTGGCCAGCTTGCCTGTCTTTCTTGCTTTTTCACTTCTGTTTTTTTCAGAGAGTTTGTTTTAATATACAAAATGAATAAAATTGGTATGCCAAAGTGCAGGCCTGCCTGTATGGTTGGCAGATTTAGACAAGTGTCTTAGTTTGCATTCCCCCTAAAAGCAAGATGGTGCTAGGAGTTTACTTGGGAATTGACCCCAGGAAGCATGGTGAAGGAGTGAGGAAGTGAGACGGGGAGGGTGGGGAGCCAATGCAAAGGGGCAAGCTCGTGAGTGGACTGCTGCTGGGGTTCCTTCTTGCTGGAGATTCTCTGAGGAGCTGTGTGGGACACACCTCAGAGATGAGGAAAAGGAAGGAATCTACCCGATGTGGTAGGCGGAATGATGGTTCTTCCAAAGAGGTCCACATCCTAACCCCTGGCACCTGTGAACGTGTGACTTTACACAGAAAACTTTGCAGATACAAGGGAGTTAAGGACCTGGGGAGGGAGAGGTTATCACAGGGTCCTCCTAAGAGAGAAGCAGGAGGGTCAGAGTCAGAGAAGAACTATGACATGGGGAGCAGAGCTTAGAGAAAGAGAGAAATTTGAAGTGCTGTGCTATTGGCTTTGAAGATAGATGTAGAGGCCGTGAGCTGACGGATTCAAGACAGCTGCCAGGAGCTGGAAAAGGCAAGAAACATGTTCTCCCCTGGAGCTTCCAGAAGGAACCAACCCTGCCGACATCTTGATTTTAGCCCATGAGACTGATTTCGGACTCCTGCCCTTCAGAAATGTGAGATCAGAAATTTGTGTTGTTATAAGCCGTTAAATTTGGGGTAGCAGCAATAGGAAACTAATATACCCACCAAATCGCAGGTCTTGTTGATTGAGGATGGCCTCTAGGGCAGTAGTTCCTTGGTGCTTCTAGCCAGCCGCACACAACCTCCTACGATGGATGGACAATCTCAGGCAGAGAGTGCCTGCATAGGGTGGCAGCAACTCTGCAGGGCAACCTCTGCATGGGCCAGGGCACCAGTGGGCTTGGCTGTACCTGGACAGAGGATTTGATGGATAGAATGTGGAAACATCCTCATGAACACTTGGAAGTAGCTATGCGGGGTTGTTTCATATCAACAGCCCAGGTTTCTGAGCCCCTCTGACTGTTTCTTTACTGTCTCTTCTCTTCCCATTCTCTTCTGATGGCCTTTAAATATTGAGGTTCCTAGGCATTATGATCTTGGTCTTGTCCAGTCTTCCTCTGGGATAGCTAATTGTATGTGTCAACTTGCCTGGGCCAACTTGACTGGCCAAAAGCTGTCGAGACCTTTTTTTCCCAGGTGTGCTTAGAAGAGTGTTTTTGGATGAGATGAACACTTGGTAGATGGAGTATAGTAGATTGCCTTTCCTAATGTGAGTGGCCCTCATCCAGACAGCTGAAGGCCTGACTAGAATAGGAAGGTTGACCCTCCCCTGAATAAGAGAGAGTCCCTCCTGCCTGACTGCCTTCAAGCTGGAGCATTGGTTTTTTCCCCTGCCTTTGGACTTGAACTGAAACATAGCTTTCCTGGGTCTCTCGTTTGCCAGTTCACCCTGTGGACCTTGGATTTGTCAACTTCGATAATTGCATGAATCAATTCCTTATGATATATGCCTTTATATATATATGTGTGTGTGTGTGTGTGACATTTATGTATATAAAACATATATATAATATATAAAACATGTCTCTAAGCATAAGTTTATATACATCTATCTACCTATCTGTATATCTCATATTGGTTTTGTTTTTCTGGAGAGCCCTGTCTAATATACACTCTGTACTCCAGAGTGATTTTCTCTGCTCTTAACTTCAGCTTCTATCAATAGACTGGTCAAACCCAAACCTCAGTCTTTAGCCTGGATTTCTCCATATCCAAATTTTAAACTGCCAATAGAGACAGCCCCATGGATACTGTGTTGATACTTTAAGCTCCACATATTCATAGTAAAACTCATTATCATTCCCCTAGGAATCTGCTCCTGCTTTCTGTATTCTGTCTTTTTCCATCACATCTCCATGTACTCTGATCCCATCCTAAATATCCTCAGCACTGCTCATTATGAGTTTTAAACCTTCAGGATTTCTGCCATTTAGTGCTGTTGTTTCCCAATGGAGAGCAACCCTGGCACCCAGGGCTGAGGTGGAAAAATCCTATAGCTGGGAAGGAACTAGGAGATCTTATTCTCATACAAACACACGCACACAGGGCAGGTTGAGGGAGAGAAAAAGACAGATATATACAGAGAGCAGCAGAGCCATTCAGACATGTAGAGTCTGATAGAGAGAGGAAAAAGGGGGAGGGGGAAAGAGGAAAACACAGACTACAGTTTTCTATAAAGAGATATAGAGTGAGAGACAGACCCATGTAGAGGCAGAGAGAGTGTTTATCAGAGATTGGAAACAGGGAAGACAATGTTAGAGAAAGAGGGAGTCGGAATAACAGGAGTGACCTGATACACCCTGTTCCCTAGAATTTGAAAAAGCCCCACTGTGTCTCCTGATCTGGTTACTCTGCCCACCTGCCCACATCCCTTCCCAGAGCAACCCACTGGCCTACTGGATAGGTGTATGCTTTATAGCCATAGGGTTCAAATTGCAGCGCAACTACTTTAAGCTACGTGACTTTAAGCACTTTATTTAAGCTTCATTTTCTTCATCTACAAAATGAGGGTAGTAATACCCACCTTGCAAGCTTTTTGTTAGATGCCCAACAAATAATTATTAGTTCAGCCAAATCATGATATCATCTGGCTCCCTTTATTGAAAGGGAATTTGTATGTGTCTGGGATAAATATAGCTAATAAAACTTTATTATCAGACATAAAGGAAAATTAAGAATACCCTTCTAAGTAAGCAGTATGGGAGACTTTTCAGCTAGTCTATTAAAAACCAGCCATATTTACAATTGACAGTATACATGCAAATGTTTTTTAATCTGCAATTTCTTTTTTATCCTCTCTGTCTTCCCTTTTTACAAACTACTATACAGTTGTGCTCATTTCACATGCTAGTAAGGTTATGCTCAAAATCCTTCAAGCTAGGCTTCAGCGGTTTGTGAACCGAGAACTTCCAGATGTACAAGTGGAGTTTAGAAAAGGCTGAGGAACCAGAGATCAAATTGCCAACATTCACTGAATCATAGAGAAAGCAAGGGAATTCCAGAAGGACATCTACTTCTGCTTCGTTGACTACACTAAAGCCTTAGACTCTGTGGATCACAACAAACTGTGGAAAATTCTTAAAGGGATGGAAATACGAGACCAACTTACCAATCTCATGAGAAACTTGTATGCAGGTCAAGATGTGACAGTTAGAACTTTACTTGAGACAAAACCCACTGCAGTGTTGTGAAGTAATTAGCCTCCAACTAATAAAAATAAATGAAAAAAAAAAAAAGAACTTTACTTGAAACAACTAACTGGTTCAAAATTGGGAAAGGAGTACCTCAACACTGTATATTGTCACCCTGTTTATTTAACTTCTGTGCAGAGTACATCATGTGAAATGCTGGACTGGATGAATCACAAACTGGAATCAAAATTGCTGGGAGAAATATCAACAGCTTCAGATATGCAGATGATACCACTCTAGTGGCAGAAAGTGAAGATGAACTAAAGAGTCTTTTGATAAGAGTGAAAGAGGAGAGTGGAAAAGCTGGCTTAGAACTCAACATTCAAAAAAATTAAGATCATGGCATCTGGTCCCATTACTTCATGGCAAGTAGATGGGGAAACAATGGAAACAGTGACAGACTTTATTTTCTTGGGCTCCAAAATCACTGCAGACAGTGACTGCAGCCTTGAAATTAAAAGACACTTGCTCCTTGGAAGGAAAGCTATGACAAACCTAGACAGAGTATTAAAAAGCAAAGACATCACTTTGCCAACAAAGGTCTGTATAGTCAGAGCTTTGGTTTTTCCAGTAATCATGTATGGATGTGAGAGTTGGACCCTAAGAAAGGCTGAGTGCTGAAGAACTGATGCCTTTGAATTGTGGCTCTGGAAGAAGACTCTTGA
This sequence comes from Cervus canadensis, assembly GCF_019320065.1. NCBI lineage: Eukaryota > Metazoa > Chordata > Mammalia > Artiodactyla > Cervidae > Cervus > Cervus canadensis. Next base: position 65,584,096 of record NC_057391.1, on the reverse strand, counting down.
GAGTCCCTTGGACTGCAAGGAGATCAAACCAACCAATCCTGAAGGAAATCAACCCTGAACATTCATTGGAAGAACTGATACTAAAACTGAAGCTCCAATACTCTGGCCACCTGGTACGGAGAACCGACTCACTGGGAAGGACCCTGATGCGGGGAAAGATTGAAGGCCAAAGGAGAAGGAGGTGGCAGAGGATGAGGTGGTTAGATAGCATCACCAACTTGATGAACGTGAACCTGAGCAAACTCTGGAAGACAGTACGGGATAGGGAACCCTGGCATGCTGCAATCCATGGGGTTGCAAGCAGCTGGACGTGAGTTAGTAACTGAACGAGCTAGGGGAGGGCAAATTGTTGCTCCTGGAATACCTGTATGCAGGAGGGCTCTGGTGAGTATGATGGAGAACTTGCTTTTAATAATCATAGTCTACTTTTTTTGCTTTTTGCTTTTCATTAGACCTTCCCCTGCATCTGGTTGTTTCCTTCCAGAAGGAGCTCACAGGCCTAATCATATTGCTACATTTTCATTCTTGCATTTGGTGAATTTTCAAGAAATAGAATCAGTAGGATGAAAATGAATCTGTAACTGTGGGCTGAGGAATTAACCAAGTGGAAGGGCCTCACCTTCTCCTGCTCCCCACTGTCAGCAATCTACCACCAACCTCCATTTGCAAAGGTTTACAAAATTTTGTAGAGCTTTTGGGGGTAAAATATATATATATTTTAATTTAAAAAGTACTAAAAGATTAGAAATAATTTGGAAAGTCTTAAAAGTATAGAGAATAAAAAATCATCCATAATTCTACAACTCATTGATGACTTCAGTTAACCTTTAAAGTACATCATTTCAATTATACACATAACATTTTTTTTCACATACATTTTTATCCACAACTGAGTTCACATTATACATATGCTATTTTTTTCGTTTGCAGTATATAATGGGAACAACACTGTACCATTAAGTATTTTTCTTTAAATAATGTTAATTTTGTATAATATTCCACTCTGTGGGCATAGCCTAAGGTTTTGTTTCCTTTTAAGTGTTTAAACCATTCCTTTATTGCTGAATATTGATGCTGTTTCCATGTGCTTTTCTATTATAAATAATGGTGCAGTGAAAAGATTTAAATAAAAATTTTTTATGCATTTCCATGGTTAACTATTTAAGGTACATTGCTTCTACAAATGAAACTTCTGAAAGCAAAATTTATACTTTTTAAAAAGCTTTTGATATCAATTGCAACGTCTCCTTGCAGCTCCGAAAAGTTGTGCCAATTCATACCTCCTTCTTCAGTGTGATGTCTCTTTGTTAAAAAAACTGCAGTTGTTGGTTCTCTTCTTCATAAAGAATCATATTTTCTTTTTATTAAAAATCTTTCCAACATTCTGTCTTCTAGCTTTTGCATTCTCTTATTGATTTCTGAGTTTCAAAACCATAATTGTGTTAGATTTATTTTTACACTGCCTTGAACATTTTGCTGAAAACAGTTTATAGCATCTCCATGAAAGAAAATCGTGTTTACTCAAAAGTTGTGAACTCATTTAAAAGCAATATACATTTGCTGAAAAAGGAAAAGGTACTTCCTGACTAATACCATGTCAGGGACCTTGGTGGATGCCTGAGAAACACAAGGTGTGATCCTTAAGGGTCTCACCTTCTCAGCTGGAGAAACATAACCAAGTTCACATACTCTGAAGAGTAGTTTTTCTCAACCTTGTTTAGATCCATGTCCCCTCGAACACTGTCTCACTGTCTCTGGTGTATCACTCACTCCCCAAGAAGAATTTGCCCAGCCTTCTTTCTGTAGTTCCTATTATAAACCACATAACTAGACTCACTGAGTGTGTTTTTTCAGATTATCTGTGCACATGTGCACATCCCATGCTGATGTGACTTCCCTCCCCTAGTGAAGAATTCCTATGTTAATCGCTTAAAGTAGGGCTCTGAAATTTATTCTAAGAACCTAAGATCTCAACAGTTTGCCAGTGAGACCTGGCTTGATAAAGCTTGAGTTAAAACATTTCTCTTGGCAGTGAATTTCCTACAGCTGGAAAGCCTGTGAGTGCCTTGGACCCTGATGCCATCTCTGCTTCTTTTCCCTCTTCTCTAACCTACCCCTGGGCTGCCATTCACAGGTAGTCAGCCGGCCCCTGCTCACCTCCTCCACGAGGGTCTCACACTAGCGTTCTGCTCCCATTTCTCTTTGCTAGTTTTTTTTTTAATGTAATATCCAGCTGATTCCCTGATTCCAAACATCTTGCTTCTGAAGTAATTGGCTCTCCTGCTCTGTCCCTCACTCTGTCAGTCCCTACCTTGCTGTTCTCATCCACATCTCATAGATCTGATATTCTAACCTATTTTCACTGGAGTTAGGTTCCCATGCCTTCTACTGACACAGCATTGACTATGATGCCTGGTCAGTGCACTGTGCATTTTAAGTGTTATTGAATGGATTAATGAATTGGAAGCATTCTCTTGCTTGAATTTCGCTTTATGTCTTGGGCTTAGTTGAGCCATGTTAACACAAAACTCATACCTCATTTGTCTTTCTTTCTTCCCTCCTGTTCTAGATTTCTTATTTTGGTTTTTTAGTCTCTCTCTACTAAGTTCTGTATTAGACACTTTGTACATGTTATTTCTAATCCTCACAACCATCTTGCAAGTATTACCATCTCCATTTCACATATGAGGAAAGTGAGAGTCTAAGAGGTTTGCTTGTTTCTCCAAAGTTACTTAGTGAATCAGTGGTTGACCTCACTTTTCCACGGAACCACTCCCAGAATCAGTGATCTGTGGCTGCAGTTCAGTTCACTCGCTCAGTCGTGTCTGACTCTCTGTGACCCCATGGACTGCCAGGCACGCCAGGCTTCCCTGTCCATCACCAACTCCTGGAGCTTGCTCAAACTCATGTCCATCAAGTCGGTGATCCCATCCAACCATCTCATCCTCTGTCGTCCCCTTCTCCTCCTGCCTTCAATCTTTCCCAGCATCAGGGTCTTTTCCAGTGAGCCAGTTCTAATGATCTGTGGCTTAGTTCTTGATTTTCCTGCACTTCATTCCCTTGACTCCAATATTATTCTGATTGAGCACCACCATCTTTGTCTGAATCCCAGTTGAGTCTTCCCTCAAAAGGAGTGGTGAGGGGAGGACAAACCCAAGAGGTCTTCCCAAGGTCCTGCTGTGAGAGATTGAAGCTGGGGACTGAAGGAGATAGAGGAGCCAAAGATATCTCCATGTCTTCAACCTGAGAGAGCAGAACAGCAGTGATACTGCCAAAAGAAATGGGTACATAGGAAGTCTTATTCCTGTAGGTTGTTTGTCAGATGGGGGTTGGAGTTCCAGTGGCTCTTTCCTCCCCGGTAAACCATGGCAAGTCTCTTAGTTTTTCTGAGTCTCAGTTTCTCCTTTTCCCTGAGCATCATCTTACCTGACTCTCATATTTATCATTAGTTTGCCTATCAAATGATGCAGTGCATCCGGACATGCTTTGTAAGGAGTAAGGCCGTTAGCTGTCATCACTGTTGTGGGACATGTTATTATTAAAGTCAGATTGTAAATGGAGACACTAGCTTCTTGGGTAAAATGTGTCTGTGCCAGGGGTCAGAAAGCTGTGACCCCCGGGTCAGATCTGGCCTGCTGCCTGTCCTGATACAGCCCATCAGCAAAGAATGTTTTCCAATTTTTAATTTGGTTGAAAAAAATCAAAAGAAAAATATTTGTGATGTAAGATTATATGAAATTCAAATGTCAGTGTCTATAAATAAAGTAGATTGGAACAGAGCCACACCCACTTATTTATGTACTATTTTCTGTGGCTTGAGGCATCAGCAGAGTCGAGTAGTTGTGACAGAGTTTGTGTGGCCTGCAGAGCCTAAAATATTGACTCCTTTTAGTAAGAGCGCCGCAGCCCTGGCCTGCCCATTGCACTGTCCTACCCCTGCTCTCCAACATTGATTCAACTGCAGAATTTCCGTTGAGCTTAAAAACTGACAAAGGTGATGAATAAAAGATAAGGAGAGGCGCTAACGGCTGTCTCAGCTGTGGGGAGGACCTTTCAAGGCGGCCTCCAGAATCAGTTATAGGAACATGGAGCAAGCGGCAAAGCCATCAGATGGAGCCATGTGGTCACCAGCTGACCTCATAGTCACATTCCGCCTCCCTTGCATCCTCCCAAGAATTTCTGAACCTTCTTAATGATCTTTGGGTATGATGTTGAAAAGGAATGGTGGGAGGACATTGGCCTTGTTCCTGCTCTTAGTGGAAAAGCTGCTAGTTTCTCGCCATTAAGTTATGATGTTAGCTGTAGATGTTACCAAGTTGAGAGTTCCCCTGTATTCCTAGTTTGCTAATTTTATAAAAAATGAGTGCTGGATTTTGTCAAATACTTTTTCTGTATCTATTGATATGATCATGTGATTTTTCTTCATTAGCCTGTTGATGTGATAGATTAATGGATTTCCAAATGGTAAGCCAAACTTGCATATCTGGAATAAATTCTTTGCATACATTTTTGGTTTTGATCTGCTAATATTTTGTTGAGAACTTTTGCGTTTGTGTTCATGAGAGATACTGGTCTGTAGTTCTAAAGACTATCTGGTTTTGGTTTTAGAATAATGCTGACCTCATATAAAGAGTTAGGAAGTTCCCTTCCACATCTTATCTTCTGGAAGAGATTGTATAGCATTGGCATAAATTCTTCCTTAAATGTTTTAATTCACCAGTGAACCTATCTGGGGCCTGCTGCTATTCTGGAAGGTTTTTAATTATTGATTCAGTTTCTTTAATAGGTATAGGCCTATTCAGTCTTTTTCTTCTTGTGTAAGTTTTTGCAGATGTATTTTTCAAGGAATTACTCCATTTAACCTAGGTTACCAAATATATGGATATATGGTTGTTCATAGTATTTCCTGATTATCCTCTTAATATCCATGGGATCTGTACTAATGTCCCACTTTTATTTTGGATCTTACAAATTTGTATTTTCTCTTCTTTCAGTTAGCTTGGCTCGAGGCTTATCAATTCTATTGATCTTTTCAAAGAACTATCTTTTTTTTTTAACTGAAGCATAATTGACCTGTAATACTATGTTAATTCCAGGTGCATAACATAGTGGTTCAGTATTTCTATACATTACAAAATGTTTACTATGGTAAGTCTAGTTATCTGTCACGAGATAAAGATATTACAATATTACTGACTGTATTCCACATGTTGTACATTTCATCCTCATGACTCATTCATATTGTAACTGGAAGTCTGTACCTGTTACTCTCCACCTATTGCATTCAACCCACCACTCCCTCCCTTAGGGCAATCACCATTTCTTCTCTGTATCTGTGTCTATTGTTTTCCTTTTTTCATTTGCTGTTTTTTAGATTCCGCATGTAAGTTAAAATCATACATTACTTTTCTTTCTGACTTTTTTTCACTTAGCATAATAACCTCTAGGACCGTTCATGGTGTCATGTTGAAATCACAAGAGATTTTTCTTTTTATCGCTAATATTCCACTGTGTATAATATACCACATCTTCATCTGTTCATCTGTTGCTGGGCATTCAGGTGGTTTCCATATGTTGCCCATTGTTAAGTAGTGCTGCAATGAACATAGGAATGCATACATCTTTTCTAATTAGTATTTTTGTTTTCTCTGGAGAAAAATACCCAAAGTGGAATTGTTAGATCTTTTTGTAGTTCTGCTTTTGAGGAATCTCCATACTATTTTCCATAGTGCTTGAGCCAATTTGTACCACCAACAGTGCACAGGGGTTTTCTCCATATCCTCACCAACACTTGTTATTTCTTATCTTTTTGTAATGGCCATTCTGACATATGTGAGGTGTTGTCTCATTGTGATTTTCAGTTGCATTCCCCTGATGTTGAATAATGGGGGCTTTTTTATGTTGAGCATCTTTTCATGTGTCTTGGTCATATGTGTCAATATATCTTTGGAAAAATGTCTATTTTGATTCTTGGTGGGATTGTTAGTCCTTTTCATGTTGAGTTAATGAGTTCTTTGTGTATGTTGGATATTAACCCCTTATCTGATATATCATTTGCCAGTAAATACCTTCTCTCGTTCAAAAAAAGGAGGGAATGTCAGAAGTAAACTTGATGTTTTGAAGGTGTTTTTCTCACTCATCCCCCAGACCTCCCCCCAAATAATAGAACATGCATTTGCAAAGAAAAATATTCTCTATTCCTTTAACAATGATGTAAGGATATGTTTGTGTTCTTTTTTGCATTTTTAAATGAGAATTAAAACTATTACTGTCATTATGTTAATACTGTTGACCCTGTCACTGTATTTCATGCAATAAAATCTTAATTGTATCAAATTAACTTAGTACCTGAAATATAAGTAAGTTACCAAATGAACTTAATACATGAAATATAAGCAGAGAGATGGCTATTTACATTTTCTTCTCTTATTTTCCTTAGTGAGAAGCTGGATGGAAAAGCTAAAAGACAAGGTAAGAGAAATACTTTCTTCCTTTGGATTTATTTTAGAGCACATAGCTTTGTCAAGTAAAAGACTTTCAGAATAATGGAGCTTTATATCATTATTCTGATTCTGATAACCTGTGCAAAGATCCAGGGCCACTTCCGGGTACCCAGTAAGAAAGACCTTCCCTTTAAGAAGGGATGCCTTATTCTTTGGAGTGCCATTCATTCTTCTGAAATGTAATTCCTGATATGTGCAACTGATAGCATCCTTGACATATCAAGGTGGAGGTCCTTTTAGGGAATTTTAAGAGTGTAATCCCTTTCTAGTGGGCATTTCATGTCCCAGTACAAGGATCTTTTAAATCTGATCTTCCTGTATGAGGAAGAAATACTTTGGATTTAGGCATTGATTTTTCTGACCCAAGGACAAAAATTGGCAGACCTGACTTAAGAATAAAACTTCATGATGGAAAAGGCGTCCTTCACCCATAGTGGAGGTGAGATTAAAAATACCTGAGCACCTGAGCACTCTCTTTAGGCCCACTTTTATGTGGTCTATCATAGTGCTACTGCTTACTGAGTGACAATGAGCTGACCTATCTAGAATGGCCAACTATCGAAAAATATTTTCCACTCTTGCATTCATTCTGTCACCAATATCTGTGATTGACAATATTAACTTCCTTCCAGGTCCATGTTTTTAATTTTCTTTTAATTTTCAACACTCTCTAAGGTTTCATTTTTAGTGCCTTGTAATTTCCAACTGGAATTACTCATAAAAATATTGGTGGAGTTTTGAACTCCTTGCTGTAGCCTCTGTCAGATCCAATTACTACAACCCAGCTCAGATTTCACTGGGGGTATGGTTAAATGGAAATCATTTCAACTGCCAGATAGGAGTTACTTTCAATTCACCTGTCTCAGAAAATACATCTGTGGATAGTATTCCATATCTTTTTTATTATTTGAGGTCAGTTTCTTAATATTTGAATGATCAGTATTTATTTTGCTACAGTTTATGTTAAAGGATAAGAGAAAACATTCACTAGTAGTTAAAATTGTATGATTATAGTAATTCTTGTCAGTATAATTTTTCTGCTTCTCAGTAAAATTTAGACTATATAATTTTTGCAAATGAGATTATTTTATGTTCATACATATTTAAAGTGATATAGAAGAATTTTAAACCTGTTGACATTAGTGGAAGCCATTTTCACATCTGTAATGGGTCCAGTTGTCTGAGGGAGGTATAATCAGAGCACTGAGCAAGATTTGGGGTAGGAAAACCTCAAAAATTCAGAATTGAATATATTTACATTGGTAGTGCTTGCTATTTTTCAGAGGAAAATATAATGCGATGAAAAGTAAACAGGCTTTGGTAGTTTAATCTAGGAATCCATATGTCATTGTTTCTATAGAAAATATCCTTCTGAATTACCAAAATGGACAAAAAATAGACTTAAGAAAATAAATTTTGGCACACAGCCTGTTTTGAAATTGAATGTTGCAAAGTTTCTTACCTTATGTGTGTGTGTGTGTGTGTGTGTATGTGTGTGTGTGTGTGTGTATAGCTTCGCCACTTTGTTTAGAAATCTGGGTAGCTTTAGAGAAAGGCTGAATTTTCTCTCCCTGTGGACCCTTCCTTCTTATCTTTTCTCAAAGGCCTAGCACCCTCTCCCTGTTATATTTCACCATGAGAGATAATTTTGTGAATGGTTTTAGTTTTCTGAATTGAAGTTTTTCCAGCTCTTTCTTCACTTTATTCCATAGTATTTTTTCAGTTATGTCTTAGTTTTAAAAAATTGAAAGAAAAATAGCTGAAACTTCTACCAGGTTTATTTGTTTTATGCCTTGTCTTTATTTTTATTTACTATTTTTTACGTTGAGGTATAATTCATTTATAATGTATTAGTTTCAGGTGTATATAGCAAAGTGATTCAGTTATACATATATACACTTTTCAGATTATTTCTATTGTAAGTTATTGCAAGATATTGAATATAGGTCTCTGAATATAGTAGGTCCTTGATATTTGCCTATTTTATATATAGTAGTGTTTATATGTTTGGAGAAGGCAATGGCACCCCACTCCAGTACTCTTGCCTGGAAAATCCCATGGACGGAAGAGCCTGGTGGGCTGCAGTCCATGGGGTCGCTAAGAGTCGGACACGACTGAGCGACTTCACTTTCACTTTTCACTTTCATGCATTGGAGAAGGAAATGTCAACCCACTCCAGTGTTCTTGCCTGGAGAATCCCAGGGACTGGGGAGCCTGGTGGGCTGCCATCTGTGGGGTTGCACAGAGTCAGACACGACTGAAGCGACTTAGCAGCAGCAGCAGCATATGTTTAATTTTATATTGGAGTATGATTGATTTGCAATGTTGTATTAGTTTCAGGTGTATAGCAAGGTGATTCAGTTATACATATACGTATATCTATTGTTTTTCAGATTCTTTTCCCATATAGAGTATCACAGAATATTGAGTAGAGTTCCATGTACTATACAGTAGGTTCTTGTTGGTCATCTATTTTATATATAGTAGTGTGTTTATGTTAATCCCAAGCTCCTAATTTATCCCCACCTCTATCCCCCCCACACTAACTCCTTTGGTGACTATAAGTTTCTTTTATATGTCTATGAGTCTGTTCCTATTTTGTAAATAAGTTCATTTGTATCATTTTTAGAGTCCATGTATGAGTGATATCATGTGATGTTTGTCTTTCTCTGATTTACGTCACTTCATATGATAATCTCCAGGTCCATCAACGTTGTTGTATTTGTCTTCTTATTTTGTCTCTTTCTTGGAGGGATTCAGTTTAACCAGTTGCCTCCCTCTGGGAGTAAAATATTATACACTTACTTGATACATACATGCATATGTGTACACAACATATATGTGTGTATATACATACACACACACACACATATGCGTATCTTGGGCTTCGCTGGTGGCTCAGACAGTAAAGAATCTGCCTACAATGCAGGAAACCTGGGTTCAATCCCTGGGTTGGGAAGATCCCCTGGAGAAGGACATGGCAACACACTCCAGTATTCTTGCCTGGGGAATTCCATGAACAGAGGAGCCTGGCGGGCTACAGTCAGCAGGGTCGGAAAGAGTCAAACATGACTGAGCAACTAACACACATAACTTTTCTTCCTCTCTCTCTCTCCCTCTTTCTCTTCTTCTGTCTGTCTAGCTAGCTAACTAGCTATCATCTATAAAAGTCTTGTTAGTCATTACCTTCAGAAACTATTTGGGAGTGAAACTACTGCTGTTTTGATGAAAGTCACAGAATCCTGGAGAATTGAAAACTAAACTATATATTTAACTAGCTCTTCAGTCAACCAATAATATCTATTCAGTTTTGCTTCATTTAATTGTTCTGATACGGTTTCCCTGTTAGTTGGACTTTAGAAGGGATGGTAGGTGTTCTCAAAAGTTCTGAATTATTCCTTTTGTTGTTATTGTTTAGTCTTCCTATATTAAAGTGAAGTCACTCAGTCGTGTCTGACTCTTTGCGACCCCATGGACTGTAGCCTACCAGGCTCCTTTGTCCATCAGATCTGAATGACAGACAATCTCCAATGGCGATGGCTTAACCAAGAGAGACGTTTGTTTTTCTCTCATTTATGAGTCTGGAGGGAGCAGTCAGGGTCAGTGAGGAACAACACTATGAAGGTGCAGGCTCCTTTTATTTGCTGTTCCATCCTTTGTGACCTTTATTCTCACGGTCATCTCATGGTCCTGGATTGCAGTTAGGTCCATATTCTAGTCAGAAGGAAGGAGGAAAAAGGGAGGCTACAATATCCCTCCCCTCTTAAGAAGGAGAAGAAGAAAATGACAACCCACTCCAGTATTCTTGCCTGGAAAACTCCATGGACACAGGAGCCTGGCGGACTACTGTCCATTGAGGCACAAAGAGTCAGACATAACTAAGCAACTGAGCATGCGCGCGCGCACACACACACACACACACACACACACACACACACTTCACAGCAGCGATTCTCATGTACAGTCTGGACCTGTGGCATTGTGTCACCTGAGAGCTTGTTAAAAATGCAAAATCCCAGGTCCCTAACTAGACCTACTGAATCAGAAACTCTGGGAAAGGGGTCAAGCAATCTGCGTTTTAACAAGTCTTGCAGGTGATTTCTGATGCATGCTCAAGTTTGAGAAACACTGTTACACCTCATAAAGACACTTATGCATTCAGCAGACTTTAGGCAGTAAAGTTTTACTTTTTCTTACATTTTCTTGAAAACCAATGTTTCTGAACAAAAGCGTTAGCCTAAGAAAGGATGGCTTTCTCATAAATGCAAAACAAACAAACCAAAAACCAACCAAACGAATAAAAAAACCCAACTATATGTAGTCAGTTTTATCTTATAATCCATTTTTTAATTTTCAAACTGTTTTTTTGGGAAATAATTTCAAATGTACAGAAAAGATACGAGAATAGGAATAGTACAGAGAATGCCCCTGTTCTTTTTATCCAGATGCACTTGTTCTTCCTGTGCTGCCCCATTGTTTTCTCATTTATTGGCTGTCCCCCCACCTCTGTTCTTTTGTTCTGAGCCATTTGAGGGAAGTTGCATACATCATGGTCCTTTTAGACCAAATCTCAATACTTCAGGGCGTATTTCCTATGATTAAGAATATCCTATTAGCAAACCATAGTATAGTTATCAACTTGAGTACATTTAACATTGATATCATACTTTTTATCTGTTCTGGCATCTGGACTTAAGTCTTAGTTAACAGACCCAAAATGACCTTCATAAAATCATTCTTCTCCTCGAGTACAGGATCTTATCTAGGTCATAGAACACATGTAGTTGTTAGGATGCTTCATTTTAGTTCAGTCACTCAGTCGTATCCAACTTTTTGCGACCCCATGGACTGCAGCACTCCAGGCTTCCCTGTCCAACACCAACTCCCGGAGCTTGCTCAAACTCATGTCCATTGGGTCGGTGATGCCATCCAACCATCTCATCCTCTGTTGTCAACTTCTCCTCCTGCCTTCAATCTTTCCCAGCATCAGGGTCTTTTCCAATGAGTCAGTTCTTTGCATCAGGTGGTCAAAGGATTGGAGCTTCAGCTTCAGCATCAGTCCTTCCAATGAATATTCAGGGTTGATTTCCTTTAGGATTGACTGATTTGACAGTTTTCTTTAATGTGGACCATTTGTATAGCCATCTGTTATCTTTCCTGATGCTGATATTTTTAAAGAATATGGTACTTTAGAAAACAGAATGTTCAGTTTATTAGTTGTTTCCTCATGATTAGATTCAGTATTCTCAGTTGGAATATGCATGGATTCCATTGTGTCCTTCTCAGGGAGGTAGTGTGAAGGAATGGGCACATCCAGTATTTCTGAACAGAGAAAAGGTGCTGGGCACAATTTATAGCTTTATATGCAGATGCATCTTATTTGTTTTCATTTCTGCAGGAAACAAGTTGTGGCAATTCTAAAAAAAGAGCTTATCTTCACTTAGTTTTGAATGAGGAATGGTTAAATTATATTTGAGGAGGGTAGGTTTCTTTATTCCCTTCTTGTAAATTACTTATTTCAAGTAATTTACTTAATTCAAGATCACACACACAACACACAGAGGAGAGAATGAAAAGAGGAGAAAGAGATTAACTGAATTTTTGTAAAGTCTACATGATTTAAAGCTCTAGAAATGAGAAGCCTTAATGTGTAAATAAGAAATATGCAAAGAGTGACACATTTTGTAATATTCATGTTTTTGGTGTGCGGTTGAGTTACACAATGTTAAGAGACCCATAGGTTGATCAAGTTGAGCTTCCAAAAAGCTCAGATATCATCCTTTGAATGTAGACCTTTATATTAGTAAGGTCTAATCTACTGGGCTTAAAATTGATCCTATATCAACATATATCTGTATTTCCATGTACTGGGAATGGTGATGTAAAATGAAACTCATAGTTCTGGTGAGAACACCCAGATTTTGCTATTGTCCAGTGTTTTCCCACATGGAAAATTACACACTTCTGTAAACCTTCCGTAGATCTAGAAGAACTTTAGAAAAAGTTTGGGTTTTGGCAAAGCATATAATTTGTTGGAAAATGACTGGGCTTTGTTTCTTGGGGAAAAACAGTATGCTGAGGAACAATGCTATGTTCTCAAATTAATGAAAAAAATGCCATATTGTGCTCTAACTCAAGACTGGAAAACAGAACGAGTGAATGAGCTTGCTGTGTACAAGAGGACTATGCAGTTTTATAAGGTCTTGTCTGTTCCTTTGATTTGCTTCTAGAAATATTGGGAAAGCATTGGAGCCCGCTTACTTCAGCATTTTTTAGAAAACTTTTATTTTTTGTTCTTCTGTTTTGGGCTCATTCCGAGAGATCCTGTGCTATATTGAAAGTTTTAGAAATAGTTACATAAGTGAACAAGCTCATAGTTTTTCTCCTGTAAAATAATGTCTGTCTAAAGTACTCACTATAGTATTTTTTAAATTGTTAATTGTTTATGTTTTTTTCCTGGGTAGGCTTCTAGAAGGGGTCATCATGGAAGATAAACCAGTTCATGTTTCTCCATGAAGGGCTGTGGTTTTTCATACACCTGTATCTCTCAGGTGTCTTACTGGCCAGGATGCAGAAATGGCCCTTCCTTAGGGTGATGGCCTTGCCCTGAATTTGGGTTGATTCTACACTACTTACTCAAGTCCAGGGATGTGTGGAGATCATGCTGGTCTCTTGGAACCAAAGTATCCATAATAAAACCTTGGAGATGTTGGAGACCGCCATGGGTTTGAAATCTCCAAGCTCTTTTGGAAGTACCAGCACTGTTGGCAGTGATCTTTGTGTCCGTTGTCACTTTCTTTCTTTGGAGCCTGGGACACTCAGAATTCCCTGCCAGCCCTCAACTTTGGTCTTGTTCACTGAGCAGGTTTTTTCTTCTGTATAAATGAATCCATCTTCCATCTACATTTTGTGCAACTATCTCTTATCCTTGTCTTTTCTGCCTGGCCTCCAAAACCTAACATCCTTCTTTCCTCTGCAGGGCCTTCTCTTCCCTGCTATCTCTAGAAGCACTCTCTTTTCACTCATGTAGAAGCACATTCCTCTTTCCTTTCCTACCGTGATGCAGCTAAGATTGTAAGAGGGGAACCACCAAAGTCAAGGCCCCCTTTTATCCCCCAAGAAACACAATATTCCACTGAGCAATGCCCCCCCAACCATGCCCCCCCCCCGCCCTCCCTCCCCCAGAGCTAGACTCAGGCTGCTATTTCCAATTTATAGCATTTTAATAGTCCTGGCAATTTCAGAGGCTACTTCATCCATCTTTAATACAAATTATATTTCTGTCACCAAAACCTGATGTTGACAAATGTGCATAACCAAGTGACTTGGAGGTGCCGCCAGGGCTGGCTGATTTATTGTAGTACTTATATGTATATGAAATATCCAAAAATAGTCATACCTCTCTCTCTGTTGCCTTCTCCCTAAAAGTAACTTTATTCCAGGTGCTACTTTGTAACAAAGCTGACAAGAGCATTCAAAGTGTCTAAAAACCCAGCTGCCCTCCAGCAGAACTGGGAAGCCCAGGGCAGTGGTCTGTTTAGCATCCTAATGCATGTTTCCTTTCCCGTGCAGGCAGGCTATATGTCTGGGATGTTGGTGCCCGTAGGGGTTGGGATAGCTGGAGCCTTGTTCATCTTGGGAGCGCTCTACAGCATTAAGGTTATGAATCGCCGAAGGAGAAACGGCTTCAAAAGGCATAAAAGAAAGGTATGGAATCCACAACAGCAAAACCTAGACACTTTCCCAACTGTTCTTTGCTTTTCTAATTTGCTTAATAAAGCACACGGGGCTTAATGATGCATGAATGGGACTGACGTGCCCAGTGGTTCGATGAGCTGCTGCAGCTGCAGCCTCGGCCTCATTTGTTCACGTGTCTCTTAAAGGGGACCTGTTTCTCGGCTTTGCTCTGAAGCAGGAGTTTAATGCTTTTCTGTTTTCTTTCCCCAGCAGAGAGAATTCAACAGCATGCAGGATCGAGTCATGCTCTTAGCCGACAGTTCCGAAGATGAATTTTGAACTGAACTGGAGTTTAATTGGGAGAGTCAACGTGATGTAATTATTTTTTATTTGAGGGCCAAAAAAACCCAAAAAAAACAAAAGAGAACAACATTCTGCCACATTGGGGCTGTCAGGCCATTGATCTCACTGTCTGCTGGGTAGTAGATTTTTCTTGTACTGAGCAGAAAAGGCATGCTGTATATGAACTGTGATGCGCAGTATTTGTTTTTATCCTGTAGTGAATTTTCCACAGCCATGGGCTACAACTCGTAAATATGCAGCATACATGTTGTTCAGTAGGAGTTGCTAGGTTAGATAGAGTAAATGTTTTGTATTTTTCCGCAGTGTCTTTCCCTTGGTTTGGATTACCTGTGCTAAAGTGTAACAGTGCTGCCAAGGCACACTTGACTCTGAAATAGAAATCTTAACAAAGAAGAACCTGTGATGACTGCTCAACCTACTTGAACCCTTGGCTTGTGGCCCACGGCACACACTACATTTGCATCGAAACTAGCAGCAACTCGGAATGAAATCTTTTTCATCAAGAAGATCTCTCAGCGCATTAGGATATATGTAGATTTGTACGTACCTTACATTATGTACTTGAGTCTCCTGGTTTTATTATTTTCCCCCTTCCTTTTTATTCTCATTCTTGGCAAAGAAAAAAATGCACTAGAAGTAATGCATTAAATTGACTCTCGGTCTTCATGTAAGCTTGCTTTCTTAAATAGTATAATTGAGTCCAACAGATGTATCCATAGATTCTTACATGTTTATCATTAAGAGAGATCCTTTTAGTATATCATTGACTTTGTCAAGAAGAAATGAGGAAGAAATCAAGAGGAAAAGGAGGGTAGGTAAGCTCCCAAAGCGTTTGGCTCTGCTCTTTGGCTCTGTGCTTGTGTGGCCACCATTCTGAATTATTCAGAGCACTGCTTTTCTATATCTGCAGTCTTAGTCCATGTATTATTGGACCGTTGGTTCTTGTTTGGCTTTATTAGAAAACCGCATTCTCTGGTAGGAGCAGGCTCAGGAGCTAAGAGTCCCGGCACAAGACAGAGCTTATGAAAAACCAGCCTCTCTCAAGGTGTCTCACTGTGGAGATGTTGGACTGTACTAGATTATGTCTCATTTCCCGTGGAGTGCAATTCCTTTTCTCTACCTTTTGAATCCAGGTATTTGGGACTTTGAGGAAGTGCAGGTTTTGGGGGTATTTTTTTGCTTCGTCACATAGCATTCCTCAACCAGGGATTTAACCTATGCCCCTTGCAGTACAAGTACAAAGTCCTAATCAGTGACCACCAGGGAAGTCCAGGAAGGGGAGTTTTGGGTGAAGACTTGGCTCATTAGCGTGGAAAAATAAAGATTACTAATAACACTGTCCATGATGCTTTACAGTACGGAGAACTTGTTCAAATTTAATGAGGCCTGCTTTGCTGTTTTCAAGGAAAGCTGCACAGTTATTCCTCAAAGCTGTATATGTTTTCCTTCTCCCATTTGACTGAAGACAGAACTGAAGCAGAGAAGTAAAACAATTATCCAAAATTATACCCAGGAAGAATCAGGACTAGAACCCACTTGGACCCCACACGATGCACCCCTATCTTCAGCTCAGTGCCCTCTCCACATACTTTATAGGAACCAACAACATTGCAGAGTCCTTCAAAACCAAGATTCTAAGGAAATAGCTTCTTGACCCAGGAACATGTAACACAAGTTTCTGACTTTGTTAAATGAACGATGTCTTACTAATTTCTGTGATATGCGCTCGAATTCTTTTTCTCTCCCACATCAGCTGTTTTCCTTATAATCACATAAATTTAAGTATCACGTGTAGGTAACTCATAGAGAAACCTTTCTTGAATTCATTCTTGAAAGATAGCTGGCTTACACGAATGATTTCTTTAAATGATTCTTTTTGCCAAGAAATACAAGCTAATGGGCTAACTTGATCAAGAGAATTTAAAAGCTCTGTACCGTCAAATAGATGTTAGAATAGACACACATACTCAGGGTCAGGTTTTAAAAATAGAGCTCAGAACCATGACACTGCAGGAATTTGTAATTTCATGAGTAGAGACATCCTGATACTGCAGAGGGTACGTTTGCCCCTTCTGAGGGCAGCCTTTTGCTGTAAGTGTTCCTAAGGTCAGGAGGAGGTGAGCACAATGTATCATTACCACCTTTGTGTTCTTGACTAGCTGTTTGTAGAGAAAACACAATAGGTCTGTCTATGCAGTATCAGGTGGGTGATACTGATGGCCGCTCGTGCCTTGGGCTACTGTTAGTCTGTAGTTTTACTAGATCACGGTAAATAGGTTGAACCTTCAAACTAGAGTATAATAAAGTCACCCATGACAGACATATATTTTCACTTGTCCAGAGGGCTATGGTGACTTGTTTGTGCCTTTAGGCCTAAACAGAAGTGTCTCTGCAGTTCTTACGGGGGCAGGTGACTGTTTAAAGAGAGAGAGATTACTTAGATCCCAGCGGTTTGCTGTACAAAACCATTTAAACACCTGGGTTGAGTGGAAGGTTCTATGGATTGCTCAACTTGGGTGTTTTCCTTGCTGCCTGTGGCTGTGGAACAGTGGTTTTCAGTGGTTGGTTTGGATTATTCAGAGGAACGGAGAAGATGGTCATGTCCTAATCAAAACCTGGGATTGGGGTTGCTGCCCCAGTGAAGGTGCCTGCCAATGGTTATGCTGTAGTTCAGGTTGAAAGTAGTCAATCAGGCACTGACGGGTTTTCGTATGCTTCTATTAGCATGTTAAAAATAAAACATCAACTCTTTATTCAAAAAACTAAGCTTAAAACATTTAACAACTAAACACATAACGCTGTCTAGAGTTGGAGGGTGGTGACAGATGCAGTTTCAATTGCTAACACCTTCCCCCCTGAACTGAACTGACCTGGTCAGAACTATAGGTGTCCTGCTGTGGGGCCAGGGACTGTGTCTTATTCTGAGGGATAGGCAGGGTTTCCCAAATTCTCTGGCTCCTAAGAATCACCTGGAATACTTAATTAAACATATAAATTCCAAGGCCCCTTCTCAGACCCACTGAATCAGAATCTCCAGGGGAGGAGCTTGGGATTCTCCTGTCTGGGCAAGTGTGAGGACAGCTAGAACCTCTACGCAGAGAACAGCTTCCTTATTAAAGGGACAGGGAGAGCAGACCCCCCTGGGAGAGACTCTGCCCTAGTCAGCTATCCATCAATCACACCTGCCCTATGGCAGCAGGGAAAATGGGAGGCAAGAGGAAAAGGGTGGAAGCTTCTAGAGCAGGGTCCCCAACCTCTGGCATCTAATGCCTGATGATCTGAAGAGGAGCTGATATAATAATGATGGAAATAAAGTGCACAATAAGTGTAATGAGCTTGAATCATCCCCAAACTATCTCCCAGCCCCCTCCGTGGAAAAATTGTCTTCCACGAAACCCGTCCCTGGTGCCAAAAAGGTTGGGAACCGCTGTTAAAGAGTAGAATGCTGAGATGGAGGGAGAGGGTTCCTCCTGTGCCCCTGATGTCTTTCTCTAATCAGAAGACAGTACTTTCCTTCTAAACCTCTGCTTTTTCCTCTTCTGTTAGTTGCTTCTTTCAGTAGCTGCTGGCTTAATTCATATGCAATATTTGGAGTTAATTAGTATCCCAGGGAAACAGATTCCCTGAGTGGTGCTTCAGCCTTGGCTTCAGCTCATAAACTGCCTCAGATGCAGTCTTGCAGAAACATTTTCTTCAAGTACCTATATCTCTTAAACGGGTCAAAAATGGGAAATTTTTTAAAGCACAGTTTTAGAACACACTGAAATTAGTTTTAACATGGTCAACCAAAGATGGTTCTTTTTTTTTTCAGACTTGAAAGTGAACATTTATTTAAAATGAAAATTCCCAAATTTTATAAAATTAACATTCCACAAACATACAGGAAAATTATATTTTTATTGATTAACCTCATGGTATACCTCTCATACTTTTTTTTTCCCTGACTTTTTTGGCTGCACGTCTCAAAGCTGGTTCTTTATTTCATCATTATTTTTTTTAAAAAACTGCTAAAACTTAGAAGTCAAAATGTCATAGAGGTATGCCTTGTGCTTTTCTCTCTGTGAAGGTATCTTCTTCACATGGAGTCCAAACAAAGCCCCTTAGTGGGATTCACATCCACAACTTGGGGGAGACGCATCAGATCATCCACAGGCGTTGTAATTTCTGTGGGTATTAATAATCAGCGTTTCTACCAGATGCCACAGAGTAGCTTTTGGGAACAAGCTACATTACTTGGCACAAGGTTGTAGCTGCATGACCTTTTGGCAAGATAGGCTTTGTTTTGAATACAAGGAAATCTGAAAAGGCAGGATTACAACTGAAGAAAAAAAAAAGCTCTGCTTTTAAGGGCATGTGAAGGTACCGTTACAAGGGAAAACTATGGGTAGAAAATGGAAAAAAAATCATAATACAAAGCAGATGTCAAAAGGGCACAAGACATTAGTGTGTGCTAGAGAAGGCTTAAGTTCTGATGCTTTTGGAAAAATGATAAAGATAAGTGAGGAGAAGAATGCAAATGAAGTAGGCCGTTAGGGGAAGAGGCCATAAATCTACACCAATCTCTAGGTCTCCATCCTCTCCATCCAAGAAAATTACCATGCACTAGGTACAGCAGACCTGGGTGGGATCTCATTGAAATCCGAGATCGACAAGATGAAAGGAGCTTGGTTACTGTAAATAAGCTTAAACTCAGTTAAGTTTCTTAACTATGAAAGTTGAAATAATTGAATATAAGTTTTTAGGAAGGAAATAATTTGAAAACAAAATAATACTACTGACTTACTGATGTGGCTGCTGCTAAGTCACTTCATTCGTGTCTGACTCTGTGCCCCATAGACGGCAGCCCACCAGGCTCCCCCATTCCTGGGATTCTCCAGGCAAGAATACTGGAGCGGGTTGCCATTTCCTTCTCCAATGCAAGAAAGTGAAAAATGAAAGTGAAGTCACTCAGTTGTGTCCGACTCTTGGCGACTCCATGGACTGCAGCCCACCAGGCTCCTCTGTCCATGGGATTTTCCAAGCAAGAGTACTGGAGTGGGGTGCCATTGCCTTCTCCTACTGACTTACTAAAAGCCCCTTATTTGTACATTTAGTACCTCTCATTAGACACACACTTCCTTTTGGAAGGAAGCCATTAGACTGATAAGCTTGGGATGGACTAAGGAGAGACATCTAGTTATTTACTTTGATAATTATCAACTTTGGCAGTCAGCATAGCTGTAAACATAATTCTGTGGCTTAAGTTCTACATGCAGAAAGAATCATCAGCATTCATTTTGTAAGCCACTGTTAGCTGTATAAATGCATTGGCCTTATCCTATTTGGGACATCTAACTCCCTATTAATTAGCTCAAATTTCTATTGTGTGTATATAGGAAAGTGAGGAAGGAAGAAAGAAGAAAGGAAGGAAGAAAGAAATTTCCCCCAGTCAATAGCAAAAAAGCCAGAGACCAATCACATATTGTTCTACTTTGTTTAAAAACATACACAAAATATTGGGGTTAAAACCTCTCAAGTAGTTCACTTAGTAAAGCGAAGATATTAACTTTCCCTCCTCAAAAAGCAGCAGCATCAATAAACACATTATCACTGTTAATCATTTGTATTATAGTGTATAAATTATCACCCTCAGATTACAGTTTCCAGATTCAAGGTTCAAGACTGATGATGCTCATAAGTGAACCTTTTGTGGGATAAGGATGGAGGAATTGAAAAGGAGTGGAAACAGAAGAATTAACTGCAGGGGGAGAAATCCTCTTATTTTCCTTCTCAAGGTTCACAGGTGAGGGAACAGAGAGCAAGCAGAGTGGAAGGCCAATGTAGTGCTCACTTGAGTGATTTTATTGCAGTTGAGGCAGGCGGAGAGATCTGTTGCTCTGGTCCTAAAAATATGAACCTGGTAAGAGGTCAGACGCTTACTCCTTGGAAGGGAAGTTATGACCAACCTAGACAGCATATTGCAAAGCAGAAACATTACTTTGCCAACAAAGGTCCATCTAGTCAAAGCTATGGTTTTTCCAGTAGTCATGTATGGATGTGAGAGTTGGACCATAAAGAAAGCTGAGCGCCGAAGAATTGATGCTTTTGAACTGTGGTGTTGGAGAAGACTCTTGAGAGTCCCCTGGACTGCAAGGAGTTCCAACCAGTCCATCCTAAAGGAGATCAGTCCTGGGTGTTCATTGGAAGGACTGATGTTGAAGCTGAAACTCCAGTACTTTGGCCACCTGATGTAAAGAGCTGACTCATTTGAAAAGACGCTGATGCTGGGAAAGATTGAGGGCAGGAGGAGAAGGGGACAACAGAGGATGAGTTGGCTGGATGGCATCACTGACTCAATGGACATGGGTTTGGGTGGACCCTGGGAGTTGGTGATGGACAGGGAGGCCTGGTGTGCTGCGGTTCATGGGATCGCAAAGAGTTGGACACGACTGAACTGAACTGAACTGAAGAGGTCAGAAAACGGGTTTTATTAAGCAGCATCCTGTGCATGTCAGTATTGTCTTCTAATTCACAGTGAACTGAAGGAACCAATTGCGTTAGAGACGTTTCTCCAATTTTATGCGTCACAGCATGGCTATAGAGTTTGTGTACTTTCAGACTTTTCATGACTAGACAGACCAAAATATACATTCAAGAAAGTGAAAGCACAGTCTTCCAAAACAGAGTGGTGTTTGGATACCAGATGATTCCAGACTTTTCCAAAAAGTGATTTAATACAAAACTTACAATGATCAGTTTCCCTCTTTGCTTCCTTTGTGTTAAGAGATGAAAGAAAGGAGAAGAAATCTGGAATGGTTCTGCAATTGAACTGAACAAATTCTGAACGTCTGTGTCAAGGGGAGTGAGGATGGTTAGAGAGTCTTATCTTCGGTAAACCAAGAGCAGTGTGATGCTATTGCTTCTTATGGAATCAGTATTTATTAAATATCTGTTTTGTGTCTGGCAGTGTGTTAAGAGCTGGGGGGACAAGAATAGTGCATGAGAAGTCCAGGAAGAGTTACTGACTGGTGAGGGAGAAGGTAAATGGGCCAGTTCATCACAGGGACACAATAGAATCCAGAAAAGCAGCATCTAACCCTGCCAAGATTGGAGATGTTTCTCTAGGACTGGAAGCATCAAACGTGAGGCTAGAGGGTTGAGTAGGAGTTAGTCAGGAAAGGGGAGAATGGAGTGAAATCTTCAGCCAGAGGAACCATGTGCAAAAGCCAGCGGTGAAAGGGAGTAATTAAGTATGTCTGGAGCACTGGGGATGCTAGGGAAGTGAGGGTGGGAGTAGGGGATGTGAGCACATACACTGTAAAATATGAGGTTGATCCTGAAGGGTCTGCTAGATGATGCCAAGGAACTAGGACTTTTTTTTTTTTTAAGGCATTTAGAAAGTCGTGAAAGGGTATTTTGCTGAGAAGTGATACGATCAGGACTGAGTTTCTGGGAAGGCTGGACTGGTAAGATCAGGGTCACGGGCTGGTGTACCACTGCAGGTGAGAGGTGACCGTGGCCTGGACCAAGGCTGCAGGAGTGAATGTGGAAGAGGAGGATGGGTTCCACAAGTGTTCAGGGTGGGGAAGCAGTGGGACTTAGGCAGTGGTTAGAATTTGGGGGATGAGGGAAAAGACAAAGGCTGAAGCTGAGCAGGGTCCTGGTATTTCTGAGACCCTGCAGATATCAGGGAATCCAGTATGCTACATTCCAGAGAGACGGACTGTGTGTTATCTCAGCAGATAACAGTCTGAGAAAAATAACCCACTGCAGGAAGAGTGTAGGCAGCTTTGACTTCCTAAAAAAATGTGTGTATGTATATGGTCATTCTTTGTACATTTTAATAGTAAGCTCCAAAGAAAGAACTTTGAATTTGATAAAACATTTGAGAAGACTCTCAGAATACCTTTAGGTGATTATGTTCCTTTGAGTGTGCCCCAAGTATGGTTATATCTGGGATCTGACTGACTCCCTTGCTTTGTAAAGACTAATATGAGAGCTTCTTATTCTTTGACATGAGAACCAAAACTCAGGATTTTGTTTTTCTCTTTTTTTTTTCAGGAAATGAAATCAATTATTATGCTTAAGAACTGATTTTATACATTTATGGAACTGCTATCTAATCTTTTTTCCTGTTTTATTGAGCTATAGTTGACATGTAGCTCTGTGTAAGTTTGAATTGTACCTAATGTACATATACTGCAAAATGATTACCACAAGTTTAGTTAACATCTGTCTCTTCATATAATTATAAAAAGTTTTTTCCCTTGTAATGAGAACTTTCAGGATCTACTCTTAGCAACTTTCACACAACAGCGTTAACTGTAGTTAAATTGTACAATACTATAGTTAAATTGTAAAATACATCCCAGTACTTGTTGATCTCATAACTGAAAATTTGTATCTTTTGACCACCTATATCCAATTCCCCCACCCCTGCTTCCCCTGGGAAAGATTGAGGGCAGTAGAAGGGGACGACAGAAGACGAGATGGTTGGATGGCATCACCGACTCAATGGACATGAGTTTGAGCAAACTCCGGGAGATGGTGAAGGACAGGGAAGCCTGGCGTGCTGCAGTCCATGGGGTCACAAAGAGTCAGACATGACTCAGCAACTGAACAACAACTGCACCCCCAGGATCTTGTTTTTCTTGAAAACAAATCCAGGAAGCTTCTCTCAAGGCTGGACCATGTGAGAATGCTACTGGGATTTTGATATGCGCCCTGGAGAATCTCATGAGCAATGTAGGTTCCATGTTCCATGCTGAGTGTTTCTGTGGCCTTTTGACAGTTGCCACAGAAAATCATCAAGTAGTTTACCTTCTTTAGCATATGAAAAATAAGTTTTTCATGGTTGCCATGTCAACACAAGGCTGGATTCTGGAGGGCTCAAGGCAACAATGTAGAATTGAGGAAATGCAGAGAAGCAGAAGAAGAAAATAATTACCACCTCAGTCTCACCCCAAGATAACCATTTGTTAACGTTTTAGTCTATATTTTTCTAATCTTTTTTCTGTGTACTTAGGTTATATAGATATACTGTTATTTTTACAAATATTTTACAAAATCAGGATTATAATTTACATGCTATCTTATTGCCTCCCTGTGGCTACATATCTCATGGTTATTTTAAAAGGACTAAAGAGAAAAAAAATAGCTTGTGAAAATCCTGAAGCTGGATTTGAAGGAGTAAGCTGTTTTTTCTTTTTTTATTAAGATTTAGTTGGTATTTGATTTTCCAAGACTGCCCACTTACGTCCAGTCACTTACATATGATAGAAATGAAAACATAGTTGAAAGAAGACAAATTTCCATAAACAAATGCCAGTGGGCAAAAGTCAAATCCTAAGGGATTAGAGAAGGCTTTTCTCTCTTTGCCCTTGCTACTGAGGCAGGATTGTAAGCTTTGTAATTAGACAGTAAGACCGAATAACCATGAGTGTAGATAACATGTGAAAGTGAAAGTTGCGCAGTCGTGTCCAACTCTTTGCGACCCCATGGACTATACAGTCCATGTAATTCTCCAGGTCAGAATACTGGAGTGGGTAGCCTTTCCCTTCTCCAGGGGATCTTCCCAACCCAGGGGTTGAACCCAGGTCTCCTGCATTATGGGCGGATTCTTTACCAGCTGAGCCACAAGGGAAGCCCAAGAATACTGGAGTGGTTAGCCTATCCCTTCTGCATCGGCACTTCCCAACCCAGGAATCAAACTGAGCTATCCTGCATTACAGGTGGATTCTTTACCAACTGAACTATCAGGGAAGCCCATAGATAACATTTTGTATTGTGAGAAATACTAGGGAAAAACACATGCTTATTGTGTCATCTAAATTGAAGGCTCAGCTCAAGTCTTTTGAGTTTAATTAATATCTTTTTGCATCAATTACTATCAGAGTGGAACTTGTTTCCTTGGGTTTTTCAGTGTGTGTGTGTGTGTGTGAGGGAGAGAGAGAGAGAGAGAGAGAGAGAGGGAGGGAAGGAGGAGGGAGGAAATGCTAAGTGAGCATATACTTAGGTCTAAACTGGGACACATATGAGACTGAAAGAGAACATCCCTAAGAATTAGGATGGGACAACAGACATAACCTGGAATGGTCCCGGGCAAACTGGGACCACAGGTATCAGACACGTGTGGTACCACTCTAAATCCCAGCTCTTATTCTAGCCACTGCAGTAGCATCAGTTCTGCAGAGATGTCCCCCAGTGTGGGCAGGTGCAACCTGCCAGCTCCTCAGGCTTGCTCTGATGTCATGGCATGGGTTCCTCTGGGGCCTTGCTTGGCACTCACACATGTACAGCCTAGAAACGCAGGAGGGCTAACCTGCTAGGTCCTAACCAATGGGGATGGAAGCCGATGGACACACACTCCTACCATTTCCTGGTAACATGGCCAGTTCTCAGGTTCGTTTCATGAGATTCCTCAGAATGTTCCTTAGGAGGGCACACTGGTTGTCCATTGCAGTGCACCTTGAAAACGCATCCTTGCATTGGCTTTCTTCCTTTCCTGTTTCACTTAATGGCACGCAATACTTTGTCTCAGGTTCTGCTTTCAGGGAACCCAAGATGCCAGAGTTGGGACTGGAATTCTGAAGTGGGCTCAGCTGTCAGAGGTAGTAAGGACCCCGTTATTGGTGGTAGGTGGAGAGGTGATATGTGGCCAGCGGTGTCTCAAATATTAATACCCATGGTGGACCGGGATGGGGTAAGGGCAGAGGCTAAGTATTGGGTTGTGGTAGCTGTGGTCCTGAAGCAGTATGGGAGCTCTGGTATTTTAAAGATTGAGGTGGCTGGGATTTTAGACTGCTTTGGGATATTTAGAAAAAGAAAATAAAATGACAGGCTCAGGTCAGTGAATTATCAACATAGGAACTGTTGTCAAAGATTAAGAGATTCCTGTATGAGAGTATTTCACCTCTCACCTGTATATTGTGCTGAAATTCTGATACTCAAGGTCACTCTCCAAGCAAACAACCTAGACCCACCGAGATGCTGGCCAAGGGGGAGAGAAGCCTGAATAGGTGATGGAGGAGAAAGACGAAGATAAGTATGCTCTTGGGATCAGACACTCTTGGGATCAGATGCAACAGCAGCAACTGTTTTTGCAGAGATTATGTCTGGCTGCCAACTTGCAGGGGACTGTCTATGTTAGAGGGAATATAAAGCGGAGGGGTCACAACCAAGTGCAAGAAATGGGTGGTGTTACGTACCTCCTGGGCAACACTCCAAATCCTCTTTCTCTTGTCACTACTGTGGTCACCAGTTCTGTGCAGGCTTCGAGCAGCTTTGGGTGGGTGCCACCTGACAGATACCAGCCTTGAGCTATGACCCTTTCATTTATCTCTTACTGGAGTATCCTGACCCAGATCAATGCTCAGACATGGGTAACTCACAAGTATTAATAGGAGGGAATTAACATGTGCAGGGCCACCCTTGGCCAGTGGGGAGAGGGATTGATGGAAAAATTCTTTCCCTTTCCTCTCTGGTTTGGAGTTGCAATTTATAAGGTCCTTCAGAAACCCTTGTGGCTCAGTTGATAAAGAATCCGCCTGCAATGCAGGAGACCCTGGGTCAATTCCTGAGTTGGGAAGATCTGCTAGAGAAGGTATAGGCTACCCACTCCAGTATTCTTGGGCTTCCCTAGTGGCCTCAGATGGTGAAGAATCTGCCCACAATGTGGGAGATCTTGGTTCAATCCCTGAGTTGGGAAGATACCCTGGAGAAGAGAACGGCTACCCACTCCAGTATTCTTGCCTGGAGAATTTCATGGGCAGAGGGGCCTGGCGGGCCTCCATGCAGTCCATGGGGTCACAAAGAGTTGGACATGACTGAGCTGACTCACTTCTCTTCAGAAACCTGGTTAGAGTGGGAGCTAGTCGTCCATAACAGTAGTCAATCTGATGATGCCTCCTGGTTATTTCTTTCCCTCCTTCACTCTTCTCTCTTCCATCTGTATTCCTGTTCCCTGAGATCACTTTTTCAAACAAACTACTTCATTTAGGCCTTTGTCTCAGTTTCTGGTATTGGGAGAACCCAGACAAAGACAGGGAGGGAGAAAGTATTGATAGATGAGTGGGGGTATAAAGCAAGGGAAGAAGCTGTAATCTGGTATAAACTGCAGTATTTCAGGACATCAGAGCCTAATGTAGTAGTCTGATATCTCTAATAATGAAGATGACACATTTAGGCCACACACTTCCTTGTCAGAAAACTCTGTAACCAGAGGATGTAGTAGTTTTAGAGCTAGAAAAGTTCTGGAATCTCATTTTTAGCTTAACTCTTTTATTTTAAAGAAAAGGGAAGTTTAGGCTGTGGATTATTCCAGGATATCTGATAAAGGGGATTTTCCAGCCAAACCATCCAGTACTAACCAAAATAATAATGAATATTCCCCAAAGTGTAAAATTATGTACCTGAGTCTTGAAGATAAAGGAGCAACCTAAGAATCTTGAAGACAAGGAACAGGAAAAACAGGGTCAGGTTTGTTGAGGGCTATGTTCAGAAAGTACAGAAGGTACGGATGCTTGACAGAGAGAAGAAAACCTTGCCAGTAAAGAGAGAGTTCTCTTGGACTTGTTAAATTTTTGGCTGTGAAAGCAGGGAACAAATACATTCTGCATGCCAAGTAATTGACATATTCAGCCGTGTGAGGTAGACATTATTATCTCCATCATACAGAGCAGGAAGTTGAGGCTCAGAGAGGTTAAGTGACTTTCTACAATGAATTATAATCCAAATACTTTCAGAAATTAATTACATTTTTGGTTGTGCTGAGTTTTTGTTGCTGTACGAAGGCTTTCCCTAGTTGCGGCAACTGGAAGCTACTCTTCATTGTGGTTCACGGGCTTATTGCAGTGACTTCTCGTTGCGGAGCACAGGCTCTAGGCAGTGTGGGCTTCAGTAGCTGCAGCTCATAGGCTCTTGAGTACAGTCTCAGTAGTTGTGATGCACAGACTTAGTTGTCCTAGGCATGCGGACTCTTCAGGGACCAGGGGTCAAACCCATGTCGCCTGCTTTGGCAGGCAGGTTCTTATCCACTGTACCACCGGGGAAGTCCCCCAAATACTTTTCCATTCACATCACTCTATCTCCTCTGGCAGAGGGGAGATCCAGTTTCCTCTGTCCTTAGCAGTTCTAGAGTTTCCAGGCAGCCTGGACAGGGCTTTAAGCAGAATTCATCAGAGGTAGGAAGAGACCACTGATTATTCCTTGTGGTCCCTTCACCCCAAAGCCTCTATGAAAGGAATTAATTCAATTTCACATTCAAGGCCAATATAATAGGCCTAGTTTCTACCCTTTGATTCCCACTCCCAGCTAAAAGGTTTTACTAGATTGCTGGTGATAACCTGAAAATAATTTCACTGAAATGGAAAAGACAGTTCCTACCTAGAGTAAAAAACACATTTTTGGCAGGCAAGGTAGTTGTATGAGTCAAAGTTGATAAATACATTTTTACAAATAGTGGTGAACTTAAAAAATAACCTTCTTAGTGCTTTTGATAAGAAATTCATTCATCCAGTTAATACATTTTCTTTTTTGAGTGCCTAGAACTTATAGTGTTTTCTATGTTGGGAAGTTGCCACATGTGGCTATTTGTTTAAATTAATTAAAATTAAATTAATAAGAAAACTCAGTTTCTCAGTCAGACTACCTTTGTTCAAGTGCCCAAATAGCCACATGTGTCTGGCAGCTAGTGTATTGGCCAGAGAGGATGTGGAACATTTTCATCATCACAGAATGTTCTAGTGGACAGTTCTGGCCATGCTGGGCACAGCAAGGTAAGTTCTGGGGATACAGCAAATCAAATAGGTATAGTCCGTAATTCGTGAGCTCCCACTTTAGCAAGGAGACAAAAATATGCAAATAAAATAATAATATATGATAATTAATGCTCTTATTTTACAAAGTGCCATCACCTGAGAGATGTGAACAAGCCACTGGCAGCGGGAACAGGTTCAAACTTCTTAAGAACTTCCCATGTTTCAGGGAAGGGGAATAAAGAGGATGCGAGGGACATCTGGGGAGGAAGCTGGTCATCAAATGATACCATACAATGGTGTTTGTGAGAGAACAGCATCATAACAATATTTGAGAACAGAAGTCCTTTTGTTATTTGAAAAATTTTATTTTTTATTGATGTATGGGGCCTTCCCAGGTGACACAGTGGTAAAGAATCCACCTGCCAATGCAAGGAGATGCAAGAGACGCAGTTTCAATCCACGTGTCGGGAAGATCTCCTAGAGTAGGAAATGGAAACCCACTTCAGTATTTTGCCTGAAAAATTCCATGGACAGGGGAGCCTGGTGGGAGACAGTCCATGGGTTTGCAAGGAGTCAGACACATCTGAGTGACTGCGCACATAGCACATTAAAACATAGCTGACTTACAATATTATGTTAATTACTGCTATATAGCAAAGTGATTCAGTTTTACATATATATATTTATGTTATATGTATGCGATGGGGCTTCCCTGGTGGTGCAGATGGTAAAGAATCTGTTTACAATACAGGAGATACAAGTTCGGTCTCTGGGTTTGGAAGATGCCCTGGAGAAGGGAATGGATACCCACTCTGGTATTCTTGCCTGGAGAATTCCATGGACAGAGGAGCCTGGCAGGCTACAGTCTGTGGGGTCTCAAAGAGTCAGACACGACTGAGCGACCAACACACACACTCAGACGCACATGTTATATATATAAATATATATACACATTCTTCTTTTGACATTCTTTCCCATAATGATTTATCATAGGATATGGACATGAGTTTGAGTAAACTCCGGGAGTTGGTGATGGACAGGGAGGCCTGGCATGTAGCAGTCCATGGGGTCGCAAAGAGTTGGACCCAACTGAGTGACTAAACTGATTGAATGTAGTTCTCTGCTATACAGTAGGACCTTGTTTATCCATTCTTATAAGAGCTTACACCTGCTAACTCCAATCTCCAACTCCATCCCTCCCTCAACCCTCTCCTTCTTGGCAACCACCTGTGGAGAACAAGAGTTTTTAAATTTGGGAGCTGCTTGAGAATCACCTGAGGGCTTTTAAAAACAGAGACAGCTGAGCCTCACCCCCTGATTTTCTGATTCAGTGGGTCTGGGGCGGGGTCTGAGAGTCTGCACTTATAACAAGTTCCCAGGTGATACGAATGCTGTTGGTCTGGTGACTGCATTTTGAGAATGATTCTCAAAATGGATGAGACATGATGAAGATGTGAAAGCTCAGCAAGATGGCATGGAGCCTGAGTCTTGCAGCCAGTGAGTGATGAGACAGAAAAGGTAGAGAAGGTAAAAGAGAAGAGGGTGGGAGAGGGGAAGGTTTGAGATAGTTTTAAAAAGCATGTCTTGGTTGCCTGCACTGGGAAGGGACAGACAGAAGCTGAACTAAACATTTTTGGGGGCCACAAGGCTTGCGGGATTTTAGTTCCCCCACCAGGGTTTGAACCTGGGCCACAGCAGTGAAAGTGCGGAGTACTCACCACTAGCCTGCCAAGGAATTCCCTGAAGTAAGCATTTTTGACATGGTTCTAATGGCAGGCAAGCAGGAGCTCACCTTGGCGTGATTTATAAGGATATTCGTTTGTTTCAATATGACTCATTTCAGAGGAGCTTCTTTTCCTCCAGATTTATTTTTTTATTTTTAAAATTTATTTTAATTGAAGGATAATTGCTTTACAGTATCACATTCAGTTCAGTTGCTCAGTCGTGTCCGACTCTTTGTGACCCCGTGGACTGCAGCATGCCAGGCCTCCCTGTCCATCACCAAATCCAGAGTTTACTCAAACTCATGTCCATTGTGTCGGTGTTGCCACCCAACCATCTCATCCTCTGTCGTCCCCTTCTCCTCCGGCCCTCAATCTTTCTCAGCATCAGGGTCTTTTCAACTGAGTCAGCTCTTCGCATCAGGTGGCCGAAGTATTGGAGTTTCAACTTCAATATCAGTCCTTCCAATGAACACCCAGGACTGATCTCCTTTAGGATGGACTGGTTGGATCTCCTTGCAGTCCAAGGGACTCTCAAGAGTCTTCTCCAACACCACAGTTCAAAAGCATCAATTCTTTGACACTCAGCTTCCTTTATAGTCCAACTCTCACATCCATACATGACTATTGGAAAAACCATAGCTTTGACTAGACAGACCTTTGTTGGCAAAGTAATGTCTCTGCTTTTTAATATGCTGTCTAGGTTGGTCATAACTTTTCTTCCAAGGAGTAAGTGTCTTGTAGTTCCATGGCTGCAGTCACCATCTGCAGTGATTTTGGAGCCCAAAAAAGTAAAGTCTGCCATTGTTTCCACTGTTTCTCTATCTATTTGCCATGAAGTGATGGGACCAGATGCCATGATCTTAGTTTTCTGAATGTTGAGTTTTAAGCCAACTTCTTCATTCTCCTCTTTCACTTTGTCATCAAGAGGCTCTTTAGTTCTTCACTTTCTGCCATAAGGGTGGTGTCATCTGCATGTCTGAGGTTATTGATATTTTTCCCAGCAATCTTGATTCTAGCTTGTGCTTCCTCCAGCCCGGCATTTCTCATGATGTACTCTGCATATAAGTTAAATAAGCAGGGTGAAAATATACAGCCTTGATGTACTCCTTTTCCTATTTGGAACCAGGCTGTTGTTTCATGTCCAGTTCTAACTGTTGCTTCCTTACCTGCATACAGATTTCTCAAGAGGCAGGTCAGGTAATCTAATATTCCCATCTATTTCAGAATTTTCCACAGTTTGTTGTTATCCACACAGTCAAAGTCTTTGGCATATTCCATAAGGCAGAAATATATGTTTTTCTGGAACTCTCTTGCTTTTTCAATGATCCAGTGGATGTTGGCAATTTGATCTCTGGTTCCTCTTCCTTTTCTAAAAACCATCTTGAACATCTGGAAGTTCACAGTTCACGTATTGTTGAAGCCTGGATTGGAGAATTTTGAGCATTACTTTGCTAGTGTGTGAGATGAGTGCAATTGTGCAGTAGTTTGAGCATTCTTTGATATTGCCTTTCTTTGGGATTGGAATGAAAACTGACCTTTTCCAGTCCCGTGGTCGCTGCTGAGTTTTCCAAATTTGCTGACATATTGAGTGCAGCACTTTCACAGCATCATCTTTTAGGATTTGAAATAGCTCAACTGGAATTCCATCACCTCCACTAGTTTTGTTTGTAGTGATGCCTTCTAAGGCCCACTTGACTTCACATTCCAGGATGTCTGGCTCTAGGTGAGTGATCACGCCATCGTGATTATCTGGGTCATGAAGATCTTTTTTGTACAGTTCTTCTGTGTATTCTTGCCACCTCTTCTTAATATCTTCTGCTTCTGTTAGGTTCATACCATTTCTGTCCTTTATTGTGCCCATCTTTGCATGAAATGTTCCCTTGATATCTCTAAGTTTCTTGAAGAGGTCTCTAGTGTTTCCCACTCTATTGTTTTCCTCGATTTCTTTGCATTGATCACTGAGGACGGCTTTCTTATCTCTCCTTGCTATTCTTTGTAACTCTGCATTCAAATGGGTATATCTTTTCTTTTCTCCTTTGCTTCTCTTCTTTTCATAGCTATTTGTAAGGTCTCCTCAGACAGCCATTTTGCTTTTTTGCACTTTCTTGGGGATGGTCTTGATCCCTGTCTCCTGTACAGTGTTATGAACCTACTTCCATAGTTCATCAGGCACTCTGTCTATCAGATCTATTCCCTTAAATCTATTTCTCACTTCCACTGTATAGTATAAGGGATTTGATTTAGGTCACACCTGAATGGTCTAGTGATTTTCCCTACTTTCTTCAACTTAAGTCTGAATTTGGCAATAAGGAGTTCATGATCTGAGCCACAGTCAACTCCCAGTCTTGTTTTTGCTGACTGTATAGAGCTTCTCCATCTTTGACTGCAAAGAATATAATCAAACTGATTTCAGTGTTGACCATCTGGTGATGTCCATGTGTAAAGTCTTCTCTTGTGTTGTTGGAAGAGGGTGTTTGTTAGGACCAGTGTGTTCTCTTGGCCTTTGCCCTGCTTCATTCCATACTCCAAGGCCAAATTTGCCTTTTACTCCAGGTGTTTCTTGACTTCCTACTTTTGCATTCCAGTCCCCTGTAATGAGAAGGACATCTTTTTGGGGTGTTAATTCTTGAAAGTCTTGTAGATCTTCATAGAACTGTTCAACTTCAGCTTCTTCAGCATTACTGGTCGGGGCATAGACTTGGATTACCATGTTATTGAATGGTTTGCCTTGGAAATGAACAGAGATCATTCTGTCGTTTTTGAGATTGCATCCAAGTACTGCATTTCAGACTCTCTTGCCGACTATGATGGCTACTCCATTTCTTCTAAGGGATTCTTGCTCACAGTAGTAGATATAATGCTCATCTGAGTTAAATTACCCATCCAGTCCATTTTAGTTTGGTGATTCCTAAAATATAGACATTCACTCTTGCCATCTCCTGTTTGGTCACTTCCAATTTGCCTTGATTCATGGACCTAACATTCCAGGTTCCTATGCAATATTGCTCTTTACAGCATCGGACCTTGCATCTATCACCAGTCACATCCACAACTGGGTGTTGTTTTTGCTTTGGCTCCGTCTCTTCATTCTTTCTAGAGTTAGTTCTCCACTGATCTCCAAGAGTATATTGGGTACCCACTGACCTGGGGAGTTCATCTTTCCGTGTCCTATTTTTTGCCTTTTCATACTGTTCATGGGGTTCTCAAGGCAGGAATACCGAAGTGGTTTGCCATTCCCTTCTCCAGTGGACCACATTCTGTCAGAACTCTCCACTACTTATCTATTTCACACATAGTATCAATCATGTATATGTGTGTGAGTATCTGAATTTCCCACAGGTTTCCAGGTGATGCTGCTGGTCTAGGAACACATTCTGAGAACTACTTATTAAATAGATTATCAAATTTCATAGGAATGAAAGATGACATGAGTGGTCTGATTGCACCCCGTTAGGAAAAAAGAGAGATCCCAAAGTTCTTCAGGCTGAATCCTGGGCTGTTTACCAGGTTCTACCAGGCTCTGCTGTGCTTTGCACCTTTCCTTTAGACGCTTCACAATTCACTCTTTTTGCTGAAAGTGAAAACGTATTCCTCTTTTCCCCAGACTTCTAGCCTGCACAGTGCAGGTGAAGCAGGTTCGAGTTGCATTATGGAGGTGAACATTTACCTTGGTGTTCATTTACCTCATGACATGGTGACTACCAATTCAGCAGCTATCCCCAGAACTTTTGTTTTGGAGGGAGATGGAGCTTTGTTAAAGGAAACGCATTGAAAACCTATTCTGCCAAAGAGGGTGCAGGAGCCAAAATGACAAAAAAAGACAAACTGCCCTGCTTTTTATTCTTGGAAAGAGGAGGAAAACGCATCGAGAGGAGGGCAAGACCGTGCACAGTTGGGTTCTGTGTGGGAGAAGCAGTGAGGGACAATCCGCGGTTAAAGAGTGTCCAGAGGTCTTTTAAAGACAGAGATGTTTAATGCTCAATTGAAGTTGTTTGTGTTACTTTAGTGGACAGTCTACTAAATATACACATGTCCTGTGAAAAGTGTTTGTGAAAATCAGAGGACCAAGTTTGCTACCGAAATCTTAGACTCTGTACTTCAGCACCAAGTTGAAATCATGCAAACACAGTTTTGGGTGAAAAAGAGAAGAGTAGCTTTATTGCTTTGCCAGGCAAAGGAGGCCGCAGCAGGCTAGTACCTTCAAGACTGTGTCCTCCCTGAAAGGATTCAGGGAGTAAAATTTACAGTGTTAGCTCAAAACAGGGTTTTAGATAAGGGCCAGGCCAGGTGAAGGCTCTGCGTTCTCTGATCATGAAACATTTCAAAACCCATCTAAGCTGGCTTCAGGATGTCCAGAGATGGGCTCTGGTGGTCTCCGGGGTTGTAGTACTATGACCTCTCTGAAATGAAGAATGCTTGCAAAGAAAAGGAGTGTTAGGGAGTGTTTCAAAGGGGAAAAACACCAGGTGCCTGATAAGGCTTTAACTAACAAGTGATTTACTTTAAGCAATTAGGTATAAAGGAATCATTAGCAAAAGAAAAAAAAAAACATGCAGAAAGAAGACATCAGGTGAAGAGTAAGGTGATGGACACCTAGGTGGTCCAGACAGTTTTACCTATAACAAGCTTCATGTTCGGGTTAGCATGACCCAGAGCACCAACCAGGCTATGGGATGAAGAGTGGAGGCATAAAGTGAGTTATTTCAGATGGAGGCAGAATTCAGAGCTAGGGAGAGAATGGGACTCACTAGAGCCTTGGGGGCAATTTGGATTTGACTTTCTCAGGGTGTGGAAGATCGGGGAGGACCTGATGTGTGGTAAATCACCTGATCCTTCAGGGGATCCTGTTTGGCTAGGGCTGGGTGGCAAGTGGGAGAAGCGGCCTGGATAGGATAAAGCTTCGCCAGTTAGGTTCTTGGACCTCTGATAGGTCATTCTCACAGTGGCCTTACCTGCTCTGGGAAAACTGGGGTGACCTTGACTGTGTGGGGAGAAAGTGAGGTCCAGTACCTAGCTCTGACAATGAATCATATTCGCCTAAACAGCAGCATCTAGCAAAGGATAGGTTTGAAATCAGGATCTGGACTCTCTTTTTCCTGTCATTGGTGGCTTTATGTGGGGCTTTAACCAATGTATCCATAGATAGTGGGTTCTGGAATCAGACTGTCAGAACTCCTAATCCCAGCTTTTACCATATTGAGCTGGGCTAACATGAGCAAGGAAATCAGTTCTGCCTCAGCTGGAAGGAGGTGGTACCCTCAAAGAATTGAACAGGAGAGTTTAACAAAGAGATCCCCCCCCACTCCCTGCCCCACCAACCCCAGGCTGGGAAAAGTTAAGGTAACCAGTGAAGGATGGTGAAGCCCCCAGGGCCTAACAGCAGGGGGAGTGGTCACCTTTCTGCCAAAATGGAGAAGAGGAAGGGACAGAGTTACCTGAACCTGGGGGGTGGGTATAGTAGGGTGGGGCCTGGGCTGCTGGACCAGGGTTATGGTCCAGGAACCACTGCCAAAGCTGGCCCAGCAGGCAGGAGTAGGGGGGTAAATGCCCATTCCTCCCTTCTCCTAGTTTCCTGCCTCAATTCAGTGCCTCCCATTATTCTGACTCAACTGGAACCACAGGGGAAAAGGCCTTGTTGATGCAGTCACACAGGCCAGAGAATCAGTGCAGAGTATGGAGCAGAACAGGTATGGAGGGTCAAACAGTATTACCGGTCCAGCTTCAATAAACCTTGATGTTCTAATCTGTAGAATGGGGATGCTAGCAGTAAGGGATGTTACCTTACAGAGTCATTGTAAATATTAAAATAGATGGTGCATGTACAACTCATGCTGCACAACACAAGTTCATGTGCCTGATGCATGTGAAGCCAAATGATACTGAAACATCAGAGTCTGGAGCAGAGAAAGATTTATTGCAGGGCCGTGCTAGGAGAACAAGTGGCTCATGCTTCATCAAACCCCAAAACCTTTGAACATTTTAAAGGCCAGGTGAGGGAGGGAGATCACAGGGTATGTGATCAACATGTGCACAATTCTTTTTTAAAAAATTTATTTTTAGTTGAAGGATAATTGCTTTACAATATTGTGTGGGTTTCTGCCATACATCAACATGAATCAGCCATAGGTATACATATATCCCCTCCCTCTTAAACTTCCCTTCCCACGTGCACAATTCTTGTTTGGTTGATGTTGAGATAATAGGGTGTTAACGTTATCAATCCTTAGGCCCCAGAAGGTCCTGGGGGCTATGTGCTCTTCATCATCAAGTAGTTAATTTCTTCCATTTGGCAGTAGTTTTTAGTGTCTGGAAAACTCAGGAAATGTGCACCAGATACTCTTATCTAGGTATTAACACTTCAGAGAGGAGCTACAGCAGAGGATAGGGGGTTGGGGTCTGTCCGGGGAAGGTCCCACAGCGTCCTACTCGGTTACACACGGGGCACCATGTCTGACCCGCAGCACATGCTACTTGTTATTATCACATTAAAGGTAACCACTTGGGCTGCAGGAAGGGACACTGTTCTTGGAGACTGATTCCGGGAGACTCCATCCTCTAGGTCAAGAAGGCATCTGCTTGCAAAATAAACTAGGTAGTCTTCCTTAGAGGGTAGAGAAAGCCTCTTAGTCACCGCTGGTGAGTAATGCGCTGAGTCAGAAGAGTGGCAGCAGCTCTCTCTTCTTCCTAACTCTTCTTTCAGCCTTGCTGACATTTGGTACATCGAGCTAGATGAAGGCTTAGCCTGTCTGGTGGAGGTGACCAGCTTTATTTATAGACTCCAGCTCTCTGGGGCGAATCGTCCCAGAGGAGGGGATAGATAATCACTTTCCTTCCCCAAGGAAGGACGAATTGGCGTGTTCACGGAGAATCTGGAACCGACGAAAACCGCAGATTCAGGCAGCTATGATTTGGGGCTGGGGGCACGTTTGTCCATAAGGGAATCTCCCTCCACTCCCACCACCCCAAGATTCAGAACCTGGCCCAGCCAATCATAATAGCTTGTTGTTTAGATCTGGAACTGACCAGGGACCCAGAGATGACTCTCTCCACTATAAAGAAAGGAGATGTACAACAGTCATCTCTTGGTTTCTTTCAGATCTAAAATAAACAGCCAAAAAAGAAAACTTCAAACAGGCTGGTGATTGACAGCAGATCATTTACATCCCTCGATATATATTAGTATGTTGGTTAGGCGTGCAGGTTTTGGAGCCTGGTTTCCAATCTTAAGTGGGACCCTGGCTAAATTTCTTAATGTAAGCTTCTCTTTCCTCATCTACAGAGTGGGGATGATCATTGTACATTCCCCCCAGAGCTCCTCAATTGGTAGTTGTGCAGGAGTTGGAGAGGATGGAGTGGGCAGGGCATGACATCCCAGGGAGAGAGGAAACAAGATCATGTGAGGGATCGCTTAGCATGGTCCCCGGTACATGGTAAACACTTAAAATTTTAGCTATTACTTAGTATCTTTACTTTTGAAGAACCTAAAGTACATAGATGTCTATAAAGTGCACAAAGCCTTTCCCAACCTGCAAATTCTACTTGGGCTTACATGGAAAAGATCACCAAAATTTCAGCTACTATCTTCACCCCCAAAATAAAATCAAGGCCAGTGTTTGGATGGTGAGTAGAGTTTGACTCAAGATGTAGCGTGAATCAAGAAATAGATTCATCCAGGTCAGTATGATTCAGCCAGAGAAGGCTGAATATTAGTCGTGTCTTCTAATATAAGATGAAGTCCCTCTGGCTTTGCCTGGGTCCTAGAAGGAAATAGGTCACTGAGGGCTCAGTCCTTCCTGGCTGGGTGATGGCCTGAGAAAGACAGGAAGCTGGTTTGACTCTGGTGGGCAGGATTGGGTGGGTGTGCATCTGGTCATGTGCTAGGGATGCTCTGGCTGTGCTCCTATCACATTGCCAGGATGCCTCCCCAAGACCCGACCCTACCCCCTGGCTCTCGCTTGGATGAGAAAGACGTTCCCACAGCTGAGGTGCAACCCAAGGGGAGCCACAAGGATCTGCTGTAAGCCCTCTAACTGTAGCATGAATGGGATTCTTTTCTTTTAGGAGTGCCTAGTGTTAAAGACTACTTCATTCAGTTGAATTATTCTTAATCTTATAGCTGCTATAATAAGAAGAAAGGAAATAGAGAAAGCTATCTTCACCATCCTCACACTCCTATAATCTGAATATTTTATTTTTTCTTGTTCCCTTCTGGTTAGTGCTCATAAGACTAGATGGTTTTTTTATAGCTGAAACCATGGCAGAAATTCCATTTTGCATTTTTGCTTCATTAAGTTTTAGAAATAGCACTTGTAGACTTTTAATTCTCCATGTCAAGAAAAATGTATAAATCCTGCTAGACACCACCCCCTCTCCACCACCACACTCATTCACCTCCATTATGAGAAAAATTGAAAAGAAACCTGTGTATTTTTAGGGGCAGGTACTTCACTGATTGGCATTTCTATAATTTTAGAAATTACTATAGTATTTTGCTTCACGTATAACGTTTAATTTTACTCTCTTCTCCTCAGTCTTCTTGCTCTTTGCCTTTCCCACAAATAGGGCCCAGAAGCTTCTGATCTAAATATCAGATCCTTGTATAAGCAACATGGGCCTACTGTATAACACAGGGTGCTATATTCAATATCCTGTGATAAAACGCAGTGGAAAAGAATATGAAAATGCAGTATATATGTATTAATATAACTGAATCACTTTGCTATGGAGCAGAAATGAATACATTGCAAATCAACGATACTTCAGTGGAGTAAATGGAAAATAATCAGATCCTGTCAGCTCTGTAAAACATGATGTACTCCTGGAAATGCATTCTTTCACACTGTGTCTCCCAGCCTGCCTCGCCCACTAGGAGTGACAAATTCTGTGGACCTTCTGGATTTGGGAATCAGGGCCACCCTGCAGCCGGGGCAGTGGTTCTAGCAGTAGGAATAGTGTCCACAAGTGATTCCCTGCCTGGGGGATGCTGGGCCTCCTGAGAAGGGAGAGGGGGTCCTGGGGTGACAGGCCCCCAGCAGAGAGAGATTCTTGGACAAAGGCAGAAAGATGAAGGCCCTGGGAGAGAGGGAGACAGTTCAGGAAGGTAGGGAATCGCCCTGCCACCTGGCTGAACCTCACTAAGCTTCTGGGCTCAGAGTGAAACTCTCGAAAGTGGTCCAAGTGTGCACAAGGTCACCCCATAAGTTGTTCCTACTAGCTCATGACAAGCTTGCTTCCCCACAGAGGTAGTTATAAACCTCACATTTCAAAGTGGCTTTTTTGGGAAATGATGAATGTTTGTTGGTTTGCCTGAGACAGTCGCAGTTTTTGCCTGTTGCTCTGGCATACTAATTATGTCCCCTCACTCTCAAAAGCATAAATAATTTGGTATAATTAGTTGTTGATATATATATAAATATGACAATATTTATCATATATAATCACATAATTTACATATAATTTTATATATATATATATATATATGTATATATATATATAAATACTTGGACTTCCCTGGTGGCTCAGCTGGTAAAGAATCTGCCTGCAATGTAGGGGACCCTGGTTCAATTCCTGGGTTGGGAAGATCCCCTGGGGAAAGGATAGGCTACCCACTCCAGTATTCTTGGGCTTCCCTGGTGGCTCAGACAGTGAAGAATCCGCCTGCAATGTGGGAGACTTGGGTTCGAACAGATCCCCTGGAGAAGAGAACAGCTACCCACTCCAGTATTCTGGCCTGGAGAATTCCATGGACTGTATAATCCATGAGGTCGCAAAGAGTTGGACACAACTGAACTACTTTCAGTTTCACAACTAGTTCTTGAGAACTCCAGTCAGATCCTAGGACATATGAAATTGACTGAGAGCATTGTCACATTTGGTGGGAGAGGTCTGTTTGGGGGAGAAGCATTACTGACTCTGAAGATCAGAGGTGATAGCAAAGAGGGGGTGGCCACAGTAATGTCCAGAAACAGGAGGACTTCTGGGCCTCCCCTCCCACTCCTGCGGGCAGGACTTGAGCAGCTGGGCCACGGCAATGCAGGAAATAGTCTTGCTGAATAGAGCTGGGATGAAAGTTGGCACCCATCTATATTTCCAAATGGACAGAGAGAGAAGGGGCTGGTTGGGTTAGGATCTCAAAAAGACTTGAAGGGGCAAGGACCACACATCGCTAGGGGTGGTACCTACCCACTGCTTTGACTTTGCCAGTAACCACCATGTCCTCCAGAAACAAAGGAATTTTTCAAAAAAGAAAGCAGACTGCAGACTGCGTGGTCCTAGCACCATGCCCTTCCCGCTACAAACAGCTCTCATGATTTGGCTAGCCCCACCTGCCCTCTGCTTCTCTTTGCGTTGCTCCTCTCGGCTCTCATTGGCTTTTCTGAATCAGAGGCAACGTGAAACAGTCTTTGCCCAAAACAAAAATGCTGGTTCATCAGGGAAGCTGGGAGGCTGAGCAGCTGTGGACACAGCTGGTGCCTGGAAGCCCTTTCAGCAGTGTCCAACTCTGTTTTTGCTGATTATCAACTTTCCAGGAGGCAACACCTATAATTTTTTTACCCCCACAAAATCATCAGAACAACGTTTAGTGGCTGCTGACTGGAGTAGGGCTTTGGAAGCCATTTTCTCAGGCACAGCAAGTTTCTACCACCCTGCTTCTGATGACTCAGCATGCGCAAAGCACATTCCACATCCTCCCACCCCCACCCAACCCACACTTTAAAAATCTGCCCTTTAAAGTATTTCCCAACAAGTAGCAAGGTTCTCTTTTGACCGTGTCTGCTGACATGGTTTTTGATTTGGGAAAGAGGGCGAGAAGCTTGTTGGACGCATCACTCTCTGGGATGTCAGAGTCTCCTTGGAAGAGCCCTAATTAAGGACTTAGAATGATTGACAGGTGGTGGAAGCTCATGAAAAGAGCATTTGACATACAACAGAAGTCAAAGTCTGAGTTG
Source organism: Cervus canadensis (assembly GCF_019320065.1). Lineage (NCBI taxonomy): Eukaryota > Metazoa > Chordata > Mammalia > Artiodactyla > Cervidae > Cervus > Cervus canadensis. The sequence goes on along the minus strand of NC_057391.1, from coordinate 65,543,144 downwards.
CAAAAAAAAAAAAAAATTGGCAATTGGAGACTTTGAAAAACCTTTGCAGGTAATACTATAATTTTGTTTCTTAGTTATACGTTTATAAAAAGGCTCTGAATGGCTGCCAAATGAACTTATGACATGCCTTGACTCTTGTAAATAGGGTATAAGATAACTTGGTAGCAAATTATGATTTCAAATTCAATGGAATTTTCTATACTGTACAGTTTTGCTGCAGTATAGTCTTTGTATGTATTCATTTGAGGATAGGAATCTGTGAATAGGGAAGACTGATTTACTGCTGAGGATAATACAATTTTAATGAGAAAGACCAGCAAACAACAAAGGGATGGAGAAAGAAAATTTACACATGCAGCACCTCTCCTGTGTTCTGTGTTTGTACATGCTATATCCAACTGTACAATTTTGGGATAAAAATGATGTCACATTCCTTTTAATATTCAAATTACACGACTAGGAAACCCAATCTATTAGCACAAAGCAGCCTTTTCCCCAGTCCCATCGCTAATGACCTCAGATTAAACAGTCGCCCTGAGCATCATCAGCTACCTTATCTTTAAAATGGGGATCATACCGATAGCATTCACCTAGCAAGGTTCTTGGTCTGATTAGATGAGAAGATCCTTGGCATGCTCACCACTCATGGGAAGCGATAATGCACGCTATAATCTCTCTCAGGCACAGTGGGGTTGGCTCTGGTTCCATGTGTTCAGAGGACAGAAAACCAGAAACTCAATTCAGGTCTCTAAGGAGAGGGGATCTTTTAACGGTTGTTGAGTTTGTTGCCACAAGGTGTCGCTGGTGGTCCCGGGGGCCAGAGTGGCTCTTCCTGACTGATGGGAGGCGTGAACGTGAAAGGCGCTCAGTCGCGTCCGACTCTTTGCGAGTATGGACTGTAGTCCATGAATTCTCCAGGCCAGAACACTGGAGTGGGTAGCCTTTCCTTTCTCCAGGGGATCTTCCCAAGCCAGGGATTGAACCTAAGTCTCTCGCATTGCGGGTGGATTCCTTACCAGCTGAACCACAAGGGAAGCCCGAGAATACTGCAGTGAGTGGGTAGCCTATTCCTTCTCGAGAGGATCTTCCTGACCCAGGAATCGAACCGCAGCCTCCTGCATTGCAGGCGGATTCTTTACCAACTGAGCTACCAGAGAAGCTCTGGTGGGAGGAGGGAGGTTCATTAACTGCGTTCTAGATGCAAGTTAGGGAGGAGAGCTCTCTTTCCCATTGATGCGTTCAGCTATGCTTGTTCCCCAACAATCTAGACCTGGGTTCCAAACGCTGCAGCGCTTTTACAGCACTGTACCAAAGAACGTTCTGTGATGATGGAAGCATTCTGTATCTGTGTGGTTCACGATGGTAGACTAGCCATGTGTGGTTGTTGAGCACTTGATTACTTTTTCTCTCCAGCTTTGAGAGATAATTGATGTACAACATTGTGTGAATTTAAGGTGTACAATGTTAAGATCTGATACACATAGATATTTCAAAATGATGGCTACTAGGTATAATAAAATTTGTTAACATATCCTTCAACCCACATCATCCTATTTCACTATTTTGATTATTTGCTGTCACTTCTGTAATTACTTCCTATTGAGCTGTTAAAATGTGGCTAGTTGACTATGGTACTGAATTTAACATTTTATTTAATTTTAATTAAATTTAAATTGTCAATGTGACTGGTTAGCATTTTGGACAATGCAACTTCAGGGATACAGCTTACTCAGCCTAAAAACACAGGTATGTACATGTATGCATCTAGCCATTTTCCTGATGCATATGCCTACAAAACAAACGGGGGCAAAAATCAGAAGGGGTTTCAGTCAGTACATGGTATACTTGAAAATTAGCTTTCTATCAGGACCAAAGAATCAGCGCAGCTTCTTTGTGCTTCTCCTTGGTGGGGCTGGAGTTCAGGCTTCAGAGTACTTAACAGAGGAGCCAGAAGGATGCAACAGTCTAACAGCCCAGAGATGCTGCAAACCCAACCTTCCTCAGTAGGACACCCCCAGAACATTTGTCTTTCAACCTCTCCAAGTCACCCTGTCCAGGCACCAGACTGGAAGAAACCCTTCTTGATTCCATCCTAACATCTGTTTCCTGCCTCAGTCTGCCCAGCAGCTGAATTTCCAAGTATTTTTTGTCTCACAGCCCTTAAGAGACAATAAGTAAAACCATCTAAGGTGGGCACATTTTTCTAGGGTTAGGCTGTTCATTCTTGGCCATCTTCATATTATTGCAATACAATTCCATTTAAACGTAACAACACTATGAGGTACATACTTGTCTTAGCCGAGACTTGTGAAAGCAGAGCCTGATGCAAAGGCTCACGTGCAAGTAGATTATTTGGTAATGGAATTGGAGGAAGCAGATGCAGAGGGAGTGAAGAAGGACAGAGAGAAAGCATTTGTGTGTTGATAAACATTTATCAGGCAACTCTCTGGAAAAACAACTACAACCCTGCTTGTGACACTGTTTTCATCTTTTTTTCTATTTTATTTTTTCTGTTTTTTAAAAAATTTATTCTAAATTGAAAGGTAATTTTTAAACTTTATTTATTCTTAATTTAAGGATAGTTGCTTTACAATATTGTTTTGATTTCTGCCATACATCAACAAGCATCAGCCATAAGTATACACATATCCCCTCCCTCTTGAAACTTCCTCCCACCTCCCACCCCATCCCACTCCTCTAGGTTGTTTTTAAATTGAAGTGTAGTTGATTTACAAGGTTGTGCTAGTTTCAGATGTACAGCACAGTGATTCAGTTATAATCTATTTTTTCAGATTCTTCTCTCATAAATTATTATAAAATATTGAGTATAGCTCCCTGTGATATACAGTAGGTCCTTGTTGATTGTCTATTTTATATATTGTAGTGTATATATGTTAATCCCAGACTCCTAATTTATCCTTCCTGTCCTTTTCTCTTTGGTAAACATAAGTTTGTTTTCTATGTCTGTGGGTCTATTTCTGTTTTGTAAATAAGTTCATTAGTATTTTTTTTTTTGGTATAAGTTACTTACCTAGTAGGATAACCTAGACATTCATTCCTGAGGAAGTGAGCTCTCATCTGACTTACCCTTGTCCAGACAGTTTTTGCAATTGTCCAGTCACAACATCATAGTTAATAAAAACTACAGGAGATTCCCCAGTGAATCCTCTAGATTCCAGACCTATTCCTATATGCTCCCCTCAGGTGGTAGAAACATTTGCTCTTTGTGGTAGTCAGGATTAATTATCTATATCGGTACAGTATTCCTTTCTTTGCCTATTAATCTACAGGCAGGAGGAGACTAAAATGATCAAGAGTTAGCCTCAGGTTCAAAGTCAGTGGAATTTGTGTCTTCTAAGTTCTAACACAGGCAATCAGGATGTACATTTTGGAAGTGCCTAGGTTTACAGGGTGAGGAAATACAATTTATGAAATACAATTTTTATAAATGGGTCACTGTGAATATATTGCTAAAACTTGGCCTCTGTTCACCAGTGCTGAATAGAAACACAGAGACAGAGTTTTGGGTGAAGTAGAAAAGGATAGTTTTATTGCTTTGCTAGATGAAGAGGGACACAGTGGACTAATGCCTCAAAACTGTGGGTCACACTCTGGAGCAAGTAGTGAGGATCTTACAGTGTTTGAGGAGCAGGGCGTGATCTGCTCGTGGACATTTTTCTGATTGGTTGGAGGGAGGCAAGTAGGAGTCAGTATTATCAACCTTCTGGTTGCAACCGGTTGGGGTGCTTGTGGGCAGCATATCGCTAACATCTTCCACCTGGTAGGGATTTCATTATCTGCAAAATAGCTCAAAGGACACGGCTCAGAATATCATCTATAGTCATGGAGGAAGAACTAAATGTCCTTGACTTTGTTTAATGGCTGGTGGTTTAGACGCTAAGTTGTGTCCGACTCTTGTGACCCCATGGACTGTAGCCTGCCAGGCTCCTCTGATCATGGAATTCTCCAGGCAAGAGTCCTGGAATGGGTTGCCATTTTCTTCTCCAGAGGATCTTCCCAAGCCAGGGATTGAACCCATGTCTCCTGAATTGGCAGGCGGATTCTTTGTCTTGCTTGACTGTTTCCCTTTCTTCATTTTTTTACTTCTCTGATTAATTTTGTGTTTTTTTTGACTGAAGTTTTTCTATAGATAAAAGGCAGGCAGAGGACATGGGTGGGAATCTATTCTGGGAAGGCCTCATATGATTCTGTTCAGTTACAAATATGGTTAAAGAGGCCAAAACGATTTATATTTCTTAATTCCTCTACCTGTGTATTCTAGTTGTTATTGGCAACCATTGGCTTGGCACATAAGCAGCATTTTGGACAGCCTTGCTCCAACCTCACAGGAGAGTGTCCCTGAGCTGGGGCCTTAGCTTGACTCAAACAATCATTATAGCGTTCTAACAGATGGTGGGGAGACCAGAAGATCCCATGGCCATGTACACATTAGTCTGGCTTCTTCTTCTTTTTTTTTTTTTTTTAATAATTTTATTTATTGATTTTGGCTGTGCTGGGTCTTCACTGCAGCGTGGTATTTTCTCTGGTTGCAGAGAGCAGGGGCTGCTCTCTAGTTGCGGTGCGTGAGCTTCTCATTGAGTTGGCTTCTCTTATTGTGGAACGCGGGCTCTCGGGTGTGGTAGTTGTGGTACGTGGTCTCAGTAGTTGCAGCTCTTGCACTCTAGTGCACAGGCTCAATAGCTGTGTCACACGGGCTTAAGTTGCTCCACTGCATGAGAGAGTTTCCTGAATTAGGGGTCAAACCCATGTCTCCTGCATTGGCAGGTGGGTTCTTTACCACTAGCCACCAAGGAAGCTCCTAGCCTGACTTCTTTACTATGAATTTAGGGCTCTTGATCTGAGACAGTGTTGTGCTGGGTACCTACAGATCAATCAGACATCCTGTAAATATTTGGATGGTGGGGTTAGCAAAGGCACTGTGGATAGGAAGACATACCCATATCCAGATATGTGTCATTTTCTACTATGGTAAATTGTAGCCACCTTTAGGGGGTAGAAGTGATCCCGTGCAAACAAGTGACTGCTAAGTCGCCTAAGTGGATGATGCTTTATAGAGGGCTCTGTGATAGGCTATTTTGCCTGGCAGGTCAGATTCTAATGATGAATAACAGATTAGCCTTGGTGAGGGGAGCCATCTTGACTCCACAGAGAGCTCATCCCTGCCATCGTGAAGCATGTTTCTCCAGAAATCGTGCTCTCTGATGGGCGTTAATGAGAAATAAAAGTACACTTCCATAGGTTTATCCTCATGCATTTTCCTCTGGACTTCCTTGTCTCTAATCTTTCATTCTCACTCCTCCCTAGTTTTTGAACAACTGGCCAAGCTATTTGCCACTGTTTTAAAGTACACATCTATCAAGTACCTCCATACTTCGAATTACTTACTCCTCCACACATAGGGAACCACCAAGGGCTGGATTCCCAATTCTGCCAATCGAGAGGATTTCCTTTCACCACTGTCCTTCAGGGCCACTCCTCAGGGATGGGGCAGTTAGGGCAGAAGTAGCCCATTTATGCAACTGGTCCCCATCTACTGAGCAGACCCATCTGTGAATGAGACCTGAGAATCGTCCTCTTCTATTGATGTGAGTTAGTGAGAGATGTCAATGAAACAAACGTTAGGTGCCTTGAGAGTCTGGGTCAACTGTAATGTAATTTACTTTTGCCTTCAGAATCTATGGTCCTGAATTTATTGTCTCTATAGCAGTGGATTATGGCTGTGCTACTGGCTTAAAGTTCAACATTCAGAAAACTAAGATCATGGCATCTGGTCCCATCACTTCATGGGAAATAGATGCGGAAACAGTGGAAACAGTGTCAGACTTTATTTTTTTGGGCTCCAAAATCACTGCAGATGGTGATTGCAGCCATGAAATTAAAAGACGCTTACTCCTTGGAAGAAAAGTTATGACCAACCTGGATAGCATATTAAAAAGCAGAGACATTACTTTGCCAACAAAGGTCTGTCTAGTCAAGGCTATGGTTTTTCCAGTAGTCATGTGTGGATGTGAGAGTGGACTGTGAAGAAAGCTGAGTGCCGAAGTAATGATGCTTTTGAACTGTGGTGTTGGAGAAGACTCTTGAGAGTCCCTTGGACTGCAAGAAGATCCAACCAGTCCATCCTAAAGGAGAGCAGTCCTAGGTGTTCATTAGAAGGACTGATGTTGAAGCTGGAACTCCAATACTTTGGCCACCTCATGCAAAGAGTTGACTCATTGGAAAAGACTCTAATGCTGGGAAAGATTGAGGGCAGGAGGAGAAGGGGACAACAGAGGATGAGATGGCTGGATGGCAGATGGCATCACCGACTTGATGGACATGGGTTTGAGTAAACTCCGGGAGTTGGTGATGGACAGGGAGGCCTGGTGTGCTGCAATTCATGGGGTCACAAAGAGTTGGACACGACTGAGTGACTGAACTGAACTGAACTGAACTGGCCATATGCTTTGATGGATCTATTCATATCCTGTTCATGATATGGGCCACTCTGGCCACATACTCACTCAATTTCTTTCAGTGCCCAGCAGCTCTCCAGGAGTTGTTGTTGTCATTGCTGTTTTTTTTTTTTTCCTTGAAAGGCAAATATTTCTCTGTCACAGAAGGAACAGCATTGCTCCAGAACCCTGGATTCTCCTACTGGGTCTTGTCAGACTCCAGACACCCATCCTTATCTTCTGTGGATATCCCTAGTCCATTGTACCCATTGGGTCAAATGGCCCAAGTGGCAGGACAGCTTACATCACACTCTTGATTTGCTTCAGAGTTTCCTTTCACTCTGGATAGCACTCAAAATTGGCAGATTTTTAATTACTTGATATATGAATTGGAACATTATTTTTAAGAGCAATAGTGCCCCTAAAATCCAAAGAAATTTTTCTTTTTCTTAGTGGTGGAGGTTACAAGGCATTACAATTGTTCCTTACCTTGAGGAGGATTTGCCAACATATCCTAGATCAAGGGTACCCAACCTCTAGGATCTATAATGCCTGATGATCTGAGCTGGAGCTGATGTAATAATAATAGAAATAATGATGATTTAGTCTCTAAGTCATGTCTGACTCTTGCTATCCCATGGACTGTAGCCTGCCAGGCTCCTCTGGCGAGAATACTGGAGTGGGTTGTCATTTTCTTCTCCAGGGGATCTTCCTGACCCAGGAATCGAACCTGGGTCTCCTGCAAGGCAGGCAGATTCTTTCACCAATTGAGCTATGGGGGAAGACCTAATAGAAATAGAGCACACAATAAATGTAATGTGCTTGAATCATCCCTAAGCCACCCCCACACCTCACCCACTACTCCAGTTCTTGGAAAAATTGTCTTCCATGAAACCAATCCTTGGTTCCAAAAAGTTTGGGGACTGCTGTGATCATCGCATCTCTAAAAATTTCATCAGTGTGGCAGGTTCCTTAACTTTGTGGAATTTTTCTCCTACTTCCTGGCAAATATGCCTCTTACTAGGGCATCTAGTTTACGTCTTGCTCCCTAGGTATAATTGGTAGATATTAGCAATATGGCGGGCAAATGTGGTGTCTGCATGATATCAAGACCATTGAAGACTCTGCAGAAGGGAGCTCTAAGAGATAAGAAACAGCAAATGCCTCCTGCTCCTCCTCCTTATGTTAAAAAGTGAACCTTATTTGATCCTCCTTCCTCATAAAGATTGAGAAGAACACACTTGCCAGAGCAACAGCCATATACCAAGTGCTGGAGGCTATGTTGATCTGTTAGAGTGAAGATACTATATCAGACACAGGAGCTAGAATTTGAGTTATCACCTAGTTAAGTTTGTCATGGTCTGCTGTCCTCTGTCCCATCTAGTTTTTACTAGGGACCTTCAGGTGACTTCCTAGAGAAGGAAATGGCAACCCACTCCAGTACTCTTGCCTAGAAAATCCCATGGACGGAGAAGACTGGTGTCCATGGGGTCGCAAAGAGTCGGACACGACTGAGTGACTTCACTTCAGGTGACTTGATGGGGACTGCCACTCATACATGCTTGAAGTCTTTGATGATGGTTCTAAGTTCTGTTCTTCTACTTGAGATGTGACATTGCTTCTGGTTTATTATCTTGACTAGGTGTAGGAAGAGTGTCATAACACCCATAGAACTCTTCCTGTTATTCTAGCTCTTACTCCAAAAGGTCAGGGAATCATTGTGAAGGTTCTGCCAGTTATTAGGAATATCTGTCCCAATTATGCATTATATATAAAATTCCATCTATTATTTGGCCCCCATATACCCCTATCCCTGCTCTATCTGTAGGAATGTGGTTGCATTTCAGATAGCACAGATCTAGATATACCTCTTTCCCCAGTATGTAGTTAACCTAGCAACTGGACACGTGTACCTCTGAGGGAAGGTTTGGGGGGATATTTATTGTACATAGAGTGTTGCTGTAGATTCTTTCCCCAACCAGACCTAGATTTCCCTTAAATTAATGGATCCTGAGCCTTTATACTGACTTAAATTTAGAATAGGTGAGGGACTGTGCATGCATGTGTGCTCAGTTGCTCAGTCATGTCTCTTTGTGACCCCATGGACTGTAGATCCCCAGGCTTCTCTGTCCATGGGATTTTGCAGGCAAGAATACTGGAGTGGGTTGCCATTTCCTCCCTCAGGGGGTCTCCCTGATGCAGGGATCAAACCCACGTCTCCTGCACTGCAGGCGGGTTCTTTATCACTGAGCCACCAGGGAAGCCCTGAAGGACCATAGTTCCCCCTTATTGCAGCTTACACAGATTTCTGTTCTTCCTGTCTTTTGTTTTATTGGTTATGAAGGTTAAGTAGTACTCGGTCTGCTCCCCGTTTATCATCACTCTTTGTAACACTATGATTGCTATAGTTACCTGGTATTCAAGGAAGCCTGATTGCTACTCCAAATCTTGCTGACCAGTATAATAATTATTACATTCATCTTGCCTCTGACAATTAATTGCCACTGCCATTTGCCATTTCATAATCCTCTTAGTTCTACGTTATGGACCAGCTCAATGGCAGATTCTCTCATTTTTAATAATGACCTTTAAAGGATGGCTAACAAGCTTTTTGGATATTTCAGGGTCCCTCTCAGGAATTCATTATTTATTGTCTTAACAAAGGGAGTATCTCTGGGCTGTCCTGGATTACAGTCAATTGGTGGGTTTTCATGTCTCATGTAATATATTGTTTCTACTGTTTCCCACCTTCCCGAGCCTTTTGATCCTGTCAACATTCTTCCAAGGCAGTTTGTCATTCCTTACTCTGTCCAAACTTTAAGGAACCATTCCAATAATGTATCAGAACCAGCTCCAGGTGTCCTGCCAAATCAGTGTATTCTGAGTTATAAAAAAGTATTACACAAACTTTTCCACACTGGTGGTCTTTTTTTCTAGAAGTGAAGATTGATGCCAAGGCACCTGGGAGTTTGTGAAGCCTTGAAAACCTAAAGATGGAGCCCAGTAAATTCACTTTCTTTGAAACAGAAACTTCATCTTACTAAAGGAGATAGATAAGGTTTGACATCAGTCCAGCCCTAGCAGTTGACGGCTGATAAAGGGAAAGCCCGGATTCAGGGAATTGCAAGAGAAGCGGTCAGTGTCACAAGATGGTCACCTCCATCACCAATATTTTCTGCAATATGGTCATTTCTGTGATTCATGTGGGGACAGGATCTAAGAGCTTCATAATGGTATTGTTGTTTTTATTAGATAACACATTAAAATAAAGTATTTACTTTGAGAATCCTGACTGAATGACCATTGCTAATTTGCGTGCAAACGGAGTCACAGTGCTATAAGCCATTTTTCATTCTCCTCCTTTGCTTTCCATTATAATCCTGCAAAAGCAGCTTCTGGGGAGTTAAATTTTGATGTCTAGCTAAGGTAGGGGTTCCCAGGAGTCTCAGTGGTAAAGAATCTGTCTGCCAATGCAGGAGACGTGGGTTCAATCCCTGGCTTGGGAAGATCCCCTGGAAGAGAAAAAGGCAACCCATTTCAGTATTCCTGCCTAGAAAATTTCATGGACAGATGAGCCTGGCAGGCTACAGTCCATGGGGTTGCAAAAAGTCATATACAACTGAAGCGACTGAGCATACATGCATGGCCAAGGTTAAGCATCAAAATAAGGCCCATCAAGCATGATGATGATGAAGCATTTTCAAAGGGAGTCTACTATGTGTCAGGTACTGTGCTAAGTACGTTGCACATATAAAATCTATTTGGTCTTCACAACTCTAAGAAAGTAGGTATACTATTCTTACCTTCCCTTTACATATAACCCTTTCTTCATCATTTCTTGGAGCTACTGATCACTGGTGAAATGAGCAGGGGACCAGGTGTCCCACCTGAGCCCCCTAGAGGAGAAGACACATCATTCATATCCTTTGACTCCCCTAAACCATTTGATCAGATGTTTGTTTCCATTTCTCATTCATCTTTCCTCTTGAATCTAAGCAAGCAGTCAGTATTTAAGTATTGCTTGTCTAGCAACCTGTCTGTGGGAGATTAAAAAGGGCCACAAATTATTTAACAACCCTATTGAGAGGTGGAGTCTATTAATAATTTGCCTTTTTTTTTTTCACTTTTATTTTCATTTATTTTCTGCAGCATTTATTCGCAGGCCATAAGTTTTTGTTTCTTCAGTTTCTTCTGGGATATCTTTTCCTTCTGTGCAAGCTCCTCTTCTGGTTTAGGAACAATCTGTTCTTTTTCAGTAAGGATCATCTCAATGTGGCAGGGAGAGCTCATGTAGGGGTTGATCCGACCGTGAGCTCTGTAAGTCCTTCGCCGCATCTTGGGGGCTTTGTTCATTTGGATGTGTGCTCAATGACCAGAGAATCTACATCTACGCCCTTAAGTTCAGCATTACTCTCTGCATTTTTGAGCATGTGTAGTAAAAATTTAGCACTCTTTTTGGGCCACCGACCCTGTATCCAGCCCCACTGTTTGGCCTGTGCACACCTACCAACTCCACCGTTGTAATGACGGAATGGTACACATTGCTTCTTTAAAGTGACATCCTTCAGATACTTGGTGGCTTTTCGGATATGCATACCCTTTATGGCCTGGGCAGTTTCACGAGTGTTCTTAAAGTGAACACGAAGATTTGAACCTCTTGATTTGCATAATTTTGTGGGGTTTTCTGGGTCAAGTGAATAGCGCACCATTTTTAGGGATCAGCTCAGGCCGCTTACCGGAAAAGAATGATTTGCTTTTCCTTAAATTCGAACTGGCTTCAGTGACTTGTTTCAGTATACAATGTGGTAGAAATGTTGTTCTGAGACTTCTGAGACTGGATCAGAAGAAGCCTTAGAGCTTTTACCTGTGTTTCTGGGGAACCCTGAGCTGCCATGTAAGAAATTTGACTACCCCAAGGACTGATGCTGAAGCTTCAGTACTTTGGCCACTTGATGTGAAGAGCCGACTCATTGGAAAAGACTCTGATGCTGGGAAAGATTGAGGGCAGGAGGAGAAGGGGGAGACAGAGGAAGAGATGGTTTGGATGGCATCACTGACTCAATGGACATGAGTATGAGCGAACTTTGGGAGACGGTGAAAGACAGGGAAGACTGGCGTGCTGCAGTTCATGGGGTTGCAAAGAATCGGACTTGACTTAGCAACTGAAGAAGAAAGTTGCCATACAGGAGAGGCCGTGGGTAGGTGCTCAGCTGACAGTCCAAGCAAGGCACCAGACCCGTGAATGGGGCTGTCTCTGGCCCTTACACAAGCTCACCTGCTGGTTGGCTGCCACCTAGTGAGCTTCACTGAAACCATGGGGAAAGGAAGAATTATTCATCTCAGTCCTGCCTGAACTCTCAATCCATGGAATCATGAAATATAATAAGATGATTGACATTTTACTCCACTAACTTGCGAGTCGTCAACCAGAACACTCTCTAGTCTTGAAGAATGGCAGAGGTGGTAGTGGGGGATGGTGAGAGGAGAGAGAGGGTGTGGGGAGGAAGAGTGGGTGTTGGAGAAGTTTGTATGCACATATGGTGAAGATTCGCTGTTACATTTGTAACTATGTTAATACCCCAATCTCCTTTTCCGCTTTTGGCAATTTGAAGTTGACTCCCATTATACATAATCAAAAGAGACTGAATTCATACTCTGTAAGGTCCCTTCCAGCCCCCATGTCCTATGACTCTGAGGGCTCTGGCTAGACCATGACACTGATTCCCCAGGAAATGACATCTGTTTTCCACTGCTGATGAGAAACCTCCAGCAGGAAAAAAGAACCACAGGATGTCTGCCCTTTTATCCATAATCTTTTGCTAGAAAATTGCTCTTAAAATTTTGGGAAGAAGCTAAGGTGTGTAAACCCTATTGAAGCAGTGATTTGTGGTTGAAATCCATAATTATTCCTGGAGAGAATGAAGCCTAGTGATTACAAGCATCCTCCTGGGTTCTCTGGCTGCCTGAGAGTTATGTCTTTCATATCCTGCAAGGCAGTGCTTACATAAAGACTAATTATTCTCATATAACCACCCACAGGAAACTTCCTGGCTTGTAGCTAAAAAGGAAAACATCACCACTATACAACAGGTAATGTGAGAAAAACAGAACAGATGCTGTGGGAGCAACAAGGAACCTGAACTCTCCCCAGCTCAGGGCTGGATGTGGGGGCTGAACAACCTGAGGGACGCTTAGGGAACAGCCCATTTAGTTTATTTGTGCCTCATTTTACAGATATGGGAATAAGTGCAATAATCATGTCCATCTGAAAGTGTGGCTGTGATGATTAAATGAGCTGGTATGTGCAAAACCTTAAGATAAAGGAACTAAAGCTGGTCATCACCATCATCATTGCATCCCATGTCCATTTCTAAGACTGAGTGACCTGATTTTGTCTCTGGTGGTGGGCAGGGAACAATTAGGCTTCCCCATGACCAGAACATTCAGAGGTATATGAGGATGGAGGGGAGGATACAGACCATGAATGAGACACCCTGCTCTGAGTCTCCTGACTAGAGCCCTGAGGGTGCTTTGGCTGCTCTGGGAGAAGGGAAGGAAATGAGACCACTAGGCTGAAGGGCTCACTGTTCACTTTCATGCATTGGAGAAGGAAATGGCAGCCCACTCCAGTGTTCTTGCCTGGAGAATCCCAGGGACAGCGGAGCCTGGTTGGGCTGCCATCTATGGGGTTGCACAGAGTCGGACACGACTGAAGCGACAGCAGCAGCAGCAGCAGGCTGAAGGGCATGACATTATGATTGGGTCCTGGATCTGCTATTTTTAAAACCTATTTATTGTATATTGGAGTATAGCTGATTAATAATGTTGTGATAGTTCCAGGTAGACAGCAAAGGGACTCAGCCATACAAATACATGTATCCATCCTCCCCTCAAACTCCCCTCCCATCCAGGCTGCCACATAACACTGAGCGGAGTACTCCGTGCTATACTGTTTGGCTCTGTATTAGGTCAGCAAAGGACCTCCTTTTCTATAAAATAAGAAGGTACAATACTTTGAGATGATTGTCTCTTTCGTTGCCACAATTTAAAGCTTCAGCTCAAGTCAGTAAAGAATCTGCCTACTATGCAGGAGATGCAGGTTCAATCTCTGGATGTGGAAGATCCTCTGGAGAAGGACGTGGCAACCCATTCCAATATTCTTGCCAGGAAAATCCCATGGACAGAGGAACCTGGTGGGTTATAGCCCATGGGGTTGCAAGAGTTAGATACAACTTAGCAACTAAACCACCAGCAGGAGCAGCAATTAAACAAACACCCTCAATATCTTTTCTTTATATTAAAAATAAAATAAAAATTCCTTCCATGATCTACAAACTGCTACATGATCTGGCTTCTGCTTGTATCACTACATCTGATGCCACGAACTCCCTCTTTCACTGTGATCGAGCTGGGGCCTAAAGCCCGTTTCTGGAGCCCTTCAAGCTCTTTTCCACCTTATGCTGTTCCCTTTGCCTGAAGTGTTCCTTGCTGCCCTTCATAGCATTATTCCTTCTTAACTTTATGTTCTCAGTTTAACTTCCAGGTTCTCAGCCAGGGCCTCCCTAACCATCATAGTTAAAACAGATTCTCCCAGAACAGATTCTATCTGAGCCTTGTTTGTTTTTTCTTAGCACTTAACCACAATTTCACTTCCTTTATTTCCTTACTTATTTTTCAATTTGTTTCTATCACTAGAATGTAGGCTCCACAAACAGGCTCTTGTTCACCATTTTATTACCAGCACCTAACCCAGGGTCTGATTCACAGAAAGTACATAAAATATATTTGTTGAAAAATAAATGATGAACTTCACTCTGCAGATAAATTCATTCAGAGTACATGACTGTTAGCCTGAACCTAAGCCCTCACTGATTCTGGAAGTTTCTTTCTGAGGGAGGCCTCAACTTGGTCTAGGTTAGCATTTCAATTTGTATCACCTGTTGGCTATTTGGAGTCCCAGCTTTTGACAGCCAGCTGGACCATTTCCTGGCCTTGCAGCCTGTGAGAACTGCCAGAACACGTTCATGATCCCTAATGAGAGACTTCTACATTTAGGCCTCCTCTAATTTAGGATTCTTTGGATTGCAGATAATATAAACCAACTTGTAGCTATTTTAAAAAGAAATGACCTGACCCCAGAAACTGACAACCATCCTGTCACTGATGGCAATTCCATGGCTTCCAGTTAAACTTGAACATTTTCTTCTTCCTCTCTCTCTCTTTTTTTCTTTTTTTTTGGTTGAGGTATAGTTGATTTACAGTGTTGTGTTAGTTTCTGGTGTAGAGCAAAGTGATTCATATATATATATATGAATATATATGTGTATGTATGTATATGTATAACATTCTTTTCCATTATAGGTATTACAGTGAATATAGTTTGAATATAGTTCCCTGTGCTATACAGTAGTTCCTTACTGTTTACCTATTTTATATATAGTAGTGTGTATCTGTTAATCCAAAACTCCTAATTTATCCCTCCTCTATTTCCACTTTGATAACCATAACCATAACTTTGTTTTCTATGTCTGTGAGCCTGTTTCTGTTTTGTATATAAGTTCATCTGTATCCTATTTTAGATTCTATATCTAAGTGAATGCAATCTCAAAAATGACAGAATGATCTCTGGTTCTAAGGCAAACCATTCAATATCACGGTGATCCAAGTCCCCGACCAGTAACACTGAAGAAGCTGAAGTTGAACGGTTCTATGAAGACCTACAAGACTTTCTAGAACTAACACCCCAAAAAGATGTCCTTTTATTATAGGGGACTGGGATGCAAGAGGAGGAAGTAAAAAAACACCTGGAGTAACAGGCAAATTTGGCCTTGGAGTACAGAATAAAGCAGGGGAAAGGCTAGTAGAGTTTTGCCAAGAGAATGCACTGGTCCTAGCAAACACCCTCTTCCAACAACACAAGAGAAGACTCTACACATGGACATCACCAGATGGTCAATACTGAAATCAGACTGATTATATTCTTTGCAGCCAAAGATGGAGAAGCTCTATACAGTCAGCAAAAACAAGACTGGGAACTGGCTGTGGCTCAGATCATGAACTCCTTATTGCCAAATTCAGACTTAAATTGAAGAAAGTAGGGAAAACCACTAGACCATTCAGGTATGACCTAAATCAAATCCCTTATGATTATATAGTGGAAGTAAGAAACAGATTCAAGGGATTAGATCTGATAGAGTGCCTGAAGAGCTATGGATGGAGGTTTGTGACATTGTAAAGGAGGCAGTGATCAAGACCATCTCCAAAAAAAAAAAAAAAGAAATGCGCAAAGGCAAAGTGGTTTCCTGAGGAGGCCTTACAAATAGCTGAGAAAAGAAGAGAAACAAAAGGCAAAGGAGAAAAGGAAAGATATACCCATCGGAATGCAGAGTTCCAAAGAATAGAAAGGAGAGATGAGAAAGCCTTCCTCAGTGATCAACGCAAAGAAATCGAGGAAAACAATGGGAATGGGAAACACTAGAGATCTCTTCAAGAAAACTAGAGATACCAAGGGAACATTTCATGAAAAGAAGCAATGGTATGGATCTAACAGAAGCAGAAGATATTAAGAAGAGGCGGCAAGAATACACAGAAGAACTGTACAAAACAGATCTTCACAACCCAGATAATCATGATGCTGTGATCATTCACCTAGAGCCAGACATCCTGGAATGTGAAGTCAAGTGGGCCTTAGGAAGCATCACTACGAACAAAGTTAGTGGAGGTGATGGAATTCCAGTTGAGATATTTCAAATCCTAAAAGATGATGCTGTGAAAGTGCTGCACTCAATATGTCAGCAAATTTGGAAAACTCAGCAGTGGCCACAGGACTGGAAAAGATCAGTTTTCATTCCAATCCCAAAGAAAGGCAATGCCACAGAATGCTCAAACTACTGCATAACTGCACTCATCTCGCACGCTAGCAGAGTAATGCTCAAAATTCTCCCAGCCAGGCTTCAAGAGTACCTGAACTGTGAACTTCCAGGTGTTCAAGCTGGGTTTAGAAAAGGCAGAGGAGGCATAGATCAAATTACCAACATCTGTTGGATCATTGAAAAGGCAAGAGAGTTCCAGAAAAACATCTATTTCTGCTTTATTGATTATGCCAAAGCCTTTGACTGTGTGGATCACAACAAACTGTGGAAAATTCTGAAATAGATGGGAATACCAGACCACCTGACCTGCCTCTTGAGAAATCTGTATGCAGATCAGGAAGCAACAGTTAGAACTGGACATGGAACAACAGCCTGGTTCCAAATTGGGACAGGAGTACATCAAGGCTGTATATTGTCACCCTGCTTATTTAACTGATATGCAGAGTACCTCATGAGAAATGCTGGACTGAATGAAGCACCAACTGGAATCAAGATTGCAGGGATAAATATCAATAACCTCAGACATGCAGATGACACCACCCTTATGGCAGAAAGTGAAGAGGAACTAAAGAGCCTCTTGATGAAAGTGAGAGAGGAGAGCGAAAAAGTTGGCTTAAAGCTCAGCATTCAGAAAACTAAGATCATGGCATCTGGTCCCATCACTTCATGGCAAATATGGGGAAAGATGGCAAAGATGGTGACTGCAGTGCTTGCTTCTTCTATAAGAAAAGTTATGACCAACCTAGACAGCATATTAAAAAGCAGAGAGACATTACCTTGCCAACAAAGGTCTGTCTAGTCCAAGCTATGTTTTTTCCAGTAGTCATGTATGGCTGTGAGAGTTGTACTATAAAGAAAGCTGAGTGCCAAAGAATTGATGCTTTTGAACTGTGTTGTTGGAGAAGACTCTTGAGAGTCCCTTGGACAGCAAGGAGATCCAACCAGTCCATCCTAAAGGACATCAGTTCTGAATATTCACTGGAAGGACTGATGCTGAAGCTGAAACTCCAATACTTTGGCCACCTGATGGGAAGAACTGACTCATTTGAAAAGACCCTGATGCTGGAAAAGATTGAAGGCGGGAGGAGAAGGGGATGACAGAGGGTGAGATGGTTGGATGGCATCACCGACGCAATGGACATGAGTTTGAGTAAACTCTGGAGTTGGTGATGGGCAGGTAGGCCTGGTGTGCTGCAGGCCATCGGTCGCTAAGAGTCAGACACAACTGACTGAACTGAACTGAACATGTAAGTGATATCATATGATATTTGTCTTTTTCTGTCTGACTTACTTCACTTAGTATGATAATCTCTAGGTCGTCTCTGTTGCTGCAAATGCTGTTATTTCATTCTTCCTTTATGGCTGAGTAGTATTCCATTGTGTATATGTATGTGTGTGTATATATATACACACACACACCACATAGTTTTTATCCATTCATTTGTTGATGAACATTTAGGTTTCTTTCATGTCTTGGCTGTTGTAAATAGTGCTGCTATGAACATTGAGGAGCATGTGTCTTTTCGAATTAGTGTTTTCTCCAAAACAGGTGCCAAGGAGTGGGATTGCTAGATCATATGGTAACTCTGTTTTTAGTTTTTTAGGGAACTTCCATACTATTCTCCACAGTGGCTGCACCAATTTACATTCTTAACAACAGTATAAGAGGTTCTCTTTTCTACATGCCCTCTTCAGAGTTTGTTATTGGTAGACTCTTTGATGATGGTCATTCTACCTCTTTGTAGCTTTGATTTGCATTTCTCTGATAATTAGCAATGTTGAGCATCTTTTCCTGTGCCTGTTGGCCATCTGATGTTTTCTTTTTTGAAAGGTTTTATTTATTTATGTATTTATTTTTGATTTGTACACACTGCTGTATTTTATTTATTTTTGTCTGTGCTGGGCCTTTGCTGCTGCACATGGGCTTTTTCTAGTTGCATAGAGTGGGGTTACTCTCTACTTGTGGTGCATGGGCTTCTCGTTGTGGTGACTTCTCTGGTTGTGGAGCACAGCCTCTAGGCATGTGATCTTCAGTAGCTGCAGCATGCAGGCTTAGTAGTTGTGACTTGCTGGCTCTAGGACATGTGGGCTTCAGTAGTTGCAGAACAGGGGCTCATTAGTTGTGGCTTGTGGGCCCTAGAGCAGGCAGGCTTTGTAGTTGTGGCATTTAGGCTTCTCATTGCTGTGGCTTCTTTGGTTGCAGAGCACGGTCTCCAGGGTGAGTGGGCTTCTTTAGTTGTGGCATGCAGGCTCAGTAGTTGCGGGATATGGGCTCAGTTGCTCTGCAGGATGTGGAATCTTCCTGGACCAGGGATTAAACATGTGTCCCCTGCATTAGCAGATGGATTCTTATCCAATACCACCAGCCATCTGGATGTTCTCTTTGGAGAAATTAGACTAAAACTTCTTAAAAGTGATCAGGCTGCACTGCAATTAAGTAAGAGTATTTATTCACCAATCTCATCTCATTTCTATTTACATTCCTTCTTCAAGTAGGCAAATATGTCTCCTCCCAGTTAGCAGGTGGAAAAATTGAGAAACGAAGGTTTTCCAAGACTAATGAATTAAATTTCATACTAGCTTATAAGCTCTTGAAGTCAGGCATTGTATATCCATTTTATATTTTCTCAAGGTACTGAGATGGATTCTTGGAATTGAACTCCAGTTAAATGTAAATAACTGAGAGTGTGAATCCAGGTTACTGTTTGAGGTTAATTTAAATGTTTTAATAATTGTAATTTTCCTTTTTTGGAGTCTGTTTTTTTCTAGTCTAAAATTGTAATATTACTTGGAATTTTAGTCTGAAAGTTTCTTTTAGTTTAAAAGAAACCAGGCTTCAGATAAGGAAAATTATGAATATTAGCCCATTAAAATTAGACCCATAACATTAACCCGATTTAATTCTCTCCCTCTACCCCAACACCTCCCTGGAATGAGTACTTGGTGTGAAATTTTTTTAAGGTTCCAGTGAAAATTCTGCTGAATCATTGAGGAGTGGGTTTGGTATTTCAGGTCAAGAACCATAAATAGATCCATGGTCAAAACTCCACAGTCTGCTCTTTGAAATCTAGCCAAAGGAAATAATTCAAAAGAAGAAAGAAAAATATAAGAACTTCATTGTAGCATTGCTTACAATATAAAGTAAATATGAAACCATTCACAGATACAAAAACATGTCCAAGTGAATTATGGCATATCTTATAGGCCATTGGACAGTTATAAATCAAGTATGAATATTATTTAGTAACATTGAAATATGGAAGAATATTTTAAGTTTTTACCAAATATTTTAAGATTAAAAATGTGCAGAACACTTGTGTTCCCTTTATCACAATTTGATGAAAATAAATGTATGTATATAGGAAATAGCACATCGACTTAAAGAAAGTATATTAGAGATGTAGGTACATTTTAGAATTTTCCTTTCATGTTACAATATCACATCAATAAACATTATTTCATTTTGATTAAAAATGTCAAAGTTATAAGACAATGAGAAAATCATTGAGGAGGCTTGTGTTTAACTTTATTGGTATACATTTTGGGTAATGTAATATCTTCCTTACATTGGAATCATTTGGTTTTGGCATCATTCTTCTAGAATAAACACCCAGGTTTTATTCTTTTCTAAATTATTTTCAGGATAATACTTGAAGTAAGCTTTCCTTAGTTTGTCATAAAATCTTCCTTGAGGAATGTCTTTGATCAAAGCATAATACTTGGTGATGCAACATCTGGTGTGCCTGTCTAGGACCAAGGTCCAAAGCTCTCACCATCACTATGCTTCTAACCAGTCCAGTGAACTTGGAAAAGGTGTTTAATTTCTCTGGGGTTGGTCCCTTCATGTGTCAGATGACCTTCTCAGACAATGATCTTTCAAGATTTCTTTATCATTGAATATAAATTTTAATTTCCAATTTACTTTTCTTAATTTCATGCTTTGTTAGATAACCTATTTGAGTTCTGAAATTAGTCTTGATTTTTTTTTTTAGACAAGTTTAATAGAGTCCTAAGTCTGGGAAGAGATTCCTGAAAAATCAGATTAAAATCCTAATGTTTTTGACATTTCATCTTTACTTTTGCTTCTTTGGAGTGGTTTGATTTTTGGATTCAAATAAGGGGTTTCCTGTGTCCCAACCATTGTGCTATCTGTATCTCTAGTGAGATGATTCCCAATTTTGAGCATACATCAAAATCTCCTGGAGGGCTTATTAAAACACAGATTGCCAGGCTTCAGCCCCAGAGTTTCTGGTTTAGAAAACATGGGGATCAGACCTGAGTCTGCAGTTCTAATAAATTCCAGCTGATGGCAATTACACTGGTCTGGGGACCACACTTGGAGGATGACTGCTCTCAAGAAATACTTGTAAAAAAAAAAAAAGAAATACTTGTATAGCAGCACAAGGAGGCATGCAGAAGAATGGGCATGCTGTTATGAATTGCAAAGTGTTAGAAACCACTTCAGTGACTAACAGGTGAATGGTCAAATGAACTGTGGTTATATTCATTCTGTGCTATTTTATATAGCAGTTAAAAAGAGTGAGGTAGATATCACTGTGCCATTGTATAGCGGTTAGGAGTGTTAGCTCTGGAGTCAGGTTGTCTGTGTTTGGAAATAGCTCTTCAACATTGAAGACAATGAAAACTCTGCATTATGATTTTAATTTAATATGTTGGAGTCACTTTATTTTATTCATAAAATAATTTTTAAAGGGAATGATGCCTTTAGCTATGCTCCTAATTTGGAGTGGATCTGCACTTCTTGAGGTCAGAGTTGTGGGCAAATAATCACGAGATCAGGGGTGACAGTTTCTACAAAAAATATTCTGACAAATGTGTGTTTTTAATTCTAACAAGCATTCATGATCTCAAGGTTATAAGTCAAAGTCCTGGGTTTTATTAAAGTTCTCTGCCTTTCATAACAAACAGACTAACAATTTAAAATGCATACTGTCAAGATTCAAAATAATTACAGATTTATTTGACCTTTATAATTACTAGAATTTAAATACTTACCTTCCCTCTTACCTATCAAAAAAGAGGCTAATTTTTAATTCATTGCTTCGGAAAGCACTTTACCCTAAAGGTTTCTGGTATTGAAGCTGAAGTCTTCTTTCTAGAATTTTTTATTTTATGTTGGAATATAGTTGATTTACAATGCTGTGTTAGTTTCAGGTGTACAACAAACTGATTTAGCTATACATGTTCGTATATCTGTTCTTTTTCAGATTCTTTTCCCATTATAGGTTATTACATCCTATTGAGTACAGTTCCCTGTGCTATACAGTAGTCCTTGTTGATCATCTATTTTATATATAATAGTGTGTATATGTTAATCCCCATCTTTTAATTTATCCTGCCTACCTTTTCCCTTGTGCCTGTGTGTGTGTGCTAAGTCGTTTCAGTAGTGTGACTATTTGTGACCCCATGGACTGTAGCCTGCCAGGCTCCTCTGTCCATGGGATTCTCCAGGCAAGAATATTGTAATGGATTACCATGCCCTTCTCCAAGGGATCTTCCTGATCCAGGGATCAAACCCACATCTCTTGTTGTCTCCTGCGTCGGCAGGTGGGTTTTTTACCATTAGCCCCACCTGGGAAGCCCACTTTTCCTTTGGTAACCATAAATTTGTTTTCTAAGTCTGTGAGTCTATTTCTGTTTTGTAAATAAGTTCATTTGTATCATTTTTTAGATTCCATACATAAGTGATATCACATGATATTTGTATTTCTCTTGTCTGACTTATTTTACTTAGTATGATAATCTCCAAGTCAATCCATGTTGATGCAAATGGCATTATTTCATTCTTTTTAAATATTATATATATGAGTAATATTATATATATATGTACCACATCGTCTTTATCCATTAATCTGTTGGTGGTTTTTAGGTTGCCTCTATGTCTTGGCTATTGTAAATAGAGCTGCAGGGAACACTGGGGTGCATATGTCTTTTTGTTTATGGTTTTCTCTGGATATATGCCCAGGAGTAGGATTGCTGGATCATATAGTAGCTCTAGTTGTAGTTTTTTAAGGAACCTCCAAACTATTCTTCATAGTGGTTGCACCAAGTTACATTTCATCCAACAGTGCAGTAGGGTTCTCTTCTTCATATCCTTTCCCTCATTTGTTGCTTGCAGATTTTTTAATGATGGCCATTCGAAATGGTGTGAGGTGATACTTCATTGAAGTTCTGATTTGCCTTTCTCTGATAATTAACAATGTTGAGAAGCTGATGTCTTCTTGTCTCAAGTTAATTTTGATCAAGAGTAATGTTAAATATTTGGGGCTATGATTTTTAATTCTACTTTGGCTACAAGCTTTGTGACTGTGGAAGCTCATTTCTTCCCTCTGTGCTTCAGTTTCTTCACCTGTGAGATGATGCTACCAGTACCATTCTCAAGGGGTTGCTATGAGGATTAAATTAGAGTATATGTTCCCAGGTGGCAGAGTGGTAAAGAATCCACTTGCCAATGCAAGATATGCAGGAGACACAGACTCGATCCCTGGGTCAGGAAGATCCCCTGGAGTAGAAAATGTCAACCCACTCCAGTATTCTTGCCAGGAAAACTCCATGGGCGGAGGAGCCTGGCAGGCTACAGTCCATGGAGTCGCAAAGAATTGGACATGACTGAGTGACAGGGCACACATCAGTATTCAGAACAATATTTAACTCAAAGCTGGTATTATTAAACATGGAAAGAGTGCTTTACGGCATAGTGGGTGTGAAAAATCAAGTTGGATAAGAATGTATCCAGTATGATACTGTTTATATAAAAATGCTCAAAACAATTCTGAATGCTTTTCATGGGTCAATGTACATGCATGTAAACACAAAAAAGATCTGGAAAAATAGTTTGGAAATTGATGTCAGCACTCACCTCTGGAGAGGGAAGGGAGGAACTGGATTACCTGGAAATATGGGCAAGGGGACTTTAGCTTTTTTGGTAATGTTATTTTAATTTTTACATGATAGATTTATTTGATAATATTTATGCAGTTAAAAATTACTAAGACAACCTATTTGTCTCAGAGAAAGCTACCTAATGGGTTTATTAAGGATTACAAAAGTAATTCATAATTTGAATTCAAACTGAAGAAATGATTGTTACATATGGAAATATCATCTTAATAAAACTGAAATTTTTGTTTTTTTTAAATTTTGGGTAATAATTCAGACCTACTGTTAACATTTATTTATTTAATTTGCTAATGAAAACAGTCTGAAATTTGTTTTCAGACTTTTTTCCCCCCTTAAAATGTTTTAAAATTTTTTCAATTTTGAAGAGCTGCATTTTTAATTCCCCAAGTAAGTTGTTTGCTATTAGTAGTTTTGGCAGAAGTGATACAATAATTTTCTTTTGTACTGTATTTATTCACAGCCAGGATCAATTGGCATAAATCAACACTGTCTCTTTTACAGTTTTTAATAGTTTATGTCAATTTGTTAAATTATGAAAGGCATTTTGGTCTACTAGCTCCACTAATGAATTATGCATCAAACAGTTTTCATCTTGGTTAATATTTAAGATATAGTGGCAAATTCTCAGTTATGGACCATATACCTGCACTGAAATATTATGCTCTCTCTAGTTTTCTCTCCAGGTAGGAGAGGAAACTGATAAAAATGTATGTCTGAGAATCACAGTAGGGATGGAGCATTGATTAAGCAAATAATTTATGGTTGCTGTTAAGAGCCAGGAGAGGCTACAGATTGATTGGGGAACTTTTAAAATAGTGGCTGTCAAGCTTCAGTTTGTATCAGAATCTCCAAAGATCTCTTTAAAATGCAGATTCCTGGATCCTATTCCCAGAGAGAACAACAGAGGATTCTGATGCAGGCAGATTATGGGCTGTAAATTGAGAAGCATTGCTGGAGCCCCACTGTTAGTTACTGCTGCTGCTCCCACATGCTAGTTTCAAGGGCTGCCCTGGTCCAAAATATAACCTGTTTCTTCTTCAGCTGCCCAGAGATTAGGAAAAAAAGGATACCACACTGGTGGAGAGGAAATCAGGCTGTCAAAGTTCTGAGAGCCATTGGAATAGGTGGCTCATGTGTCTCCAGGTTAAGAGTCTTCATGCATCCTTGAAAAATGAAATAAAGAACAGAGCAAGTAGGTCTATAGATTGAATTTTTATTCCTCATATCCTCACACTACACATAGGGTCCCCATTAGAACTTGCAGTCCTTTATGTGCTCAATGAGATGCCCTTTTTCATAAAAAAAAAAAAAAAAAAATTTATCTTCAGGAGCTCAAGTTCATGCATTCTGCTGGGGACTGTTAATTTATTTTGTAATTTAATTTATGATTAGGCAACAAATCTGCATGCTAAGTGTGTTGTTGTTTTCAGTTGCTCAGTTGTGTCGAACTCTTTGGGACTGCATGGATTGCAGCACGCCAGGCTTCCCAGCCCTTCACAATCCCCCGGAGTTTGCTCAAACTCATGTCAATTGAATCAGTGATGCCATCCAATCCTCTGTCATCCCCTTCTTCACCTGCCCTCAATCTTTCCCACCTGCCCTCAATCTTTCCCAGCATCAGGGTCTTTTCCAATGAATCAACTGTTTGTGTCAGGTGGCCAAAATATTGGAGCTTTAGCATCAGTCCTTCCAATGAATATTCAGGGCTGATTTCTTTTTGGATTGACTGGTTTGATCTCCTTGCTGTCCAAGGGAGTCTCAAAGTCTTCTCCAGCCCCACAGTTCGAAAGCATCGATTCTTGGGTGCTCAGTCTTTTTTATGGTCCAACTCTCACATCTATACATGACTTACATCTATATATAGTTTTGACTATACAGACCTTTGTCAGCAAATTGATGTCTCTGTTTTTTTAAAGTGCTGTCTAGGTTTGTCATAGCTTTTCTTCCAAGGAGCAAGCATCTTTTAATTAACCCTTCTTCAAGACACCCATGTCTCAATAATCTCTAGAACCTGTAAACATGTTACATTTCATGGCAAATGGGAATTAAGGTTGCAGATGAAATTAAGGTTGCTAATCAACCAACCTTAAAATAGGGAGATTATCCTGGATTTATTTCCATGTGGCCCCTGTGTAAACTCAAGGGTCCTTAAAAGTAGAAGAGGGAGGTAGGAGAGGAGAAGAAAATGATGCAATGTAAGAAGGACTCTAGCTGCAATTTCTGGCTTTGAAGATGGAGGGGAGGGGACCACTAGCCAAGGGGTGAGGGTAGTAGCTTCTAGAAGCTGGAAAAACAAAGAAATGAATTCACTCCTGGCACCTCCAGATGGAAATGCAGCCTTGCTGACCTCTTGATTTTAATCCAGTGAGATCCTTGTCAAATTCCTGGCATACAGAACTATAAAATAATACATTTGTATTGGTTTAAGCCACTGGGTTTGTGGTTATTTGTTACAGTGGCACTAGGAAATAATTGCATTAGACAAGGCCTCTTGGGGTCATAGTCCCTTAATCTAAAACAGTAATCTTTTTCCTATGGGAACATTAGCCATGATGGAAGACAAGTTTGGGAGATACCTGGAGGTACATGGAAGTCTGGTGACTTCCTCCAATCCCAACATACATGCTAAGTACATTCATACAGAGACCCCACTTCAACAACAATGACCCTGACCTGCTCCTGGGGCTGTAATTTCACTTCTGTGGTTGCCTGTAATTCTGGGTCCCTTGCCTTCCCCACCCAGCAGCCTTCTACACACATCCAGTTGTTTCTGCACCATTATGAGGAATTCTGTACAAGTCCTTCCTCCAGAGAGGATAAATATTTCTTTCCATTAAGAGACTGGTATATTAGGTTCAGTGAGATCAGACATAGGAAGAAAAGAACTTGAAAATCACCTTTCTAACCTTCTTGACTCACGGCAAACTTCCAAATTTGGTGTTTGCTTAATAACTAGGCAACTTAGAAAGTTTGTTTCACATTTGTGGAAGTATTGGTTCTAGTTTTTCTGCAAGAGATATGTCCATCCTAAAGGAGATCAGTCCTGAGTGTTCATTGGAAGGACTGATGTTGAAGCTGAAACTCCCAATACTTTGGCCACCTGATGTGAAGAGCTGACTCATTTGAAAAGACCCTGATGCTGGGAAGGATTGAGGGCAGAAGGAGAAGGGGATGACAGAGGATGAGATGGTTGGATGGCATCATTGACTCAATGGACATGGGTTTGGGTGGACTCTGGGAGTTGGTGATGGACAGGGAGGCCTGGCGTGCTGCAGTCCATGGGGTCGCAAAGAGTCAGACATGACTGAGTGACTGAACTGAACTGAATTAGCCTGAGGTAGGTTCTGGACATTAAGTTTTAAAAATTTCTCAGCTGATTCTAATATTCAGCCAAATTTGAGAACCATTGTCTTCAATCCAGATGTATGTATGTATGTGTGTGTGTGTTTAAATTTTATTTTTTGGCTGTGGTGGGTCTTTGTTGCTGCACAAAGGCTTTCTTTAATTGTGGTAAGCGGGGTCTACTCTTCTTGCAGTGTGTGGGCTTACTGTTGTGACTTCTCTTGTTGCAGAGGACAGGCTTTAGGTGCATGGCCCATTTTCCCTAGTCATCAAAATAAATTATATACTGAACAAATAAAACAAGTTTCAACAACAACAAGAAAAAATTAATAAATTGTTAATGCATTTATTTATTCACTTATTTTAAAAAAAGTTAATACCGTTGTGATCAAATACCTAATATTTAAGCTCTTTATCACAATCTACATTCCATCTGACCAACATGATAGCTTTGAAACAGTCTAAAATTGTCTGACTTGTTAATGGTCAGTGATAGAACTAATTACAAGAAAGCATCATCTGTTAAATATAAAGAATACATTTGACTAGATGGAATGACAGGTGCTCAACTTATGAGAAACACATTCAACTCCTTTGCTGTGCTTTTAGCAGTAACTCAATTTTCCTTTACTGGGGTTTTGCCCTTTCATCGCCATTTTTGATGAATACGTGTCTACAAAGTATTATTCTTGTAGTTTGTTTTCTACTTCATTTTTCTTTGATTTTTCAAAAGTTCTAGAATCTCTTTTCCTGGGGAAAGATTCAGGCCACAGTCAAAGTGCATCTTTTGCCTCCCTCTGTTCTCCCCCTTCTCCTCCTTACTTCTGCAGAGAAGCTGGACACTCTGGTGGCTGTGGGAGGTCAGTGGATTATTAAAACTGGGGCCCATCCCCCCAGGACCCCTTCACTTGCCAGCCAAGCCAACTACCTTTCTCCTCCCATGGCTGTATCTCCCGAAATTGTTGAGATCACATTTACATGTACCAGGAAAGTGATTTATCCCTCCTAAGTGAAAACAGATCTTCCCCCAAATCTGCCTGTCCTAGTAAATGCTCAAGTACAATAATCAACACAGCAATTCTGTTTATTAGAGAGGAACTAGAATGAAAATTCAGAGGGTTCAGTGGACGGCAGCCCACTACCCTCAGGGTGGGCCCGTGGGCTGCCTATGTTTTTCCAGATGCCCAGGGGTTGTGTGAGCCCTCTGTGAATGCTGACTACTGACTTGCTTGGCAGAAGTCAGATGGCATATTTCTGTTTGGTGACAGCTTATCTTTTCTACCTTTTAGGAAACAGTGCTAAGGGCCCAGCTACTGAGCTTGTGTCCCTTCATTCTCTTTCTCCATTAAGTCTCCAGCCTCGGGCTGCTGTGAAGATGCTCCTGGACCACTGAGCTGACGAGCTATATGCGAGGGGCTCAGGAGGAGGGCACGCCCCCGGCTCTGCACCAGCACTGGGGCTTTGTCAGTGCTCCATTTGTGCCGACCAGTCTCAGCCTAGGTAATCAGTTCGGGGGCCAGAAAGCCATGTCTGGGGAGCATGAGAAGAACTGAGCTCCCATCCAGTGGTAGGCTTGTCCAGCAGCCATAGGGAGGGACTGGAAGAGTCCATGTGGCCCAAAGCAAACGAACCTAGGGGTTTATCCTGAGTTTTAACTTGAGAAGACAATAGACCTTCTATAGATCAGTCACCCAAGAGAGAAGGTCCAGAGGAAGGAGTGGACTCAGAGCGATTCCCTTCTGCTCTTCTTTGGGATTCGTGCAACTTGTATCACCCAGCAGCATCCAGCGGTCCCCACAACTGAGCAGTGTTAAGTCTTCTTTCCCTTTTTCTTCCTACCTAGTGGGCAAAAAGACGGCCCCATGTGTTTCTGTTCCCTCAGCCTCTGCCTGTAGCCTGCTTCAGGACTGATGCACATAAACAGGAATAGAAGAGCGGAAGAGCTTGAGGTTTTACGCAGCGGGCAGTAGCAGCAAGAGAGTAACCAGGGAGGAGTGGATCCAGGAGAGGTGGGAGGTGCACTTTCTAAAATTTCTCCTGGGAGACAGACCAGCACAGAAGGTTTCTTTTTACAAAGAAGCACTGCCGGGAGATTCCCATGTTTCTTCATGGTTTTAATCAACAATTGATCTGATGGCTCTGTAGTCCACTGAGGTTGCTACTTATGGCTGTGAACACTTTGCTTCAGGGGATGCCCAGCACAGCACAGGCGTCCAGTGGTCAGAGAGGGTTAGACAGTTTAGATGGGTGTCCGGAATGGGCAGACCGGCTCCAGAGCCGGGCCATCCTCCCCTGACTCCAGTTAGTGCCTGAAGAGCACCTGGTCAGATCTGGCTTTTCCCAGTTGCTCCCAGTAGGAATCTCTAAGGTTCTCTTCCAAGATGGAGCCTTAGGCCAGCTCATTTTCCAAGCCTGGCTTATAGAGGAATGTCCATAGCTTCCATTTAAGAGCCTAGAACAGTCTTATTAATATTAGTAACAATAACAACTGTAAGTAACATTTATGGAGCACTTTGTATATACCAGGCATTTTATAAACTCTTAATAAAAATCCTCATAGCTGTAAAAAGTGCGGCAACAAACATTGGGATACATGTATCTCTTTCAGTTACAGTTTTCTTAGGGTATATGCCCAGTAGTGGGATTCTTGGGTCATATGGTAGTTCTATTGCCTAGTTTTTTAAGGAGTCTTCATACTGTCTTCCATAGTGGCTGTATCAATTTACATTCCCACCAGCAGTGCCAGAGGGTTCCCTTTTCTTCTCATCCTCTCCAGCATTTATTGTTTGTAGATGTTTTAAAAGATGGTCATTCTGACCGGTGTGAGGGGATACCTCATTGTAGTTTTGATTTGCATTTCTCTAATAAACAGTGTGGTTGAGCAACTTTTCGTGTGTTTGTTGGCCATCTGTATGTCTTCTTTGGGGAAATGTCTGTTTAGGTCTTCTGCCCAGTATTTGATTGGGTTGTTTGTTTTTCTGGTATTGAGCTGCATGAGCTGTTTGTATATTTTGGAGATTAATCCTTTGTCAGTTGTTTTGTTTGCATTTTCTCCCATTCTAAGGGTTGTTTTTTAATCTTGTTTATTGTTTCCTTTCCTGTGCAAAAGGTTTTAAGTCTCATTTGTTTACTTTTGTTTTTATCTCCATTACTCTAGGAGCTGGGTCAAAGAGGATCTTGCTGTGATGTATGTCAAAGAGTGTACTGACTATGTTTTCCTCTAAGAGCTTTAAATTTTCTGGCATTACATGTAAATCTTTAATCCATTTTGAGTTTATTTTTGTGTGTGGTGTTAGAAAGTGTTCTAGTTTCATTCTTTAACATGTACTTGTCCAGTTTTCTGAGTATAACTTATTGAAGAGACTATGCTTTCTCCATTGTATGTTTTCGCCTCCTTTGTCAAAGACAAGGTGCCCATAGGTGAGTGGGCATAGAAGTAACCTAGATATCCATCAACAGATGAATGGATGCAGATTTTGTGGTACATATACACAATAGAATATTTCTCAGCTATAAGAAAGACTCATTTGAGTCAGTCCTAATCAGGTGAATGAACTTAGAGCCTATTATACAAAGTGAAGTAAGTCAGAATGAGAAAGACAAATACTGTATATTAATTCATGTGTATGGAATCTAGAAAGATGGTACTGATAAACCTATTTTCAGGGCAGCAATGAAGACACAGACATAGAGAACAGACTTGTGGACCCAGAGGGAGAAGGAGAGGGTGGGAAAGAATAGCATGGAAACATATACATTACCTTATGTAAAATAGCAAGTGGAAGTTTGCTGTGAGACACAGGGAGCTCAGCCTGGTGTTCTGTGACAACCTAGAGGAGTGGGATGGGGAGGGAGATGGGATGGGGATTCAGGAGGGAGGAGACATAGGTATACCTGTGGCTGATTCATGTTGATGTATGGCAGAAACCAATACAATATTGTAAAGCAATTATCCTCCAATAAAAACAAAATCCTCATTACTGATGCACAAGAAAGGCATTAGCAAACCCACTTTCAGATGAGGGAAACATAGCTTAGGGAATGTAAGTTACCCACCCAAGGTCATGGGGCTGGTGGGTGATAATGTGTGACTCATGTTAGTGTGTTGACTCATCATGCAATGCAGCTCATGGCTTTCTTTTTAATACCACAAAGATGGTCACACCTGTCAGGACTGGGGGAGGTCTTGGGTGGTGGGATCACCTGACTGGGCCATTTGTTTTATAGTCAAGACAGACCTGCTGTTACACTCTAACTCTATCAGTAGTTGTGTGACAAGTGTTACTTAACCTCTTGGAACCTCAGTTTCCTCTTCTGTAACCCAGGTCTAATTATACCTACCTCATGCTGGGTGATTTTGAGATCAAAAAAGATAATGCTGGGTTTCCTAAATTTCATGCCTTTATGGTTTTTGCCAATTATTTAAAATTTGCCATAGGTTGACTTAAAGAAAAACAAGTAATTGAAGAAAGAAACCATATTACCACCATGAATGAAAAGCCATAAATGGAATATAACTAAGAATCCATAATTTTTTTAGGTAGAATTCAATTTTTTTTATCTTTAAAATGACCCATGATTATAACCAGAAGCACATATGCCATAGAAAATATCGAAATGCTGTTTATAAAGTGCCTAGATCAGAGCTCAGCCCAGAGTAGGTGATCAGTAAATGGTAGCCATTCTCCTCCTGCCCATCTCCTTTCTTCTTGTCCCTATTTTGTTGCCCATTCTCATCCTTGTCCCTGCCACATTGCCTCAGTCTGTGTAGCTGCACCTCTGCCTTTGTTTCCTCTCAGAACATTCTGCAACTGGCACTATGCCATTCTCCTTGGCCTGTTTGGAAAAGGTTCTATGTCTACCTTTTGTATACCTCTCTATGCAGGGAGGGAGACCCTCCAGGAAGGGCTGCTGTGAGGAGGTAGCCTTGGCCCCTTGATGATGTGGCATGTGGGACACTGAGCATGAACTATGGCCTGGCTGCTTGCTGCTGCTCTGGCCCTTAAAATTCATCCTGACTCTTTGTACACCAAAGTTCACAGCTACCCTTAAGAGACTAGCCTAAGTCACTACTTTTCCAAAAATCAGTTTAAAAAGGAAGAAATGATCTATGAAGTGATTATGAAGTTGGATTTTTCTTTAGTAAGTTTTAAAAAATTTATTTTAATTCACGTACAATAAAATCCACATTTTGATGTATAGTTATCTGAGATTTGATAGAGTCCTATAGTCATCACCACAATCAAGATACAGAATAGTTTGATCATTCACAGTGCCCCCCCCAAATTCCCTCAAGTTACCCCTTGGTAGTTATATCCTGCCCCCATCTTCAACCTTTGGCAATTGCTGATTGTTTTTATGCCTTTAGTTTTGCCTTTTCCAGAATTTCATATAAACGAAATCATACAATACATAGTTTTTCTTGAATATTCCTTGTTTCACTTAGCATGATGCATTTGAGATTCATCCATGTCATTACTTCTATCAGTAGTCTGTTTTGTTGTTGAATCATATTCCATTGTTATGCTATACCACAACTTTTAAAATTGAACTGTAGTTGATATATTGTGTTAGTTTCAGGTGTATTCCATTAAAGGTAATTGCAAGATACTGAATATAGTCCTCTGTGCCATATAGCAAATCCTTGTTGCTTATCTACTTTATATGTAGTAGTGTGTATCTGTTAATCTCATATTCCTAGTTCATTCCTTCCCCCAACTTTCCCCTTTGGTAACCATGTTTGTTTTCTATGTCTGTGAGTCTGTTTCTGTTTTGCATATAGATTCATTTGTATTATTAGATTCCACATATAAGCGGTATCATATAATGTTTGTCTTTATCCTACTTACTTCACTCAATGTGATTGTCTCTAGATCCATCCATGTCGCTGCAAATGGCAGGCATGATTTCATTCTTTTTCATGGCTGAATGGCTGAGTAATATTCCATTGTGTGTATATGTATGTGTGTGTATACACACACACACATATATATCACCTCTTCCTTATCCATTCACCTGTTGATGGACACTTAAGTTGCTTCTGTGTCTTATCAGTATCAGTTCAGTCACTCAGTTGTGTCTGGCTTGTGACCCCATGAACCGCAGCACGCCAGGCCTCCCTGTCCATCACCAACTCCCAGAGTCCACCAAACCCAGTCCATTCAGTCAGTGATGCCATCCAACCATCTCAGCCTCTGTTGTCCCCTTCTCCTCCTGCCTTCAATCTTTCCCAGGATCAGGGTCTTTTCAAATGAGTCAACTCTTCACATCAGGTGGCCAAAGTATTGGAGTTTCAGCTTCAGCATTAGCCCTTCCAATGAATATTCAGGACTGATCTCCTTTAGGATGGACTGGTTGGATCTGCCTGCAGTCCAAAGGACTCTCAAGAGTCTTCTCCAACACCACAGTTCAAAAAGCATCGGTTCGAATCCGCCGCTGGCTCCGACCCGGCGCCCGCCTAGGGCCGGTCACGTGGGGCCTAGAACGGCCGCGCCCAGGCGACTCGAGCGGAGCGTGGCGTGAGCCCTCGGGGCCAGAGGAGACCCGCCGAGGCCGCGGCTGCATGCAGGCGCGCGTAAGGCTCAAGATGACAAATAATGAACCAGATGGTACTATCATCAAGGAGAACTTAATTGATATCATAGCCAGAAAAATTAACCAGCTCCCAGAAGCAGAAAGGAATCTGCTTGAAAATGGATCAACATATGTTGGACTTAAGGCTCTCTGTGGCCTAATAGCAAATAGTCTTTTTCGACGCATCTTACATATGACACAGGCTCATACAGCTGCTGGCTTACTAATGGCAGTGAACCCATTTTTGACAGCAGATGTATCTTATAAAGGTTTTTTAAGTTTACCTTTGAATACAGGTGATCTGCATTGTGAAACCTGCACCATAACACGAGGTGGATTGGTTGGTCTTGTTTTCGGTGGCCTGTATACCCTGTTTTTTTTGGCTATCCCTGTGAATGGTGGCCTAGCAGCTAGGTATAATTCAGCCCTGCTACCAGAGAAAGGAAACATCTTAAATTACTGGATTAGGATTTCTAAGCCTTACTTTAGAAAGATGTTATTTCCCATTTTGCTCCAGACTGGGGATTTGCTGCATACCTTGGGTCTAGACAATATAAACTACTTATAAAGGCTCCTCAGTTACCAGAACCTGGCCTAGAAATTGAGTGATTGTTAAGCAAATCTGTACACAAAAATAAAACTATTAAAAAAAAAAGCATCAATTCTTCAGCACTCAGCTTTCTTTGTAGTCCAACTCTCACATCCATACATGACTACTGGAAAAACCATAGCTTTGACTAGACGGACCTTTGTTGGCAAAGTAATGTCTCTGCTTTTTAATATGCTGTCTAGGTTGGTCATAACTTTCCTTTCAAGGAGTAAGCGTCTTTTAATTTCATGGCTGCAGTCACCATCTGCAGTGATTTGGGAGCCCCCCCCAAATAAAGTCTGTCACTGTTTTCATTGTTTCCCCATCTATTTGTCATGAAGTGATGAGACCAGATGCCATGATCTTAGTTTTCTGAATGTTGAGCTTTAAGCCAGCTTTTTCACTCTCCTCTTTCACTTTCATCAAGGGGCTGTTTAGTTCTTCTTTGCTTTCTGCCATAAAGGTGGTGTCATCTGCATATCTGAGGTTATTGATATGTCGGCTCATGGAAGACATATGAGGTTATATTCCATGTCTTAACTGTTATAAATAGTGCTGCTATGAACATTGAGGTGAATGTATCTTTTTGAATTAGAGTTTTCATCCTTTCCTGATATATGCCCAGGAGTGGGATTGCCGGATCATACTGTAGCTCTACTTTTAGTTTTATAAGGAAACTTCATACTGTTTTCTATAATGGCTTCACCAATTTACATTCCTACCAACAGTGTAGGTGAGTTCCCTTTTCTTCACACTCTTTCCAGGGTCTATTATTTGTAGATATTTTTTTATGATAGCCACTCTGACTGGTATGAAGTGTTACTTCATTGTCATTGTGATTCGCATTTCTCTAATAACTAGTAGTGTCGAAGATCTTTTTATGAGCCTGTTGTTCATCTATATAACTTCTTTGGAGAAGTAACGTATTAATACTTAGCTTTTTGCCCATTTTTTGGCTGGGTTTGAGGTGGGTTTTTAAGTTGTTTGAGCTGTTTGTATTTTTTGGAAATTAATCCATTGTCAGTTTCATCATTTGTAAATATCTTCTCCCATTCTGTAGCTTATCTTTTCATTTTGTTTATGGCTTCCTTTGCTGTGCAAAACCTTATAAATTTGATTAGGTCCCATTTGTTTACTTTTACTTTTAGTTCTTTCACTTCAGGATGCGGATCTAAAAAAGGTTTGTTACAATTTATATCAGAATGTTTTGCCTACATTCTTTTCTAGAAGCTTTATGGTATCATGTCTAACAGTTAAGTCTTTAGGTCATTTTGACTATATTTTTGTATGTGGTGTGAGGGAGTGTTCTAACTTCATTGATTTATGGCTGTCCAGCTGTCCCAGCACCACTTGCTGAAGAGATTGTCTTTTCTCCATTGTATATTCTTGCTTCCTTTGTTGAAGATTAATTGACTGTAAGTGCATGAGTTTGTCTCTGGGCTCTCTATTCCATTCCATTGATCTATATGTCTGTTTTTGTGCCAACACCACACTGTATTGATTACTGTAGCTTTGCATCATTGTCTGAAGTCTGGGAGAGTTATGCCTTCAGCTCTGTTATTTTTCCTCAGGATTGCTTTGGCAGTCCTGGGTCTTTTGTGATTTCATATAAATTTTTGTATTATTTGTTCTAGCTCTGTATGCCACAATTTTTAAATGCATTTCCCAGTTGAGGGACATTTGGAATGTTTCCAGATTATGGTGATTACAAATAAAACTGCCATAAACATTCACATACAGGTTTTTGTGTGAACACAGCTTTTAATTTCACTTTGATAAACCTAGGAGTGAGACTGCTGACTTATATGTTAGGTGTATGTCTAACTTTTTGGAAAAGTACCAATTTTCCAGTTGTTGTACCATTTAACATTTCACCAGCAGTGTATTAGAGTTCTAATTTTTCCACATCCTTGTCAACACTTGGCATGATCATGTTTTTTTTTGTTGTTGTTGTTTTTGTTAGATTTTAGGTATTATAACAGGTATGTAGAAAAATACCATTGTTTCTAAAATTGAAATACAATTCACATACCATAAAGCACCTTTTTAAAGTACAGAATTCAATGGTTTTCATCCAAAAGTAAGAAACCATCACCACTAATTCTATAACATTTTCATCACTCCAAAAAGAAACCCCATACCTTTTGGCAATCACTTCCACTCCCCTCTACCTAAGGCTCTAGAAACCATTAATCTTCTTTATGTTTCCATGGATTTGCCTGTTTGGAACATTTCATATAAGTGGACCTGTATATACCTTTCACAGCTGGTTCTTTTTACTGAACATAATGTTTTCAAGTTTCATCCACATTGTAACATATGAGTCATTCCTTTTTGTGGTTAATACAGTTAGTTTTCCTTATTCACAGTAGTTCTAGTCTATGAAGTCATTGTAAATGATGAATTAGCAGATATTGAACCCTTGGTTCTAGGAGAAATATATACATATATATTACATAGATTATAATCTTAAATCTGAAAAGTAACTCATTCTGGTAGATTCTAATTTCTTTCTTTCCTTTCTCTCTCTTTTTTCTTTCTCCTTCTCTCTCCCTGGGATAGGAGATTCAGAAGTGTTAAGTAACTTCTTGATGCTGCCTCACTAACTGGTACCA
Organism: Cervus canadensis; assembly: GCF_019320065.1. Taxonomy (NCBI): domain Eukaryota; kingdom Metazoa; phylum Chordata; class Mammalia; order Artiodactyla; family Cervidae; genus Cervus; species Cervus canadensis. Next base: position 65,506,777 of record NC_057391.1, on the reverse strand, counting down.
GGCCAGGTAGGAATACAAATCCTGTCAAGCTGGCTCCAGAGCCAGAGCTTCCTGCTGTCCACTGTGCTACCCCTAACTGGCTTGTCCCTTGGGCACTTCTGCATGAGGCTGAAAAGAGCATGCAGAGTCAGCTTTCCTGTCTCAGCTGGACATGAGCACTGCAGGAGGCTCAAGATTTTTGCTGCTCTGCACTGGTTGGTCAGTTCTAAACCTTGACGAAAGTCACAAAGGAAACCAAACTACTAGAGGCAAGTTTGTTGGTAAAGCTGCAATTGGGGAAAGACAACTTGGTTGTAATGACAGGTTGGTGCCATGGTTATGCAAGCACTCAGAGGGTTGAGGTCCAGCTCTGCCATTTGTCAACTGTGAATGTCTGGGCAATGCACTTCACTTACCTGAACCCCAGTTTTTTCACCTACTAAAGAGCAATGATGACGACAGCTAGCTTTTCATCATCTTGTATCACAGTAGGATTCATTTCCATTCAGACAGCAACTTCTTTTTCTGCTTTGCTGAAGACAGAAATAGTAGCTTTATGGGCTCTGAGCTCTGTTCTTTCTGGAAATTCATGGACTCATAGCCTATTTTGTAGATGTACAACTTCTAGCAAGTGGCTACCTTAGTTGTGTGGTGTGTCATAAAAGCCTCATGAAGCATAATTTTGAAGAGTTAGTAATGAACATGAGCTGAGAAGGTAAGTAGCCCTGATTGAGAAGAGAGGGATGAGGGAAATGCACCCAGTGAGGGTGAAGGAAAGTTTGGATACTTTTTATTAGGAAAGATGAAATATATGTAAAAGCTCATTTCTCAAGTGTGGGAGAGCTTGGTAGGACTATTCAGGAGGAAAAGCTATGTTTTTGACATAGGAGAAATTATTGAACTCTATCACATATGTGTATGGGAAAGGTCACTCATAAGAAATTTTGTTTGTGGTTATGGATATCTGGGAATATTTGTGTTTATGTTTTCTTGGTAGAAATAGAATACTTGGACCAGTAGAGTTAGGAGAACCTGTGTTGGTCAGCATGATATTTGGCGATGTGGTAATGAGTCAGGAGGAGCAAGGAGAGTGTTCAGAAAGAGAAAAACAAATATCTAATATCAACGCATATACATGGAATCTAGAAAGATGGTACTGATGAACCTGTGTGCAGAGCAGCAGTGGAGAGGCAGATGTAGAGAACAGACTTAGGAACATGGCAAGGGGCAGGAAGGAGAGGGTGAGAGGAATGGAGAGAGTAGCATGGGAGAATATATACTACCACATATAAAATAGAGAGCCAGTGGAAATTTGCTGTATCACTCAAGGAACTCATACTGGTTCTCTGTAACAACTTCGAGGGGTGGGAAAGGTTGGGAAGTAGGAGAGAGCACTTCAAGAAGGAGGGGACATATGTACACCCTATGGCTAACTCATATTGATGTATGGCAGAAATGAAATCAATATTGTAAGGCAATTATCCTTCAATTATAAATTAAAAAAAAAAAGAACAGTGTTGATGTTCTAGCAACCACAAGAGTGAGACAGAAACTAGTGTGGAACTTGGGGGATGTTTGCACAGAGGACAATATACCTTATCTGTTCATCTGGGAAGGGGAACGAGTAGTGCATAGAAGGAGATGTTCTGAGGCAGTGTGCTAGAGTCATCATGAGCATGGTAGCTGCCTGTTGTCTCTCCCATACCTGGCCCAAAAGAGTAAAAAGAATAGAAAGAACCCAAGTGTTTGTGAATCTGCCATCAGTTTCCTCCCAGAAGGGAAGGAAGACCCAGAGGGAAGGAAGGAGGGACTTGTTACCAAGGACTCCATGACAGGAAGAACCCCTGGGGATATTCACATCCCCAATAACTTTTAGCAAACCTGGTACTCTCACAAGATTTAGAATCAAAACAAGCATTGGTAGTTAACAACATCAAATAATGTTAGGGAAGAAATTCAGCTGGGTTTGTCCATGGTCCATAAAGGCATGGGCTGGGACATCCGCCTCTGGGATGTGCAGAAGCAGTGGGGGAAGATGAGGAGCCAGGGAAGCAGCAGGATGGGGATGAGTCCTGTGGCGTCACAGCACTGCAGTAACTCAGGGGAGGGTGAGCAGGACCCAGAGGAAGCTCGGCGGGACAGGCTCTGCTCTTTGCTAGGCTAAAGCACCAAGCAGAGCTAGTATTAACTACAGGAGAGAAGGAAAAAATCCAGGAGCCAGAAAAATCACAGCTATCACAACACATGACATTAGGCCTCTCTCCTTTTGAAAAGGGAACATATTTGTACATGGGAGGAAGGCACTTAAATGAAAGAAGATTGGGGAATAGCAGGAAGTTAAAAATCACACCAGAAATAGGGTGAGGATCCCCCTGCTCTTTGCTGAAGTCTTCAGTAAACAGCAGCTGGGTAGAAGATAGATGAAGAAGGCACTCAACTCCCACCCATGGTGGCTTTAGTATAGTCAGTGGTAGACAGAAACGGATGGGGGCTGCAGCAGGAACTGAAGGCATAGTAAGTCCTTCTGCAAGGCAAAAGGAGGCAATCTAGACAAGAGTGCCTCAGCAAAAATCTCTAATTATTTTGGTGGTTTGCAATTGTTCTTGGGGAACAAAGATTAGAAGCATCAGTATAGAAGTGAGAGGCTTCTAAAGACCTGGATTTAAGGTCTCCATCTGTGACCTTGAGCCAGTTCCTAAAATTCTTAAGTCTCATTTTCTGAATATTAAAATAGAAGTAACAATAACTGTCTCACTCATCTCATTGGCAGTGGTAAAGATCAAATTAAATAAGGTATGTGAAATTGCTTGTTAAACTGAAACAATCTGCATTTTAATTTTTTTAGTTGTATCATGGCTTTTAAGCATTTTTATTATAAAAGCAATAACTTCAGTTGACTTGGGTGCCATATTATCAAGGCCAAGTGTAAGCAGTACCTTCCAAGAGCATAGTTACAGTTAGTTCTTAATTATATTTATCATTAACACTCTTCTTCCAGGGGCATATCTGGCTTTGGGAAACAGATTCGTATTCATTGGTATTGATAAACTTGTATTGGAATTCTGAAAATGCCACATCACTTAGACAAAAAGCAAAAGCTCCATTGGAGCCTGTTTCTTCCTATATTTAACTTGGGGAAGAGGATCACGATTATTGTAAATTATGTAAACCTTAAAAATGTTTTTATGTTATCTCACCTGGAGTCAAATTAGGCAATAAAGTAATGGTGTCTTGAAGGAGACTTTAGGACTTGAGATACTGAATGAGCGACAAAATAAATTCAATCCAGAATCAGGGCCTGGGAATAAGATTCAACTTATTTCAGGAAATTCAACTCTGTTTCATGTTTAAAACGATTAGTCACCTTGCACTACAACAGAGTTATCCCTCCCTTGCAATTAGTTACAACCCTGCATTTTAAGGGGCTTAACATTAAACTCAATATGTCAGCAAATTTGGAAAACTCAGCAGTGACAACAGGACTGGAAAAGGTCAGTTTTCATTCCAACCCCAAAGAAAAGCAATGCCAAAGAATGCTCAAACTACTGCACAATTGCACTCATCACACACGCTAGTAAAGTAATGCTCAAAATTCTCCAAGCCAGGCTTCAGCAATACATGAACTGTGAACTTCCAGATGTTTAAGCTGGTTTTAGAAAATGCAGAGGAACCAGAGGTCAAATTGCCAACATCTGCTGGATCATCAAAAAAGCAAGAGAGTTCCAGAAAAACATCTATTTCTGCTTTATTGACTGTGACAAATCTTTTGACTGTGTGGATCACAATAAACTGTGGAAAATTCTGAAAGAGATGGGAATACCAGACCACCTGACCTGCCTCTTGAGAAACCTATATGCAGGTCAGGAAGCAACAGTTAGAACTGGACATGGAATAACAGACTGGTTCCAAATAGGAAAAGGAGTACGTCAAGGCTGTATGTTGTCACCCTGCTTATTTAACTTATATGCAGAGTACATCATGAGAAATGCTTGGCTGGAAGAAGCACAAGCTGGAATCAAGATTGCTGGGAGAAATATCAATAACCTCAGATATGCAGATGACACCACCCCTTATGGCGGAAAGTGAAGAGGAACTAAAGAGCCTCTTGATGAAAGTGAAAGAGGAGAATGAAAAAGTTGGCTTAAAGCTCAACATTCAGAAAACTAAGATCATGGCATCTTGTCCCATCACTTCATGGCAAATAGATGGGGAAACAGTGGAAACCGTGTCAGACTTTAATTTTTTGGGCTCCAAAATCACTGTAGCTGGTGCTGCAGCCATGAAATTAAAGACGCTTAATTCCTTGATAGAAAGTTAGAACAACCTAGATAGCATATTAAAAAGCAGAGACATTACTTTGCCAACAAAGGTCCATCAAGAAAAGGCTATGGTTTTTCCAGTAGTCATGTATGGATGTGAGAGTTGGACTGTGAAGAAAGCTGAGTGCCGAAAATTGATGCTTTTGAACTGTGGTGTTGGAGAAGACTCTTGAGAGTCCCTTGGACTGCAAGGAGATCCAACCAGTCCATCCTAAAGGAGATCAGTCTGGGTGTTCATTGGAAGGACTGATGTTGAAGCTGAAACTCCAATACTTTGGCCAC